>NC_059179.1:20288494-20913494 GCF_019923935.1 Bubalus bubalis
TTGCAAATTCATCTGTTCATTTAAGCAAGGGACTGAAGAACATGGGCTTTGTCTTATATTGACATATCAAGTTTAACAAAGTACAAAAGGCACTGCCTTACAAGTAAAAAGTACTCAATAAATGTCTTTTTAATTAAATTCTGATTCTATTTAATTACAGTGTCTGATAATCTAGAATAAGTAATTTTCAAGTACAGAATCTCACTACTTAAATCAGCTCAATCAAGATAAATGCACTGATAAGACTTCTATTGTCTGTTGCTTCCTTTGCTAATTCCACCCTTGCTTCAAGTCTCATTCCCAAGTCCAGGGAATACTCCACCTCATTGTTTTCATAACTGATTAGGAGTAGAGATCTTTTCTCCTTTCTCTTTCCAAGATCTATCTTTGTGGTCAGATCAGGCTGTGCCGCTGGAGGTCCAAATGTTTATTCATGGAGATTTTCCAGGGTGAGGTGACTTTCTCTTTCTTCCAAGACGTTTTTATCTAGCTAAAGGTGTTCTTTATGACAGTCTTTCTTCCATTTCCAACTGCTCTCTAACAGATTTCCTACTACTAGAGTATCTAACCTTTGTCTTCATCATAACAATATATTAATATTAATAGCTAATATGTATCAATTCCTTACTCCACATCAGGTCTGATTTTAAATTTTTTGTGTGCATGATATTTTTTCATCCTCCAGAGAAGTCCTTTGAGGCAGACACTATATTAATTCTATTTTATAGATGAGAAAACATCAACTTACAATAACATATTCAAGGCTTACACAAAGAGTGAAGATTACTATCAAACCATCCATATCAACAAGTTCACATTTCCCAGCAGTATTATCTCTCTAAATATCTATACCTTACATGAAAAGTGAAAGTGAAGTCGCTCAGTCGTGTCCAACTCTTTGCGACCGCATGGACTGTAGCCTACCAGGCTCCTCCGTCCATGGGGTTCTCCAGGCAAGAATACTGGAGTGGGTTGCCATTTCCTTCTCCAGGGGACCTTCCGGACTCAGGGATCGAACCTGGGTCTCCCGCATTGCAGGCAGACGCTTTAACCTCTGAGCCGCCATTTGCATAGTACACATCATAAATGACAAACACAACAGCTTCTCCATTAATTCTACACATCCTATCCTGAAGGGTTCTCTCACTGAGGCACAAGATGCCTGATTCAGTATTATTTTCTCCCTGCAATATTTGTAGTCTTCACATCAGTAGTGACTATCCAATTGCTTCTTCAGCCCAAAGGATGAAGGGGTTAGAGACAAGTGTTTGCCTTAAACTGCAAAAGCTCTAGGAACGGATCTTACCTTTCAAAAAGAATGGAAAATATTTAAGAGGGAAAGGATTCTCTCTCATTGATGGTAGCATTAAATGACCTTTAATCCAGCAAAAAAACACATTAATTAGGCTGGCAATAAGTGTACTAAAATGTAAGTAGTTCTCTCATTAAATAAGTATTAATATTATGCCACTTATATCACTGAGACATTATAAGAACCAATGAGATTACATACAGTAAAATGCTTTTCAAATTTCAGAATATTCATGTAAGTGCTCATTAGTTATTAATATTCTATGACTATACAAGTTACTCTTCCAATTATAATCTTCTGAATTAAGATATTTTCCTTTCTAGGACTCTTCTAGAGTCCTAACACTGGTCTGGGCCCTCTGTTTTGCATTACTCCCTAATTTAGAGTGTCCTAAAGACAGCACTTATTTACCAAGTCTTTCTACAATCATTTAATGAATACAAATACAAGCACATATGACACCAACTCAAACTACAGATCATATCCCTGAGATAGCACATCACACATTCAGACCATAAGCATGCAATTTACCCACACTGTATTAAAATTCCAATTTCTTCACATCCTTGCCAACACTTATTTTCTATTTAAAAATGGCCCATTTTAGTGACTGTGAAGTAGCATTTCATTAGGGTTTTTATTTGCATTTCCCAACTGACTAATGATATTGAACATATTTTAATGTGCTTGTTTTTTTGTTTTTTGTGGGTTTTTTTTTTTCTTCTTTTTTGGTTCTTTCCAGTAGACCAACCTAATAAATAACTGGGCAGTTTTGTGATTTCAAGATATAAGATCTTAAAAAAATTATTTTCAATATGCCCTTCCCATACCCTTTTCTTTTAGATTAGGTTCTATTTTCTCAGCTGAAATGATAAAGTCAGACAATCCAGAACTTCCTTAAGTCCCTTGACTTTCTTTAATATATGCCTAGAAAGGGGATATCCAGAAGCAAAGAAGTAGCTTGAAGTGGTCAAGACACCAGAGATACAAAAAAGATAAAGAGATTTGGTAAGGAAGAAGAGTAGGAATAGGGAGAATCATAGAGACAATGAACTAAGACAAATGTAGAAGACTGGAGCTGTTCCAATCTGTTATCTTTTAAGCTTCTGTATAGCTTTATTGAGTCATAATCAATATACAATAAACATATATTTAAAGTACTAATTTGATAAATTTTAATATAGCTATATACATAAGAAAACAATACTATAGTCAAGATAATGAACATATTCATCATCCCTCAGAGTTTTGTGGCTCTTGGTAATCCTACTCTTTTGTACCCAGGCAACCATTGATCTGATTTTCTGCTGCTGTCAATTAGTCTACATTCTGTGCAATTTCCAATAAATAGAATCATGCCAAATATAACTTATCTAAATAATAAGTTTATCAAAAAAATAATTTAAAAATTATTTATCAAAAAATAATAATTTTTTGATCCATGTATTCTGAAGCTCTGTTATCAGGTACATACAAATTTAGGATGGCTATATTTTCTTGGTTAATTGATCCTTTTATCATTATGCAAGATCCTTCTTTATCTTTTATCTTTTATTTTCTTATCTCTTACATCTACTTTGTCTGATATTAATGTGCCCCTACAAATTTCTTTTTATTAGCGTTTTCACAATATACAGTCAGTCTTCCATATCTGCAGATTTTGCATCCATGAATTCAACCAACTGCATAGTAAAAATACTACATAATCTGCAGTTGGTTAAATCTACAGAATACAGAACCTGTGGATTCAGAGGGCTAACTGTAAGGGACTTGAACATCCTTGGATTTTGGTATCCATGTGAAGTTGTCCTGGAACCAATCAGATAATGGGAATGAATGTAAACTTTTTCCATTCTTTTAGGGATTTTTAACTGTGGCTTCCCTGGTGGCTCAGACCGTAAAGAATCTGCCTATAATGCAGGAGACATGGGTTTGATCCCTGCATCGGAAAGTTCCCCCTGGAGAAGGAAATGGCAACCCACTCTAGTATACCTGCCTGCAGAATTTCATGGACAGAAGGGTCGCAAGGAGTCGGGCATGACTGAGTGACTAACACTTTCACTTTCAAAATAAAATGCATTTAATAAATTATCATTTCTATTAATATTCCTTCATTTCTGAGCTTCTAAGCTTCTTTCTGATACCATTTCCTTTCTGCTAAAGAACTCACTTTAGCAATTTTTTAAGATGTTTCCAAGAAATGAATTATTTTCATTAGTTTCAGAAGATCTTTATTTCATCTTTTTCTAAAGGATATTTTCACCTAATACAGAGTGTGGAGTTGAGAGTTCTTTTCTTTCAACATTTTTAAAATGTTGTTTCACTTCTTTCTGGCCATTACTGTTTCTGGTGAGAAACCTGTACTTATTCGAACTGTTCAGTTCAGTTGTTCAGTCATGTCCAACTCTTTGTAACCCCATGGACTGCAGCACGCCAGGCCTCCCTGTTCATCACCAGCTCCTGGAGCTTACTCAAACTCATGTCCATGGAGTCGGTGATGCCATCCAACCAACTCATCCTCTGTCACCCTCCTTCTCCTCTTGCCTTCAATCTTTCCCAGCATCAGGGTCTTTTCTAATGAGTCAGTTCTTTGCATCAGGTGGCCAAAGTGTTGGAGTTTCAGCTTCAGCATCAGTCCTTCCAATGAATATTCAGGACTGATTTCCTTTAGGATGGACTGGTTGGATCTGCTTGCAGTCCAAGGGACTCTCAAGAGTCTTCTCCAACACCACAGTTTAAAAGCATCAATTCTTTGGTGCACAGCTTTCTTTCTAGTCCAACTCTCACATCCATACATGACTACTGGAAAAACCATAGTTCCCTGAGATATACCAATATTGAAATTAGGCCAGTAAAAATCCCTAAAATGGCCCCTTGGTGTTCAAGTGAAAGGAAGAGTCAATTAATGTGGCAAACTTCATTGTTTTCTTTTTAAGAAATTGTCTCATCCATCCCAACCCTCAGCAATCACCACCCCGATCAGTCAGCAGTTGTCAACACCAAGGCAAGACCCTTCACCAGGAAAAAGATTAAGACTTGCTGAAGGCTTAGATGATTAGCAATTTTTGTTAGCAATGAAGTATTTTTAAGTTAAAGTATGTACATTTTTTAGACATAATGCTATTACATAAGACTACAGTATAATGTAAACATAACTCTTATTTGCATACAGAAGGCAAAAATTCATGTGACTTGTTTTATTGCTGTGGTCTGGAACCAAATCTGCAATATCTCTGAGGTATGTCTCTTGACATTCTAATGAATGTGAAGTGGTATCTCATTGTGCTAATTTACACTTCCCTAATAACTAATGATATTGTGCATCTTTTCATGTGCTTATTAGCCATTTGTCTTTGGTTAAGTGTTCATTCTGGAGTAGGCAATGGCAACCCACTCCAGTACTCTTGCCTGGAAAATCCCATGGACGGAGGGGCCTGGTGGGCTGCAGTCCATGGGGTTGCTAGGAGTTGGACACAACTGAGCGACTTCACTTTATTTTTTCACTTTCATGCATTGGAGAAGGAAATGGCAATCCACTCCAGTGTTCTTGCCTGGAGAATCCCAGGGACGGGGGAGCCTGGTGGGCTGCCATCTATGGGGTCGCACAGAGTCGGACACGACTGAAGCGACTTAGTAGTAGTAGTAGTAGTAAAGTGTCCGTTCAGATTCTTAGTGGTTTTTTTTTTTTTTTCAGCCTCATCCCATTGCAATTATTCCTGCTGAGATCAACCAATGATCTGAAAACTGAATTCATTAGGCTCTTTTCAGTCCTCCTCTTACTTGGTGACTCCACTGTGTCTGACACCCTGCTCCTTCTTCTGGACAGTCTCATTCCTCCCTTGAATTTGTTATACTACCCTCTCCTGGATTGCATCTTACTTTTCTGAGGATTTTTTCTCAGGCTTTTCTTCTTCCACTCATCTATACTTGAAACACAGCCAGGTTCCATCCTAAAGGATTTATTTTTGTTTGTCTTGCTACTGTTCAAGCCCATCACTTTGTTACCTCCACACCACCCTAAGTGGTCTCACTTAGAAGATCCTACCCATATGATGCTGATCCAAACCTTTCTCTCTAGCCCATATTTTGCACCTACATTTCACTCTGCTTGTATTTTAATTGAATTGTTCATCTTACTATTGAGTTGTGCGAGTTCTTTATATATTCTGGGTTGTTGTTGTTCAGTTTCTCAGTTGCGTCCGACTCTTTGGACCACGGACTGCAACATGCCAGGCTTCCCTGTCCTTCACCATCTTCCAGAGCTTGCTCAAACTCATCACCATTGAGTTGGTGATGCCATCCAACCATCTCATCCTCTGTCATCCCCTTCTCTTCCTGCCTTCAATCTTTCCCAGCATCAGGGTCTTTTCCAATGAGTCAGTTCTTCACTTCACATGTCCAAAGTACTGGAGCTTCTGCTTCAACATCAGTCTTTCCAATGAATATTCAAGTTGATTTCCTTTAAGATTGACTGGTTTGATCTCCTTGCAGTCCAAGGGACTCTCAGGAGTCTTCTCCAACACCACAGTTCAAAAGCTTCAATTTTTCAGCACTCAGCCTTCTTTATGGTCCAACTCTCACATCCATACATGACTACTGGAAAAACCATAGTTTTGACTATATGGGCGGCATAGTAATGTGCCTGAATTTTAATATACTGTCTAGGTTGGTCATAGCTTTTCTTCCAAGGAGCAAGCATCTTTCAATTTCATGGCTGCAGTCACCATCTGCAGTGATTATGGAGCCCAAGAAAATAAAGTCTGGCACTGTTTCCATCGTTTCCCCATCTATTTGCCATGAAGTGATGGGACCAGATGCCATGATCTTAGTTTTCTGAATGCTGAGTTTTAAGCCAGCTTTTTCACTCTCCTCTTTCACCTTCATCAAGAGGCTCTTTGCTGCTGCTGCTAAGTCACTTCAGTCGTGTCCAACTCTGTGTGACCCCATAGATGGCAGCCCACCAGGCTCCCCCGTCCCTGGGATTCTCCAGGCAAGAACACTGGAGTGGGTTGCCATTTCCTTCTCCAATGCATGAAAGTGAAAAGTGAAAAGTGAAAGTGAAGTCGCTCAGTCATGTCTGACTCTTAGCGACCCCATGGACTGCAGCCTACCAGGCTCCTCCACCCATGGGATTTTCCAGGCAAGAGTACTGGAGTGGGGTGCTTTTAGTTCCTCTTTAATTTCTTCCATTAGGGTGGTGTCATCTTCATATCTGAGGTTCTTGATATTTCTCTCAGCAATCTTGATTCCAGTTTGTGCTTCATCCAGCCCAGCATTTTGCATGATGTACTCTGCATATACCCATATTCTGGATACGAATTCTTTATCATATAAGTGATTCGTGAAAAATACCTTCTCCTAGTCTGTAACTTATTTTCCAAAATTTTTTCTTAAACATGTTTTTTGAAGAGCAAAAGTTTTTATGATAAAATCCTGCTAATCAATTTTTTTTCATTTTTGGTCATTTATCTGAGTATGTCTTTATTTACCTTCACATTTATAGTATAGTTTTGCTGGATATGTAATCTTTGGTTGACAGTTTTGCCACTCAGCACTTTATGTGTTTCCACTGCATTCTGTCTGTTGCAGAGAAGAACCAATTCTGACTCCATGTTAGAACTGTTTCTTAACTTCTTTTTTTGTTGTTTTTCTTATTGCAATCATACATAATGTCCTACCTCAGAGAACCCTGCCCCTCTGCCTGACTGTTAAAGTGCCTTTGTTTAGCTCACAGGGAGATAATCTGACCTGTGAAAAGAAGAGTTTAACACATCACTTCCCTGAGGCAGACCATTCTGAGAGATGCTTTGTAAGACTGAAGGCTCTTTGACTTTACTTCCCCACTGCCTCTCCTCTCTATTCTGCTTTTTGACTTTAGTTCTTCATTGCTTCTCTCTCTGACTCTATAAAAGAGTCTGGCATCTAAACCTCAACAATATGGTTATTTTGAGACATTAGTTGACCATCTTGTTCATCAGTCAGCTTTCCAAATGAAGTCATATTCCTGGCCTCAACACTTTGTGTCCCAGATTCATTGGCCTGTCATATGGCGAGCAGAATGAGCTTGGACTTGGTACCATGTCCTCGACTGTTACTGATTAGAGTCACCTTTGATGGTAATTTTTTCTTCTCTATATAATGGATAGTTTTTTTCTTGAGACTTCAAATTTTTGCTGTGTCTTTGGCTTTCAGTATTTGACTGTGATGTGTCTAACTTTGTATCTCTCTGCAATTATCTTTCTTGGGTGTTTTTGAGCTTTTTTATATTTACCTGAATGAATTTCACCATTTGGGAACCCTTTTCAACTATTGTTTATTTTTCTGTGCCTTTTCTCTGTTCTCTCCTCTGAGATTTACTTTATAGTCTATTGATATAATTGAAGTTGTCTTAAAGGTCTCTGAGACTTCACTAATTTTTCTTCCATCTTTTTTTTTCCTCTATTCTTCATATCTGCAAGATATTTTAAAGGGGTCAATTGAGTGAATTATTATATTAGCCTATGAATATCTTTCTGTTTCATTTATATATGAATGACAGGTTGGCTTAGTATAAAAATATGTCATCACAGTGTTGACTAAAAAGATGCACAACTTGAGAGTTGCAAGTTGAGTTTTATTTGGGGAAAATGAGGACTGCAGCCAGGGAGGCAGCACCTCAGATAGCTCTGAGACACTGCTCCAAAGAGGTAGTAGGGGAAGGTCAATATATAAGATTTTGGCGAATGGGGGGAGTTCAATACCATTAAGCATTTTCTGCTAGTCACTAGGATCTGATGTCACCATGAAAGTATTTATTGCTTTCCTAGATATGAGGAGATGCAAAGACTGAGATTATAAAATCTGTTCCTAAAACATCTATCTAAAGACCTGTCCCACAGACTGCCTGGAGCACAGAGTGCCTTACTCTACCCTGAACTCCCTCAGGGAGTGTTGAAGGTCAACAGCTTTGCTGGAGCCGAGAAGAGATACCTCACAAAGGTAAGAGAAACCCAAATAAGACGGTAGATGTTGCGAGAGGGCATCAGAGGGCAGACACACTGAAACCGTAACCACAGAAAACTAGCCAGTCTGATCACACGGACCACAGCCTTGTCTAACGCAATGAAACTAAGACATGTTGTGTGGGGCCACCCAAGATGGGAGGGTCATGGCGGAGACGTCTGACAGAATGTGGTCCACTGGAAAAGGGAATGGCACCCCTTCAGTATTCTTGTCTTGAGAACCCCATGAACAGTATGAAAAGGCAAAATGATAGGATACTGAAAGGGGAACTCCCCGGGTCAGTAGGTGCCCAATATGCTACTGGAGATGAGTGGAGAAATAACTCCAGAAAGAATGAAGGGATGGAGCCAAAGCAAAAACAATTCCCAGTTGTGAATGTGACCGGTGGTAGAAGCAAGTTCCGATGCTGTAAAGAGCAATATTGCATAGAAACCTGGAATGTCAGGTCCATGAATCAAGGCAAATTGAAAGTGATCAAACAGGAGATGGCAAGAGTGAACATCGGCATTCTAGGAATCAGCAAACTAAAATGGACTGGAATGGGTGAATTTAACTCAGATGACCATAATATCTACTACTGTGGGCAGGAGTCCCTTAGAAGAAATGGAGTAGCCATCATGGTCAACAAAAGAGTCCGAAATGCAGTACTTGGATGCAATCTCAAAAACGACAGAATCTGGAAACGACAGATGTCTGTTCGTTTCCAAGGCAAATCATTCAATATCACGGTAATCCAAGCCTATGCCCCAACCAGTAATGCTGAAGAAGCTGAAGTTGAACGGATCTATGAAGACCTACAAGACCTTTTAGAGCTAACACCCAAAAAAGATGTCCTTTTCTCTATAGGGTACTGGAATGCAAAAGTAGGAAGTCAAGAAACGCCTAGAGTAACAGGCAAATTTGGCCTTGGAGTATGGAATGAAGCAGGGCAAAGGCTAATAGAGTTTGCCAAGAGAACGTACGGGTCATAGCAAACACCCTCTTCCAACAACACAAGAGAAGACTCTACACATGGACATCACCACATGGTCAACACCGAAATCAGATTGATTATATTCTTTACAGCCAAAGATAGAGAAGCTCTATAGAGTCAGCAAAAACAAGACCGGGAGCTGACTGTGGCTCAGACCATGAACTCCTTATTGCCAAATTCAGACTTAAATTGAAAAAAGTGGGGAAAACCACTAGACCATTCAGGTATGACCTAAATCAAATCCCTTATGATTATACAGTGGAAGTGAGAAATAGATTTAAGGAACTAGATCTGATAGACAGTATGCCTGATGAACTATGGACAGAGGTTCATGACATTGTACAGGAGACAGGGATCAAGACCATCCCCATGGAAAAGAAATGCAAGAAAGCAAAATGGCTGTCTGAGGACGCCTTACAAATAGCTGTGAAAAGAAAAGAAGCAAAAGCAAAGGAGAAAAGGAAAGATATAAGCATCTGAATGCAAAGTTCCAAAGAATAGCAAGGAGAGATAAAGCCTTCCTCAGTGATCAATGCAAAGAAATTGAGGAAAACAACAGAATGGGAAAGACTAGAGATCTCTTCAAGAAAATTAGAGATACCAAGGAACATTTCATGTAAAGATGGGCTCAATAAAGGACAGAAATGGTATAGCCCTAACAGAAGCAGAAGATATTAAGAAAAGGTGGCAAGAATACACAGAAGAATTATTAAAAAAAAAAAAAAAAAAAAGATCTTCACAACCCAGATAATCACGATGGTGTGATCACTCTCCTAGAGCCAGACATCCTGGAATGTGAAGTCAGGTGGGCCTTAGAAAGCATCACTACAAACAAAGCTAGTGGAGGTGATGGAATTCCAGTTAAGCTATTTCAAATCCTGGAAGATGATGCTGTGAAAGTGCTGCACTCAATATGCCAGCAAATTTGGAAAACTCAGCAGTGGCCACAGGACTGGAAAAGGTCAGTTTTCATTCCAATCCCAAAGAAAGGCAATGCTAAAGAATGTTCAAAGTACTGCACAACTGCACTCATCTCACATGCTAGTAAAGTAATGCTCAAAACCATGAACTTCTAGATGTTCAAGCTGGTTTTAGAAAAGGCAGAGAAACCAGAGATCAAATTGCCAACATCCGCTGGATCATGGAAAAAGCAAGAGAGTTCCAGAAAAACATCTATTTCTGCTTTATTGACTATGCCAAAGCCTTTGACTGTGTGGATCACAATAAACTGTGGAAAATTCTGAAAGAGATGGGAATACCATACCACCTGACCTGCCTCTTGAGAAACCTGTATGCAGGTCAGGAAGCAACAGTTAGAACTGGACATGGAACAACAGACTGGTTCCAAATAGGAAAAGGAGTATGTCAAGACTGCATATTGTCACCCTGCTTATTTAACTTATATGCAGAGCACATCATGAGAAATGTTGGGCTGGAAGAAGCACAAGCTGTAATCAAGATTGCTGGGAGAAATAACAATAACCTCAGATATGCAGATGACACCACCCTTATGGCAGGAGGTGAAGAGGAACTAAAAAGCCTCTTGATGAAAGCGAAAGAGGAGAGTGAAAAAGTTGGCTTAAAGCTCAACATTCAGAAAACGAAGATCATGGCATCGCGTCCCATCACTTCATGGGAAATAGATGGGGAAACACTGGAAACAGTGTCAGACTTTATTTTGGGGGGGGGGGGTCCAAAATCACTGTAGATGGTAATTGCAGCCATGAAATTAAAAGATGCTTACTCCTTGGAAGAAAAATTATGACCAACCTAGATAGCATATTGAAAAGCAGAGACATTACTTTGCCAGCAAAGGTCTGTCTAGTCAAGGCTATGGTTTTTCCAGCGGTCATTTATGGTTGTGAGAGTTTGACTAAAAGAAAGCTGAGCACTGAAGAATTGATGCTTTTGAAGTGTGGTGGGGAAGACTCTTGAGAGTCCCTTGGACTACGAGGAGGTCCAACCAGTCCATCCTAAAGGGGATCAGTCCTGGGTGTTCTTTGGCAGGACTGATGCTGAAGCTGAAACTCCAAAACTTTGGCCACCTCATGCAAAGAGTTGACTCATTGGAAAAGACCCTGATGCTGGGAGGGATTGGGGGAAAGAGGAGAAGGAGACGACAGAGGATGGAATGGTTGGATGGCATCACCGCCTCAATGGACATGGGTTTGAGTGAACTCCAGGAGTTGGTGATGGACAGGGAGGCCTGGCGTGCTGCCACTCATGGGGTTGCAAAGAGTCGGACACGACTGAGTGACTGAACTAACTAAATAAAGACCTGTCCCACCAGACTGCCTCGAGCACAGAGTGCCTTACTCTACCCTGAACTCCTTCAGGGAGTGTTGAAGGTCAACACCTGCAAGAGTGCAAGGTTCAGTCTCTGCAGAGGCAGATGGCAAATGCTCTTGTTCAATCGTCGGCAACAATCTCGGCAAGTGCCAATTTGTAGTCGACAGTAGTCATTTCTTCTTAAATTTTGTAATGTGTTGTTTTCTTGCATTTCATGTTGTAAAGAAGAAATATGAATTTTGTTGCTTTATATAATTGTTTATTCTTGAGTTATTTTAGGGATTTTTCTTTATTGTTTTAATTTCAAATAGAATACATGTAGGTATAAACATTTTAAGTACTCTTGCCTGGAAAATCCCATGGACAAAGGAGCCTGGTAGGCTGCAGTCCATGGGGTCGTTAAGTCGGGCACGACTGAGCGACTTCACTTTCACTTTTCACTTTCATGTATTGGAGAAGGAAATGGCAACCCATTCCAGTGTTCTTGCCTGGAGAATCTCAGGGACAGAGGAGCCTGGTGGGCTGCCGTCTATGGGGTCGCACAGAGTTGGACACGACTGAAGAGACTTAGCAGCAGGTATAAACATTTTAAAGTTAATTTGGTCTAAAATAGAGATAAATTTAATCAGAAAGACATGAAATCTAAATTTAAAAAGCAAAGTTTTATTGATGTTCATAAGGCTAGATTTGAATAAAATAAAAGCAACCATATTTTTGAAGAGGAAACCTAAATGTTATTTCTTCCTAAATTCTATGTATTTCATCTTTGATCATATTAGGTGACATATATATATTAGGTGACATATTAAGTGTCCTACTATTAGTAATACAATTATAATCTGAATCCCAAGAGGATTTTAGGGGATGAAATTTGGCTTGTTTATTCTAAAACTTATTTACAATAAAGATATGAGAGTATCTGAGAAATTATAATGGTAAAATTTTTAAAACACCAAGAAAGGTGAAGAAAACCAATGGCTTAGAGGAATGAGTCTAGAAAATAGGTAAATATATATGGAAATTTAATGTATCAAAAAGATTGTGACACTTTAGATCAATGAGGAAAGATAGATTCAATAAGCTGCAGCTCCAGTATTTTGGTCATCTGATGTTAACAGATGAGTCATTGGAAAAGTCCCTGATGCTCTCAAAGATTGAGGGCAGAAGGAGAAGAGGGCATCACAGGATGAAATGGCTGGATGGCATCACAGATGCAATGAACATGAACTTAGGCAAACTCCAGGAAATGGTGAGAGACAGGGAGGCCTGGTATGCTCCAGTCCATGAGGTCACAAAGAGTTGGACACAACTGGGGGACTGAACAACAACAACTTAATACTGGACTTTGCAACTTTAAGAACGGAAATTTAGATTTAATTTTATGCTTCACATAATGTACAAAAAAAAACTCTGGATGAAAGTCTAAATATAACTCCTTTTCTAACTATAAAAATGTTACAAAAATGTGTAAGAATATTTTTCACAATTTGAGGTATATCTAGATAAGTCATCAAAGTTATTGCTAATAAAGGAAATAGATTTCACTACATCAGAATACTTGTTTTACAAAATAATACATAAAGTAAAAATGTGAACAACAGATTGAAGAAAATGGATGTGAAATAAAGAAGGCAAAAAGCTGATAAACTTCTGTGAAAATGGACACTGCTGGTAGGAATGTACATTGGTATAAAATTTAAGAGGCACATTCTTAGCAATCCTAAATCCAGGACCCTGTCTTATAGAAATAAGCCCATGAGTATTTTACTATAAGTTTTCTTTGTAGCATAGTTTAAAATAGAAAATCACTAGTATATGCACATTAATAGAATGATTAGATAAATTTGGTACATCTGTTCAGTTGAAATATGTACAGCTATTAAAGGAACACAGTAGAACTATATGAGCTGATACAGAAAAGTGCCTGTGATATATACTTAAATGAAAAATGCAATTTGAAGAGCATCTGTATAGCATAATCTTATTTTTGCAAAGAGAAAAGTGTATGTGTGAAAATATATGTGTACGTATATGCATATATATAAATCATAGAAAAATATTATGAAAGAAAACATATTTTATGGTTCAGTTCAGTTCAGGTCAGTTCAGTCGCTCAGTCGTGTCTGACTCTTTGCGACTCCACGAATTGCAACACACCAGGCCTCCCTGTCCACCAACTCCTGGAGTTTACCCAAACTCATGTCCATTGAGTTGGTGATGCCACCCAGCCATCTCATCCTCTGTCGTCCCCTTCTCCTCCTGCCCCCAATCCCTCTCAGCATCAGGGTCTTTTCCAATGAGTCAACTCTTCGCATGAGGTGGCCAAAGTATTGGAGTTTCAGCTTCAGCATCAGTCCTGCCAAAGAACACCCAGGACTGATCCCCTTTAGGATGGACTGGTTGGATCTCCTTGTAGTCCAAGGGACTCTCAAAAGTCTTCCCCACCACAGTTCAAAAGCATCAATTCTTCAGTGCTCAGCTTTCTTTTGGTCCAACTCTCACATCCATACATGACCACTGGAAAAACCATAGCCTTGACTAGACGAACTTTTGTTGGCAAAGTAATGTCTCTGCTTTTGAATATGCTATCTAGGTTGGTCATAACTTTCCTTCCAAGGAGTAAGCGTCTTTTAATTTCATGGCTGCAGTCACCATCTGCAGTGATTTGGGAGCTCAAAAAAATAAAGTCTGACACTGTTTCCAGTGTTTCCCCATCTATTTGCCATGAAGTGATGGGACCGGATGCCATGATCTTCGTTTTCTGAATGTTGAGCTTTAAGCCAACTTTTTCACTCTCCTCTTTCCCTTTCATCAAGAGGCTTTTGAGTTCCTCTTCACTTTCTGCCGTAAGGGTGGTGTCATCTGCATATCTGAGGTTATTGTTATTTATCCCGGCAATCGTGATTCCAGCTTGTGTTTCTTCCAGCCCAGCGTTTCTCATGATGTACTCTGCATATAAGTTAAATAAGCAGGGTGACTATATACAGCCTTGATGTACTCCTTTTCCTATTTGGAACCAGTCTGTTGTTCCATGTCCAGTGCTAACTGTTGCTTCCTGACCTGCATACAGGTTTCTCAAGAGGCAGGTCAGGTGGTCTGGTATTCCCATCTCTTTCAGAATTTTCCACAGTTTATTGTGATCCACACAGTCAAAGGCTTTGGCATAGTCAATAAAGCAGAAATAAATGTTTTTCTCGAACTCTCTTGCTTATGGTTAATGATAATTGAAGCTAGTATGTAAGCTTTAAGGGATAGAGGTAGACATTTACACTTTAAAATCACTTTTGAAGAGTAATTAAGGAGAAGTATATTCTAGAATATAATTACAGTGTAAAAGTAAAGCCCTGATGCTTTAGCTATTTTAGTTTGGCTAGATTAGAAATAAGTCAGTTAATTCAAAGAGCCAACTTTCTTCCTTTTCATTTCTTCCTTCCACTATAAGTATTAACTTTCCTTTTCTACTGCTTGATTCCAAGATTCCCAGAGTCCATTTCCACTGAACTTGCTCCATTTCTCTGTGCTGCTGTCCCTAGCTTGAACAACCTATAACCCATAGCAATATGATGATCTTGATGATCTCGCTAAACCTCTACTTGGAAAGGCCAAAGGAGAATCATGGCCCAGAGTACCTGCTGCTTCAGAGAGGAAATGGGAAATATATATATTTACTGTCTTTCATTTCATAGATTTTACATGCACTATCTAATGTGATTATCCCAGTAGTCCTGTAAGTTAGGAAAAGGAAGTGTTCCTATTCTAATAGAGGCTGGACATGGTTGGTATGTTACTTACTTGAGACAGCAGGTAAGGGAGTGAAACATAGATCTAGATTTTTACTCTATTTTTTTGTTGTTGTTGTTCAGTCTCTCAGTCATGTCCAACTCTTTGCGACCCCATGGACTGCAGCACACCAGTCTTCTCTGTCCTTCACTATCTCCCAGAGTTAGCTGATACTCATGTCCATTGAATTGGTGATGCCATCCAACTATCTTATCCTCTGGCATCACCTTCTCCAAGTGCCCTCAATCTTTCCCAGCATCAAGGTCTTTTCCAATGAGTTGGCTCTTTGCTTCTTGTGGCCAAAGTATTGAAGCTTCAGCTTCAGCATCAGTCCTTCCAATGAATATTCTGGGTTGATTTCCTTTAGGACTGATGGGTTAGATCTCCTTGCTGTCCAAAGACTCTCTTCTCCAGCACCACAATTCAAAAGCATCAGCACTTCAGTGCTCAGTCTTCTTCATGGTCCAACTCTCACATCCATAAACAACTATTGGAAAAACCACAACTTTGACTAGATGGACCTTTGTCTGTACAGCTATGCCTCTGTTTTTTAATATGCTGTCTAGGTTTGCCATAGCTTTTCTTCCAAGGAGCAAGCATCTTTTAATTTCATGGCTGCAGTCACCATCTGCAGTGATTTTGGAACCCAAGAAAATAAAGTCCGTCACTGTTTCTATTGCTTCCCCATCCATTTGCCATGAAGTGATGGGACCGGATGCCATGATCTTTGTTTTTTGAATGTTGAGTTTTAAGCGAACTTTTTCACTCTCTTCTTTCACTTTCATCAAGAGGCTCTTTAGTTCCTCTTTGCCTTCTGCCATAAGGATGATGTCATATGCATATCTGAGGTTATTGATATTTCTCCCAGAAATCTTGATTCCAGCTTGAGCTTCATCCAGCTTGGCATTTTGCATATAAATTAAATAAGCAGTGTGTCCATATATAGCCTTGACGTACTCCTTTCCCAATTTGGAACCAGTCTGTTGTTCCATGTCCATTTCTAACTGTTGCTTCTTGACCTGCATGCAGGTTTCTCAGGAGGCAGGTCAGGTGGTCTGGTATTCCCATGTCTTTAAGAATTTTCCACAGTTTGTTGTAAGCCACACAGTCAAAGGCTTTAGCATAGTCAACAAAGCAGAAGTAGATGTTTTTCTGGCATTTTCTTGCTCTTTCTACGTCAGTTATGTTCTGTGTAATTGTTCCACGTCAATAAGTGTTCATTCAATATAAGATCTTTAAAAATTTAAAAAGCAGAGACAATGTATGTTAAAATAGGTAAATATGAATTTGAAATAAATGGGAGAGGGAGTATGTGGGTATCCTGAGATACTTCAATGGAATCCTTAGGGTTCCATGGTATTCACTTTGAAGATTGATTTTTAATGACTAAATCATGGTGTATTTTCTGCTTTTGTAGACCCAAAGTTTCTTATATGCTGAATTTTTTCTTTCCATGTTATTTTTTAAGTAGTGGATGAATATAAGCGGGACCTCATGCTCTCAAGAAGTAATAGAACAGGTTAGAAGACATTTTCTAAAGATTGCCCTATGTGCAAGTATGTGTCTGCTAAATCTAGATCCAACAGCTGTTTCTCACTTTCTTATGATGTGCTCCAAACTTTCAGCAGTAACTATGAAAAACACCTTTAAAATGTCTTATTTATGATGTGGCAAGTGGAGATTAAGATTATCATGCTTATACTTCAGGCAGATAGATGTGGTGTGATTGATGCAGACATTCAAACTTAGGCGAAAAGCCTAGGTTGATTCGTGCATATTTTGTGAATGTTGTGATTGCTCTCATACTTAATAAGGAATCAGAAATCCCAGAAACAAAAGTCACTAATACCTTGCCATATTTGAACTTGTGGCATTCTCTACATAAGCTTAAAAAATACTGAACCTCTTCCTATTTCATTGCCAGTATGTTACATTTACCTTAGAGATGGACCTATTGACTTAACTACAAATTGTTTAACTTTGTATTTGAGGACTTCCACAGCCTTCCCCGCTTTGCCTTTCAAAAGTACCCTATACATAATCCAAGTACTATCAAAACTGGTTGTTTTCTGGCCCATACAACTGATCTATATCTTTTTCTTTCTATGCTTACATCTACTTAGAATTCCCTCCCATCTTTTCTCCATCTTAGCCTACAAAAATTCAAGCATTTTTCAAGTCCCAGCTGAAATTCTATCTCCTCATTGTGTCCTCTTATTCTTGGAAGGAATTTGTCACAGAGAAGTTATAATATTGTGTTATGTATTATGGAAATTTGATTACTTTATAAACTCCTTAAAGTAGGGACTTTCTGAATTACTTCCTCATTTCTTTAGGGCAAGTATAAAATTTAAGTTCTCAAGAGATGCTGCATAAGATTATATGAAATAACTGTTAGAGTAGGAAAACTAGGACAACTGACATGAATCCACTCACACAGATGGTTCTTTACATTTGAAAACCAGCTTTTGGCAACTTGGCTTTTAGTGTCTGTATGTTTGCCTTTTATTTTGCATAAATATATTTTTACTCGAGACATACTACTTTCACGTAATTGACATGCAGAGTTCAAAGAACTAGACTATTTAAGAACATATAGCGTATTAGTTTCTTTGGTAATTTTGATTTAGAACAAAGAAGGGAACTATTTGACTATACTATGTCTGAGCTCATCTTATAATTGAAGACTAACTAAGAATTGGAAGGCTAAGAGGTAAAAGATGAAGATTCTTCCAAGGGTTCTTGTCCTATTATGGGAAGATTCCTTTTTGTTAAATACATTCTTTTATTTTTTTTCATCTTCCCTAATTAAACAAAAACTAGCTTTCAAATGAAGTAAGATAGATATTCTATGCATAACTTATTACCCCATTTCTGTATATTCAAGGGGATAAATTGGAAGGTTAGCCTCAATTATATTAATTCTACAAATATTCATTCAATATAAATGTTTATCAAGCACCCAGAACAGTGTTTAACCCATACATCAGTGACTAAGACAAAGTCCTTGCCCTCATAGAGCAATCATGTTGCGGGGACATTTTCCAAATTATTAATTCAACACTTTCTCATTTAAAGTCTATGCTCTCTTATCTTCCTATTCTTTCCAAATCTTTTGGTGACTTCAGCTACTACATTGTACTTAATTTACTTTCCTTTGTGACTTGACCTTATTTTTGCCATTATATTTAATTTCAGAACCCATGTTATCTGGATGCCCAACACTCTGGCCTCAGTTCAATGTCAGTCTTAATCTTCATTCTTAATCATTATTCTTCATGGTCAGAACCTGGAACCTGCTGTCAAAAGAGTGGGGACTTCTACTTTTCACCAAGAGGGAGTAATAGGGACTAGACCTACCTCCTCATCTGAAATATCTGCAATACCAGGCAGAATATATGAAATAAAAGTTTTGAAGACATAGCACATCAGGTAGCTCAGGACAGTGATCTCTGAGAAAAGGAAAAAATAATTGTACCAGTTTACTGCTTGTAGAAAGTTTCCAGTTTTCAGTAGAAGGAGCAGGAATCTTTCCTCCTTGGTTTCCCTGAAATGAGCAGATTAAACAAGGATTCCAGAAAAGGCAAGGTGGCTAGAATTTATATCTGTACACAGAGAGAGTTTCAGGAGATATTCAGTGGGACCCCACTGATTTTTCTGCTGATTACTGATCTGCACATACATGTGTTATAATTGTCAGAAGCAAGGAATGTACACACAAAAGAAGCAGAATGAATAATTTATGGGGTTTACACAGGTCTGGGAGTCGTTAATATTTTTACCAGCCATAGTCAAAAGCCTCATAATTAATGGGACATTGGATAAATTACTCATAAGGGATTCCCTCATTGGTGGAGTAAAATCGGTATTGGATCAAAGGTTACTCTGGTCCTGCTCAACAAAACTGAAAAGCAGACATCAAAGGAATCTGGTTCAAAAAGGAGGAGCTCAGGAGAGTAACTGAATTATTTATGTGTTCAAAGGCTTATCACTGAGCTGGGTATTCATAAATCTGATCCTAATCACCATATTAAATCTATCAGAACTGAACCAAGAACTGGACCACTGTACTTGTCACAGGGGCTGGGGAGGCATACATGCAGAATATTTTTCAATAGCACTATAAAGGCTTTGAAAACAGTACTCTCATTGAAACCATAACCCATGGAGGACTGGTTTGGATTTCTGGCCTGAACTCATCTCTGTTGAATTGACTACTAAAACAAAAATATCAATAATCTCCAGAGTACTAAACAAGACCAGGATATATTCAAAATTATATGGCATAAAAATAACTTGGAAAATCTCAACTTGTATCAACAGATGCAAATGACAAGATGACACATATGTTGGAATTATCTGACAAAGACTCCAAGGTAGCTATTATAATAATTCTCCAACAAATAAAGGTGGACACTCTTAAAATAAATGCAAATATATACTGTCACAGTAAATAAATAAAAAATATAAAACAGAAGCAAATGGAAATTTTAGAACTGAAAATACAGTAAACGAAATAAAAAAACTCACTGCAGAAGATTAATAGCACAATCGAAATGACAGATGAAGTGTCAGTGACTATGAAAATAGATCAAGAGAAACTATCCAATCTGAACAAAAGATCAAAAAGATTGAATAACATTTTAAAAGATTCTCAAGGATCTGAGGGTCAATACCAAAATGTTTAACATCTGTATCATCAGAGTCTCAGAGGGAGAACAGGAGAAGTGTAGTGCAGAAAGAATATGTAAAGAAATAATGCCTGAAACTTACCACACTTGATGAAAGATGTAATCCTGCAGATTCAAGAAGTTCAGAGAACTCCAAACAGTATAAACATAAAGAAATCTACATTGCACTCATCATAATCAATCTGCTGGAAACTTAGAGAAAAAAATCTTCAAAGCAGCCAGAGAAAAATTATGTATTATTTATAGGAGAACTACAATTCAAATAGAACTGCCAGAACTTAAATAGAACTGAGGAAACAGACTCTTGGAGGGCACAAATGGAACCTTGTGGGCACCAGGACCCAGGAGAAAGGAGCAGTGACCCCACAAGAGACTGAGCCAGACTTGCCCATGAGTATCCAGAAGCCTCTGGGGGAGGCATGGGTCAACGATGGCCTGCTACAGGGCCGGGGGCACTGAGTGCCTGCGTGGGACCTTTTGAAAGAGGTCTAGGTTATCTTCATTACCTCCACCATAGTTTGGCCTCAGGTCAAACAACAGGGAGGGAACACAGCCCCACCCATCAACAGAAAATTGGATTAAAGATTTACTGAGTATGGCCCCACCCATCAGAACAAGACCCAGTTTTCCCTCAGTCAGTCTCTCCCATCAGGAAGCTTCCATAGCTTCTTATCCTTCTCCATCAGAAGTGAAGTGAAGTCGCTCAGTCGTGTCCGACTGTTTGCGACCCCACGGACTATAGCCTACCAGGCTTCTCAGTCCATGGGATTTTCCAGGCAAGAGTACTGGAATGGGTTGCCAGGCAGACAAAATGAAAACCACAATCACAGAAAACTAACCAAACTGATTACATGGACCACAACCTTGTCTAACTCAATGAAACTATGAGCCAGGATGTGTAGGGCCACCCAAGATGGACGGGTCATGGTGGAGAGTTCTGACAAAACATGGTCCACTGGAGAAGGGAAAGGCAAACCACTTCAGTATTCTTGCCTTGAGAATCCCACGAAAAGCATGAGAACCCCATGAAATAGCATGAAAAGGCAAAAAGATAGTATACTGAAAGATGAACTCCCCAGGTTGGTAGGTCCCCAATATACTATGGGAGATCAGCGGAGAAATAACTCCAGAAAGAATGAAGAGACTGAGCCAAAGCAAAAACAACACCCAGTTGTGGATGTGACTGGTGATGGCAGTAAAGTCCAATGCTGGAAAGAGCAATATTGCATAGGAACCTATAATGTTAGTTCCATGAATCAAGGCACATTGGAAGTGGTCAAACGGGATGGCAAAAGTGAACATAGACATTTTAGGAATCAGTGAACTAAAATGGACAGGAATGGGTGAATTTAACTCAGATGGCCATTATATCTACTGCTGTAGGCAAGAATCCCTTAGAAGAAATGGAGTAGCCATCATAGTCAACAAAAGTGTGAAATGCAGTACTTGGATGCAATCTCAAAAACGACAGAATGATCTCTGTTTGTTTCCAAGGCAAACCATTCAATATCACAGTAATCCAAGCCTATGCACCAACCACTAATGCTGAAGAAGCTGAAGTTGAATGGTTCAATGAAGATCTACAAGATCTTCTAGAACTAACACCTAAAAAAGATATCCTTTTCATTATAGGGGACTGGAATTCAAAAGTAGGAAGTCAAAAGATACCTGGAGTAACAGGCAAATTTGACCTTGGAGTACAAAACAAAGTAGGTCAAAGGCTAACAGAGTTTTGCCCAAAGAATGCACTGGTCATAGCAAACACCATCTTCCAACAACACAAGAGATGACTCTACACATGGACATCATGCAATGGTCAATACCAAAATCAGATTGGTTATATTCTTTGCAGCCAAACATGGAAAAGCTCTATACAGTCAGCAAAAACAAGACCAGGACCTGACTGTGGCTCAGATCATGAACTCCATATTGCCAAATTCAGATTTAAATTGAAGAAAGTAGGGAAACAACTAGATCATTCAGGTATGACTTAAAATAAAATCCTTTATGATTATACAGTGGAAGTGACAAAGAGGATCAAGGGATTAGATCTGATAGAGTGCTCGAAGAACAATACATGGAGGTTGGTGACATTGTACAGGAGGCAGTGATCAAAATTATCCCCAAGAAAAAGAAATGCAAAAGGAGAAATGGTTGTCTGAGAAGGCCTTACAAATAGCTAGGAAAAAACCAGAAGCTAAAGACAAAGGTACGTCTAGTCAAGGCTATGGTTTTTCCAGTGGTCATGTATGGATGTGAGAGTTGGACTGTGAAGAAGGCTGAGCGCCAAAGAATTGATGCTTTTGAACTGTGGTGTTGGAGAAGACTCTTGAGCATCCCTTGGACTTCAAGGAGATCCAACCAGTCCATTCTGAAGGACATCAGCCCTGGGGTTTCTTTGGAAGGACTGATGCTAAAGCTGAAACTCCAATACTTAGGCCACCTCAGGCAAAGAGTTATCTCATTGGAAAAGACTCTGATGCTGGGGGGGATTGGGGGCAGGAGGAGAAGGGGACGACAGAGGATGAGATGGCTGGATGGCATCACCAACTCTATGGACATGAGCTTGGGTGAACTCCGGGAGTTGGTGATGGACAGGGAGGCCTATGTGGTCACAAAGAGTCGGACACGACTGAGCGACTGAACTGAACTGAACTGAAAGGCAAAGGAGAAAGGAAAGATATACCCATTTTAATGCAGAGTTCCAAAGAATAGCAAGGAGAGAGAAAAAAGCCTTCCTCAGTGATCAGTAAAAATAAATAGAGGAAAATAATAGAATGGGAAAGACTAGAGATCTCTTCATGAAAATCAGAGATACCAAGGAACATTTCATGCAAAGATGGGTAAAATAAAGGACAGAAATGGTGTGGACCTAACAGAAGCAGAAGGTGTTAAAAAGAGGTGGCAAGAATACACAGAAGAACTATACAAAAAAGATCCTCATGACCCAGTTAGCCATGATGGTGTGATCACTGACCTAGAGCCAGACATCCTGGAATGTGAAGTCAGGTGGGCCTTCGAAAGCATCACTATGAACAAAGCTAGTGGAGGTGATGGAATTCCAGTGGAGCTATTTCAAATCCTGAAAGATGATGCTGTGAAAGTGCTGCACTCAATGTGCCAGCAAATTTGGAAAACTCAGCAGTGGCCACAGGACTGGAAAAGGTCAGTTTTCATTCCAACCCCAAAGAAAGGCAATGCCAAAGAATGTTCAAAGTACTGCACAATTGCACTCATCTCACATGCTAGCAAAGCAAGGCTCAAAATTCTCCAAGCCAGGCTTCAACAGTACATGCACCGAGAGCTTCCAGATGTTCAAGTGGATTTAGAAAAGGAAGAGAAACCAGAGATTAAATTTTCAACATCCGTTGGATCATCAAAAAAGCAATAAGAATTCCAGAAAAACATCTATTTCTGCCTTATTGACTATGCCAAAGCCTTTGACTGTGTGGATTACAACAAACTGTGGAAACTTCTTAAAGAGATCCGAATACCAGTCCACCTCACCTACCTCCTGAGAAATCTGTATTCAGATCAAGAAGCAACAGTTAGAACCGGACATGGAAAAATGAACTGATTCCAAATTGGGAAAGAAGTAGGTCAAGGCTGTATATTGTCACCCTGTTTATTTAACTTCTATGCAGAGTACATCATGCAAAATATTGGGCTGGATGAAGCACAAGCTGGAATTGATATTTCCGGGAGAAATATCAATAACCTCAGATATGCAGATGACACTACCCTTAAGGAAGAAATCAAAGAGGAACTAAAGAGCTTCTTGATGAAAGTCAAAGAGTGAAAAAGCTGGCTTAAAACTCAACATTCAAAAACAAAGATCATGGCATCGGGTCCCATCAGTTCATTGCAAATAGACGGGGAAACAATGGACACGGTGACAGACTTTACTTCTTGGACTCCAAAATCATTGCAGACAGTGACTGCAGCCATGAAATTAAAAGATGCTTGCTCCTTGGAAGAAAAGCTATGATACACCTAGTTCAGTTCAGTTCAGTTTAGTCACTCAGTCATGTCCAACTCTTTGCAACCCCATGAATCACAGCACGTCAGGCCTCCCTGTCCATCACCAACTCCCGGAGTTCACTCAGACTCACATCCATCGAGTCGGTGATGCCATCCAGCCATCTCATCCTCTGTCGTCCCCTTCTCCTTCTGCCCCCAATCCCTCCCAGCATCAGAGTCTTTTCCAATGAGTCAACTCTTCGCATGAGGTGGCCAAAGTACTGGATTTTCAGCTTTCGCCTCATTCCTTCCAAAGAAATCCCAGGGCTGATCTCCTTCAGAATGGACTGGTTGGATCTCCTTGCAGTCCAAGGGACTCTCAACAGTCTTCTCCAATACCACAGTTCAAAAGCATCAATTCTTCGGCGCTCAGCATTCTTCACAGTCCAACTCTTACATCCATACATGACCACAGGAAAAACCATAGCCTGGACTAGACGGACCTTTGTTGGCAAAGTAATGTCTCTGCTTTTCAATATGCTATCTAGGTTGGACAGAACTTTTCTTCCAAGGAGTAAGCGTCTTTTAATTTCATGGCTGCAGTCACCATCTGCAGTGATTTTGGAGCCCCCCCCAAATAAAGTCTGACACTGTTTCCACTATTTCCCCATCTATTTCCCATGAAGTGATGGGACTGGATGCCACGATCTTCATTTTCTGAATGTTGAGCTTTAAGCCAGCTTTTTCATTCTTCAGTTTCCCTTTCATTAAGAGGCTTTTTAGTTCCTCTTCACTTTCTGCCATAAGGGTGGTGTCATCTGCATATCTGAGGTTATTGATATTTCCCCAGCAATCTTGATTCCAGATTGTCTTTCTTCCAGTCCAGCGTTTCTCATGATGTACTCTGCATATATGATAAATAAGCAGGGTGAGGATATACAGCCTTGATGTACTCCTTTTCCTATTTGGAACCAGTTTTGCCAAAAAAATGCACTGGTCACAGCAAACACCCTCTTCCAACAACACAAGAGAAGACTCTACACATGGACATCACCAGATGGTCAAAACCAAATTCAGATTGATTATAATCTTTGCAGCCAAAGATGGAGAAGCTCTATACAATCAACAAAAACAAGACCAGGAGCTGACTGTGGCTCAGATCATGAATTCCTTATTACCAAATTCAGACTTAAATTGAAGAAAGTAGGGAAAACCACTAGACCATTCAGGTATGACCTAAATCAAATCCCTTATGATTATACAGTGGAAGTGAGAAGGGCCTAGATCTGATAGATAGTATGCCTGATGAACTATGGAATGAGGTTTGTGACATTGTACAGGAGACAGGGATCAAGACCATCCCCATGGAAAAGAAATGCAAAAAAGCAAAATGGCTGTCTGGGGAGGCCTTACAAATAGCTGCGAAAAGAAGAGGAGTGGAAAGCAAAAGAGAAAAGGAAAGATATAAACATCTGAATGCAGCGTTCCAAAGAATAGCAAGAAGAGATAAGAAAGCCTTCTTCAGCGATCAATGCAAAGAAATAGAGGAAAACAACAGAATGGGAAAGACTAGAGATCTCTGCAAGAAAATTAGAGAGACCAAGGGAACATTTCATGCAAAGATGGGCTCGATAAAGGACAGAAATGGTGTGGACCTAACAGAAGCAGAAGATATCAAGAAGAGGTGGCAAGAATACACAGAAGAACTGTACAAAAAAGGTCTTCACGTCCCAGATAATTATGATGGTGTGATCACTGACCTAGAGCCAGACATCCTGGAATGTGAAGTCAGGTGGGCCTTAGAAAGCATCACTATGAACAAAGCTAGTGGAGGTGATGGAATTCCAGTGGAGCTATTTCAAATCCTGAAAGATGATGCTGTGAAAGTGCTGCACTCAATATGCCAGCAAATTTGGAAAACTCAGCAGTGTCCGCAGGACTGGAAAAGGTCAGTTTTCGTTCCAATCCCAAAGAAAGGCAATGCCAAAGAATGCTCAAACTACCGCACAATTGCACTCATCTCACACGCTAGTAAAGTAATGCTCAAAATTCTCCAAGCCAGGCTTCAGCAATATGTGAACCGTGAACTTCCTGATGTTCAAGCTGGTTTTAGAAAAGGCAGAGGAACCAGAGATCAAATTGCTAACATCCACTGGATCATGGAAAAAGCAAGAGAGTTCCAGAAAAACATCTATTTCTGCTTTATTGACTATGCCAAAGCCTTTGACTGTGTGGATCACAATAAACTGTGGGAAATTCTGAAAGAGATGGGAATACCAGACCACCTACCTGCCTCTTGAGAAATCTGTATGCAGGTCAGGAAGCAACAATTAGAACTGGACATGGAACAACAGACTGGTTCCAAATAGGAAAAGGAGTATGTCAAGGCTGTATGATACACCTAGACAACATATTAAAAAGCAGAGACATTATTTTGCTGACAAAGGTCTGTCTAGTCAAAGTTGTGAAAGTGAAAGTCACTCAGTCGTGTCCGACTCGTTTGGACCCAATGGACTGTAGTCCATGGAATTCTCCAGGCCAGAATTCTGGAGTGGGTAGCCTTTCCCTTCTCCAGGGGATCTTCCCAACCCTGCAGAGGTTGAACTCAGGTCTCCCACATTGCAGGCAGATTCTTTACCAGCTGAGTGAGCCACAAGAGAAGCCCAAGGGAAGTCAAAGCTATAGTTTTTCCAGTAGTCAAATATGGATGTGAGAGTTGGGCCATAAACAAAGCTGAATGTCAAAGAATTGATGCTTTTGAACTCTGGCGTTGGAGAAGACTCTTGAGAGTCCCTTGGATTGCAAGGAGATAAAACCAGTCAATCCTAAAGGAAATCAGTCCCAAATATTCATTGGAAGGACTGATGCTGAAGCTGAAGCTCCAATCCTTTGGCCACCTGATGCAAAGAACTGACTCACTGGAAAAAGACCCTGATGCTGGGAAAGATTGAAGGCAGGAGGAGAAAGGGATGAAAGAGGATGAGATGGTTGGATGGCATCACTGACTCAATGGACATGAGTTTGAGCAAGCTTTGGGAGTTTGTGATGGACAGGGAAACCTGGCGTGCTGCAGTCCCTGGGGTTGCAATGAGTTGAACACGACTAAGTGGCTGAACTGAATTGAACTGAAGGAGCAAGTTTCACATTGTTACTCATTTTTTGGATAACAGATTTCTTTGGGTTTGACTTGAATGTATTCCAAATAACATTATAATCTAAGTATAAAATCTAAGTGTAAACTGACCACTGAACTGTGATACTCCAAAAAGTCTGCTGGAAAGCAACAGCTGAAAACTGAAAAGGCTGAGATATCAGTTGATGTGAAATACAAGGAGAGAGTATTTTGAATTTGAATTTTTTGAAGTCAGAAAGGCTTGATAATCATCTGGATTCTGCAGTAAAACTGCAAAAGGAGTAATGCCATAGGAGCAAAGACTACATCTCACCCTAAATTAAAAGAAAAAGTAAAACAGAACTGCTCTATCAAAGTGTAAAACAACGTCTACACTGCTTCAAGGTAATGAGTCAGGAACAGTTGTCTCCTTGCATTAAGAAAAAAAAAAAAAGAACTATTCAGAGAAAGAGAACAAAATCCAGATTCTTTATAATGTATCAAATATAATTTCCAGGGACTTCCGGGTGGTCCAGTGGCTAAGACTCCATGTTCCCAATTCACAGGACCTGGGTTCAATCCCCACTCAGGGAACTAGACAGGGAACTAGATCCCACATGCCACAACTAAGAGCTCGCATGCAGAAACTAAAAATATCGCACAGGCTGAAGCTAAAGATTCCACGTGCCACAGCTAAGACCTAGCACAGACAAATTCAAATATTTGTAATATATATATATAATGTCCAGATAAAATTTTTAAATTAGTAAACATAGGAGGGGAGGAGACAAGATGGCGGAGGAGTAGGACGGGGAGAACACTTTTTCCCCCACAAATTCCTCAAAATGTTAGGTAAGTAGAATAGGGAAAAGGAGTCCAAAATGGTGGTGGCTAAAAGACAAGGAAGGTCCGAGGACCAGAGTGAAAACTTCAGGCAGAACAAACAGCACTCCTGGCTGAGCCCAATTTGCATAGGGCAGGCCCAGGTGGAAGAAAAAACATATAAAAGGAGGAGCCAAAGCGCTTTCTCTGGGACTCTATCTCCCACGTGCATGTGTGCACACGCACGCTCTCGCACTCGCGCTCTCCCCCCCCACCCCGCGCTCTCCCCCCACCCCCCATGCACTCCTCCACTCTCTTCTCTTCTTGGATTCTCCTGCTATCTTCTAAATAAAATGGAGCTGTAACACTGATTTGCCTAAGAGCTGTAACACGGTTTGTCCAAGACCCGAGAGCTGTGATGCACTGAGGGCTTTAATGTCCGTTGCTCCAAATCTTTGTTGTGACGAGACAAAGAACCGAGGAACATACACTCGCGTGACAAAAAGAACATTTAAACGCCGAGTAAATTCCACAAAACAACTTCTGAATGGCGGCAGAGGACATCACGCACCCAGAAAAGCAGCCCAAGTCTTCGAAAGGAGGTAGGAAAAAAATATAAAAGACAAAAAAAAGAGACAAAAGAGGGAGGGACGGAGTTCCATCCAGGGAAGGGAGTCTTAAAAAGAAAGAAGTTTCCAAACACCAGGAAACCTTCTCACTGGAATCTGTGCCGAGCCTTGGAAGCACAGAGGGCAACATAATAGGGAGGAAAAATAAACAAACAATTAAAACCCGCACATTGCGAGCCCTACGGTAATTCCCCCAGCGGAGAAGCAGCGCAGACGCCTACATCCGCCATTAGCAAGCGGGGGCTGGGCAGGGAGGCGCGGCACAGGCTGCATCGCAAGGATCTGGCCTGAATACCCCGACCGCTATCTGAGCGAAATAATTTGGGCTAGCAAACCAGACTGTGGGATATCTACCACCTGAAAAGCCAGCCCTAACATAAGACACCGCCAGGCCCGCGCACGGAACAAAGGACTGAACAGAGATAGCTGGCTGCAGACCATCCCCCTCCGGTGACAGGCAGCCAGAGCCGTAAGGGGGCAATCGCAGCCCCAGAGAGACACTATCTATAAAACTGTAAGCAGGCTTCTTTGCTAACTAAAACTTCTTGGGGGTCTGGACGGTCAACATCTGCCTGAGAAGGTGCGCCGGTTGCACTCCTAGATAACCGAGTGGCGGGGAGGCGATAAGTCGCAGCAGTCGCGTGCACCAAACACCTCATCACCTGAGCTGCTCGCGGATCTGGGAAGGGCACAAAACGCAGGCCCAACCAAGTCTGCACCTCTGAGGACTACCCGAGTGCCTGAACCTGAGCGGCTTGGACCTGAGAAGTGCAGGTAGCCCAGGGCCGGGCACGGATGATTCCCGGCAGAGCAACCTAAAGCCTGAGCAGCGTGGGCAGGGAGGCTACACGCGCCGTGAACGGGGGGCAGACCCAGTGTGGCTGAGGCACTGCGAGCACACGCCAGTGTTATTTGTTTGCAGCATCCCTCCCTACCTCCCTTCAGCGCGACTGAACAAGTGAGCCTAAAAAAAAAAAAAAAAAAAAAACTGTCCTCCACCATCCCCTTTGTGTCAGGGCAGAAACCAGACACTGAAGAGACCAGCAAACAGAAGAAGCTATAACAGAGGGAACTGCCTTGGAAGCTACAGGCAATAGATTAAAACCCTGTGGTTACTACCAACTACATAGGAAGGGACCTATAGATCTTGAGAAATAAAAGTCGGACCAAGGAACTAGCCAAAAATGAACTGAACCCACAATACTCACAACAAAACCGGAGAAAGTCCTAGATATATTTTTACTATTTTTACGATCATTCTTTAATTTTTTTTATTTAAAAAAAATTTTTTAAGTCCTCTATTATTCCTTTAATTTTCACTTTTATAACCGATTACTTTGCAAAAAAAAAAAAGAAGACCCTATTTTTTTTAAGCAAACTTCATATATATATTTTTTATAATTTTTTTCACCTTGTGGGTTTTTTTTTTTTCTTTCTTTTCTTTAACATTGTATTTTTGAAATTCCAAACTCTACTCTAGATTCTTAATTTTAGCTTTTTGGTATTTGTTATCAATTTTGTACCTATAGTTTTTTTTTTATAATTTCTGTGACCCTTTTTTATTTTTTCTTTTTCTTTTTCTCTGTTTCTTTCTCTTCTTCTTTTAAATAACATTGTATATCTGAAATTCCAAACTCCACTCTAGATTTTTAATTTATGCTTTTTGGTTTTTGTTATCAATTTTGTACCTGTATTTTCTTTATAATTTAAGCGACTTTGTTTGTTCTTGTTTGTTTTTTTTCTCTCTCTTTCTTTTTATTCTTCTTTTTTTAACATTGTATTTTTGAAATTCCAAACTCTACCCTGGATTTTTAACTTTTGCTTTTTGGTATTAGATATCAATTCTGTACCTATATTTTCTTTATAATTTTCACGACCTTGTTTGTTTTTGTTTGTTCGTTTTTTCTCTCTTTCTTTTCCTTCTTCTTTTCTTTAACATCATATTTTTGAAATTCCAAACTCTACTCTAGATTTTTAATTTTTGCTTTTATGTATTTGTTACCAATTTTGTACCTTTAAGAACCCAGTCTTCAGTACCCATTTTTCACTAGGGATCGAGATTACTGACTTGACTGCTTTCTCTCCCTTTGGACTCTCCTTTTTCTCCACCAGGTCACCTGTGTCTCCTCCCTAACCGCTCTCTACTCTACCCAATTCTGTGAATTTCTATGTGTTCCAGATGGTGGAGAACACTTAGGGAACTGATTACTGGCTGGATCTGTCTCCCTTCTTTTCATTCCCCCCTTTTATCCTCCTGGCCACCTCTGTCACCTTCCTCTTTCTTCTGTTCTCTGTATAACTCCATGAACAACTCTGAGCGGTCCAGTTGTGGAGTGCACATAAAGAAGAGATTACTGGCTAGCCCACTCTCCTCTATTGATTCCACCTCATCTCATTCGGGTCACCTCTAACTCCCTCCTCCCTCTTCTCTTCTCCATGTAACGCTGTGAACCTCTCTGGGTGACCCTCACGGTAGAGAAACTTTTCATCTTTAACGTAGATGTTTTATCAATGGTGCTGTATAGAAGGAGAAGCTTTGAAACTACTGTAAAAATAAGACCGATAACTGGAAGCAGGAGGCTTAAGTCCAAACCCTGACTCCAGGGAGCTCCTGACTCCAAGGAACATTAATTGACAGGAGCTCATCAAATGCCTCCATACCTGCACTGAAACCAAGCACCACACAAGGGCCAACAAGTTTCAGGGCAAGACATACCAAGCAAATTCTCCAGCAACAAGGAACACAGCCCTGAGCTCCAAGATACAGGCAGCCCAAAGTCACCCCAGAACCACAGACATCCCATAACTCATTACTGGACATTTCATTGCACTCCAGAGAGAAGAAATACAGCTCCACCCACCAGAACACCGACACAAGCTTCCCTAACCAAGAAACCTTGACAAGCCACCTGTACAAACCCACACACAGCGAGGAAACGCCACAATAAAGAGAACTCCACAAACTGTCAGAATACAGAAAGGACACCCCAAACTCAGCAATTTAAACAAGATGAAGAGACAGAGGAATACCCAACAGATAAAGGAACAGGATAAATGCCCACCAAACCAAACAAAAGAGGAAGAGATAGGGAATTTACCTGATAAAGAATTCCGAATAATGATAGTGAAATTGATCCAAAATCTTGAAATCAAAATGGAATCACAGATAAATAGCCTGGAGACAAAGATTGAGAAGATGCAAGAAAGGTTTAACAAGGACCTAGAAGAAATAAAAGAGAGTCAATATATAATGAATAATACAATAAATGAAATTAAAAACACTCTGGAGGCAACAAATAGTAGAATAACAGAGGCAGAAGATAGGATTAGTGAATTAGAAGATAGAATGGTAGAAATAAATGAATCAGAGAGGATAAAAGAAAAACGAATTAAAAGAAATGAGGACAATCTCCGAGACCTCCAGGACAATATTAAACGCTACAACATTCGAATCATAGGGGTCCCAGAAGAAGAAGACAAAAAAAAGACCATGAGAAAATACTTGAGGAGATAATAGTTGAAAACATCCCTAAAATGGAGAAGGAAATAATCACTTAAGTCCAAGAAACCCAGAGAGGCCCAAACAGGATAAACCCAATGCGAAACACCCCAAGACACATATTAACCAAATTAACAAAGAACAAATATTAAAAGCAGCAAGGGAAAAACAACAAATAACACACAAGGGGATTCCCATAAGGATAACAGCTGATCTTTCAACAGAAACTCTTCAGGCCAGGAGGGAATGGCAAGACATACTTAAAGTGATGAAAGAAAATAACCTACAACCCAGATTATTGTACCCAGCAAGGATCTCATTCAAATATGAAGGAGAAATCAAAAGCTTTTCAAACAAGCAAAAGCTGAGAGAATTGAGCACCACCAAAACAGCTCTCCAACAAATACGAAAGGATATTCTCTAGACAGGAAACACAAAAACGGTGTATAAAATCGAACCCAAAACAATAAAGTAAATGGCAACAGGATCATACTTATCAGTAATTACCTTAAACGTAAATGGGTTGAATGCCCCAAGCAAAAGACAAAGACTGGCTGAATGGATACAAAAACAAGACCCCTACATATGTTGTCTACAAGAGACCCACCTCAAAACAGGGGACACATACAGACTGAAAGTGAAGGGCTGGAAAAAGATTTTCCATGCAAATAGGGACCAAAAGAAAGCAGGAGTAGCAATACTCATATCAGATAAAATAGACTTTAAAACAAAGGCTGTGAAAAGAGACAAAGATGGTCACTACATAATGATCAAAGGATCAATCCAAGAAGAAGATATAACAATTATAAATATATATGCACCCAACACGGGAGCGCCGCAATATGTAAGACAAACACTAACAAGTATGAAAGGAGAAATTAACAATAACACAATAATAGTGGGAGACTTTAATACCCCACTCACACCTATGGATAGATCAACTAAACAGAACATTAACAAGGAAACACAAATTTTAAACGATACAATAGACCAGTTAGACCTAATTGATATCCATAGGACATTGCATCCCAAAACAATGAATTTCACCTTTTTCTCAAGCACATATGGAACCTGCTCCAGGATAGATCACATCCTGGGCCATAAATCTAGCCTTGGTAAATTCAAAAAACTAGAAATCATTCCAAGCATCTTTTCTGACCACAATGCAGTAAGATTAGATCTCAATTACAGGAGAAAAACTATTAAAAATTCCAACATATGGAGGCTGAACAACACGCTGCTGAATAACCAACAAATCACAGAAGAAATCAAAAAAGAAATCAAAATTTGCATAGAAATGAATGAAAATGGAAACACAACAACCCAAAACCTATGGGACACTTTAAAAGCAGCCCTAAGGGGAAAGTTCATAGCAATACAGGCATACCTCAAGAAACAAGAAAAAAGTCAAATAAATAACCTAACCCTACACCTAAAGCAACTAGAAAAGGAAGAAATGAAGAACCCCAGGGTTAGTAGAAGGAAAGAAATCTTAAAAATTAGGGCAGAAATAAATGCAAAAGAAACAAAAGAGACCATAGCAAAAATCAACAAAGCCAAAAGCTGGTTCTTTGAAAGGATAAATAAAATTGACAAACCATTAGCCAGACTCATCAAGAAACAAAGGGAGAAAAATCAAATCAATAAAATTAGAAATGAAAATGGAGAGATCACAACAGACAACACAGAAATACAAAGGATCATAAGAGACTACTGTCAACAATTAATGCCAATAAAATGGACAACATGGAAGAAATGGACAAATTCTTAGAAAAGTACAACTTTCCAAAACTCGATCAGGAAGAAATAGAAAATCTTAACAGACCCATCACAAGCACGGAAATTGAAACTGTAATCAAAAATCTTCCAGCAAACAAAAGCCCAGGTCCAGACGGCTTCACAGCTGAATTCTACCAAAAATTTAGAGAAGAGCTAACACCTATCCTGCTCAAACTCTTCCAGAAAATTGCAGAGGAAGGTAAACTTCCTAACTCATTCTATGAGGCCACCATCACCCTAATACCAAAACCTGACAAAAATCCCACAAAAAAAGAAAACTACAGGCCAATATCACTGATGAACATAGATGCAAAAATCCTTAACAAAATTCTAGCAATCAGAATCCAACAACACATTAAAAAGATCATACACCATGACCAAGTGGGCTTTATCCCAGGGATGCAAGGATTCTTTTCTTCAATATCTGCAAATCAATCAATGTAATACACCACATTAACAAATTGAAAAATAAAAACCATATGATTATATCAATAGATGCAGAGAAAGCCTTTGACAAAATTCAACATCCATTTATGATAAAAACTCTCCAGAAAGCAGGAATAGAAGGAACATACCTCAACATAATCAAAGCTATATATGACAAACCCACAGCAAACATTATCCTCAATGGTGAAAAATTGAAAGCATTTCCTCTAAAGTCAGGAACAAGACAAGGGTGCCCACTTTCACCATTACTATTCAACATAGTTTTGGACGTTTTGGCCACAGCAATCAGAGCAGAAAAAGAAATAAAAGGAATCCAAATTGGAAAAGAAGAAGTAAAGCTCTCACTATTTGCAGATGACATGATCCTCTACATAGAAAACCCTAAAGACTCCACCAGAAAATTACTAGAACTAATCAATGACTATAGTAAAGTTGCAGGATATAAAATCAACACACAGAAATCCCTTGCATTCCTATACACTAATAATGAAAAAACAGAAAGAGAAATTAAGGAAACAATTCCATTCACCATTGCAACGGAAAGAATAAAATACTTAGGAATATATCTACCTAAAGAAACTAAAGACTTATATATAGAAAAGTATAAAACACTGGTGAAAGAAATCAAAGAGGACACTAACAGATGGAGAAATATACCATGTTCATGGATTGGAAGAATCAATATAGTGAAAATGAGTATACTACCCAAAGCAATTTATAGATTCAATGCAATCCCTATCAAGCTACCTACGGTATTCTTCACAGAGCTAGAACAAATAATTTCACAATTTGTATGGAAATACAAAAAACCTCGAATAGCCAAAGCGATCTTGAGAAAGAAGAAGGGAACTGGAGGAATCAACCTACCTGACTTCAGGCTCTACTACAAAGCCACAGTCATCAAGACAGTATGGTACTGGCACAAAGACAGAAATATTGATTAATGGAACAAAATAGAAAGCCCAGAGATAAATGCACGCACATATGGACACCTTATCTTTGACAAAGGAGGCAAGAATATACAATGGATTAAAGACAATCTCTTTAACAAGTGGTGCTGGGAAATCTGGTCAACCACTTGTAAAAGAATGAAACTAGAACACTTTCTAACACCATACACAAAAATAAACTCAAAATGGATTAAAGATCTAAACCTAAGACCAGAAACTATAAAACTCCTAGAGGAGAACATAGGCAAAACACCCTCTGACATACATCACAGCAGGATCCTCTATGACCCACCTCCCAGAATATTGGAAATAAAAGCAAAAATAAACAAATGGGACCTAATTAAACTTAAAAGCTTCTGCACATCAAAGGAAACTATTAGCAAGGTGAAAAGGCAGCCTTCAGAATGGGAGAAAATAATAGCAAATGAAGCAACTGACAAACAACTAATCTCAAAAATATACAAGCAACTCCTACAGCTCAACTCCAGAAAAATAAATGACCCAATCAAAAAATGGGCCAAAGAACTAAATAGACATTTCTCCAAAGAAGACATACAGATGGCTCACAAACACATGAAAAGATGCTCAACATCACTCATTATCAGAGAAATGCAAATCAAAACCACTATGAGGTACCATTTCACGCCAGTCAGAATGGCTGCAATCCAAAAGTCTACAAGCAATAAATTCTGGAGAGGGTGTGGAGAAAAGGGAACCCTCTTGCACTGTTGGTGGGAATGCAAACTAGTACAGCCACTATGGAGAACAGTGTGGAGATTCCTTAAAAAACTGGAAATAGAACTGCCTTATGATCCAGCAATCCCACTGCTGGGCATACACACTGAGGAAACCAGAAGGGAAAGAGACATGTGTACCCCAATGTTCATCGCAGCACTGTTTATAATAGCCAGGACACGGAAGCAACCTAGATGCCCATCAGCAGATGAATGGATAAGAAAGCTGGGGTACATATACACAATGGAGTATTACTCAGCCATTTAAAAGAATACATTTGAATCAGTTCTAATGAGGTGGATGAAACTGGAGTCTATTATACAGAGTGAAGTAAGCCAGAAAGAAAAACACCAATACAGTATACTAACGCATATATATGGAATTTAGAAAGATGGTAACAATAACCCTGTGTACGAGACAGCAAAAGAGACACTGATGTATAGATCAGTCTTATGGACTCTGTGGGAGAGGGAGAGGGTGGGGAGATTTGGGAGAATGTCATTGAAACATGTATAATATCATGTATGAAACGAGTCGCCAGTCCAGGTTCGATGCACAATACTGGATGCTTGGGGCTGGTGCACTGGGACGACCCAGAGGGAGGGTATGAGGAGGGAGGAGGGAGGAGGGTTCAGGATGGGGAACACAGGTATACCTGTGACGGATTCATTTCGATGTTTGGCAAAACTAATACAATATTGTAAAGTTTAAAAATAAAATAAAATTTTAAAAAAAGTAAACATAGGAAGCTAACACACACACACACACACACACACAAGCATAGGAAGAGAAAAAAAAATGTGATCCATAGTTAAAAGAAAATGCAGTCAAAAAAAAAAACCCAAAATGATGCAGAATCAGCAATCAAGTACTTTAAAGGTGCTATTATAAATATGACCAAGAACTAGAGAAAAAGATAATCATATTGAATGAAAAAATGGAGCATCTAAGCAGAAAAACATAAACTTAAAAAAGAACCAAATGAAAACTCTAGAAATGAAAAATACAATATCTAAAATTAAAAAACTGAAGAGACGGGCTTATCAAAAGATTGGAGGCATCCCTCAAAAGATCACAAACTCGAAAAACAGGTCAACAGAATGTATTAACTCTGAAGACACAGAGAATAAAAGATCAGACAAAATTAATAGAGTTTAAGGAATTTATTAATATATAGAACAATATCAAATAGTTGAACATCTGTATAATAAGAATCGCAGAAGGAAAAGAGCACAAAATTGTGTGGAAATTTTTTGAAAATATAGTGGATGAAAATTTTACAAATTTGATATAAAACACTGACTTTAAGAGACAAAAAACTCATCAAACCCAAGACAGGAAAAACATAAAGAGAGGCGCATTAGGCACATCTTAGTAGAAGAGAAGAAAAACAAAGATAATTTAAAAATCATGAGAGCAGCCACAGAAAAATGAAATATTACATATAAAGAAAGAACAATATATATGTAAGCTGACTTTCCAACATTAAGAATGACGGCCAGAAGAAAGTAGAACAATAATTTTTTTTAATCAAAAAACAAACAAAAATTTAAAATTATCAACCTAGAATTCTATGGCTAGGTAAAGTATTCTTCAAAATGAAAGATAACTAAAAAACTTTCATACGAACAAAATTTGAGGATTTGTCTTCAAACAGATACGCTTCATGCCAATGGAAGTACTCTGGAAGAAGAGAAACTACATCAGATGGAAATCTATATACAAGGAGAAATAAAAGGAAAAGGTAAATATGTGGATAATTTTAAAAGATGGTATTTTCCATCTATTAATTCCTTGAAAAAACAACTGATTGTATATATGTAACACTACTGAACTATACACTTAAAAACAGATAAGATGATAAATTTTATATGTGCTTTTTACCACAACAAAAAGAAGAAAATAACTACCTAATGAAAAAATTATAATATTGTATTATGGGGATTGTAATATATGTAGATGTAAAAATATGTAACAACAATATCATAAAGGACAGGGCTGCACGTGGAATTGCTGTGTTACAAACTTTCTATACTTAAAGTATAAAACTTTAGTGGAAATTGTACTATATTAACTATAAGATGTGATCAATTAAAGATCCATATTGTAATCTCTAGTAAAGCCATTTAAAAATAATACAAAGTTATAGCTAGAAAGTCATCGAAGTGAAAGTGAAAGTCGCTCAGTTGTGTCCAACTCTTGCGATCCCATGAACTATACAGTCCATGGAATTCTCCAGGCCAGAATACTGGAGTGGGTAGCCTTTCCCTTCTCCAGGGGATCTTCCCAATCCAGAGATCCGAATCCAAGTCTCCAGCATTGCAGGCAGATTCTTTACCAGCTGAGCCACAAAGGAAGCCCAAGAACACTGGAGTGGGTAGCCTCTCCCTTCTCCAACAGATCTTCCTGACCCAGGAATCAAACCAGGTTTCTTGCGTGACAGGCGAATTCTTTACCCAACTGAGCTATCAATGAAACATTTAAAATGTTGATTAATCCAAAAGAAAACAGAAAAAGAGAAAAAGGGGAGAGGGGATAAAAGCCAGGACAAATAGAAAACAAACAGAAAAATGGTGGATCTAGAAGTCCACTTCCAGTTATCACCTGTAACATAGGTAAAATGAGAGATTCCAAAATTTACCTATCTAATATTCCACAGATTAAGGCACATTCACTATAGAAAGACACAACAATGGGAGCAGGCAACCAACTACATGGTGTTTCATCTAGTATCTGCTTCTTCCCTTCACCCCTCCACAGTGTCCGAGTTCCAAGGAAAGCCCACCTGAACCCTCTGGAGCCCAAAAGATGTCCATAAGCTTTCAGGCCTTGACACTATAAGCTAGGAATAACTCCAGACAAAGCTTATCATCAAGATAATATCCAGAACTAATCCAGAAGTAATCATTCTTCTGGTAGCCCCATTAAGGTCATTCAAGTCAGTGAGACTGACCTTTCCCAACATTAACCCAGGATTCTAATTAAGCTGACATGGAAATTAACTTACTTTGACCAGCGAGCTACAAAAACATGTGCATAAATTTTTTCTTGCTCACCCTAATGCTAGCCTTTCTCTCTGTTCTTCCCGTTTCTTTTGTTTTTCACACATGCACAGTCACGTCGGCGTATGAGACAAGTGAACACTGAATCTTATGGGTAAAAAACAGATGTTTTCCAATTTTCCTTCACAAAATCATATTTTATATCAGGTTCTTCTATGGATTTATAGCCAATGAAGAGATGTTACTACATTAGCTCATGGAGGAGGGATGACAAAAACTGGAAAGGAAGAGTTAGACAAGGCAAAGAGAAGCTATCCAGAAGGCTGCAATTGGAGAAGCATGACAAATGGGCAGCACAGTTTTAGAGGGTTCCGGCAGAAAGGCAGATTGCCTGACTGGGAGAGAGTCTCCACAGCTGGAGCATCACACACACCATCTGGAATTTTTTAAATCTGCTTTCCCCAGGTGATCCGATTCTCAGAGTGCCAGTGGAGATGAAGAAAGGAGTAACTGTATAGCTCAGAACAGCTCTAAATTCTCCCCAAATTAGTTAATGAAATCTTGTTTGAATCAGTTTCAATTCCTCCTCCAAATTGAGCTCTTAGTTTTGCATTATTGTTTCCCTACAAAGAACTGAATGAAGGAGTTTAACCCTTAAAGGTTTTCTTTACAATGGAACAAAATAGGATTGCCAGCATGGTGGTCAAAAACGGTGCTCCAACTGTCAGATCTGGTCCAAATATCCCAGTACCGGCCAACTAAGCTTCATTTTCATTCTCACCCCTCTTGACTAGTCTTAGCACTACTTTTAGCTGTGGCCAAACGAAGAGCCTACATACTGAGGTCCCCAGTTTTCTTTCCCAGATGGTCCAAACTCCAGATGTAAAACAGTAAAGGAAAATATACTTTAAAAAATTTAAGAGCAACTGCAAACCCTCAAAATAATGAAAGACTTTGGTTTTCTTTCTTTCACATGTATGTGTTTGTGAATATAGACTGGGGGTGCATGAGGGAAGAGAAGGTGAAAAAAGGAGATTACTGAGGAACAGGAAGGTCAATGGAAGGAATAAAAAGTAGAGGATTATGCCTCTATCTTCTATCTTCATATCTGCCCCAACTAACTTTTTTTTTAGTCTCCTATTCTATCTTGCTTTAAACCAGGGGTATAAAAGCAAACTTTTACTGTAAAAAGTCAGATAGAAATTATTTCAAGCTTTGTGGGCCATGCAGGTTCTGTCACAACTGTTCAACTCTGCCACTGTAGAATAAAAACAATCAAAGGCAATATGTAAACAAAAGTTTCAATTTATGGATTCCAAAATTTGGATTTCATATATTTTTAACATGTCACAAAATATTATTATTTTGATTTTTTTTTCAACCATTTAAAAATACAAAAACTATTCTTAGCTTGGAAACCATACAAAAACAGTCAGTGAGCTAAATTTGGCCCGTAGGCAATAGTTTGCCAATCCCTATTTAATACCAATAAAAACCATTATTCCAGGATTAGTTCCAGAAATGCACAATGTTTACATTAAGACCCTCACATAATACCTTACTCAGAGCAGATTTTTTAAAAATTAAAGTGTTACATCCTACCATGAGTAGCTGTGGTAAACTTTTCATTCTCAAGTATATATGCCAGAGATCTAAATAAATGTACATATAAAATAAATTCCTTTGCCACTTTTAAACTTTCAAGAAATATGCCTGCTCATGGCAAAGGGAGTCCATCAGTTGGAAAATAACCCTCAACAGACCCAGACAGCATAATTTCCAACTAGATAGCCAGGTAAAACCAAACTATAAGACAGCCTAATATCTCCTCTTTACAATCAATGTATAGCAGTAATGAATACTAGACAGATCCTTTGAGATAAGGTCCATCTAGTCAAGGCTATAGTTTTTCCAGTGGTTATGTATGGATGTGAGAGTTGGACTATAAAGAAAGCTGAGCACCAAAGAATTGATGCTTTTGAACTGTGGTGGTGGAGAAGACTCTTGAGAGTCCCTTGGACTACAAGGAGATCCAACCAGTCCATCCTAAAGGAAATCAGTCCTGAATATTCATTGGAAGGACTGATACTGAAGCTCCAATACTTTGGCTACCTGTCATGAAGAACTGACTCATTGGAAAAGACCCTGATGCTGGGAAAGATTGAGGGCAGGAGAAGAAGGGGATGGCAGAGGATGTGATGGTTGGATGGCATCACCGACTCAATGGACATGGATTTGGGTGGGCTCCAGGAGTTGGTGATGGACAGGGAGGCCTGGCGTGCTGCGGTTCATGGGGTCACAAAGAGTCAAGACACGACTGAGCGACTGAAGTGAACTGAACTGAATCCTATGCATTAATTTCATATATACATCTTCGAACCAGAGAGATAAACTAACTTACACAAATTCATATAATCAGTTGGCAGGCCTAAGATTCCAACCTTATTATCCTATCTCCAGATAGTCCAGTATGCACCACACTCCCTTCATACCAAGTCCTCCAGTGATGTGTGTCCGTTCTTGTTACTCTCTCAGAAATTTCTGAAAGTTGCATTTTAGTATCTATACTTATAACTGTAGGTTTATAAGTTCAATACTTAGAAGACTAAAAGCATCTAAGTTTTATTGTTTTTCATCAGTATAAAGAACTGTTAATATTACAAGTCCTGGCATCACAAAGATCTACACTTAAATTCCATCACTGACATTACTGGTTGTATGCTCTTGAGCTACTAGGGTTTTACATCCATAAAACATAATAATAATGCCTCTGAAACAGGGCACTCAAAGCCGGTGCACTGGGACAACCCAGAAGGATAGGATGGGGAGGGAGGTAGGAGGAGAGTTTGGGACAGGGGTACACATTACACCCGTGGCTGATTCATGTCAATGTATGGCAAAAACCACCACAATATTGTAAGTAATTAGCCTCCAATTAAAATAAATATATTAATTAAAAATAATAATAATAACAATGCCTCCCACAAAGGACTGTTGTGAAGTTTAAGTAACATTTTATACGTAAAGTATGTAATACACGTCCTAAAGGATTTTGAGCATAACTTAACTGGCATGTGAAATAAGCGCAATTGTAATAAATAATAAATGTTAGCTATTGTTAAAAAAAAATTCCCCCTTTTCCATATTTTCACCCATAACAGGCAGGACAACCTAACAACTAATTTAAATAAATAAATTTATATTAAAAAATAATAAAACCAAAAAAAATAAAATCACTTTAATTAAAAAAAAAAAAAAGACAGACTATAGAGCCCTGTGCTCTACCACTTACTAGGTATGAGCTTGGGCAAATCATTTAAACTCTCTGTATGTCACATTCCCTATCTGTAAATAGGATTGTTGTAAGGATTAAATAAGACATTGTATGTAAACAACATCTAAACAAATAGAAATGTTTGTTAGCAAAAATTAACTTACGGGTAGAAACTTCCATCTGCTGGAAATTATTAGAGAGAATATTTTGTCAAATATTTTCTCAAAAAGATTTTTACTGTTCCCCACTGACACATATGAGAGAGTGGTTGTATGTACGTCATAGTAGGCTCATGGGGGTAGTAGGATGGGGAGAGAAAATGGGCAGAAATTGCTCAAAGACTTCTATAAATCTGTCACCAAAATACCTATCAAGAGAGATTTTTTTTTTCTTTTTGCTTCAATTAGCCAGAGTTGCATTTTACTGTTTATGAGTTAGCTAACTGATATTAATATTCTAAGGTAGGGTTTCATTTTATAACAATAGAATCATACTATTCACAATGTTCCACACTTTGCTTTCTATTTGACAATAACTTAGTTACTCTCTGAATTTCAGATTGGCTACGAGGTACACGCCAGCTTCCTTTAGTCCTTTTGTTCCTCTCAAACAACAGGTGACAAAATTTTTAAGGAGAATTTATATGATGAGAGAGTAAACTACCAATAGCGAGTTCTTCCCAGTCAGAAAGAAGAATGAAACATACATTTCCAATCTACCCCAAGCTCCTCACTAATATTTGGTATCTAGTACCTGAATTTTCTCATTAAACATTTTGAGGGCATTTTAAAATATTTTCTGTTTCATTTTCCCCAATGCAACTCTCCACCTCTGTCATCCACTAATACAAAGATCTAAGAGCCCAGTTATCACCACCATGGCCTTCAACCAGGGGCAAAATCCTAGATCTGGAACCAGGGAATCCACTGAGATTGCAGCCAATAATCTGTCCATACTTACAGCCAATGATCAGAGCCAGAAATTATGAAGTAAGCAAAGTTAATATCCAAGATCTGAGCCAAAAGCCATAAAATAAAGTTGGCAGGGAAAGGCAAGGAAGGGAAATGGGTGTCAAATCTAAGCCAAAGGAATTACAAACACCTCGTATCACCACAACCAACTAGAGGCCATTGCAAAGCTATTACTGTGGCTTTAGGCATAGTTTTCTTAAAAACTGCTGCCCAAATGGCGGGGCCCTGAAGAGCAGTCAGTTTGTTCTGTGGATCCTTCTTTGTTCAGTGTCTCCTTAGCCTATTCACCTATTCTCCACAGAGAATTCTTAGTAGACAATTAGCTTTTAATATTTAAAATGTGAATAACCTTTACCCTGGATATCATACTGCTAGCAAACTATCAATAAGAAATATTACTATAAATTCTTTAAAATATAAGTCTAGGATATCCAATAAAATAACTAAATTAATTGTGAATAAATGTGCACTTATAGATAGGGCTTCCCTGATAGGTATCACCCAAAAAAGATGTCCTTTTCATTATAGGGGACTGGAATGCAAAAGGAGGAAGTCAAGAAACACCTGGAGTAACAGGCAAATTTGGCCTTGGAATACGGAATGAAGCAGGGCAAAGACTGATAGAGTTTTGCCAAGAAAATGCACTGGTCATAGCAAACACCCTCTTCCAACAACACAAGAGAAGACTCTACACATGGATATCACCAGATGGTCAACACCAAAATCAGATTGATTATATTCTTTGCAGCTAAAGATGGAGAAGCTCGACACAGTCATCAAAAACAAGACCAGGAGTTGACTGTGGCTCAGACCATGAACTCCTTATTGCCAAATTCAGACTTAAATTGAAGAAAGTAGGGAAAACCACTAGACCATTCAGGTATGACCTAAATCAAATCCCTTATGATTATACAGTGGAAGTGAGAAATAGATTTAAGGGCCTAGATCTGATAGATAGAGTGCCTGATGAACTATGGAATGAGGTTCGTGGCATTGTACAGGAGACAGGGATCAAGAACATTCCCATAGAAAAGAAATGCAAAAAAGCAAAATGGCTGTCTGGGGAGGCCTTACAAATAGCTGTGAAAAGAAGAGAAGTGAAAAGCAAAGGAGAAAAGGAAAGATATAAACATCTGAATGCAGAGTTCCAAAGAATAGCAAGGAGAGATAAGAAAGCCTTCTTCAGCAATCAATGCAAAGAAATAGAGGAAAACAACAGAATGTGAAAGACTAGGGATCTCTTCAAGAAAATCAGAAATACCAAAGGGACATTTCATGCAAAGATGAGCTCGATAAAGGACAGAAATGGTATGGACCTAACAGAAGCAGAAGATATTAAGAAGAGATGGCAAGAATACACAGAAGAACTGTACAAAAAAGATCTTCATGACCCAGATAATCACGATGGTGTGATCACTGACCTAGAGCCAGACATCCTGGAATGTGAAGTCAAGTGGGCCTTAGAAAGCATTACTACGAACAAAGCTAGTGGAGGTGATGGAATTCCAGTTGAGCTATTCCAAATCCTGAAAGATGATGCTGTGAAAGTGCTGCACTCAATATGCCAGCAAATCTGGAAAACTCAGCACTGGCCACAGAACTGGAAAAGGTCAGTTTTCATTCCAATCCCAAAGAAAGGCAATGCCAAAGAATGCTCAAACTACCACACAATTGCACTCATCTCACACGCTAGTAAAGGATTGCTCAAAATTCTCCAAGCCAGGCTTCAGCAATATGTGAACCATGAACTTCCTGATGTTCAAGCTGGTTTTAGAAAAGGCAGAGGAACCAGAGATCAAATTGCCAACATCTGCTGGATCATGGAAAAAGGAAGAGAGTTCCAGGAAAACACCTATTTCTGCTTTATTGACTATGCCAAAGCCTTTGACTGTGTGGATCACAATAAACTGTGGAAAATTCTGAAAGAGATGGGAATACCAGACCACCTGATCTGCCTCTTGAGAAATCTGTATGCAGGTCAGGAAGCAACAGTTAGAACTGGACATGGAACAACAGACTGGTTCCAAATAGGAAAAGGAGTGCGTCAAGGCTGTATATTGTCACCCTGCTTATTTAACTTATATGCAGAGTACATCATAAGAAACACTGGACTGGAAGAAACACAAGCTGGAATCAAGATTGCCGGGAGAAGTATCAATAACCTCAGATATGCAGATGACACCACCCTTATGGCAGAGTGAAGAGGAACTCAAAAGCCTCTTGATGAAAGTGAAAGTGGAGAGTGAAAAAGTTGGCTTAAAGCTCAACATTCAGAAAACGAAGATCATGGCATCCAGTCCCATCACTTCATGGGAAATAGATGGGGAAACAGTGGAAACAGTGTCAGACTTTATTTTTCTGGGCTCCAAAATCACTACAGATGGTGACTGCAGCCATGAAATTAAAAGACGCTTACTCCTTGGAAGGAAAGTTATGACCAACCTAGATAGTATATTCAAAAGCAGAGACATTACTTTGCCAACAAAGGTTCGTCTAGTCAAGGCTATGGTTTTTCCTGTGGTCATGTTCGGATGTGAGAGTTGGACTGTGAAGAAGGCTGAGCACCGAAGAATTGATGCTTTTGAACTGTGGTGTTGGAGAAGACTCTTGAGAGTCCCTTGGACTGCAAGGAGATCCAACCAGTCCATTCTGAAGGAGATCAGCCCTGGGATTTCTTTGGAAGGAATGAGGCGAAAGCTGAAACTCCAGTACTTTGGCCACCTCATGCGAAGAGTTGACTCATTGGAAAAGACTCTGATGCTGGGAGGGATTGGGGGCAGGAGGAGAAGGAGATGACAGAGGATGAGATGGCTGGATGGCATCACTGACTCGATGGATGTGAGTCTGAGTGAACTCGGGGAGTTGGTGATGGACAGGGAAGCCTGGCGTGCTGCAATTCATGGGGTAGCAAAGAGTCCGACACGACTGAGCGACTGATCTGATCTGATCCCTGATAGCTCAGTTGGTAAAGAATCTGCCTGCAATGCAGGAGACCCCGGTTCGATTCCTGGGTCAGGAAGATCAGCTGGAGAAGGGATAGGTTACCCACTCCAGTACTCTTCGGCTTCCCTTGTGGCTCAGCTGGTAAAGAATCTGTCTGCAATGAGGGAGACTTGGGTTTGATCCCTGAGTTGGGAAGATCCCCTGGAGAAGGGAAAGGCTACCCACTCCAGTTCTCTGGCCTACAGAATTCCATAGAATGTGTAGTCCGTGGCGTCCCGAAGAGTTGGACATGACTGAATGACTTTCACTTTCACTTACTTATAGATATTTTATATTTATTCCTTTTCTATATATGTTATACACACAAATATGTTTCTAGTGAATATAAAAAGATATAGAAATTTATATACTGTTGATGGTATCTATTCCAGGGAAGTGAGATTAGAGAATATGGAGAAGAGGCCTTATATTTTATTTTTAAATGTATATAAAAAAAAAATATATATATATATATATATGCATCCTGTAATTTTCTCTACCCAAACTTCCTTCATAATTTTTAAAGACAAAAAAGAAAATATTTTGCAGATTATAAAGCAAAGTATAGTTGTTATTAATCTTGTTATATTTTATCAACAAAAAGAATCTAAGGTGAAAATAAACATGTAGTGTTATTATTTCTTAACCAAATTTCTCACTTAAAATTATCTTTGAGTCAAGAAACAAAAATTGTCAAGCTTTCCTTAAAAATATGATGATTCTAGACTTAAAGTACAGAATTATAATTCTCTTTAAAAAGGGTGTAGAGAAAATGTCCTTGCAAATTATACCAGTTCTTATATTTTTTAGTATTATTCTCATGTTTAAGGTGAAGAAGGAAATGGCAACCCACTCCAGTATTCTTGCCTACAGAATCCTGTGGACAGAGGAGCCTGGTGGGCTGCTGTCCATGCAGTCACATAGAGACAGACATGACTGAAGTGACTTAGCATGCATGCATGCTTTGGAGAAGGAAATGGCAACCCACTCCAGCATTCTTGCCTAGAGAATCCCAGGGATGGCAGAGCCTGGTGGGCTGCTGTCTATGGGGTCACACAGAGTCGGACACGACTGAAGCAACTTAGCAGCAGCAGGAGCAGCAGCAGCATGCTTAAGGCATTTTATAGACATTATTACTATTCCTAGAACTTGATACCATCTCTGACCTACTTGTCTTCTAGACTAATTACCCAGACTGAAATTCTCTTCTTTTAATATCTTACCTTTTCTCAGTTTGTCAGATCATTTTAAATTTGAATATGTTTCTCTGAGGCATAAAAAGATCACCAGCTCAGTTTTGTTAGATAAGCAAATTAAACACACACACCTTGCATTAATATAAAATGTTGCAAATTTATCAAAAAACAAGAATTTCAATAAACCATGTTAAGCCCAGGGGCAAATGGAGTCTTTAGCCTTCCCTTTACCCCTTTCTGTGCCCAGTTCTCCTGTGGTGTTGCCTGCCAGGTACCCCAAGCTCCCTCCCAGCAAAGACTGCTTTCAGGAAAAACATGGATGAGTGAACAACATAGAAGAAATCAAGCTGTAATTGCTAAATTTCAGAAACTGATATTTAAAATTCAACTTGAGGGGGACATCCGTGGAGGTTCAGTGGCTAAGATGCAGTGCTCCCACCGCAGGCAGACCAGATTTGACCCCTAGTCAGGGAACTAATTGTTCGGCTTCTCTGAAGGTTCAGTGGTAAAGAATCTACCTGCCAAGCAGGAGACGTGGGTACAATCCCTGGGTTGGGAAGATCCCCTGGAGAAGGAAATGGAAATCCACTCCAGTATTCTTGCTTTGAAGACTGAAGATCCTACATGCCGCAACTAAGACACAGCACAACCAAATATTTATTTTTAAATATTTGACTTGCATACCCAGTATTGCGTACTATATACAATATGAACCAAATTGATGGGCCCTGCCCTCAGAAATGGAGAAGGCAATGACACCCCACTCCAGTACTCTTGCCTGGAAAATCCCATGGACAGAGGAGCCTGGTGGGCTGCCATCTATGGGGTCGCACAGTCGGACACGACTGAGCGACTTCACTTTTCACTTTCCTGCATTGGAGAAGGAAATGGCAACCCACTCCAGTGTTCTTGCCTGGAGAATCCCAGGGACGGGGGAGCTTGGTGGGCTGCCCTCTGTGGGGTCGCACAGAGTCGGACACGACTGAAGTGACTTAGCAGCAGCAGCCCTCAGAAAACACGGAAAACAAACAGGCAGTGATGCTGAAGTGTAGTGATGGCTACAACAGAGTGTTACGGCCAAGACACAGTGTTTAAGATGCAAGATCTCACTAAGTGCAAAGGCTGTGGAAATTATAGAAGAAATATCTAAGCCAAGGATGTTAACATTAAGTGGGGGCATCAACCAGTCAAAGATCGGTGGGAAGAAGAAATGAATGTATGAAGAATACCTTCTTGACATCTCTAAAATCACATCACCTCATCCATCTAAAATAATGTCTGACCCTGGTGACTAGGGAAGTTGGGAACAAAATTGAATCCTTCTAACTTCTAATTCCTTTCATCATTTGGAACACTATATCCCTCACTTCCTCTCCTTTCTTTACTTTCAAATTGTCATGGAAAACAACTGAACTTAAAATGAGAAGCTAAAGAAAATCACAAATGTAGGGCAGAAACCGAGTAGGTATAGGTAGACAGCTGGAAAAAATGGCTCTGTAAGACTTTCTCTGGAGGACAAATGTTTGGGACAAAACAGAATTCCCAGCAACAGTGTATATGCCCCTAAAGATTGTAGCTTTGGCAGAGCAATAAATATTCAACACCAATGTCCAAACAGAATAAATATCTGGATAGTCTCTGCCAAACCAAGATTAAAAACTGCTACTATATCTTCTGAAGTACAAAATATCCAGCAATAAATTTGTCTGTTTTCACCTAAGCAATACTTAGAGGGAGATTTATAACTTTAAATGACTCTGCTAGAAAAAAGATCTCAAATCAGTGCCTTAAGCTTCGACCTTAAAAACCTAGAAAGCAAAGAGCAGACTCAACCCCAAAGCAAATAATAAAGTTTAGACTGCAAATCAACTAAATAGAAAAGAAACATAGAAAATAAATAAAATTAAAAATGCTTCTCATAAAAGGTAAACAACTTTCAAACTTTTACTAAGACCCATCAATAAAAAAATGACAAGACAGATCACCAAAATCAGGAATGAAAAAGAACATAACATTGATGCTACAAAAATCAAAAGAATTATAAGGGAGTATTATGAACAATTTTATGTCAACAAATTAGACCACTTACATAAAATGAACAAATTCTTAGAAATACACAAATGATCAAAACCAAGTCAAAAAGAAATAGTAATCTGAATAGACTTATAAATGAGTAAAGACACTAAATTAGTAATTAAAATTTTTTGCAGAAAGAAAAGACCAGATCCAAATGGATTTACTGGTTAATTCTATTAAAGATTTAGGAATAAATAATACCAATCCTTCACAAATTCTTCCAGAAAATGGAGAAGAGGGGAATAATTCCCCACTGATTCTATGAGGCCAGCGCTCCCCTGAGGGTACTCTTTAACCTGGTCTGAACAAAACCCAAGATCACAGATCAGATCTCAGTTAGTTCTTATACCTCTGGGCTTTCAATGGATTCTTAAAGCCAGCTGAGAAGCTAGAAATGTCATCTAAGAACATTTAAAGAAAGCTCTAGAACCAACCTGGTTCTCAAAAGTCCTCTAAATATTTAAGGCCACCTCATGGAGAAATTGAGAACAGCTACCTAAAAGGCCAAAAGAAAACTTTTTTTACCTATCTCTGCCCTGAATAGTTAGTAACTGAAATATTTTGTTACAGGGCAATATTGGGAACAAGTCACCAGAGCTGGGCCTCTCTGTTCTCAATCATGTTACAGATATTGGACATCCTCATTGGTTTAGGTAAGTAACATCTCATATATATGAGGTTACCACACCTATGAAAAATAAGTGATTTTCCAATTTAAAACAAAAATTTTTAAAGTATGTTCCAAAAAATAACTTCTTCTTTCCTTCCTTCTTATATGTACATTTATTATATATACACCACAGTTATAGGTATATAATACCAACACTCAACTTCACAGTTGTGAGTGATGCTGAAAACTGTTTAGCTAAATCAGCATAGAATGGCAATGACAGTGATGGCCTCATCAAGCATTTACTTGTACTCAGCACTGTTATGTGTTATCTCATATAATGCTCCCATTGCCCATGTTTGTTATCATCTAAAGAGAGTTACAGAGAAGGCGATGGCACCCCACTCCAGTACTCTTGCCTGGAAAATCCCATGGACGGAGGAGCCCGGTAGGCTGCAGTCCATGGGATCGCTCAGAGTCGGACACGACTGAGCGACTTCACTTTCACTTTTCACCTTCATGCATTGGAGAAGGAAATGGCAACCCACTCCAGTGTTCTTGCCTGGAGAATCCCAGGGATGGCAGAGCCTGGTGGGCTGCCGTCTATGGGGTCACACAGCGTCGGACACGACTGAAGCGACTTAGCAGCAGCAGCAGCAAACAGAGTTAAGTAGACACTGCGAATACTGTAACTGCGGCAGTTTTTTATTTTGTAAACATGTAAAAAAAATCTCTGCTTATTTGGACAAATAAAATTGGGATGTTTTATCTATAATAGAGTGAAACTGGGGTAGATACAAACAAACAAAAGAATCTATATATCTAGATAGTGGGGCGATTTGGGAAAAGAATAGAGCAAGGTTTTTAGTGCTTTTGTCCAGAGTAATATGGAAAGAAACGCCTAAAGACTTTTTTAAGTTTTCCTGTGCATTAAGAATGTAATAAACACCAAAAGCATGGCCCATGAAAGGAAAGAAACAATAAACTGGGCTTCATCAAAATCAAGAATTTTTGCTCTTTGGAAGACATTGTTCAGAAAATGTTAATATAAGCCACAGACCAAGACAAAATATTTGCAACTCAAATATCTGATAAAGGACTTTATCAAGAATATATTTTAAAAATCTCAAATCTCAATAATAAACAACTCAATTTTTAAGTGGGCAAAATATTTGAACATATATACTTCACCAAAAATAACATGAAAGTGAAAGTCACTCAGGCGTGTCTGACACTGTATAGTCCATAGAATTCTCCAGTCCAGAATACTGGAGTGGGAGCCTTTCACTTCTCCAGGGGATCTTTCCAATCCAGGGATCGAACCCAGCTCTCCCGCATTGCAGGCAGAGTCTTTACAAGCTGAGCCACAAGGGAAGCCCAAGAATATTGGACTGGGTAGCTATCCATTCTCCAGGGGATCTTCCTGACCCAGGAATTGAACCAGGGTCTTCTGCATTGCAGGCAGATTATTTACCAACTGAGCTATCAGGGAAGTCCCCAAAATATGCTTATTTTGTGGCAAATAAGCATATGATCAACATCATTTTTCATTAGGAAAATGCAAAGTAAAACCACAGTGAGATACCACTGCCTACTGTCAGAATAGCCAAACAAAGACTGATCAGATCAAGTATTGAAAAGCACATGAAGCAATTAGAATTTCCATACAATAATACTAGTGGAAAGTAACAAGGATGAGTCTCAAAATAATTATGCTGAATGAAACAAGTCAACAATAACAAAAATACATCCTGTATGATTCCATTAATATAAAATTTTTAAAACTGCAATCTGATGTATAATGACAGAAAACAGATCAGTGCTCCCTAGGGATAAGGGAGCCAGGGTAGGGTGAAAAGAGTGTATTACAAAGGAGCATGAGGAAACTTTGGGGGAACATAGGTGTATTCATTATCTTGATTACAGTGATGAGTTCATGGGTGTATATCAATGTTAACTATATTAAATTTCTGCTTTAAATATATGCAATTTATTGTATATCAATTGCTTACAACTATATACCATAAATTATTATTTTGATTTTTTAAAATATCTTAATTACTTTCAGTTACAATTTTCTGCTAAATTGCTATTTCTTTGATTAGAATACTACACAGAGATTGGTTATGTTGAATTCTAGCTATATTTAGGTGTCACTTGTCATCTTATTTTATACATAAACTGAGAACCAAAGTGGGTAAATAACTTGACCAAATCCATAGAGACTGTACATGATATAGTTAAGATTTGAATCCACATGTGTCTGGCACCAAAGTCCACATGCTTCACACTGTATATTCATGGAAAAAGTGAAATACCAAGTGGTATGGACATGATATTGTAATTATCTAACCATATCAAAAATGAAAATGATTGTCTTAGGTTGCTGAAATAAAAGATAATTTCTATTATATAATAATAAATATAATTACATTATATAATAATAATAAATATAATAATATTTTATTATTATAATGGAAAAACATTTCCTTGGGGTCCTCTAATGTTACATATGGAAAACATTTATGTACCAATAATCCAATATGAAATGCTTCTATTCCATCTTTATTATCTAATAAAAATCTAAATTAGGCCTATCACATGTAGAAGACAATGGCTTTGGGGACAAGCACCATGATACATTTTCTTCTTAAAGCCATAGATTCTGTCAAAAAGAGGGTATTTTTGGCACTGACTCTGGAGAGCCTGGAACCAAGAACTCTTAGGGATGTGAGAGAATAATGTGTAGATCCATCACATTATTTTATGTGGCATTATCCTGACACTGCTCAACCATTTCGTAAATATGAGTGGTGTGAAGACTACATGGTTCTGATTTAGTTCCATTTAGCAAATCAAAGTGCTGTTTCATGACTGCTGCTTGAGGTTTAAGGTAATATTCAAGTGGTATCCTTTGAAATAAGGAGATTGAGTCAGAAGCCATCATTCAAGTGGCATATGGATTAAAGATGATTTTTACAACCCAGCTGTATCAGTTTTCACTGAAGACCATGTTCTTCCCGAATGCATTTTCTTAGAATATGCCATGAGATTTGTTTCACAAATATAGGCCAAAATATCTCTGCAGCTCCATCTCACTTCAGGTTACTTAGAGTAAGCTTTTATCTCTTTACATAATGCTGCTGCTGGTGCTAAGTCGCTTCAGTCGCGTCCGACTCTGTGCGACCCCATAGATGGAAGCCCACCAGGCTCCTCCATCCCTGGGATTCTCCAGGCAAGAACACTGGAGTGGATTGCCATTTCCTTCCCCAATACATACTGCTAGTTACAGAATATTTGAAACAATGTTGATTGAATTCTAGAAAAGTCAAGGAATGTTAAGAGGGAACTGAAGAGCAGAGAACACGAGACCAGAAATCAGTTCAGTTCAGTCACTCAGTCGTCTCCGACTTTTGCAACCCCATGGACTACAGCACGCCACGCTTCCCTGTCCATCACCAACTCCTGGAGCTTACTCAAACTCATGTCCATCGAGTCGGTGATGCCATCCAACCATCTCATACTCTGTCGTCCCCTTCTCCTCCTGCCTTCAATCTTTCCCAGCATCAGGGTCTTTTCTAATGAGTCAGTTCTTCACATCAGGTGGCCAAAGTATTGGCATTTCAGCTTCAGCATCAGCTCTTCCAAAGCATATTATAGACTGATTTCCTTTAGGATTGACTGATTTGATCTCCCTCCTGTCAAGGGACCCTCAAGAGTTTTCTCCAACACCACAGTTCAAAACATCAATTCTTCAGTGTCCAGCTTTCTTTATACACCAACTCTCACATCCATACATGACTACTGGAAAAGCTATAGCTTTGACTAGACGGACTTTTGTCGGCAAAGTAATGTCCCTGCTTTTTAGTATGCTGTCTAGAATAGTATAATTTTTCTTTCAAGGAGCAAGCGTGTTTTAATTTCATGGCTGCAATCACCCTCTGCAGTGATTTTGGGGCCCAAGAAAATAAAGTTTGTCACTGTTTCTATTATTTCCCCATCTATTTGCCATGAAGTGATGGTATCGCTTCGTTTTTTGAATGTTTAGTTTTAAGCCAACTTTTTCACTCTCCTCTTTCAACAAGAGACTCTTTAGTTCCTCTTTGCCTTCTGCCATAAGGATAGTGTCATCTGCATATCTGAGGTTATTGATATTTCTCCTGGCAATCTTGATTCCAGCTTGTGCTTCATCCAGCCCAGCATTTTGCATGATGTACTCTGCATAGAAGTTAAATAAGCAGAGTGACAATATATAGTCTTGACACACTCCTTTCCCAATTTGGAACCAGTCCATTGTTCCTTGTACAGTTCTAACTGTTGTTTCTTGACCAGCATACAGATTTCTCAGAAGGCAGGTAAAGTGGTCTGGTATTCCTACCTCTTTAAGAATTTCACACAGTCAAAGGCTTTGGCATAGTCAATAAGCAGAAGTAGGGACCTTTCTGGAACTCTATTGCTTTTTCTATGACCTAACAGATGTTGGCAATTTCTATCTGGTTCCTCTGCCTTTTCTAAATCCAGCTTGAACATCTGGAATCTCTCGGTTCACGTACTATTGAAACCTGGCTTGGAGAATTTTGAGCATCACTTCACTAGCGTGTGAGATGAGTGCAACTGGGTGGTAGTTTGCGCATTCTTTGGCATTGTCTTTCTTTGGGATTAGAATGAAAACTGACCTTTTCCAGTCCTGTGGCCACTGCTGAGTTTTCCAAATTTGCTGGCATATTGAGTGCAGCACTTTCACAGCATCACCTTTTAAGATTTGAAATAGCTCAACTGGAATTCCATCACCTCCACTAGCTTTGTTCATAGTGATGCTTCCTAAGGGCCCACTTGACTTCACATTCCAGGGTTTCTGGCTCTAGGTGAGTGATCACACCATCATAGTTATCTGGATCATGAACATTTTTTTGTATAGTTCTTCTGTGTATTCTCGCCACCTCTTCTTAATATCTTCTGCTTTTGTTAGGTCTATACCATTTCTGTCCTTTATTGTGCCCATGTTTGCATGAAATATTCCCTTTGTATCTCTAATTTTCTTGAAGAGATCTCTAGTCTTTCCCATTCTACTATTTTCCTCTATTTATTTGCATTGATCACTGAGGAAGGATTTTTTATCTCTCCTTGCTATTCTTTTGAACTCTGCATTCAAATAGGTATATCTTTCTTTTTCTCCTTTGCCTTTGGCTTCTCTTCTTTTCCCAGCTATTTTTAAGACCTCCTAAGACAACCATCTTACCTTTTTGCATTTCTTTGTCTTGGGGATGGTCTTAATCACTGCCTCCTGTATAATATCTCGAACCTCTGTCCATAGTTCTTCCATCATTCTATCAGATCTAATCTCTTGAATCTGTCACTTCCACTGTATAATCGTACAGAATTTGACTTAGGTCATACCTGAATGGCCTCGTGGTTTTCCCTACTTTTGTCAATACTACTTTCATCTGAATTTTGCAATAAAGAGCTCATGATCTGAGCACAGTCAGCTCCCAGTCTTGTTTTTGCTGACTGTATAGAGCTTCTCCATCTTTGGCTGCAAAGAATATAATCAATCTGATTTCAGTATGGACTATCTGTTGATGTCCATGTGTAGAGTCGTCTCTTGTGTTGTTGGAACAAGATGTTTGCTATGATCAGTGTGTTCTCTTGGTTAGCCTTTGCCCTGATTCATTTTGTACTCCAAGGCCAAACTTGCCTGTTATTCTAGGTATCTCTTGACTTACTACTTTTGCATTCCAGTCCCCTATGATGAAAAGGACATCTTTTTTTGGTGTTAGTTCTAGAAGATTTTGTAGGTCATCATAGAACCATTCAACTTCAGCTTCTTCAGCATTAGTGGCTGGGGCACAGACTTGGATTACTGTGATACTGAATGGTTTGCCTTGGAAACAAACAGAGATCATTCTGTCATTTTTGAAATTGCACCCAGGGACTGCATTTCGGACTGTTTTGTTGACTGTGATGGCTACTCCATTTCTTCTAAGGGATTCTTGCCCACAGTAGTAGATATAGCAGTCATCTGAATTAAACTCACCCATTCCAGTTCATTTTATTTCACTGATTCCTAAAATGTCAATGGTCACTCTTGCCATCTCCTGTTTGACCACTTCCAATTTACCTTGATTCATGAACCTATCATTCCAGGTTCCTATGTAATATTGTTCTTTACAGCATTGGACTTTACTTTCATCGCCTGTCACATCCACAACTGGCTGTTGTTTTTGCTTTGATTCCTTCTCTTCATTCTTTCTGGAGTTATTTCTCCACTCCTCCAGTAGCATGTTGGGCACCTAACCAATCTGGGGAGTTCATCTTTCAGGGATAGCAGAAGTGATTATATTCAAAGGCAAATAGATGAGAAATAAATGCTAAGAAATGGAAATTTGTATAACCACCAATATGTCTTGAAATGAAGGTGGGACTGAGATGAAGTTAATGGAGATAACCTACGCATCTGGAATTTTAAAATACTGCTGGGGATTCACATAGTTAGATAAGTGCTAATTTCACTTTCTCTCTTCTTCCCACCTAGTTTCTCACCCACATTCTTGATTCTCTCCAATTGTCTAAAATTTTTATCCTGTTCAACAATGAGAGAAAGTGTATTGCAATGTGAGTAAATAAAAGAAGAGGAGGAGGAGATGTTAAGAGAGAGAAAGACCTACATGGGAAGAAATCAGAACAGAGGGGAATGAAAAAAGACTATTAAAACACCTGAACACCTGATAACTTTTAACATTGAAGCAATTTTAAAACATGATTCCAAATTTTTTGACACTCTTTCCATCAGTAAGTCGACTCTATGTCCCATCACCTGAATCAAGTCGTCTTTTGACTACTTCTACCAAATTGGAAGAGGTCAAACAGGAGATGGCAAGAGTGAAGATAGACATTTTAGGAATCAGCGAACTAAAGTGGACTGGAATGGGTGAATTTAACTCAGATGACCATTATATCTACTACTGTGGGCAAGAATCCCTTAGAAGAAATGGAGTAGCCATCATAGTTAACAAAAGAGTCCGAAATGCAGTACTTGGATGCAATCTCAAAAATGACAAAATGATCTCTGTTCATTTCCAAGGCAAACCATTCAATATCACAGTAATCCAAGTCTACACCCAGACCAGTAACACTGAAGAAGCTGAAGTTGAACTATGAAGACCTACAAGACCTACTAGAACTAACACCCAAAAAACATGTCCTTTTTATTATGGGGGACTGGAATGAAAAAGAAGGATGTCAAGAAACACCTGGAGTAACAGGCAAATTTGGCCTTGGAGTACAGAATAAAGCAGAGCAAAGCCTAATAGAGTTTTGCCAAGAGAAAGCACTAGTCTTAGCAAACACCCTCTTCCAATAACACAAGAGAAGATGCAAAACATGGATATCACCAGATGGTCAATACCGAAATCAGATCGATTATATTCTTTGCAGCCAAAGATGGTAAAGTTCTATTCAGTCGGCAAAAGCAAGACCAGGACCAGACTGTGGCTCAGATCATGAACTCCTCATTGCCAAATTCAGACTTAAATTGAAGAATGTAGGGAAAACAACTAGACCATTCAGGTATGAACTAAATAAAGTAAAAGTGAAAGTGAAGTCGCTCAGTCGTGTCTGACTCTTAGCGACCCCATGGACTACAGCCCACCAGGTCCTCCATCCATGGGATTTTCCAGGCAAGAGTACTGGAGTGGAGTGCCATTGTCTTCTCCATTAACCCCTTATAATTATACAGTGGAAGTGTGAAACAGATTCAAGGGATTAGATCTGATAGAGTGCCTGAAGAATGACAGGTGGAGGTTTATGATATTGTACAAAAGACAGGGATCAAGACCACCCCCAAGAAAAAGAACTGTAAAAAAGCAAAATGGTTGTCTGAGGATGCCTTACAAATAGCTGTGAAAAGATGAGAAGCTAAAGGCAAAGGAGAAAAGGAAAGATATACCCATTTTAATGAAGAGTTCCAAAGAATAGCAAGGAAATATAAGAAAGCCTTCCTCGGTGATCAATGCAAAGAACTAGAGGAAAACAATAGAATGGGAAAGACTAGAGATCTCTTCAAGAAAATCGGAGATACCAAGTGAACATTTCATGCAAAGATGGGTTCGATAAAAGACAGAAATGGTATGGACCTAACAGAAGCAGAAGATATTAAGAAGAGGTGGCAAGAATGCACAGAAGAACTGTACAAAAAAGATCTTCACAACCAAGATAATCATGATGGTGTGATCACTCACCTAGAGCCAGACATCCTGGAATGTGAAGTCAAGTAGGTGTTAGGAAGCATCACTAAAAAGAAAGCTAGTGGAGGTGATAGAATTCCAGTTGAGCTATTTCAAGTCCTGAAAGTGATGCTGTGAAAGTGCTACACTCAATATGCCAGCAAATCTGGTAAACTCAGCAGTGGCCACAGGACTGGAAAAGGTCAGTTTTCATTCCAATCCCAAAGAAAGACAATGCCAAAGAATGTGCAAACTACCACACAATTGCACTCATCTCACACACTAGTAAAGTAATGCTCAAAATTCTCCAAGTGAGGCTTCAACAGTACATGAACTGTGAACTTCCAGATGTCGAAGCTGGATTTAGAAAAGGCAGAAGAACCAGAGATCAAATTGCCAACATCCACTGGATCATCGAAAAAGCAAGAGAGTTCCAGAAAAACATCTATTTCTGCTTTATTGACTATGCCAAAGCCTTTGACTGTGTGGATCACAATAAACTGTGGAAAACTCTGAAAGAGATGGGAATACCAGACCACCTGACCTGCCTCTTGAGAAACCTATATGCAGGTCAGGAAGCAACAGTTAGAACTGGACATGGAACAACAGACTGGTTCCAAATAGGGAAAGCAGTATGTCAAGGCTATATATTGTCAACCTGCTTATTTAACTTATATGCGGAGTACTTCATGAGAAATGCTGGGCTGGAAGAAGCACAAGCTGGAATCAAGATTGCCAGAAGAAATAGCAATAACCTCAGATATGCAGATCTATGATATGCCATCCTAATGGCAGAAAGTGAAGAAGAACTAGAGCCTCTTGATGAAAGTGAAAGAGGAGAGTGAAAAAGTTGGCTTAAAACTCAACATTCAGAAAACTAAGATCATGGCATCTGGTCCCATCATTTCATGGGAAATAGGGAAACAGTGGAAACAGTGAGAGACTTTATTTTGGGGGGTGCCAACATCACTGCAGATGGTGATTGCAGCCATGAAATTAAAAATGCTTGCTCCTTGGAAGAAAAGTTATGGCCAACCTAGACAGCATATTAAAAAGCAGAGACATTACTTCGCCAACAAAAGTCCATATAGTCAAATCTATGGTTTTTCCAGTAGTTATGTATGGATTTGAGAGTTGGACCATAAAAAGGCTGAGCACTGAAGAATCAGTGCTTTCAATTGCAGCGTTGGATAAAACTGCTGAGAGTCCCTTTTGCTGAAAGAAGATCAATCCTAAAGGAACCAGTCAATCCTAAAGAAAATCAACCCTGAATATTCATTGAAAGGACTGATGCTGAAGCTGAAACTCCAACACTTTGGCCACCTGATGCGAAGAGATGACTCACTGGAAAAGACCCTGATTCTGGGAAAGACTGAAGGCAGGAGGAGAAGGGGTCGAGAGAGGATGAGATGGTTCGATGGCATCACCGACACAGTGGACAGGACTTTGAGTAAACTCCGGGAGTTAGTGATGGACATGGAGGCCTGGCATGCTGCAGTCCATGCGGTCACAATGAGTCAGACACAACTGATCGATTGAACTGAACTGGACTGAACCAATAGAGTAGGCAAGAAGTGATATGTGATATCCAAGATGAGGTGATTAAAGTCCAAAAAGTTTTCATCTGGTTCTTTTGGAATAATTGTCCTCTAAGGACTCTACCAGGACTTCCGTGGTGGCTCCTTGGTGGCTCAGTGGTAAAGAGCCATTGCAGTGGCTCCTTCAATGCAGGAGACCTGCATTTGACCCCTGGATTGTGAAGATCCCCTGGAGAAGGGCATGACAACCCACTCTAGTTTTCTTGCCTAGGAAATCCCATGGACAGTATAGCCTGGCAGACTGCAGTCCATAGGGTCACACAGAGTTGGACACGACTGAAGCGACTAAGCAGCAGCAGCAGTGGCCACATGGACTCTACCACATGGAGAGTCCTTGTTGGGAGAAATCAAATTCACATTCAGAAGACACGTGTACATGCCTTTTAGTCGACAGGCCCCACTGAGTTCAACCTTTGAGTCATTCCAGCCCAGGCATCATAAATGTGAGTGAAGAATCCAGGACCAGTTTCAAAGATGTGCAAACTATACAGTCACACAAGGCCCACACTCAGAAGGGCCTATGGTTGGTTTAATCTCTATTATTACCAATTACATCTTTGAACTTGTGTTTTATAAGTGAAGTCCAAGGGACAATGCTGTATGTGCACAAGTAGAGGTAACAAATAATATGTATATCTTCCACATGCCACCCCCAGTTCCCACCATCTCCTGCCACCTCACATATAGACTTCATGTTGCTCTACAAGTACAGAACTCAGATGGACCCACAATATGTGGAGTTCCAGAAGACTCAAAGTGAGTCCAGGATAAGCACATTACCTCTACGATTGAGTAAAGTGAAAATGGAAGTCTCTCAGTCGTGTCCAACTCTTTGCGATCCCATGGACTATACAGACCATGGAATTCTCCAGGCCAGAATACTGGGGTGGGTAGCCGTTCCCTTCTCCAGGGGATCTTCCCAACCCAGGGATTGAACCCAAGTCTCCCGCATTGCAGGCAGATTCTTTACCAGCTGAGCCACCAAGGAAGCCCACGACTGAGTCTAACAGCTGTGAGAAGTCACGCTTTTCAATTCAAACTAGAACCTGCTTTGAATGCAGGAATAAGGAGGTGGCATTCTAAGAAATTCTCACAAAAGAAGCCTATCATATCCTTTCTTACGTGTATTCCTTCTCTGTATTAACATACAACTACTTACAATGAAAATGATGGCATGGAAAGAAAGGAAAAGAGACAACCCATTGTTATTTTTCCTTTTAGTTCTTCCTTACTCGTCCATAAGCCAAAGGTAGAGAATGTTGGTAAAATGTGTGCATTATCAGAAAGTGAAGGAAAAACTATACAGATGGACTGTAAGATCAAAATATATATGCACATATGAGCTATGAAAGACAAATCATAGATCCAGGGCACAGAGAACACTAAAAAAAAAGAGCAAAGATCTTTTCTTCTTTAGTCCAGATAACACTATTCCTGGATTCACTATGGGCAATCCAGAGGACGGTGAAAAGCCTTCTATCCCTTTTCAACTATCTTGTCATTCATTTTTTCCTAGAAACAAGTGTTTCCTGAGAGGGCCCCAAGTTTCTTTTTCTCCAAAATATATGCTTTTTAGGTCAATAATTTTTTTTCTTTTTCTGAAAAGAAAAATTACAAGTGACAAAGAAGAAAATAAGAATATTTTCTAAAGGCTGAAAAAGGCCTATGATTCAGAAGCCATTGTTCATCTGCAAGTCTAAACCAAAAAGCTGTATGAGAATGTACAAAAAAAGCATTTAAAAAAGTAAGTGCTCAAGGTTTTCTCCCAACAGTCATTTCAGGCCTGGTCACCCCATCTTCAACCTGAAACATAAGGTACAGCTATTGGGAAAAGGCTGCCATTCACAGCCAGGTCAGAAGTATGAGATTTGTTTAGCTTGTGCTTTTGGCAGAGAGGACCATAAAACTTGATTCCTTCTCATCCTAAAATAAATGCTAGGCAGAGTAATGTTTCTAGAATGTCAAAAGAATGCCACAGAGAAGCATTTGCTTTTCTTGGTAGCTCGTACTTTTAAGAGCAGTGAAGTCCCTATTTTCAATTCCAGAGAATTAAGGACAATGACAATGATTTCAGGCTTTTTCCCCTCAGTGGAAAATGCTGGATGAAATTAAAATATAAAGTGGCCGTTTTGCTTCCCTGGTAGCTCAGCTGATAAAGAATCCGCCTCCAGTGCAGGGGACCCTGGTTCAATTCCTGGGTCAGGAAGATCCGCTGGAGAAGGGAACAGCTACCCACTCCAGTATTCTAGCCTGGAGAAGTCAGACACTACTGAGCGACTTTAACTTTCACTTTTTTTGCTATGCAAATACGTATTGGCCCCTTTCACTAACAAACCACTTGATGCCCATTATCTCCCATGTAGACCAAAGAGTCTCACAGAGGGAACCAAATATCTACAGGACATGGGTTTTCCCTTATTCTCAGGGAGTTATTTTTAAAGTTAGATATTTCTGCAAACAAGCCAACATTGAACCTCCCTGGGACACAATTTTTGCTGGGCAGGTTGGCTCCATTGGTTAGAAACTGATCTGAATGAGGTCAACCATTTGAAGCTTATTTCTCAAGGACCAAAATTCTAAAAAGGGAAACAAACAAAAAGCTGGTAACCCCAAAGATAGCACCTATTACAAACACATGCCTTTAGTTGCCAGCAGAATGTATCCAAAGTTCAGTTCAGTTCAATTCAGTCGCTCAGTCGTGTCCAACTCTTTGCGACCCCATGAATCACAGCACACCACGCCTCCCTGTCCATCACCAACTCCCGGAGTTCACTCAGACTCACATCCATCGAGTCAGTGATGCCATCCAGCCATTTCATCCTCTGTCGTCCCCTTCTCCTCCTGCCCCCAATCCCTCCCAGCATCAGAGTCTTTTCCAATGAGTCAACTCTTCGCGTGAGGTGGCCAAAGTACTGGAGTTTCAGCTTCAGCATCATTCCCTCCAAAGAAATCCCAGGGCTGATCTCCTTCACAATGGACTGGTTGGATCTCCAAAGAAGTTAAGACAGTACAATCTACAAAAACAAGCCAAACACTGTCCCCAACCTGCCACTCCCTATCAATAATACCTGACACAAAGAAAGTACATTAAAAAGCAACATACTCAGCAATGAGAAAGATCAGTTTTACCTATGTTATAATTCTCCCTCTCCTAGTCCATATGTTGCACATCTTCCACTCAAAGTATACCTTGACTATCAACATTCCTCTCTCTGTCTAGTACTTCCCATTCCCATCTCCTCCACCACTCTTCCTGGCCTGTAGGTATGAGACAAGGGGAGGGAGCAGCATAAGATTGCAGGTCTGTGAGTGCATCCAGAGTGAAATGCTAATGTGCTTAAGCACTGCCCAATAGCAGCAGAGAAAAATTTGCCAGGGGTAGCCTTGACTGTTGAGTATTTTTTTTTATTGGAGTATGGTAGATTTACAATGTGGTGTTAGTTTCAGCTGTACAACAAAGTGAATCAGTTATATATATATATATATATATATATATATATACACACACACACACACACACACATACACATATCCACTCTTTTAGATTCTTTTCCCATATAGGCCATCATAGAGTATTGAGTAGAATTCCATGTGCTATACAGTACATCATTCTTAGTTATCTATTTTATATATAGTAGTGTATATATGTCAATCTCACTCTCCCAATTTATCCTTCCACCCCTCTTTTCCCCACTGGTAACCATAAGTTTGTTTTCTACATCTATTACTCTATATTTGTTTTGTAAACAAGTCCATTTATACCATTTTTTACATTCCACATACAGCAATATCATATGATATTTATCTTTTTCTGTCTGACTAACTTTCTCAGTGTGACAATCTCTGAGTCCTTCTATTTTGATACAAAGGGCGTTAGTTCATTCTTTTTATGGCTTAATAATATTCCATTTTATATATGTACCACATCTTCTTTATCCATTCCTCTACTGATAGATATTTAGGTTGCTTCCATGTCCTGGCTATTGCAAATAGTGCTACAATGAATATTGAGGTGCATTATAATTTTGAACCATGGTTTTCTCTGGATATATGCCCAGGAGTGAAATTGCTGTATCATATGGTTTTTAGTTTTCTAAGGAACCTCCATACCGTTCTCCACAGTGGCTGTACCAATTTACATTTCAACCAACAGTGTAGTAGGGCAGGCTCTGGTCACCACACCACCAGTCAAACTCCCTATTTAGGGGATAACAGTCAGCAAACCTGATGAAAGAAGTGGCAGTCATCCATACTAAAAACATAAAAATAGCCCTCCAATACAGTCTGAGGGTCCAGCACTGAGGAAAAGAACCCCCAGAGCATTTAGCTTTCAAATCCAGCAGGGCTTGAATGCAGTAACTTCACAGAGCTGGGGAAAATAGACTCCACTTTTGGAGACTGCACACAAGGTCTCATGTGTCCTGAGACCCAGCACAAAGCAGTACCTCCATAGAAACCTGGACAAGACCTATCTAGGGATCTTAGATGGTCTCCTGGGGAGGCAGGGATTGACTGTAACTCACTGTAGAGGCAAGAACACTGGTAGCTGAGGCCCCAGGGAACATTAATAAACATGAGCTCTCCTTGTCGTTGTTTAGTCATTAAGTTGTGTCTGACTATTTGTAAACCCATGGACTATATAGCATGCTAGGCTCCTCTGTCTTCACTGTTTCACATAGTTTGCTCAAATTCAGGTCTATTGAGTCAGTGACGCTATCTAACCATCTCATCCATGAGCTCTCCTACATGCGTGTTATGTGAAGTCATTTCATTTACAACCGACTCTGTGCAACGCTATGGACTATAGCCCACAGGCTTCTCTGTCCATGGGGATTCTCCAGGCAAGAATACTGAAGTGGGTTGCCATGCCCTCCTCCAGGGCATCTTGCCAACCCAGGGATCGAACCCATGTCTCTATGTCTCCTGCATTGACAGGCAGGTTCCTAACCACTAGTGCCACCTGGAAAACCCTATGAGTTCTATTGGAGGTCTCCGTTTCAGCACCAAGACCCAGCCCTACCCAACAGACTGCAGGCTCCACTCCTGGAATGCCTCAGGGCAAATAACTAGTAAGAAAGGAACACAGCCTCACCCATCAGCAGAGAGGCTGTCTAAAATCATATTAAGTGCACAGCCACACCAAAACAGATTCCCTTATGTGGTCCTGCCCACCAGAGGGACAAGACAGCTTCAACCGCCAGAGGTCAGGCAACAGTCCCTCCCACCAGGAATCCTGCACAAGCCCCTCAACCAACCTCACCAACCAGGGGACAGACACCAGAAGCAAAAGGAACTACAATCCCATAGCCTGCAGGACGGCTGCAGTAAGTCAGAAAAAAATGAAATGACAGAGAAATATGTTGTAGATGAAGGAGCAAGATAAAAACCTATAAGAACAACTAAATGAGAGGAGATAGGCAATCTACCAGTAAAGGGAGTCAGAGTAATGATAGCAAAGATGATCCAAAATCTGGGAAAAAGAATGGAGGCACAGACCAAGAAAATACAAGAAATGTTTATTAAAGAGATAGAACATTTAAAGAACAAAGATGAACAACACAATAATTGAAATGAAAAATGCATTAGAAGGAATCAATAGCAGAATAACTGAGGCAGAAGAATGAAAAAGTGAGATGGAAGACAGAGTGGTGGAAATCACTTCCACAGAACAGAGTAAAGTAAAAATAATGAAAAGAAATGAGGACAGTCTCAGAGACATCTGGGACAACATTAAACACATCAAAATTCACGTTATAGGAGTCCAAGAAGTAGAGGAGGAGGAGGGGGAAGAGAAAGGGTCTGAGAAAACATCCGAAGAGATTATAGTAATAAAACTTCCCTAACATGGTAAGGGAAATAATCACCCAAGTCCAGAAAGTGCAGAGAGTCCACACAGGATAAACCCAAGGAGGAACACACTGAAACACATGTTAATTAAACTAATAAAAATTAAATACAAAGAAAAAAATATTAAAGGAAACAAAGAAAAAGCAACAAAAAACATACAAGGAAATCCCCCCATAAGGTTTATCAGTTGAATTTTCAGCAGATCAAAAAGGCTACAGAGGAGTGGCATGATCTATTTCAAGTAATAAAAGGGGAAAACCTACAACTAAGGATACTCTACCTTGCAAGGCTCTCATTCAGATTTAAATGAGAAATTAAAAGCTTTATAGACAAGCAAAAGTTATGAGAATGCAGCACCACCAAACCAGCTTTGAATCAAATGCTAAAGGAAATTCTCTAGGCAGAGAAAAAAAAAAAAAAAAAAAAAGACACAACTACAAACAAGAAAATCACAAATGAGAAAGCTCAATGGTAAAGGCAAACATACAGTAAATGTAGGAAATCATCCACACACAAATATGATTTACAAACAAATATGATATCAAAACCAGCAACCGTGAGAAGAAGAGAGTACAAATGCAGGAAATGGGAATTGCATTTGAAATTAAGACACTAGCAACTGAAAACAAACATGTATATATATAGAGAGAGACTGCTATAGACTGTTCAGTATTGAATCAACAGAGGAAGAGATCCTGGAGCATATTTAGACCAACTCCTCATTTTCAAACTAAGAAATATGAAACCCAGAGAAGTGGAGTAATCTGTCCAAGTGTGTGTGCTGGGGCTAACACAGAGGTCCAAGATTATTTCTCAATACCACAGTTTGTCAGATTGGGGTTAGCTGCATGCCTATGGTATTCACCTACATCATCTCTCTTTTTTTTTTGTTTTTAATTTTATTTTATTTTTAAACTTTACATAATTGTATTAGTTTTGCCAAATATCAAAATGAATCCGCCACAGGTATACATGTGTTCCCCATCCTGAACCCTCCTCCCTCCTCCCTCCCCATACCATCCCTCTGGGTCCTTCCAGTGCACCAGCCCCAAGCATCCAGTATCGTGCATCGAACCTGGACTGGCAATTCGTTTCATACATGATATTTTACTTGTTTCAAGGCCATTCTCCCAAATCTCCCCACCCTCTCCCTCTCCCACAGAGTCCATAAGACTGTTCTATACATCAGTGTCTCTTTTGCTGTCTCGTACACAGGGTTATTGTTACCATCTTTCTAAATTCCATATATATGCGTTAGTATACTGTATTGGTGTTTTTCTTTCTGGCTTACTTCACTCTGTATAATAGACTCCAGTTTCATCCACCTCATTAGAACTGATTCAAATGTATTCTGTTTAATGGCTGAGTAATACTCTATTGTGTATATGTACCATAGCTTTCTTATCCATTCATCTGCTGATGGACATCTAGGTTGCTTCCGTGTCCTGGCTATTATAAACAGTGCTGCGATGAACATTGGGGTACACGTGTCTCTTTCCCTTCTGGTTTCCTCAGTGTGTATGCCCAGCAGTGGGATTGCTGGATCATAAGGCAGGTCTATTTCCAGTTTTTTAAGGAATCTCCACACTGTTCTCCATAGTGGCTGTACTAGTTTGCATTCCCACCAACAGTGTAAGAGGGTTCCCTTTTCTCCACACCCTCTCCAGCATTTATTGCTTGTAGACTTTTGGATCGCAGCCATTCTGACTGGTGTGAAATGGTACCTCATAGTGTTTTGATTTGCATTTCTCTGATAATGAGTGATGTTGAGCATCTTTTCATGTGTTTGTGAGCCATCTGTATGTCTTCTTTGGAGAAATGTCTATTTAGTTCTTTGGCCCATTTTTTGATTGGGTCATTTATTTTTCTGGAGTTGAGCTGTAGGAGTTGCTTGTATATTCTCGAGATTAGTTGTTTGTCTGTTGCTTCATTTATTATTATCTTCTCCCATTCTGAAGGCTGTCTTTTCACCTTGCTAATAGTTTCCTTTGATGTGCAGAAGCTTTTAAGGTTAATTAGGTCCCATTTGTTTATTTTTGCTTTTATTTCCAATATTCTGGGAGGTGGGTCATAGAGAATCCTGCTGTGATGTATGTCAGAGAGTGTTTTGCCTATGTTCTCCTCTAGGAGTTTTATAGTTTCTGGTCTTACATTGAGATCTTTAATCCATTTTGAGTTTATTTTTGTGTATGGTGTTAGAAAGTGTTCTAGTTTCATTCTTTTACAAGTGGTTGACCAGATTTCCCAGCACCACTTGTTAAAGAGATTGTCTTTAATCCATTGTATATTCTTGCCTCCTTTGTCAAAGATAAGGTGTCCATATGTGCGTGCATTTATCTCTGGGCTTTCTATTTTGTTCCATTAATCAATATTTCTGTCTTTGTGCCAGTACCATACTGTCTTGATAACTGTGGCTTTGTAGTAGAGCCTGAAGTCAGGTAGGTTGATTCCTCCAGTTCCATTCTTCTTTCTCAAGATCGCTTTGGCTATTCGAGGTTTTTTGTATTTCCATACAAATTGGGAAATTATTTGTTCTAGCTCTGTGAAGAATACTGTTGGTAGCTTGATAGGGATTGCATTGAATCTATAAATTGCTTTGGGTAGTATACTCATTTTCACTATATTGATTCTTCCAATCCATGAACATGGTATATTTCTCCATCTGTTAGTGTCCTCTTTGATTTCTTTCACCAGTGTTTTATAGTTTTCTATATATAGGTCTTTAGTTTCTTTAGGTAGATATATTCCTAAGTATTTTATTCTTTCCGTTGCAATGGTGAATGGAATTGTTTCCTTAATTTCTCTTTCTGTTTTCTCATTATTAGTGTATAGGAATGCAAGGGATTTCTGTGTGTTGATTTTATATCCTGCAACTTTACTATAGTCATTGATTAGTTCTAGTAATTTTCTGGTGGAGTCTTTAGGGTTTTCTATGTAGAGGATCATGTCATCTGCAAATAGTGAGAGCTTTACTTCTTCTTTTCCAATTTGGATTCCTTTTATTTCTTTTTCTGCTCTGATTGCTGTGGCCAAAACGTCCAAAACTATGTTGAATAGTAATGGTGAAAGTGGGCACCCTTGTCTTGTTCCTGACTTTAGAGGAAATGCTTTCAATTTTTCACCATTGAGGATAATGTTTGCTGTGGGTTTGTCATACATAGCTTTTATTATGTTGAGGTATGTTCCTTCTATTCCTGCTTTCTGGAGAGTTTTTATCATAAATGGATGTTGAATTTTGTCAAAGGCTTTCTCTGCATCTATTGAGATAATCATATGGTTTTTATTTTTCAATTTGTTAATATGGTGTATTACATTGATTGATTTGCGGATATTGAAGAATCCTTGCATCCCTGGGATAAAGCCCACTTGGTCATGGTGTATGATCTTTTTAATGTGTTGTTGGATTCTGATTGCTAGAATTTTGTTAAGGATTTTTGCATCTATGTTCATCAGTGATATTGGCCTGTAGTTTTCTTTTTTTGTGGGATTTTTGTCAGGTTTTGGTATTAGGGTGATGGTGGCCTCATAGAATGAGTTTGGAAGTTTACCTTCCTCTGCAATTTTCTGGAAGAGTTTGAGCAGGATAGGTGTTAGCTCTTCTCTAAATTTTTGGTAGAATTCAGCTGTGAAGCCATCTGGACCTGGGCTTTTGTTTGCTGGAAGATTTTTGATTACAGTTTCAATTTCCGTGCTTGTGATGGGTCTGTTAAGATTTTCTATTTCTTCCTGGTCAAGTTTTGGAAAGTTGTACTTTTCTAAGAATTTGTCCACTTCTTCCTCGTTGTCCATTTTATTGGCATATAATTGTTGATAGTAGTCTCTTATGATCCTTTGTATTTCTGTGTTGTCTGTTGTGATCTCTCCATTTTCATTTCTAATTTTATTGATTTGATTTTTCTCCCTTTGTTTCTTGATGAGTCTGGCTAATGGTTTGTCAATTTTATTTATCCTTTCAAAAAACCAGCTTTTGGTTTTGTTGATTTTTGCTATGATCTCTTTTGTTTCTTTTGCATTTATTTCTGCTCTAAGTTTTAAGATTTCTTTCCTTCTACTAACCCTGGGGTTCTTCATTTCTTCCTTTTCTAGTTGCTTTAGGTGTAGAGTTAGGTTATTTATTTGACTTTTTTCTTGTTTCTTGAGGTGTGCCTGTATTGCTATGAACTTTCCCCTTAGGACTGCTTTTACCGTGTCCCACAGGTTTTGGGTTGTTGTGTTTTCATTTTCATTCGTTTCTATGCAAATTTTGATTTCTTTTTTGATTTCTTCTGTGATTTGTTGGTTATTCAGCAGCGTGTTGTTCAGCCTCCATATGTTGGAATTTTTAATAGTTTTTCTCCTGTAATTGAGATCTAATCTTACTGCATTGTGGTCAGAAAAGATGCTTGGAATGATTTCTAGTTTTTTGAATTTACCAAGGCTAGCTTTATGGCCCAGGATGTGATCTATCCTGGAGAAGGTTCCGTGTGCGCTTGAGAAAAAGATGAAATTCATTGTTTTGGGATGAAATGTCCTATAGATATCAATTAGGTCTAACTGGTCTATTGTATCATTTAAAATTTGTGTTTCCTTGTTAATGTTCTGTTTAGTTGATCTATCCATAGGTGTGAGTGGGGTATTAAAGTCTCCCACTATTATTGTGTTATTGTTAATTTCTCCTTTCATACTTGTTAGTGTTTGTCTTACATATTGCGGCGCTCCCGTGTTGGGTGCATATATATTTATAATTGTTATATCTTCTTCTTGGATTGATCCTTTGATCATTAAGTAGTGACCTTCTTTGTCTCTTTTCACAGCCTTTGTTTTAAAGTCTATTTTATCTGATATGAGTATTGCTACTCCTGCTTTCTTTTGGTCCCTATTTGCATGGAAAATCTTTTTCCAGCCCTTCACTTTCAGTCTGTATGTGTCCCCTGTTTTGAGGTGGGTCTCTTGTAGACAACATATGTAGGGGTCTTGTTTTTGTATCCATTCAGCCAGTCTTTGTCTTTTGGTTGGGGCATTCAACCCATTTACGTTTAAGGTAATTACTGATAAGTATGATCCCGTTGCCATTTACTTTATTGTTTTGGGTTCGATTTTATACACCGTTTTTGTGTTTCCTGTCTAGAGAATATCCTTTAGTATTTGTTGGAGAGCTGGTTTGGTGGTGCAGAATTCTCTCAGCTTTTGCTTGTCTGAAAAGCTTTTGATTTCTCCTTCATACATGAATGAGATCCTTGCTGGGTCCAATAATCTGGGCTGTAGGTTATGTTCTTTCATCATTTTAAGTATGTCTTGCCATTCCCTCCTGTCTTGAAGAGTTTCTATTGAAAGATCAGCTGTTATCCTTATGGGTATTCCTTTGTGCGTTATTTGTTGTTTTTCCCTTGCTGCTTTTAATATTTGTTCTTTGTGTTTGATCTTTGTTAATTTGATTACTATGTGTCTTGGGGTGTTTCGTCTTGGGTTTATCCTGTTTGGGACTCTCTGGGTTTCTTGGACTTAAGTGATTATTTCCTTCCCCATTTTAGGGAAGTTTTCAAATATTATCTCCTCAAGTATTTTCTCATGGTCTTTCTTTTTGTCTTCTTCTTCTGGGACCCCTATGATTCGAATGTTGTAGCGTTTAATATTGTCCTGGAGGTCTCGGAGATTGTCCTCATTTCTTTTAATTCGTTTTTCTTTTATCCTCTCTGATTCATTTATTTCTACCATTCTATCTTCTAATTCACTAATCCTATCTTCTGCCTCTGTTATTCTACTATTTGTTGCCTCCAGAGTGTTTTTAATTTCACTTATTGCATTATTCATTATATATTGACTCTTTTTTATTTCTTCTAAGTCCTTGTTAAACCTTTCTTGCATCTTCTCAATCCTTGCCTCCAGGCTATTTATCTGTGATTCCATTTTTGTTTCAAGATTTTGGATCAATTTCACTATCATTATTCGGAATTCTTTATCAGGTAGATTCCCTATCTCTTCCTCTTTTGTTTGGTTTGGTGGGCATTTATCCTGTTCCTTTATCTGCTGGGTATTCCTCTGTCTCTTCATCTTGTTTAAATTGCTGAGTTTGGGGTGTCCTTTCTGTATTCTGGCAGTTTGTGGAGTTCTCTTTATTGTGGCGTTTCCTCACTGTGTGTGGGTTTGTACAGGTGGCTTGTCAAGGTTTCCTGGTTAGGAAAGCTTGTGTCGATGTTCTGGTGGATGGAGCTGTATTTCTTCTCTCTGGAGTGCAATGAAATGTCCAGTAATGAGTTATGAGATGTCTATGGTTTTGGGGTGACTTTGGGCAGCCTGTATCTTGAAGCTCAGGGCTGTGTTCCTTTGTTGCTGGAGAATTTGCTTGGTATGTCTTGCCCTGGAACTTGTTGGCCCTTGTGTGGTGCTTGGTTTCAGTGTCGGTATGGAGGCATTTGATGAGCTCCTGTCAATTAATGTTCCTTGGAGTCAGGAGTTCCCTGGAGTCAGGGTTTGGACTTAAGCCTCCTACTTCCAGTTATTGATCTTATTTTTACAGTAGTTTCAAAACTTCTCCTTCTATACAGCACCATTGATAAAACATCTACGTTAAAGATGAAAAGTTTCTCTACCGTGAGGGTCACTCAGAGAGGTTCACAGCGTTACATGGAGAAGAGAAGAGGGAGGAGGGAGTTAGAGGTGACCCGAATGAGATGAGGTGGAATCAATAGTGGAGAGAGTGGGCTAGCCAGTAGTCACTTCCTTATGTGCACTCCACAACTGGACCGCTCAGAGATGTTCACGGAATTATACAGAGAAGAGAAGAAGGAGGAAGGAGACAGAGGTGGCCAGAAGGATAAAAGGGGGAAATGAAAAGGAGGGAGACAGATCCACCCAGTAATCAGTTCCCTAAGTGTTCTCCACCGTCTGGAACACACAGAAATTCACAGAGTTGGGTAGAGTAGAGAGGGGTTAGGGAGGAGACACAGGCGACCTGGTGGAGAAAACGGAGAGTCCAAAGGGAGAGAGAGCAGTCAAGCCAGTAATCTCGCTCCCTAGTGAAAAATGGGTCCTGAAGATTGGGTTCTTAAAGGTACAAAATTGGTAACAAATACATAAAAGCAAAAATTAAAAATCTAGAGTAGAGTTTGGAATTTCAAAAATACGATGTTAAAGAAAAGAAGAAGGAAAAGAAAGAGAGAAAAAACGAACAAAGAAAAACAAACAAGGTCGCAAAAATTATAAAGAAACTACAGGTACAAAATTGATAACTAATACCAAAAAGTAAAAATTAAAAATCTAGAGTAGAGTTTGGAATTTCAAAAATACAATGTTAAAAAAAAGAAGAAGAAAAATAAAGAGAGAAAACAAACAAACCAACAAAAACAATGTCGCAAAAATTATAAAGAAAATACAGGTACAAAATTGATATCAAATACCAAAAAGCATAAATTAAAAGTCTTGAGTAGAGTTTGGAATTGCAGATATACAATGTTATATAAAAGAAGAAGAGAAAGAAACAGAGGGAAAAGAGAATAAAAAGTCACAGAAATTATAAAAAAATACTATAGGTACAAAATTGATAACATATACCAAAAGGCTAAAATTAAAAATCTAGAGTAGAGTTTGGAATTTCAAAAATACGATGTTAAAGAAAAGAAGAAAAAGAAAAAAAAAAAAAAAAAAAACATGGTCAAAAAATTATAAAATATATATATGAAGTTTGCTGAAGAAGAAAAAAATAGGGTCTTTTTTTGTTTTTTGTTTTTTGTAAAGTAATAGGTTATAAAAGTGAAAATTAAAGGACAATAGCGAACTTAAAAAAAATTTTTTTAATTAAAAAAAAAAGAAAGAAAGAAAGATTGATCGTAAAAATAGTAAAAATATATCTAGGTCTTTCTCTGGTTTTGTTGTGAGTATTGTGGGTTCAGTTCATTTTTGGCTAGTTCCTTGGTCCGACTTATATTTCTCAAGATCTATAGGCCCCTTCCTATTACATCATCTCTAAAATGAGAAAATAAGAGCAGAAAACTGTTTCTCCTTCATTTGTTTCTTTTTCTCACCCAGAGATTTTTTACATCACTGTTTTTCACCTTGAATCCCTTCTATGATATCCACCATCCTGATTCATAAGCCTTTTTATTCAATATTAAAACTTTCCTGAATAAGTGGAGAAACACATTTATTTGATGCACTCAAAGAGAGAAGATATAAACTGGATTAAGAGGTTTAGAGATTATATCTGAAACATTTTTTTTATTAATTAAATTTTTTAAATTATTATTATTTTTTTTACTTTACAATATTGTATTGGTTTTGCCATACATCAACACGCAAGAAAAATGACTAGAATTTTATTCTGATATGGACTGAGATTGGACAAAAACATTAAGAAATTGAGAAGTGCTTTCATAGCAAAGTCCAAATCCCTCAGCTTGACATTCAGGGGCCAAAGTTGGTCCCAGCTATTTTATCTCTACTATAACTACTCAATACACCCTATGTTCTAACCACACAAGATGCCTCATTGTTCCCCAGTATTCATATCAAGCACCCATTTAATTATTTTTTCAGGCTTATCACTTCCACCTGGAACACTATTCTCATTATCCTAACTACACCTCTGTTATCAGTGAAAACCACACTTGTTTTCAAAGTGCCATCACAGATGATCAGGGTTATTTGTGGCCCTTCCAAAACAGCAGGCAAACGTGAAAACTTCCCCTTCCCCTGACTTTATTCTCTTCCAGAATTTTGTTTATATGTCTACTGTAGAATTTACTACATTTATCTTCTGTGCATAGTGTATTGTGTCTACCCCATCAACAGATACTAAGTACTTAGATAGCTGGAACTGGATTTTCAGCCCAGAATACCAGCCCTGAGACAGGCTTAAAGGAGTCACACAATGTGTTTTTTTAACTGAACCGAAGATTTGGGAAAAAGGAAGCATTATTAACCAGCATTAAATAGCTTCAATATGGTAATACACAAGAGAACTTTCATCTGAAGAGTTTAAATGGTAACCTCTGTACGTATTTGAATTGAATTTCTCACAGAAAACAAATTGTCATCCTTCATTCAAAGAACAAATGTGTTTCCCACTTATGTGTCTGTGTCACAAAATGAAAACTCCCTTCTATTTACTACTATGTAAAAAACTGACAATTTCTCTCCTTCTGAGTATTGGCAAGAACTCAATCTCCAACGAACTTGCAAATCAGAAGATCATGCAGAGTACTATTTTCCCATTTGTTGAATCCAAAAGATTCTCAGCAATTCTCAAACTCTAGACACCTTCATTGTGGAAAATACACCCAACAACAAATGAAATTTGTTGAAATAGTTTGGAGAAATAGTTAGTTTTCTTTCTCTGTTTTATTCCAATTATAAAATGAGAGTGATTTTGGAATATTTGGGTTTAGAATTTTAATTTCATTGTATTTGAAACCATACAACAGGCAAAGGATGAAAACTTTACTAGAGTCAGCTCCTGCATGTTTGAAAACTCATGTATACTCTTGAAAACACATTTGCAGATCACAAGTATTTGTAAACTTAAACAGTAATGAGCTGAGCCCGTATTTTGCATCTCTGGGCCATCTTAAGCCATCAATGTTGATATTACCACAGAGAAACTTCCCTTTCATGGTCATGAACTTGTCCCTTTCAGCAGATCTGTGATACTTTCTAGTATCTCACACAAAGAGTTTTTAAATTTAATTTCTAAGGGCCAGATTCTGCCCTTGGATACATGTGAGTAATAAGTACTGACGTCAGTGGAAATTCTGGATATGCATTTGAGGGCAGACTATGGTCCTCTGAGTATTCCTAATGTGACTGCTGAAATTCTCTTTGTTAAGACTGGTTTGATTTTGGCTCTCTTTCTCTTAAATATGCATACAATACCAGAAATGATGCATGAAGGCTGTGATCAAATGAAACACTTCAGAACCAGGTGGTAGCCTGTGTAGCCTTTTGACCCAAGGAAAGAGCTAGATTTTAAGTCCTCTATATTCCCTGGTGTACTACTGCCCTGATAACCAGCATAGAGCAAGATTTTTCATTTCTGGACCCACATCCTAATTAAAGAGAATAAAACTAAGATTACAACTAATGCTGATGATTTTAAAAACAGTTTTTAAGAGTTTTAGGATGAAAGCTGCACTCAGTTCGTAAACTTCATTTATGTAGCTACTAAATTATTTTATTTTCTGTTTTTTGTTTTTCACTGAGTTGAATATTGCATAGAAACCTGGAATGTTAGGTCCATGAATCAAGGTAAATTGGATGTGGTCAAGCAGGAGATGGCAAGAGTGAACATCAACATCTTAAAAACCAGTGAACTAAAACATATGAGAATGGGTGAACTTCATTCAAATGACCATTATATCTACTATATCTAAGGGCAAGAATCCCTTAGAATTCTAAAGGATTATATAATATATATTGTATATATATTATATCTTGCCATTATATCTAATATATCTTGCCATTATATCTAAGGGCAAGAATTCCTTAGAAGAAATGGAGTAGCCCTTATAATCAACACAAGAGTCAGAAATGCAGTACTTGGGTGCAATCTGAAAAATGACAGAATGATCTCGGTTCATTTCCAAGGCAAACCATTCAATATCACAGTAATCCAAGTCTATGTCCCAACCACTAAAGTCAAAGAAGCTGAAGCTGAACAGTTCTATGAAGATTTACAAGACCTCCTAGAACTATGACCAAAAAAGGATGTCCTTTTCATCATAGGGGATTAGAACACAAAAGTAGCAAGTCAATAGATACCAGGAGAAACAGGCAAGTTTGGCCTTGGAGTACAAAATGAAGCAGGGTAAAGGCTAAAGGATATTTGTCAAGAGAACACACTGGGCATAGAAAATACCCTCTTCCAATAACACAAGAGCCCACATTACATGCCAGTTCATCACCAAATGGTCAATACCAAAATCAGATTGATTATATTCTTTGCAGCTGAAGATGAAGAAGCTCTATATAGTCTGCAAAAACAAGACCTGGAGGTGACTGTGACTCATATCATCAGCTCATTATTGCAAAATTGAGGCTTAAACTGAAGAAAGTAGGGAAAACCACTAGGCCATCCAGGTATAATCTAAATCAAATCCTTTATGATAATACAGTGTTCAAAGGATTAGATCTGGTAGACAGAGTGCCTGAAGAACTATGGACAGAGTTTCTTAACATTGTACAGGAGGTAGTGACCAAAACCAACCCAAAGAAAAAGAAATGCAAGAAGTCAAGGTGGTTGTCTGAGGAGACTTCACGAATTGCTGAGGGAAGAAGAGAAGTTAAAGGCAAGGGAGAAAGGGAAAGATATACCCAACTGAATGCAGAGTTCAGAGAATAGCAAGGATAGATAGGAAGGCCTTCGTAAATGAACAATTCAAAGAAATAGAGAAAAACAATAAAATAGAAAAGACTAGAGATATCTTTTAGAAAATCGGAGATATCAAGGGGATATTTCATACATGGATGGGCACAATAAAGGACAGAAATGGTAAAGACCTAACAGATGCAAAAGAGATTAAGAAGAGGTTGCAAGAATACACGGAAGAACTATGTAAGAAAGGTCTTACATAGTGTTTACTCACCTAGAGCCAGACATTCTGGAGTGTGAAGTCAAGTGGGTCTTAGGGAGCATTACTACAAACAAAGGTAGTGGGTGTGATGGAATTCCAACTGAGCTATTTAAAATCCTAAAAGATGATGCTGTTAAATAGCTACACTCAATATGTCAGCAAATTTTAAAAACTCAGCAGTGGCCACAGGCCTAGAAAAGATCTGTTTTCTTTCCAATCCCAAAGAAGGGCAATGTCAAAGAATGTTCAAACTATCATGCAGTTGTGCTCATTTCATATGCTAGCAAGGTTATGCTCAAAATCATTCAAGCTAGGCTCAGCAGTACATGAACTGAGAACTTCCAGATGTAGAAGCTGGGTTTAGAAAAGGCAGAGGAACCATATATCAAATTGTCAACATTCGTTGGATCATAGAGAAAGCAAGAGAATTTCAGGAAAATATCTACTTCTGCTTCATTGACTACATTGAGGTCTTTGACTATGTGGATCAATGATTATGGAAAATTCTTAAAGAGATGGGAACAGCAGACTACCTTACCTATCTCCAGAGAAACCTGTATATGGATCAATAAGTAACAGTTAGAACCAGATATGAAATAACAGACTTGTTCAAAATTGGGAAAGGAGTATGTCAAGCTGTATATTGTCACCCTACTTATTTAACTTATATGCAGAGTGCATCATGCAAAATGCCAGGTTGGATGAATCATGAGCTGGAATCAAGATTGCCAGGAGAAATATTAACAACCTCAGATACACAGATGACACCATTCTAATGGCAGAGTGAAGAAGAACTAAAGAGCCTCTTGATGAGTGTGAAAGAGGAGAGTGAGACAGCTGGCCTAAAACTCAACACTCAAAAAACTAAGAACATGGCATCCGGTCTCATCATTTCATGACAACCGGAAGGGGAAAAAATGGAAGTGGTGGCAGATTTTCTTTTCTTTGACTTAAAAACTGACTCAGTCATGTCTGACTCTTTGCAACCCCATCACTGTGCCTACCAGGCTCCTCAGTCCATGGAATTCTCCAGGCAGATTACTCAAGTGTGTTGTCGTTTCCTTCTCCAGCGAACCTTCCCTACTCAGGTCTCCTGCATTACAGGCAGATTCTTTACTGTCTGAGCCACCAGGGAAGTGACTGCAGCCATGAAGTTAAAAGAGGCTTTCTCCTTGGAAAGAAAGCTATGATCAACCTAGAAAGCATATTAAAAAGTAGAAACATCACTTTCCCAACACAGGTCTATATAGTCAAAGTTATGGTTTTTCCAGTAGTCATGTACAGATATAAGAGTTGGACCATAAAGAAGGTGATGCTTTTGAACTATAGTGTGGAGAAGACTTTTGAGAATCCTTTGGACTGCAAGGAGATCAAACCAGTCATTCATAAAGGAAACCAATCCTGAATATTCATTGATGCTGAAGCTGAAGTTCCAATACTTTGGCCACCTGATGTGAAGAGCTGACTCTTTGTAAAAGACCTAGATGCTGGGAAAGATTGAAAACAAAAAGAGAAGGGAGTGGCAAAGGATGAGATGGTTAGCATCACCGACTCAATGGACATGAATCTGAGCAAACTCTGGGAGCAGTGAAGAACAGGTGAGCCTAATAAGCTGCAGTCCTCGAGGTTAAAAGAGTCAGACATGACTTAGCAACTGAACAACAACAACAAACATCACAAGATCCAATACATGTATAATGCATGCTAAGCAATAAATGTTCAATAAGTGATATTTATTATTGCTATCATTAACAAGTAGTAAATGTCACATCTCAGTTAATCCATTCTCTTTAGATGGTAAGTTGTGGTCCTAATGTGCTCAGTTTAAAGCACATCCACTGATCCTAGGAAATAATGTCAGTTTACAATTTCCAATGAAAAATCATATGGGTAAAATACTCAAAGAAACTCTCAGGAACCTAGGCATAATCAGTTCTGAATGTTACTACTTCAGAATATCTGAAAGTATGATCAACTAGTGTTGGGAGACAACATGGTCTAAGTGAAGAAGTCTAACTGACTTTTGCAGTTAAACATTCACCTAGGGCTTCCCAGGTGGCACTAGTAGTAAGGAAGCCACCTGCCAATGCAGGAGACATAAGAGTCATGGGTTCGATCCCTGGGTCAGGAAGATCCCCTGGAGGAAGGCATGGAAATCCAATCCAGTATTCCTGCCTGGAGAATCCCATGGACAGAGGAGCCTGGTGGGCTACAGTCCACAGCATTGCAAAGAGTCAGACACAATTCAAGCGACTTAGCACACACGTCAAACACTGAAAGCCAGCTTGGGTCCTTTAGCTCCTCTATGCCACATTTTCACAGGATGTAAACTGAAGATATCACCATCAATTTCTGCAAGGTTGTTTTAAGACTTAGAAACAACATACCTAGGACATAGCAGGCAGTCAAAAAATAAATGTTTTCATGGTTCCAGTGAGATTTGTTGACTTCTAAGACTCTTAAATTATATAACATACATTTGGCATGCAAACTGAATTATTTAATTCTCCAAAAAGGATGATTCTTAAAAAGTACAGCCCTTTCCACCTCTCAAGAATTCCTCTCTCAGACCTATACTCTAGTTGTTCATCATAGTTGTAGAATTTTTACATGAGAAAATCTTCCTGAAAAAAGAATAACACCAACTTTTAAATTTTCTTCAAACTTTTGAATAAGTTATACATTCACAAAGTTTAAGATGCAAAACATCATAAAATGGCATATAGAGTTTCCCTTTCAATCTTTTATTCATCCTATTCCCCTACCTGTGTCCATCTCTAAGATAATCACTTTTGCTTCTTGTTTCTTTTTTAATTTATTTATGTAAATACATACTAATATTAATATATATATATTTTCTTTTCTTGAATTTTTTGAGTTAAGTATTTAGTACACTGATTTTCATTCTTTCTTTACTAAGATAAGTATTTAAGGCTCAGTAACTACAGCTCACAGGATCTAGAGCACTGAGTCAGTAGTTGTGGTGCCCAGGATTAGTTGTCCCATAGCACCTAGGATCTTCCCGGACCAAGAACCAACTGAACCCGTGTCCTCTGCATTAACAAGTGGTATTTTTTACCTCTGAGCCATCAGGGAAGCCTTTGTTCGCTCTTTTAATATGGAGCTGCATGAGTTATTTATATATATTGGATATTAACCTGTTATCACTCATATTATTTGCAAATATTCTCTCCTATTCAGTATATTGTCTTTTTGATCTGATGATAGTTTCTTTGGCTGTTCAAAATCCTTTAAGTTTAATTTGGTCACATTTGTTTATTTTTGCTTTTCTTTCTTTTATCTTGGGAGATAGATCCAAAAAAAATACTGCCACAGTTTATGTCAAAGAGTGTTCTGCCTGTATTTTCCACTAGAAGGTTTGTGATTTCTGGTCTTACATTTAGGTCTTCAATCCATTTTGAGTTTACTTTTGTATATGGTATGAAAATGTTTTAATTTCATTCTTTTGCATGTAGTTGTCCAGTTTTCCAAACACCACTTACTGAAGAGACTGTGTTTTTTCCATCATATAGTCTTGCCTTCTTTGTCATAGATTAATTGACCATAAATGCAGAGTACATCATGAGAAACGTTGGACTGGAAGAAGCACAAGCTGGAATCAAGATTGCCAGGAGAAATATCAATAACCTCAGATATGCAGATGACACCACCCTTATGGCAGAAAGTGAAGAGGAACTCAAAAGCCTCATGTTGAAAGTGAGAGGAGAGTCAAAAAGTTGGCTTAAAGCTCAACATTCAGAAAACTAAGATCATGGCATCTGGTCCCATCACTTCATGGGAAATAGATGGGAAAACAGTGGAAGCAGTGTCAGACTTTATTTTTTGAGGGCTCCAAAATCACTGCAGATAGTGACTGCAGCCATGAAATTAAAAGATGCTTACTCTTTGGAAGGAAAGTTATGACCAACCTAGATAGCATATTGAAAAGCAGAGACATTACTTTGCCAACAAAGGTCCATCTAGTCAAGGCTATGGTTTTTCCAATGGTCATGTATGGATGTGAGAGTTGGACTGTGAAGAAAGCTGAGCGCCGAAGAATTGATGCTTTTGAACTGTGGTGTTGGAGAAGACTCTTGAGAGTCCCTTGGACTGCAAGGAGATCCAACCAGTCCATTCTGAAGGAGATCAGTCCTGGGATTTCTTTGGAAGGAATGAGGCTAAAGCTGAAACTCCAGTACTTTGGCCACCTCATGCGAAGAGTTGACTCATTGGAAAAGACTCTGATGCTGGGAGGGATTGGGGGCAGGAGGAGAAGGGGACGACAGAGGATGAGATGACTGGATGGCATCACCGACTCGATGGACATGAGTTTGAGTGAACTTCGGGAGTTGGTGATGGACAGCGAGGCCTGGCATGCTGCGATTCATGGGATCGCAAAGAGTCGGACACGACTGAGCGACTGAACTGAACTGAACTCTATGGATTATTTCTGGGCTCTCCATCCTGTTCCACTGATGTGTGTTCTGTTTTTGTGCCAGTAACATACTGTGTTGATTATTGTAGCTTTGTACTACAGTTTGAAGTCAGGGAGATGATACCTCCAGCATTGTTTTTCTCAACATTGCTTTGGCTATTCAGGGTCTTCTGTGGTATAAATAGAAACCACATATAAATTTTAGGGTTATTTGTTTTAGTTCTGTGAAAAATGCCATAGGTATTTGATAGAGACTGCATTATTATTTAGAACTTATTTCAAAATATTGAGGTAGAAATTACATTAAATGCACCCATTTTAATTATACAGTTTGATAAAATTTGACAAAGGTATGCCCATATAACTACCTTCCTCATAAAGATATAAAACATTTTCATCACCCCAAAAAGTTTCTTTAGCACCTTCCTTGCCAATCACTTTATCCCCACCCAAGCACCCAAGCATCTAATTTTTTTGTCACTGTAAACTAAATTTGTCTTTCCTAGAGTTTCATATAAATTGAATCATACAGTGTGCACTTTTACACCCAACTTCTTTTTTTCTCTTTTTATTCTATATTGGACTACAGTTGATTAACAATGTGTTAATTCATGTGTACAGCAAAGTGATTCAGCTATACATATACATGTAGCTATTCTTTTTCCAATTCTTTTTCCATTTAGATTGTTACATAACACTGAATGGAGTTCTCTGTGCTATACAGTAGGTCCCTGTTACTTACCCATTTTAAATATTGCAGTATGCACATGTCAATCCCAAATTCACTAACTATCCCTTCCCCCAACCCTTCCCCCCTGGTAATTGTAAGTTTGCTCTCTAAATCTGTGAGTCTATTTCTGTTTGTAAGTAAGTTCATTTGCATCATTTTTTTAGATCCTACATATAAGTGATATAATAAGATATTTTTCTGAAATCCATAGATTGCTTCAGATAGTATGGACACTTTAACAATATTAATTCTTCCAATACATGAATAAGGAATATTTTTACATCTGTTTGTGTCATCTTTAATTTCTTTCATCAGTGTTTTATAGTTTACAGAGTATAAGACCTTCACCTCCTTGGTAAAGTTAATTCCTAGGTATTTTATTCTTTTTGTTGTGATTTTAAATGAGATGGTTTCTCTTCCTGATAACTCATTATTAGTATATAGAAAAGCAACAGATTTCTCTATATTAATCTTGTATCCTTCGACTTCACTGAATTCCTTGGTTAGTTCTAAGATGCTTTTAATGGAGAATTTAGGGTTATCATGTCATCTGTCAATAGTGATATATTACTTCTCCCCTTCCAATTGAATGCCTTTTACTTCTTTTCATTTTCTGATTGCTGTGGCTAGAACTTCTAATACTATGCTAAATAGAAGTAGCAAAAGTAGACACTCTTGTCCTTTTCTTCATTTTAGAGGAAAACTTCCAGCTTTTCATTGATAAATTTGATGTTAGCTGTGAATCTGTCATAAATGGCCTTTATTATGTTGAGATATGTTCCCTCTGTACCAATGCTGGTGAGAGTTTTTATCACGAACGGATGTTGAATATTGTCAAATACTTTTACTAAATCTATAGAGATGATCATGTGATTTGTATCTTTCCTTTTGTTAAGGTCTGTATCACATTGATTTACAAATATTGAACCATCCTTACATCACAGAAATGAAACCCTCTTGATCACATTGTATGATCCTTTTTATATATTGCTGAATTTGGCTTGCTGAGGATTTTGTTGAGGATTTTGCATATATATTCACCGAGGATACTGGCCTGTAACTTTCTTTTATTGTAGTGTCTTTACCTAGTTTTGGTATCAGGGTAATAACGGTCTCAGGCCTTCCCAGGTGGCTCAGTGGTAAAGAATTTGCCTGCCAATGCAACAGACACAGGAGATGCAGGTTCAGTCCCTGGGTTGGGAAGATAGCCTGGAGTAGGAAGTGGCAACCCACTCCAGTATTCTTGCCCGGAAAACTCCATGGACAGAGGAGCCTGGCAGGCTGCAGTTCATGGGGTTGCAAAGACTTGGACACAACTGAAAGACTGAGCACACATGCACGCAATAGTGGCCTCATAGAATGAATTTGAAAATGTTCCCTCCTCTTCAATTTTTGGAAAATTTGCAAATAGGTATTTAGCTCTTCTTTATCTGTTTGTAGAATTCTTCTGTAAAGTCATCTAGTTCTGAACTTTTCTTTGCTGGGAGTTTTTTGATTACTAATCCAATTTCACTACTAGTGATCAACCTGTTCAGGTTATCTATTTCTTCCTTCTTCAGTATTAGAAGACTGCATGTTTCGAGAAATTTATCCCTTTTTTCTAAAATGTCCAATTTGTTGGCATGTAACTTTATTCTCTTATTTCTTTGCATCTCTATAATATCAGTTGTAATCTCTCCTCTTTTCACTTCTTAGTTTATTTTGATCTCTTTTCTTTTTTCTTGATAAGCCTAGTTAAAGGCTTAACAATTTTATCTTTTCAAAGAAAGGCTCTTGGTTTCATTGATTTTTTTTCTTTTTGGTTTTTGTCTCTATTTCTTCTTTAATCTTTATTATTTCCTGCCTTCTGTTGACTTTGAACTTCGTTTGTTCTTTTTCAAATTCCTTTAATGTTTTTGTTTTCATTGTTTTTGAGGTACATTCTGATTTTCTTTGATTCCTTCATTGTTCCATCGGCTTTTTAGTAGCATGTTATATAGTCTCCAAGTGTTTACATTTTTTTCCCACTTTTATTTCTGTAACTAATTTCTGGTTTATAATTTCTATATTTTAAAATTCTTTTTAGTATTTATTTATCTAATTATATGGCTGTGTCAAGTCTAAAGTTGCAGCGTGCAAGATCTTTTTTTACTTATGTTATGTGGAATCTTTAGCTATGGTATGTGAGATCTTTAGTTGCAGCCTGCAAACTCAGTTGCAGCCCATGGGAACTAGTGCTCTGACCAGGGATTGAACCCAGGCCCTGCATTGAGAGCACAGAGTTGTAGAGACTAGACCAACAGGGAAGTGCCCCAATCATTTTTTTAAAACTGCATCAGTTAACTGACGTGCCTGGGTTTTCATAACCTGATATAAGAACAATTCTGATTTAAAAATATGAGAAAATAGTGCAAATTTTTTAAAATAATATTATGTTTTAAACCCCTTCTATTTTTTCTAAGCTTTGGTTATACAAAATTTATAATGGTTACCATTTATTTGAGGGTTTTACTATGAACTAGGCACTGTGCTAAGCCCTAAGCTTTTTCTATGCTGTGGGGTACTCAATTGCTCAGTTCAGTTCAATTCAGCCACTCAGTCGTGTCTGACTCTTTGCGACCCCATGAATCACAGCATACCAGGCCTCCCTGTCCATCACCAGCTCCCAGAGTCCACCCAAACTCATGTCCATCGAGCCGGTGATGCCATCCAGCCATCTCATCCTCTGCCTTCCCCTTCGCTCAGTTGTGTCCAACTTTTTGCAACCCCATGGACTGTAGCCCACCAGGCTCCTCTGTCCATGGGGACTCTCCAAACAGGAATACTGGAGTGGGTTGTCATGCCGTCCTCCAGGGGATCTTCCCAACCCAGGGATCAAACCCAGATCTCCCACACTACAGGAGGATTCTTTACCATCTGAGCCACCAGGAAAGCCCCAATCCCTAAGCATGCATATTACTTAACCTTCACAGTAATCTATAAAACTCCCCATTTTATAGCTGAGGAAGCTGAGACTTTAAAAAGTGATTTTCAAACCCCTACTGTTTATATTAACATCAGAATTCTAGTCCTGCTGGCCTTTCTGACCCCTATGTTTTAAGAATTTGCTAATCTTCACTAATTTTTCTAGATCATGTTCCATGTTCTTTTCTGTGACATTAATCTGATAATAGTCTAGGCATCTTTTGAAACAGGCTATTTAAACTTTCCTTTAAACAGAATAATCAGTTCTGAAAGGTTAACTATACTTTTATATACTGATCAGTTTCTATTCTGCCACTATAATTTTTTTTTAATTTTCTGTTATTGGTTTTCTAGCCCTTTGCCATTTCTTAGCTAATTTAGAAAATGAGTTACTGCTCTCTCATAGACTCCTTTCCCAAAGGAACCATGTCTTCCTCAACAACCATGTCCTCCTTGACCCCAACCAACACTAAACATAAACTGTAACAATTTAATTTCACATTTGTGATTAACTTTGTCATTTTAAATGATGTTTCATATTGGTGCTTATTCTTAAATGAATATTTAACACTTTGTTTTAGCTACTCTGGAAATCGAGAATACATATTTAACTTCTTTTTCTCCATGGCTCCCAGCACTGTACCGTTATACATTTGATTTTCAGTTAAAAAGTGATTGATTGATAAAAGACTGCTCAAAGTCACAACAGAATATTGTTGGAATTGTCATGAAACTTCTGGATGAACATTAATACATATCTCCCAGGGACTTACACACTGAACTTGTCTGGTTTTCTTAGAATGAGAAAAGGGAAAAAAATGAACACTAAGGATCCACTGGACTCATTTTTCTAAGAAGGCATCTCACTAGACTTCCGCAAATGTTCATATTACATCAAGAAATAAGAAAAGACTACCTGTAAGTAGACTTCTTAATTAGCTTAAATCTATTTTGCTTTTTCAAACAAGACATAAAAATATGGAACTCCCGATGCTGAAGTTAAAGCCCCAGTACTTTGGCCACCTGATGTGAAGAGCCTACTCACTGGAAAAGACCCTAATATTGGGAAAGATTGAAGGCAAAAGGAGAAGGCAGCAGAAGATGAGATAGTTAGAGAGCATCACCAACTCAATGGACATGAATTTGAGCAAACTCCGGGAGATAGTGAAGGACAGGCGAGCCCGGTGTGCTGCAGTCCCTGGGGTTGCAAAGAGTCTGACACGACTTAGTGACTGAAAAACAACAACTCCTATAAAAAATAACAAACTATATTACTCTCTAGATGAAATTCTAAACAGTTGAAGTAGACAGTGACATTGCATGTCTCCTCTTTAAGAGATAGTTTAGAGCTAATGAAAAGAAGATACTGTCATTTTGAGCTATAAGAAAGGAAACAGCTGAGAACAAAGAAATACAGAGATACAAAAACAGACATGGAAAACAGACCTATGCTGAGAGTATCTGAGAGTCTGTTAAAAGCTTACTTGTGTTCAGAGAGATTAGCAGAAAAGTAGAAAACATGAATTTGGCAACTTTGGAGTAACAGGCATCAACTAAAAAGAGAGGGTAAACTGAAAGTGATGTGTAGCAACCCATAAGTAAGAAAAAGAGACTCTTATTAGAAGGGGAAAAGTACTTTATTTTAGTAACATGATATGTACACCCCTCAAATTTAGAAATCTATTTCTTCTAAATTCTCTATATATATTTCATGGCTAATTTGTATTCTCACCTAGGTAAACTATTATAATTCTATTAAAAATACAAACATACAACTGAAGAATATTGTTTTTCTCCATTATCTATGCCTAAAATCTAATCATTTACCCTAAAAAATAATCCTAGTAGCAATTACCACCCAGCCCTCTAAAATAAAATACCTAAAGAGAATTTTAAAAGTCCCTCTTGGATTTATCCTATAGCCTTAATCCTCTCAGTCTGAAGTGGTTTCTTAAATTGGATGCTCTTGTAAGTGATGCCTTTACTACAGGGACTCGAAGTCTTAGTAGGCCACAAAGGGTTAAATGATGTCACATTTTCAATCAAGTTAACCTGCATCCTATCATGCATTTTACAGTTCATATCCTTCCTTCAAGACTCAGGCAAAAGGTCCACTTCCCTATTCACAGGTAGAGTACTCTGGATCACCACATCTGAGAGAGAGCGCTTAGCCTCCTTGTGTTGTCAAGCATCTGTCAGTTGCACCAACAGACTGACAGTTGGCTCATCTGTGGCTAAAAGTATTTACCTCCATACTGTGTGTCTACTTCTACACTAGTCAAAGCAGCCCTCAATAAAACTTCTGGAGTACATATGTGAATTAATTCTTTAATTGCATAATTTTTTCCAATTGGACAGAAGTTATTTAATTTCCAGGAGACAAAGTATTTTGAAGTGTAGTGAAAATAGCAATGAACCCAAAAATCCAAAGCCTGAATTTTAGTCCTACCTCAATGGCACCCCGCTCCAGTACTTTTGCCTGGAAAATCCCATGGATGCAGGAGCCTGGTAGGCTGCAGTCCATGGGGTCGCTAAGAGTCAGACACGACTGAGTGACTTCGCTTTCACTTTTCACTTTCATGCATTGGAAAAGGAAATGGCAACCCACTCCAGTGTTCTTGCCTGGAGAATCCCAGGGACGGGGGAGCCTGGTGGGCTGCCGTCTATGGGGTCACACAGAGTCGGACACGACTGAAGTGACTTAGCATAGCATAGCATAGGCAACTATGTGACCTTGAACAAGTAGCCTCAGTTTATTTACCTATAACATTGCAAGGCTGGTCTGATTCCTAACAACACTTTCAGCAATAAATTTAATTTGGAAAACTGCTTATCTGGATAGCCTTTTATGAGCTTCTTGGAATTCTTGCCTAGAGTACCAAATACTGGAATGATGACTTCAGCCAGGCAAACAAGAGTCATTCCCAACTGGCACAGAGTGGAATGGATTATTTTCCAAACAAAAATGGTATGGAATGATAATGCTAAACAGGAATCTCTTGTCCTATGTGAGGCTGGCTACTTACTGCCATTTCTTCTCAAGGAAAAAAAAAAATAGAACAAAACTAGTAGAATTCAATATCCCCCAAATACTCCAGAATGTAGTTTATCTTCATAACTAGCATGGGCTCTATTCTTCTCCCATTCACTTATTCTACTAAGAGGTTGATGATGACAGAAAAAGTTTTCTTTTCCATACACTGGAAAGCCAGCACATGAAAAAGTAGAATCATCACAGATAAGACAATTAAATTAGAAAAAATAAAAGTAAACATCACTACCAGATGACACTGGTTGTGTGAGGTCCCACAGAAATCAGGTTCTGCTATTTTATTCATATGGAGTATGGCAAAATACAGATCTGGAGAGAGTAATTTGACAGGGACAAGGGGAAAGTAAATTTAAAAATCTGTAATACAATTCAGCAATTCCACCCGCTTGGTATTTATCAAAGAAAAGGAAAACTTTAATTCAAAAAGACATATGCATCCCACTAACCACAGCAGCATTACTTACAATAACCAAGACATGGAAGCAACCTAAGTGCCCATCAACAGACGAATAGATAAAGAAGATGTAGTATGTCCACATGATGGAATATTACTCAACCATAAAAAAGAATGAAATCTTGCCATTTGCAACAACATGGAAGGACCTGCAAGTATTATGCTTAATGAAATACATCAGATAAAGAAAGACAAGTAGTGTATGTTATAGGTTATATGTGGAATCTAAAAACAAGACAAATGTATAAATACAACAAAACAGAAACAGACTCAGAGATACAGAGAACAAACTAGTAATTACCACAGTGGGGAGAGGGGTAAAGGGATGGGCAACATAGGTGAAAGGAATTAAAAGGTATAAACTAGCAGTTATAAATAAGTCACAAGAATGTATTGTACAACACAAGGCATTTTTGTCAATATTTTATAATAACTTTTTATGGTTTGTAATCTACAAAATTAGGAATCACTATGTTGTACACTTGAAACTTATTATAACATTATAAGTCAACTATAATTCAATAAATTTTTAAAACTATTTTTTAAAGCTTTCAGGAAGGTAGACCAATTTGTTCTCCAGAACTCATATGCTAGCAAATTAGTCTGTCACCAGCAAACATCTCTAAAACATCATAAATAGAATTATTTAACTCAAAAACACAAGGGTGTTAGTTTGGGGGTTCCTCCTGCTAAGAGAATATAATCTTGAAGATATTTTAAAGGAAAAACCCATGTTCCTTGACACTGGCTTCCTATACTATTTCCTACTTAGCATATAATCTTCATTCAACTAGGTTCACTTGAAAGGAAATTGCATTCTCAGCTCCTGGTCAGCTCTCCAGCCCAAATTCCTCTCTGAAGAGACGGGAGTGGCAGCCATAGCACAAATATGGTAACTACTCCTCAGGGTGTATGTGCAAAACCTCCATGCTTGACAAGTATACCATGTCCTTGCCTTAAGAGCACAGAATAATAAGCCTCCTCCTCTCTTCCAACATAAAGTGTGGGTTCAGTGCAATGGAAAGGGGAAGATTTATGGAAGTGAGACTCATCTATATGAGAATGTATGTTTTCACAAAATACATTGAGAAAATAGTAATCTTGAGAAAATATGCTCAGGGTAAAGAGAAATTGGCAATTGAAAGTAAGGCATAAAATAAACATTTTACTTGAATTGTTTACAAGAAAAATGATGTTTTTATTCTGTCTCTCCTTTTTTAATGGATTGGGAAGCCAAATGATCCTATTAAAATTATTCAAAAGATTCATTAAAAGCATCATTAAAGTCTTCCTTATTGGTCATTTTTTTCCCTTTCATAAAACAGAAATTTCTAATACTTTTTTAAAGGATCAGCAACTTTCCTTTTGTAATAATTATCACAAGGAGAAAGGGAAAATAATTTCTGACAGGACAAACATAAAACATCATTTTATATTATTTCAAATTAAAAATAAGAATTCAGAATAGTTCTGAACCAACACAGTAATTATCTTAACAATGTCTTTCAAAGGACAGAAACTTCTGAGTTCAAATTTCAATTTTTTATTTCAGGGATCATGCTTTTGATATTTCTGAAAACTCATGACAAAACCTAAGGTCACCTAGATTTTCTTCTGTATTATCTTCTAGAAGTTTCATAGTTTAGCATTTTACATTTAAGTTTATGATTCATTGAGTTGACTTTTGTGAAAAGTGAAGGGTCTGTTTCTACACTGGATGGATGTCCAATTGTTTCAGCTCAGTATATTGAAAAGACCAACGATTATCCATTGAATTTCCTTTCCTCCTTTGTCAACAATTGACTACATTTGTATGGGTCTATTTCTGGGTTTTCTATTCTATCTCATTATCTAATTTATTTATTCTTTCACCAATACTACATTATTTTGATTGTTGTAGCTTTATAATAAGTTTTGAGGTCAGATGGTGTCTGTCCTCAACTTTGTTCTTAACTCAATATTATACTGGCTATTCTGAGTCTCTTGCCTTTCCATATAAACTTTTGTGTGTAATTTTGAGTTTCTAATTTTGTATCCTTTGTCTAAATGGGGGCAAATAAAATTTTATAACCTACAGGGCCCAAATCAGACCCACTTGAATTCTGATGACAATAAAAATGATATTTTTATTCTCTCTCCTTTATTAATGGATTGGACAGTTCAACCTCTACTGACAGTTCAAACCATAAGGGTGGATTAAAACTTGAAGGGAACGGGAGCTTGCTGGCCTTTTGTGCAGCCAGGTCTTAGTGTTGACTTGGAGGCCTTTGGGAGAGTTCTCACCAATTAATATTCTCTGGTGACAGCCCAGCCTGGTGTTCTGTGATGACCTAGAGAGGAGGGATGAGGGTGGGATAAGAGGGAGACTCAAGAGGGAGGGGAGATATATATATATAGCTATGACTAATTCACATTGTATGGCAGAAACCAACACAATATTATAGAGCAATTATCCTCCCATTTAAAAAATTTTTAAAGTCAAACTTAAAAAAACTTGAAGAGAGAAAGCAGAGGGTGCTGCCCTAATGTATGTCCTCAATCAAGCAAAACAAAGAGGTAAGGAAAAAAGAACAAGAATGAAGAAAGACTGAGATCCTCCAAGTTGCTCAATAATTTTAATTCTAAATGATATCTACAGGTACCTACATGTAATATCTCTAAACTTAGTGTACAAAAAATAAGATATGTTATCTATAAACTATTCCTTTTAATTTTTATTTTACACTGGACTGTAGTTGATTTACAATGTTTTGTTAGTTCAGGTGTACAGCAAAATGATTCAGCTATACATATACATGAAGTGAAAGTGAAAGTCACTCAGTTATCCAACTCTGCAACCTATGGACTAAAGTAGCCCACCAGGCCTCTGTCCATGGAATTCTCCAGGCCAGAATACTGCAGTGGGTAGCCATTCCCTTCTCCAGAGGATCTTCCCAACCCAAGAAGCAAACACAGATTTGCATTGCAGGCAGATTCTTTACCAGCAGAGCCATCAGAGAAGCCCACACATACACATAGATCTATTCTTTTTCAAATTCTTTGCCCATTTAGGTTATTACAGCATATTGAGCAGAGCTCCCTGTGCTATATAGTTGGGGTTTTTTTTTTTTTTTTTTTGGTTATCTATCGTAAATATAGTAGTGCATATATGTCAATCCCAAACTCCAATTTATCCCTCCCTCCTTCCCACTTTGGTAACCATAAGTGTGTTTCCTATGTCTGTGAGTCTGTTTCTGTTCTGTAAATAGGTTCATTTGTATCATTTATTTTAGATTTTTGCATATAAGCAATATCATATTTGTATTTCTCTGCCTGAAATATTTCACTTAGAATGGTTGGATCATAGTAGTTCTATTTTTTAGCCTTTTGAGGGACCTCCATACTGTTTTCCATAGTGGCTATTACTGGTTTACATTCCTACCAACAGTGTAGGAGGGTTCTCTTTTCTCCACACCCTCTCCAGCATTTATTGTTTGTAGACTTTTTGATGATGGCCATTCTGACTGGTGTGAGGTGATACCTCATTGTAGTATTAATTTGCATTTCTCGAGTAATTAAATATATTGAACATCTTCATGTGCCTGTTGATCATCTGTATGTCTTCTTTGGAGAAAGGTCTGTTTAGGTCTTCTGCCCCATTTTTTGAATGAGTTGTTCATTTTTTTTAATACTGAGCTGCATGAACTGTTTGTAAATTTTGGAGATTAATCCCTTTTCTGTTGCATCATTGCAAACACTTTCTCCCATCCTGTGGGCTGCCTTTTCATTTTGTTTATGGTTTCTATTTCTGTGCAAAAATTTTTGAGTTTAATTAGGTCCCATTTGTTTATTTTTGTTTTTATTTCTATTACTCTAAAAGATGAAACAAGAAAGATATTGCTGCAATTTCTGTCAAAGTATGTTCTACCTGTTTTCCTCTAAGAGTTTTACAGTATCTGTTATATTTATTTAGGTCTTTCAAATTACCAGTGTCATTTTTCACAGAACTAGAAAAAAGTTTTTAGTTTTTAAAATTTGTAAGGAGACACAAAAGACCCTGAATAGCCAAGAGAATCTTAAAAAACAAAAATGGAGCTGAAGGAATCAGGCTCTCTTGACTTCAGACTATAATAAAAAGCTAAAGTAATCAAAACAGTATGATACTGGCACAAAAACAGATACATGGATCAACGGAACAGGAAGGAAAGCCCAGAAATTAACCCACACACCTTCCCTGGTAGCTCAGACAGTAAAGCATCTGCCTACAATGCGGGAGAGTCGGGTTCGATCATTGGGTCAGGAAAATCCTCTGGAGAAGGAAATGGCAGCCCACTCCAGTACTCTTGCCTGGAAAAAGCCCATGGTCAGAGAAGCGTGGTAGGCTATAGTCCATGGAGTCGCAAAGAGTCGGACAGGACTGAGCGACTTCACTTTCACTTTAACTTTCCTATAGTCAATTAATCTAAGACTAAGGAGGCAAGACAATATAATGAAGAAAAGACAAGTCTCTTCAGTAAATGATGCTGGGAAAACTGGACAACCGTATGTAAAAGAATGAAATTAAGACAGTCTGTAAAATCATACACAAAAAAAACTCAAATGGATTAAATTATTTTTGAAGGCATCAAGACTATCAACAAATTTGAAGAAGACTCCTCCTGTCCCAATCCCTTTCAGTTTGCAAAAGAGTCCTTAATTTCTGAAGCATACACTAACCAGAATTTTAAAATAAAAGTAGGAAACTTAGAGATCATTAGCACCATTTCCTTCATAAAAGCCCCTCTGATTCTCCTAGGTCAACTCACACTCCTATTCCTTTAATATAAACCTAACCACAGTGAGCCATAATTGTCTGCCTGTTTATCTTCTTATTGGACTACATCTCCAGGGAGGGCAGGAATCAGAACATTTCTTATCATCCACAGATCCCATGGTTCAGTTCAGTTCAGTTGCTCAGTCGTCCGACTCTTTGCGACCCCATGAATCGCAGCACGCCAGGCCTCCCTGTCCATCACCAACTCCCAGAGTTCACTCAGACCCACGTCCATCGAGTCAGTGATGCCATCCAGCCATCTCATCCTCTGTCATCCCCTTCTCCTCCTGCCCCCAATCCCTCCCAGAGTCAGAGATCCCATGGTTAGCGTGGTTCTAACTAATGATAGGTGTTCAGACACAGGCTGAAAAAATATTGACAAAAGGCAGATACTATAATTCTAAATTTATGAATGAGAAAGCTGAAGCTTGCCCCAAGGATACACATAAAGCAAAAAGAAATCCAGATCTCTCAATTCTGACATCTTCTCCCCAATGTACCATCTATCAATCACTGTAACAGCAATATATTTTACAACATAAGTCACAGGACAATCAAATGTCTATTCAAATGAACAAAATGCTATTTTTCCCTGCATAGTATAATTTATCACTTCCTGCCCTGGGATTTCTTTGGAAGGAATGAGGCTAAAGCTGAAACTCCAGTACTTTGGCCACCTCATGCGAAGAGTTGACTCATTGGAAAAGACTCTGATGCTGGGAGGGATTGGGGGCAGGAGGAGAAGGGGATGACAAAGGATGAAATGGCTGGCCACCATCACCCTAATACCAAAACCTGACAAAGATCCCACAAAAAAAGAAAACTACAGGCCAATATCACTGATGAACATAGATGCAAAAATCCTTAACAAAATTCTAGCAATCAGAATCCAACAACACATTAAAAAGATCATACACCATGACCAAGTGGGCTTTATCCCAGGGATGCAAGGATTCTTCAATATCCGCAAATCAATCAATGTAATACACCACATTAACAAATTGAAAAATAAAAACCATATGATTATCTCAATAGATGCAGAGAAAGCCTTTGACAAAATTCAACATCCATTTATGATAAAAACTCTCCAGAAAGCAGGAATAGAAGGAACATACCTCAACATAATCAAAGCTATGTATGACAAACCCACAGCAAACATTATCCTCAATGGTGAAAAATTGAAAGCATTTCCTCTAAAGTCAGGAACAAGACAAGGGTGCCCACTTTCACCATTACTATTCAACATAGTTTTGGAAGTTTTGGCCACAGCAATCAGAGCAGAAAAAGAAATAAAAGGAATCCAAATTGGAAAAGAAGAAGTAAAGCTCTCACTGTTTGCAGATGACATGATCCTCTACATAGAAAACCCTAAAGACTCCACCAGAAAATTACTAGAACTAATCAATGACTATAGTAAAGTTGCAGGATATAAAATCAACACACAGAAATCCCTTGCATTCCTATACACTAATAATGAGAAAACAGAAAGAGAAATTAAGGAAACAATTCCATTCACCATTGCAACGGAAAGAATAAAATACTTAGGAATATATCTACCTAAAGAAACTAAAGACCTATATATAGAAAACTATAAAACACTGGTGAAAGAAATCAAAGAGGACACTAACAGATGGAGAAATATACCATGTTCATGGATTGGAAGAATCAATGTAGTGAAAATGAGTATACTACCCAAAGCAATCTATAGATTCAATGCAATCCCTATCAAGCTACCAACAGCATTCTTCACAGAGCTAGAACAAATAATTTCACAATTTGTATGGAAAAACAAAAAACCTCGAATAGCCAAAGCGATCTTGAGAAAGAAGAATGGAACGGGAGGAATCAACCTACCTGACTTCAGGCTCTACTACAAAGCCACAGTTATCAAGACAGTATGGTACTGGCACAAAGACAGAAATATAGATCAATGGAACAAAATAGAAAGCCCAGAGATAAATCCACGCACATATGGACACCTTATCTTCGACAAAGGAGGCAAGAATATACAATGGATTAAAGACAATCTCTTTAACAAGTGGTGCTGGGAACTCTGGTCAACCACTTGTAAAAGAATGAAACTAGAACACTTTCTAACACCATACACAAAAATAAACTCAAAATGGATTAAAGATCTAAACGTAAGACCAGAAACTATAAAACTCCTAGAGGAGAACATAGGCAAAACACTCTCTGACATACATCACAGCAGGATCCTCTATGACCCACCTCCCAGAATATTGGAAATAAAAGCAAAAATAAACAAATGGGACCTAATTAACCTTAAAAGCTTCTGCACATCAAAGGAAACTATTAGCAAGGTGAAAAGACAGCCTTCAGAATGGGAGAAGATAATAGCAAATGAAGCAACTGACAAACAACTAATCTCGAGAATATACAAGCAACTCCTACAGCTCAACTCCAGAAAAATAAATGACCCAATCAAAAAATGGGCCAAAGAACTAAATAGACATTTCTCCAAAGAAGACATACAGATGGCTAACAAACACATGAAAAGATGCTCAGCATCACTCATTATCAGAGAAATGCAAATCAAAACCACTATGAGGTACCATTTCACGCCAGTCAGAATGGCTGCAATCCAAAAGTCTACAAGTAATAAATGCTGGAGAGGGTGTGGAGAAAAGGGAACCCTCTTACACTGTTGGTGGGAATGCAAACTAGTACAGCCACTATGGAGAACAGTGTGGAGATTCCTTAAAAAACTGGAAATAGACATGCCTTATGATCCAGCAATCCCACTGCTGGGCATACACACTGAAAAAACCAGAAGGGAAAGAGACACGAGTACCCCAATGTTCATCGCAGCACTGTTTATAATAGCCAGGACATGGAAGCAACCTAGATGTCCATCAGCAGATGAATGGATAAGAAAGCTGTGGTACATATACACAATGGAGTATTATTCAGCCATTAAAAAGAATACATTTGAATCAGTTCTAATGAGGTGGATGAAACTGGAGCCTATTATACAGAGTGAAGTAAGCCAGAAAGAAAAACACCAATACAGTATATTAACGCATATATATGGAATTTAGAAAGATGGTAACAATAACCCTGTGTACGAGACAGCAAAAGAGACACTGATGTATAGAACAGTCTTATGGACTCTGTGGGAGAGGGAGAGGGTGGGAAGATTTGGGAGAATGGCATTGAAACATGTAAAATATCATGTATGAAACGAATTGCCAGTCCAGGTTCGATGCACGATACTGGATGCTTGGGGCTGGTGCACTGGGACGACCCAGAGGGATGGAATGGGGAGGGAGGAGGGAGGAGGGTTCAGGATGGGGAACACATGTAAACCTGTGGCGGATTCATTTTGATATTTGGCAAATCTAATGCAGTTATGTAAAGTTTAAAAATAAAATAAAATTAAAAAAAAAAAAATGGCTGGATGGCAATCACTGACTCAATGGACGTGAGTCTGAGTGAACTCTGGGAGTTGGTGATGGACAGGGAGGCCTGGCGTGCTGTGATTCATGGGGTCTTACTTCCACACTTACCCAGATTATGTATAAACCTTTACCTGCAAATCTGCAACTTTTCTTCATACTAAGAAAAGGAACATGTAACCTACAACAGCTGAGGTCATTACATTCAAAGGAAATGATCCAAAGACTAAAGAAACTATAGAATAGCTGCATTTCTCTTCTTTAGAACCCTAACAGAGAAAAGAGCTGCTCTGGGGAAGAAGTGGGGCAAGTGGGCAAGTGTGTTCTTGTGCTCTTGCCCCTATAATCTCACAATAAACTCTCTACTTCCTCAAAAATCTAGACCCTTATACACACACACACGCAACACACACAAAACAAATGCACAGAAAACTTTACTTCTGACAATATCATAAAACTCAGGACTTACTTCTTTTGGAATCTATTTAGTTCCTCTCACTGTGCATTGTGACAGTACCTTAGACATAAGCTTATTTATGGAAGATTCCCAAAAGGACAATCTCTTTATTAATAATATAATAATTAAAATAATAACAACAAAAATTAACATTCATTGAGCATATGGCTCTGTATTAAGAACTTATAACATTAAATTAATCCAGTCCTCACAAACTATGTAAGATATTATTTTCTCTATTTTACAAATGGGAATGAAATTAAGTAATTTACCCTAGTTCACACTAGTACATGGTAAGTGCACGATTAAATCCTGCTGCTGCTGCTGCTACTAAGTCACTTCAGTCGTGTCCGACTCTGTGCGACCCCATCGACGGCAGCCCACCAGGTTCCCCTGTCCCTGGGATTCTCCAGGCAAGAACACTGGAGTGGGTTGCCATTTCCTTCTCCAGTGCATGAAAGTGAAAAGTGAAAGTGAAGTCACTCAGTCATGTCTGACCCTTAGCAACCCCATGGACTGCAGCCTACCATGCTCCTCTGTCCATGGGATTTTCCAGGCAAGAGTATTGGAGTGGGGTGCCATTGCCTTCTCCGGATTAAATCCTAGGTCTGTTTAACCCTAAGGTTCCTATTCATATCTAGTTTCCTATACTGCTATGAGGAACAGAGGACTTCACAGGTTTCTGGTCCCTAAATTTTTTTATTTCATACCAGTAAAATATTTTTATCATAAATAATCCATATGTAACATAAAATTACATATATGTGATACATACATATACTACTTATGCACCAATTGCAGTAATATTTTGGTTACATTATAAAACATAGATCAAAATAGAAATTTCAAATTCATCAGCAATGTTTTTTGTGTGTTTTTTTTAACAATGATTCAAACACCTTTTTGCTCCTATTCTTAAAATAGTATTAATAATAATTTCTGGGCATTATATAAACTTTCAATAACACATATTGTTAAAAATAACATGCAAATTTGATTTTCAAATAGTCTTCTTGATAATTCAGGCATTTTTTTGGACAGTATATTGCCAGATCATGTTTACTGCATTCTGTGGCTGACAAAGTTTTTACTAAAAGGTGAACTCTCAGTTTTTCAATTTTCTTGCTGTTGCTTCATGCTGGCATTATCATTAATAGAATTATATTTAATTATGCTTCTTTTCAAAAGTCCCTTTAAGTCAACTTGGCTGTGCACACTGAACTGCAATATGTTTAAATATGCTTAAACTAACAGATGATGGAACATTGTCAGTTACTCTCAAATAGGAAAATTCTCACCCTATTCTCAGAATTTTAAAATGTATAAAATTAATAATCTTCTGACAAGTTAACTGTCTAGTAATCAGAAAATCTTGACTCGATGGATTTCTTCATACATATCCTGAAGTGCCTATACATCCTTTGCCACACCTACCTGGACCTTAGAGATCACTGACCTAAATACACTAAACTCCACTGCTGGATTCAACCAGACTTGCAGAGGACTATCCACACTTAATTCACCGTCCAAAAAGTTGCTTTTATTTAATTATGCTTTGATGTGATGCCATCAACCTAAATGAAGGAACCTATGAGAAACTGCTTCTCATAGTAAGAAAACAGGAGAGCTAATGTATAAATAAATTCAAAGGACTCCTTCCAACATCATCTTTTACAGAATATGGGTGAAAAGCAGGAAGTAATCAATATCTCCTCAAGTCTCTTAACAAAGACTCCTGAAAAAAAGGAAGTTCACTCTGTGATTCATAAAGACAAAGATTCTACCAACTTGGGACAGAAATCAATCAATGCTCCCAAGTTTAATTCTGAGAGAAGCAGAATGTGACCACTTTAAAAATATATATATTCTTTAGTGATTCTCTGTACTATTGTCAGTACAATGGTTGTAATGTACAAAATGAACAGTTTTTGCAATTATATCCTTTTCTCCTATGTTACCTTTTTTTCCTGATCACATTTACTGAAATGTAATTTGTGTCTGTTGAATATAGTAGTAAGAATTGAGTTCAAAAAGAATCTTCACTTATGTAATAGTTCATATAAGGACTTACAAGCAACAGAGTATGTATATTTGTACTTAAAACCAAAAAGAGCTGGAGAAAAGGGGAACTTCTAATCATGTGCTACATAACTTCATGACTATGCACTTATGTATGGCCACTGACTTTTATGCAGACATTTCACTGTTTTGATAATAGCACTGGGCTCATTTTAATATGTAAAATACCATCTAATTGATGTTCTGCTCATCCTCAGAGCTGCATTTTCAGGTATTCAGGAATAATTCTAATACCAACTAATATTCATCTAGTTAGTATCATGCTTTCAAAGAACTCAAAATGCTTGATCAAGACATTCTGAACACAGCTCCCCACATATGACACATTTTCAGACTTTCATTTTCCAGGGGACATAGTGACTCATGCTTTATTTTACTAATTATTATACACATCCTAGACAACTAAGAATCTAAGGTTCAGAGTGGTAGGAGATTTATCATTAACTACCATAAATTAACAGCAGAATTCAAAACTGTTTCTGATTAGTTTTATCTTACCATACTGTGTCAACTGACATCTTAAAGCAGAGAGATTTCAGTACCACAAAAGCAACAAGGTACCCAAGAGTAATATGTGCATTTGAAAACATTGTAAGATTAATCACAATAATAAAATCTAACATTTAGTGAATATTTACTGTGTTTCAGGCACTATGCTAAGGAATTATGTACAAAACCTCATTTAATCTTCAAACAAGTCTCTAAAGTATGTAAGATACAATCATTTGAGGAAATTAAAGCTAAACAGAGGATAAAAAAACTTCCCAAGTTAAGGGAGCTGTTAAGTAGCTGTTCCAGAATCAAACTCAGACTATCTGATTTCAAAACTCACATGCTGAATCAATACATGAGGTAGAATTAAAAGCTGCCTAACCATTTACACATTTCTATTCCAAGGGACCACTATGATTCCTTCATTTATAAAAAGGTAAAACAAATCTCTTACTAGGAAGTAACTCCACACTCATTATCTTATTATTCAAATACAAGAACAGAACACTATTCCTCTAGTTCTGACACACTCCAAGACAAAGATTCCCAAAAATAGCACCAAGAAAAAAGCAAAGTACATAACTCAGGCAGGTTATGCTGTCCAGGAACTAGATGTACAACATCCCCAATATCATTACAGAGCAGAACCAAACACCATTATAATACCTAGTTCTAGAGTAGGAACACGAAAGGCAGGATAGAGACAATCCTCAAACTGTTAGCCTGTCAGGATAAACACAGAGGAAGGGAGAGAGAAAAAAAATAAAACAAAATGAAAAAAACAACTAAACTATTCTTAGTGAAAGTGAAAGAAAGCATTAGTCACTTAGTCATATACATGACAAAGATAAATTTTAAAAGTCCAAGAATACATTTTTTGTCAATATGCATAACAAAAGATTAATATCCCTAATATAAAAAATGACCTTATTATTCAATAATAAATTGACCAACAACTCAATTAAAAACATAGGCTAAAGAAATGTACAATTCACAGAAGAAATAAAAATGGCAACCAATGTATGGCTGGATGGCATCACTGACTCGATGGACTTGAGTCTGAGTGAACTCCGGGAGTTTGTGACAGGCAGGCCTGGCGTGCTGCGATTCATGGGGTCGCAAGGAGTCGGACACGACTGAGCAACTGAACTGAACTGAACTGAATGTAAAAAGATTATTAACCTCACTGGTTAACCAATGAAATGTAATTTCATGTTGATGTATGGCAAAACCAATACAATATGGTAAAGTAATTAGCCTCCAATTAAAATTAATAAATTTATATTAAAAAAATTACAATTTGCACTTACAAAAAAAAAAAACAATGCAATACCAATCACTGTCTATTACAGTAACACAGATAAAAGATTGGAAAATAATCAGTATGAGCAAAGACAAGATGAGTTATCTCATACACTGTATAAACCAGCATGACCTTTCTGAAAGTCAACTTACTAAATGCATCAAAAATTTAAATGTGCATTCCTTTGACATAGCACTCATACTCACAGGCATTGCACAAAGATATATATGCAATGCTGTGCATCACAACGTTATTTATAATCACTAAAAATTAGAGACGCCTCTGATGCCTAGCAATAGAAGAGCAATTAAACAACTATGAAATATTCATGCTTGCATGTGTGCTCAGTCTCTTCAGTCATGTCTGACTCTTTGAGATTCTATGGACTGTAGCCTGCCAGGCTCCTCTATCCATGGGATTCTCCAGACAAGAATACGGAAGTGTGTTGCTCTGTCCTCCTCCAAGGGATCTTCCACCAGGGGCTGACCCCACATTTCACATCTCCTGAACTGGCAGGTAGGTTCTTTACCACTAGCACCACCTGGGAAGCCCTCAGTACTATACTATATAATGCAAATAATTAAACAGATCTGGATCCTGTCCTTTGAAAACTGAAATAACAATTTTCATTCCACTTATTTGAGCCCTTTGCTCGGCTGAAGTTAGAAAGATTGACCATAACAGGGAAGTATGAGCTTCTTTTGCTCAATTCATTTTCACAGTAATACAGTAAAGCTAACCATAGGAATTCCAGTCTACTTTGAAATCTAATTACTGAAAGAAGAAGTACAAAACCTACAGTACCAGACAATAACATGAAAAGTGTCCTCAAAAAAGAATTTTGGAAAGCATCTTGACGAATGCCATCCATTTATAAGGGCTACATATTTCAGGTTGCCTGGAAATGAGAGTTGACTAGATGACTTTACAACATAAATTTTTCAAAAGTTGACTTCATTTCAGGATCATTCACTATGTTCTACTCACCATGCAGAATGCAGCACAATATGCATATTTGCACAAATATGATATTCCTTGCCTTCTGCGAATTTATGTTCTAAACAAAATCCTAGAAAGTATATTGCCCCTTAAGGCTGGCTTTTAACTTTTTATTTTCTGTTTTCATTTAATTATAGTACAGGCGTCTGCCACAAAAGTTCAATTTACACCTTAAAAGAGAGGGGCTTGCCAAGGGAAGGGAGACAAATAATATATGTGAACCTATTCAAACTTAACAGACATCCAAATCAACCCTTAAGAAGTAGTCTTTGAGTGATTTTATTCATTGTGTATACAGCAGAACATTTTCAACAAACACTGAAAATTATCACATTAAGAATCATGAAAGCACAAAGATACAGAAGTTATGATTCCTACTCTTTCTTAAAGTCACCTACCAAACTTTCACTTTCATTTATCATTCCTTGAGTAACATGCACAGTGATATTTAATACTCTCAGATTCAAGAAGCTACAGGATAATACAGGACAAGATTACACGCATGTGTTAGAGAGTTAGTGTGAAAGAATACATCATATATAAAACAGTTCTATCACTGAAGTTCTCCTGGAATTCCTCCATCACCTTCATACAACCTTAAGAGTTTACTTCAAAAACCTTCTAGATTAGGTAAGGCTAACATTATTTCCCATACCATGTAAATCATTCACATGAATTTATTAAGACATGTTTAGTATCAGGCAAAAATACAATCCATTTTTTAAAAAATATAATGAGGTCTACTTGTTTCTATTGACTGAGTTGTCACTAGGACCGTAAGGTTGTTTAGAAGATCCTCAGAGATAGAATATCATCTGCCGTCATCTGAGGGATGGCTGTTTAAGAGAGATCGTGAGCTAGAATGCAGAATATGAAGGCATACCTCTCATCTCAACGCTGTCAGTATGATCAACTAAGATGGAATACCTAAGAATGAGGGCTTATTTGTAAGGTAGGGGCAATAGCCATCATTTTTAGTACACTTTTAAGCAGCTGTCATTTCCATCACTTTATTAATTTCTTACTATACTGACATTTGAATCACTTTATTAATTTTTTCCTCTACTGTTATCTTAGTTGTCCAATTTAAAAATAAAGACTATACCAATAACTGACCGCTAGCAGGAAACAATTATGATACACTGCTACCCATATACATGAAATTCTGTAAACAGTTGGGGAGAGAGGTTGAGTGATCTATTTCTGAGATTTTGGAGGCCCAGTTTCCTCATCCTGTTCCCACAAACTTTCATCGCAGACATTTCAAACATTATTCCACAGTTATACAAAATAAGTGAAACATCACCAAGCAGAAATCCTAGGGTAGGTGTTCTGAACATGTTGGTAAAGAAAGTCACTTCATTTGAGAGGTCTCTGCCCCTTCAACCTCACCCTCCTTACCAATATACATTCATCACCGAAAAGGGAAATATTTACAAAAGTTAGTTTAGTTATGTTTAAATATTATGTTTAGCTGTCTGGAGACCATGTTCTCAAAATTTATACAAGAAATCAAGGATTAAACTTCATAACAATTAGAAAACCACACTGTGTAAAATCAAAGAGTTAGTTAAAAGATATTAAAATAGTTTTACCACTGGTGCTAAAACGAAATGACTCCATCTCTTCCCAACACCTGGAACCAAAACCTTTCGAACTTTCATGTAAACAAACCAGGGCACACCAAATGCTCTGTCTGCAGCAAGGTACCACCTCTGCACAGGCATTTGGGTGAAAAATGTGGAAAATGCCTGAGGGCTCTTTGAAGCAGCTTGGGAGAAGTGAGAGCAGGAAAGAGGCTCTTCTCTAGGGTAAGTTTGTTTAGTAGAAAGTAAGCAAGTTGTCAGGGTAAAAGTTGACAATGTTGATTCCAACAGTTTGAACTGTGAATAAACATCCAAAGGGATTATGTTACTGAGAATTAGAAAAGATTCCATTGAACTCAATAGAGCATTTGTGTTTTCAAAGATAATATGCCTTCAAGCCACACTCTGAATGCACAGTTTAGGATTAGAATTACCCTAAGCTCTTTCTATGCCACATTAAAGAACACAGGATTTGACCTCTCTAATGTATGCTTAAAAATGTTAGAATAACTGAATTGGAAAATACTATACACATGTACATTTGTACATCTGAGGTGGACTAAAGAAATTTGGAGAAAAATATGTTCTTTCCAAACATCTAAACTTAAACATAGTTTTACTAACCAATTTAGGATTTATTAGCCATAAATCACTTTAAAGTTTTCCCTCCTTAATGACCTATCCAAGAACAAAAAATAGGGCCCATACTTATGAAACCCATAATCCTCTTTTCTGCTCTCCAAAGTCACATTTAAATCTGGCTTTCATCTTACGCTGTTGGGTTTTTCACCAGTTACAAGATGGAAAGTTAGTAGAGACTTGCGCTTTTTCAAAAGCAAAACAACTTGGTTGCCACTCAGTAATTCCTGGTGAAATGCCAGCAAGTTTGTAAAAAATTTTTAAATTTTCCTAACTTGGAGCTTACAGAAGTAACTGTGAGATGTTCATTGCCCATCAGACATTGCATCTTTTTATTTTTAATATTCATAAACAAGAAAAAACATACACTTCAATTTATTCAAGTTTATCTGAATCAATATAATGCAGATCTGCCTTGCGTACCCTTAGGAAAATGGAGGTAACTCAGACTGCTCTTCTTAGTTCATCACAAGTCCTTCATGATTCTCACACTAGAGTGTGCTATTAGAATTTTTTCCAAAGTTTGACAAAGGCATGCAACTCACATGCTCTTTACAAGCAAAGTTTGCAGCAGCCCCGCAAAAAGTTGTTTCTCCTTTAAACTTTCACATATATTCACTTCCCTCCTAGAAACAAGGATGTAAGTGAATATGGCTCAGTCTCATTGCCTCTTTGCTCTCAAAAAGAAAATCAAATTCCCTAGATAGTTTCAAACTCTCCCAAAAATAGAACATTCTCAGCTCTGCCTGTGGATCATTATCTCTTTTACATTTCATCTTTATATTCACTGGGTTCACAGAAAGGGCATACACAGAAAGAGGAAAATAGCTGCTTCTTAGACACCAAATTTAGTAATTCTCTCAAATCTATTGGCACACATCTAAAAAGTCATATTTTTACAAGGCTTCATTAGGTTTTCATTGGTCCTTCTTTTGAGAACACACATGCCAAACCACCCATAACCTCAACTCAAAATACATCTGCAAAATATAATAAATATTTTATATGAATACTCATCATGATTTTAAAAAGGATATGTGGAAAGAGACAGACAGATCATCTGAATCCCACTTCAGTGTCTCCCAAGCATCAAGCTGCTAACCAATGGAGACCATCAATCTACAGTGCTCTAAGATTCCAGCCGACTCCAATACCCTTACCTGTTAATATAAGATTACTGTAAGTATTGGAGAATTGCTCCTTTAGAAGAACCAGATGCATCTGAGCTGCCTTCTCCCGTTGGAGCTCCAGCATAACATCAGGGTGCTGGGCAATCTTGCAGCCTTTCTGTTTATCCAAGGCAACATCACTTCGAACAATGTCTAAAAAAAAAAAAGAAGGAAGGCAGGCAGCAAAAACAAACAAACAAACAAAAACAAACAGAAACTATATACACAAAGTCCTGTCTCACCCAGTATGACAGAATTTGTAAACTACTACATTTTCATCAAAATGAAAAGATTCAGAAATAATAAACCTGAAGCGTCTCCCACTTCACAATGCATCCTAAAATTTTCTCTGGTCATTTCCAAAATCTTTGGAGATTTCTGTTTCTTAGTTTTCTCTGACCTCATTTAAGATTCTCACTCCTTGGTTCCCCTTCTTCGCTCACCTCCAGGAATTATTTACCTCCTGGGGCATTTTTTTTTTATGAAGAATGACTTCATTATTTGAAACTAGGGCCTTTTCTTTACATCTTTTACCATGGGGAAAAACAATACAATCTTTCCTGAATACTAGTGACTATGAAGGTCATTGTCATGCAGCAATCTGAAAGGTAACTCTAGAAACTTTCAAGTTTTACATAACAAACTGAAGGATTTTAGGGAGAAAATGCTAAAAATTAAAAAAAAAAAAAAAAACTGTTGACACCTATGGCTTTGGAAAAGAAAAACTAATGCTCATGTCAACAGTACCAATAGGAAAGATTTGGCTCTTTAAGCAATATCATTGACACCTAAAAGAAAACAAGGTAGGAGACATGAATGGTGGGCCATCATTCTGTGCAAAAGATTTTCCAACATATCAAAAGAGCCCTAAAAGAGAAGCTCAGATATAAAAACAAACTCATGACAATTGAGCATTAGGATGTATGGTTCACAAAGATTACCCAAATGTGAGAATAGTGCTCACTCACTTTAGATAAAAACACAGAAGCTGGTTGGAAATAATGCAATATTTATACATAAACATATTTATACTAATTTCTACGATGTAGGCAACAAGATGAACTCATTTAACAATCAAGTAAGTAACTAATCTTGAAGATATTCTGAGCCTTGAATATAAAATTAGAATAAAATGAAAAATAACTCTAGTTTACAAGATCATAATCGAAGGTAAGAGGAATAATAAATAACTTTTATTTAAATTACACTCTATAAAATTTTTAAAATACAGTGCATCATTAAATCCTTTGAACCACTGACGAAAGCAAACATTGTTGACTAGCCGACCTATATCATAAACACAGTATATTCACCTTTGCCTTCCTCTACTATAGAGACTGAAGAGCCAAAATATACAATTCCCCAGCTTTCCTTGAAAGTCATGAGTAGCCATGTAACATACTTCTGGCCAACGCACTGCAGGCATATATCCCTAGGGGGTTCCCTGGCCAAATTAACAGAGAGAACCTCACTAAGAAAAAAACAGTCCTTTCTATTCTTTATGCCTGAAATATAACAAAGGCCCGAAGTTATAATAGCCATTTTGTGGCAATGACTCAAAAAGCACAAGGGCAAAAGTCTTACATACTAAAGATGGTGAACAGGAAGATAAGGTGAGCTTATGACCCTAAGGTCATTACTGAGCTATCATATTTGTGCTCAAAAGCCTATCTTTTCTTTCTTGTTATGTAACATAAAGGCACTATTTGTATAAGCCACTAATGTGTGCTGAGTCGCTCAGTTGTGTCCGATCCGTTGTGACCCCTTGGAATGTAGCCCTCCAGGTCCATGGGAATTCTCCAGGACAGAATACTGGAGTGGGTTGTCATGTCCTTCTCCAGGGGATCTTCCCAACCCAGGTCCCCTGCACTGCATGCAGATTCTTTACCATCTGAGCCACCAGGGAAGCCCAAACCATTAAGAGTAAGCTATTTTTAAAATCCTAAATAGATTTTGTTGTGGTGCACAGGCTTCTCATTGCTTTTCATTGCAGTGACTTCTCTTGTTGTGACCACCTTACTTGCCTCCTGAGAAACCTGCATGCAGGTCAAGAAACAAGTTGAAACCAGACTTGGAAGAGTGGAATGATTCAAAATTGGCAAAAGTATGTCAAGGCCAGAGATCAAATTGCCAACATCCGCTGGATCATAGAAAAAGCAAGAGAGTTCCAGAAAAACATCTATTTCTGCTTTATTAACTATACCAAAGCCTTTGACTGTGTGGATCACAATAAACTGTGGAAAATTCATCAAGAGATGTGAATACCAGACCACCTGATCCGCCTCTTGAGAAATTTGTATGCAGGTCAGGAAGCAACAGTTAGAACTGGACATGGAACAACAGACTGGTTCCAAATAGGAAAAGGAGTACATCAAGGCTGTATATTGTCACCCTGTTTATTTAAATTATATGCAGAGTACATCATGAGAAACGCTGGACTGGAAGAAACACAAGCTGGAATCAAGATTGCTGGGAGAAATATCAATAACCTCAGATATGCAGATGACACCAACACCACCCTTATGGCAGAAAGTGAAGAGGAACTCAAAAGCCTCTTGATGAAAGTGAAAGTGGAGAGTGAAAAGTTGGCTTAAAGCTCAACATTCAAAAAACGAAGATCATGGCATCCGGTCCCACCACTTCATGGGAAATAGATGGGGAAACAGTGGAAACAGTGTCAGACTTTATTTTTCTGGGCTCCAAAATCACTATGGATGGTGACTGCAGCCATGAAATTAAAAGACGCTTACTCCTTGGAAGGAAAGTTATGACCAACCTACATAGCATATTCAAAAGCAGAGACATTACTTTGCCAACAAAGGTTTGTCTAGTCAAGGCTATGGTTTTTCCAGTAGTCATGTATGGATGTGAGAGTTGGACTGTGAAGAAAGCTGAGCGCCAAAGAATTGATGCTTTTGAACTGTGGTGTTGGAGAAGACTCTTGAGAGTCCCTTGGACTGAAAGGAGATCCAACCAGTCCATTCTGAAGGACATCAGCCCTGGAATTTCTTTGGAAGGAATGATGCTTAAGCTGAAACTCCAGTACTTTGGCCACCTCATGCAAAGAGTTGACTCATTGGAAAAGACTCTGATGCTGGGAGGGATTGGGGGCAGGAGGAGAAGGGGATGACAGAGGATGAGATGGCTGGATGGCATCACTGACTCGATGGACGTGAGTCTCAGTGAACTCTGGGAGTTGGTGATGGACAGGGAGGCCTGGCGTGCTGTGATTCGGGGGGTCGCAAAAAGTCGGACACGACTGAGTGACTGATCTGATCTGATCTGATCTGATGTCAAGGCTGTATATTGTCACCCTGCTTCTATAACTTATATGCAGAGTATATCATGCGAAATGCCAGGCTGGATGAAGCACAAGCTGGAATCAAGATTGCCGGGAAAAATATCAATAACCTCAGATGTGTATATGACAACACCCTTATCACAGAAAGTGAAGAGGAACTAAAGAGCCTCTTGACAAAGATGAAAGTGGAGAGTGAAATAGCTGGCTTAAAACTCAACATTCTGGTCCAATCACTTCATCTCAAATAGATGGAGAAAAAATGGAAATAGTGGCAGATTTTATTTCTTGGGCTCTAAAATCACTGCCCCATGTCCAAGGAGCTGTGGCTGCATGGGCGCAGGAGGGCCGAGAGGAGCTACTCCATGTTCAGGTCAGGAGGGGCAGCTGTGAGGAGATACCCCTCGTCCAAGGTAAGGAGCAATGGCTGCGCTTTGCTGGAGCAGCCGTGAAGAGATACCCCACATCCAAAGTAAAAGAAACCCAAGTAAGACGGTCAGTGTTGCGAGAGGCATCAGAGGGCAGATACACAAACCATAATCACACAAAACTAGTCAATCTAATCACACGGACCACAGCTTTGTCTAACTCAATGAAACTAAGCCATGCCGTGTGGGGCCACCCAAGATGGGAGGGTCATGGTGGAGAGGTCTGACAGAATGTGGTCCACTGGAGAAGGGAATGGCAAACCACTTCAGTATTCTTGCCTTGAGAACCCCATGAACACTATGAAAAGGCAAAATGATAGGATACTGAAAGAGGAACTCCCCGGGTCAGTAGGTGCAGAATATGCTATTGTAGATCAGTGGAGAAATAACTCCAGAAAGAATGAAGAGATGGAGCCAAAGCAAAAACAATACCCAGCTGTGGATGTGTCTGGTGATAGAAGCAAGGCCCAATGCTGTAAAGAGCAATATTGCATAGGAACCTGGAAATTTAGGTCCATGAATCAAGGCAAATTGGAAGTAGTCAAACAGGAGATGGCAAGAGTGAACATCGACATTCTAGGAATCAGCGAACTAAAATGGACTGGAATGGGTGAATTTAACTCAGATGACCATTATATCTACTACTGTGGGCAGGAATCCCTTAGAAGAAATGGAGTAGCCATCATGGTCAACAAAAGAGTCCGAAATGCAGTACTTGGATGCAATCTCAAAAAAGACAGGATGATCTCTGTTCGTTTCCAAGACAAACCATTCAATATCACAGTAATCCAAGTCTATGCCCCAACCAGTAACACTGAAGAAACTGAAGTTGAATGGTTCTATGAAGACCTACAAGACCTTTTAGAACTAACACCCAAAAAAGATGTCCTTTTCATTATAGGGGACTGGAATGCAAAAGTAGGAAGTCAAGAAATACCTGGGGAAACAGGCAAATTTGGCCTTGGACTATGGAATGAAGCAGGGCAAAGACTAATAGAGTTTTGCCAAGAGAATGCACTGGTCATAGCAAACACCCTCTTCCAACAACACAAGAAAAGACTCTCCACATGGACATCACCAGATGGTCAACACTGAAATCAGATTGATTATGTTCTTTGCAGCCAAAGATGGAGAAGCTCTATACAGTCAGCAAAAACAAGACCAGGACCTGACTGTGGCTCAGATCATGAACTCCTTATTGCCAAATTCAGAGGGGCTCTGAATTGAAGAAAGTAAGAAAAATTTAAGAAAGTAGGGAAAACCACTAGACCATTCAGGTATGACCTAAATAAAATTCCTTATGACTATACAGTGGGAGTGAGAAATAGATTTAAGGGACTCGATCTGATAGATAAGAGTGCCTGATGAACTATGGACAGAGGTTCATGACATTGTACAGGAGACAGGGATCAAGACCATCTCCATGGAAAAGAAATGCCAAAAAACAAAAAGGCTGTCTAAGGAGGCTTTACAAATAGCTGTGAAAAGAAGAGAAGTGAAAAGCAAAGGAGAAAAGGAAAGATATAAGCATCTGAATTCAGAGTTCCAAAGAATAGCAAGGAGAGATAAGAAAGCCTTCCTCAGCAATCAATGTAAAGAATAAAGGAAAACAACAGAATGGGAAAGACTAAAGATCTCTTAAAGAAAATTAGAGATACCAAGGGAACGTTTCAGGCAAAGATGGGCTCAATAAAGGACAGAAATGGTATGGACCTAACAGAAGCAGAAGATATTAAGAAGAGGTGGCAAGAATACACAGAAGAACTGTACAAAAAAGATCTTCATGACCCAGATTATCACGATGTTGTGATCACTCACCTAGAGCCAGACATCCTGGAATGTGAAGTCAAGTGGGCCTTAGAAAACATCACTATGAACAAAGCTAGCGAGGTGATGGAATTCCAGTTGAGCTATTTCATATCCTGGAAGATGATGATATGAAAGTGCTGCACTCAATATGTCAGCAAATTTGGAAAACTCAGCAGTGGCCACAGGACTGGAAAAGGTCAGTTTTCATTCCAATCCCAAAGAAAGGCAATGCCAAAGAATGCTCAAACTACCGCACAATTGCATTCATCTCACACACTAGTAATGCTCAAAATTCTCCAAGCCAGGCTTCAGCAATACGTGAACTGTGAACTTCCAGATGTTCAAGCTGGTTTTAGAAAAGGCACAGGAACCAGAGATCAAATTGCCAACATCCACTGGATCATCAAAAAACCAAGAGAGTTCCAGAAAAACATATATTTCTGCTTTATTGACTATGCCAAAGCCTTTGACCGTGTGGATCACAATAAACCGTGGAAAATTCTGAAAGATGGGAATACCAGACCACCTGATCTGCCTCTTGAGAAACCTATATGCAGGTCAGGAAGCAGCAGTTAGAACTGGACATGGAACAACAGACTGGTTCCAAATAGGGAAAGCAGTATGTCAAGGCTGTATATTGTCACCCTGCTTATTTAACTTCTATGCAGAGTACATCATGAGAAACGCTGGGCTGGAAGAAGCACAAGCTGGAGTCAAGATTGCCGGGAGAAATCTCAATAACCTCAGATATGCAGATGATACCACCCTTATGGCAGAAAGTGAAGAGGAACTAAAAAGCCTCTTGATGAAAGTAAAAGAGTAGAGTGAAAAAGTCAGCTTAAAGTTCAACGTTCAGAAAACTAAAATCATGGCATCTGGTCCCATCACTTCATGAGAAATAGATGTGGGAACAGTGTCAGACTTTATTTTCTGGAGCTCCAAAATCACTGCAGATGGTGACTGCAGCCATGAAATTAAAAGACGCTTACTCCTTGGAAGGAAAGCTATGACCAACCTCGATAGCATATTCAAAAGCAGAGACATTACTTTGCCAACAAAGGTCCGTCTAGTCAAGGCTATGATTTTTCCAGTGGTCATGCATGGATGCGAGAATTGGACTGTGAAGAAAGTTGAGCGCCGAAGAATTGATGCTTTTTAACTGTGGTGCTGGAGAAGACTCTTGAGAGTCCCTTGGACTGCAAGGAGATCCAACCAGTCCATTCTAAAGGAGATCAGTCCTGGGTGTTCTTTGGAAGGACTGATGCTGAAGCTGAAACTCTAATACTTTGGCCACCTTATGGGAAGAGTTGACTCATTGGAAAAGACTCTGATGCTGGGAGGGATTGGGGGCAGGAGGAGAAGGGGACGACAGAGGATGAGATGGCTGGATGGCTTCACTGACTCGATGGACATGAGTCTGAGTGAACTCCGGGAGTTGGTGATGGACAGGGAGGCCTGGCGTGCTGTGATTCATGGGGTCACAAAGAGTCGGACATGATTCAGCAACTGAACTGAACTGAAAATCACTGCAGATGGTACCTGCAGCCATAAAATTTAAAGATGTTTTCTCCTTTGAAGAAAAGATATGACAAACCTAGATAGAATATTAAAAAGCAGAGACATCACTTTGCTGACCAAGGTCTGTACAGTCAAAGCTATGGTTTTTCCAGTAGTCATGTAATGGATGTGAGAGTTGTTCTATAAAGAAAACCGAGCACCGAAGAATTGATATTTCGAACTGTGGTGCTGGAAAAGACTCTTGAGCATCCCTTGGACAGCAAGGAGATCATATCAGTCAATCCTAAAGGAAATCAGTCTTGAATATTCATTGGAATAATCATTCACTGATACTGAAGCTGACATTCCAATATTTTGGCCAACTGATGTGAAGAGCTGCCTCACTCAAAAAGACCCAATGCTGGGAAAGATTGAAGAGAAAAGGAGAAGAGGGTGGCAGAGGATGAGATGGTTGGGTGGCATCACTGACTCAATGGACATAAGTTTGAGCAAACTCTGGGAGGTAGTGAAGGACAGGGAGGCCTGGCGTGCTACAGTCCATGGGGTCACAAACAGTCAGAGACAACTTAGCAACTGAACAACAAGAATCTGTTTTGTAATCCTAAATGATAATGAGTAACATTATTATCCCTAATTTATATATGGAAAAACCAAGGTCCACAAAGCTTAAGTGACTTGCTCAAGTTCAGAAATCATGAGTCCCAAATCCCAAAATTTTCAAAGCCAAATTCACTGATTGTTCCAGAAGTTACTCCTATATAGAAACTCATGAACTTAATAGTATAGTAATCAATAAAACTGAGGAACCAAAAAGAAAACCTTCTTATACTATACAGTAGCACACTACAGCTGATCTATCCAGAAAAAAAACATGGATGATACTTTCCCAAAAAACATTACAAAACTTGTTCCAAAATACACTATATGAAGAAAGAGGGGTTTCAATTATCCTGACATCTTCTGATAGAAATCTAATTCAAAGAACAGAATATCTACTAAACGATTTCCTATATAACAAACATATTGTTCAGAAGGCAGAAGAAGCAATAACTGATACCCTCAACATCATTTAATCCAGAAACTTGAAATAAAATGAACAAATTACCTTAACATTAAGAATAGTAAGAAAACAATGGGCACAGCCTAACATATATCCTAAATTTTTAAAAGTACATGTCAACAGTTTGTGGAAAACATAGATTTGCAATATAGACTTTTTTTTGAGGTACAGTTGATTCATAATATTATATTAATCTCAGGTATACAAGTTCATGATTCAGTATTTTTATATTAATAGTTATTTAAAGTTATTATAAGATGTTGGCTATATTCCCTGTGGTGTACAATATATCCTTGCGGGTTATTTATTTTATACATGGTAGTTTGTACTTCTTAATCCCTTGTCACTATTTTGCCCCTCCTTCCTTCCCTCTACCTACTGGTAACCACTAATTTGTTCTCTATATCTATGCTTTCTGTTTTGTTATATTCATTCTTTTGTTTCATTTTTTAGATTACTCCATATGTAAGTGATAACATACAGTGTTTGTCTTTCTCAGATTTATTTCACCAAGCATAATACCCTCCAGGTCCATCCACATAATTGCAAATGGCAAGATTTCATCATTTTACGGCTGAGTAATATTCTACTGATCCATCAATAAATGAAAGGATAAAGATAAGATAGATAGATCACAACAGTGACCAACTCCCAATCAGTCATATGATTTACAAATATTCTTCCCCATTCAGTAGATTGTCTTCATTTTGGCAATGATTTCCTTGGCCGTGCAAAAGCTTTGAAATCCATTTGTTTATTTTTGCTTTCATTTCTCTTTATCTTAGGAGACAGATCCAAAAAAATTTTCCATCATTCATGTCATACAGTGTTATGCATATGTTTTCTTATATGAGCTTTATGGTTTCTGTTCTTACATTTAGGTCTTTAAACCACTTTGAATTTACTTTTGTGTGAGAAAGTAGTCCAGTTCAATTTATTTACATGTAGCTATCCAATTTTCCCAGCACCACTTACTGAGGAGACTGTGTTTCCGCACTGCACATTCTTATCTCTTCTGTCATAGATTAATTGACCATAAACATGTGGGTTTACTTCTGGGTTCTCCCTTCTGTTTCATTGATCTATGTCTGTTTTTGTGCCGGTACCATTTGGTTTTGATCTCTGTAGCTTTGTAGTACAATCTGAAGTCAGGGAGCATAATACCTCAGGATCTGTTCCTCTTTTTCAAAATTGTTTTGGCTATTCAAGGTCCTTTGTGCTTGCATACAAATTTTAAAATTAAATGTTCTAGTTCTGAGGAAAAAAATGCCATTGGTATTTTGATAGGGATTGTATTGAATCTACAGACTGCCTGGGGTAGTATGATCATTTTAACAATATTGATTCTTCCAATCCATGAACAAGGAGTATCTTTTCATCTGTTTGTGTTATATTCAATTTCTTACACCAGTATCTTAAAAGTTTTCTTAGTACAGGTCTTAGGTAGGTTTCTTCCTAGATATTTTATTCTTTTTGATGTGACTGTAAATGGGATTCTTTAGTTTCTCTTTCAGATAGTTTGTTGCTGTATAGAGATGCAACAAATAGATGTATGTTAATTTTGTATCCTGCAGCTTGACCAAATTCATTGATGAGCTCTATTAGTCTTCTGGTGGCATTTTTAGGATTTTCTATGTACAGTATCATGTCATCTGCAAACAGTGACAGTTTTACTTCTTCCTTTCCAATTTGGCTTCATTTCTTTTCCTTCTCTGATTTCTGTGGCCAGGACTTTCAAAACTATGTTGAATAGAAGTGATGGGAGTAAACAAACATCCTTGTCTTGTTCCTCATCTTAGAGGAAATGCACTCAGCTTTTCACCATTGAACATGATGTTATTAATAGCTGTATGTTTATCATAAATGGCCTTTACTATATTGAGGTATGTTTCCTCTATGCCCATTTTCCTGAGATTGTTTTATCATAATTGGATGTCAAACTTTATCAAAAGCATTTTCAACATCTACTGAGATGACCACATGGCTTTATTCTTCCATTTGTTAATGTGATGTATCACATTGATTGATTTGCAAGCACTGAAAAATCTTTGCATTACTAGGATAAATTCCGCTTGATCATTGTGTATGATCCTTTAATGCATTGTTGGATTCAGTTAGCTTATATTTTGTTGAGAATTTTTACACCTACGTTCATATAGATAACTGCTGCAATTTTATTTTTTGTGTGATTTTTTCTGTCTGGTTTTGGTATCAGGGTGATGCTGACCTCACAGAATAAGTTCAGAAGTGTCCCTTTCTCTGAAATTTTTTCGAGTAGTTTCAAAAGGATAGGTGTTAATGTTTGGTAGAATTCAACTATGAAGCCATCTGGTCTTGAATTTTTACTACTGATTCAGTTTTGTTACTGTTATTTGTACTTTCTTCCTGATTTGGTTGGGAGATTATATATTTCCAAAAATTTGTCCATTTTTTCCTAGGTTGCACATTTTATTGGTGTATAGCAATCTCTTATGACCCTCTGTATTTCTGTGCTGTCAGCTGTAAATTCTTTTTCATTTCTGGTTTTACTGACTTGGGCCTTCTCTCTCTCTCTCTCTTTTTATTTATTTATTTATTTTTTTTTTTGATGAGTCTAGTTAAAAGTTTATCAATTTTGTTTCTTTTCCAAGAGCCAGCTCTTAGTTCCACTGATTTCTCTATTTTTTGTTAGTCTCTATTTCATTAATTTCAGCTCTGATTTTTATGACTTCTTTCCTTCTGCCAAATTTGGGTTTTGTTTGTTCTTCTTTTTCTAGTTCCTTTAGGTGTAAGGTTAGTTTGTTTCTTTGATATTTTTCTTCTTTTCTGAGGTAAAGCATAACTATAAACTTCCTTCTTAGAACTACTTTTGCTATATCCCATTAATCTTGGATCATTGTGTCTTCATTTTCACTTGTCTACAGATATTTTTTATTTCTTCTTTGGTTTCTTCACTGATACATTAGTTGTCTAGTAGCATATTGCTTACTTTCCATGTTTGTGTTTTTCCCTTAACTACTGACAGTGGATATGGATGACTTTTTACTACTTTGTGCTTTAATGTTCCCACTTGCTTTGTTATCTCACTGACTTACTACCCTTTCTGTGTATTTGCCTTTCCAGAGAGCTGTTTTCATAATTTTCACATTTCTAGTTATGACCATTTCTTTTCCACTTAGAAAAGCCTTTTTAACATTTTTGTAAAGATGATTTTGTGGTTTTGAACTCTTTTAGGTTCTGCCTGTCTGCAAAATTTTTGATCTCTCCAAATATGAATGAAACCCTTACCAGGTAGAGTACTCTTAGTTGTAGGTTTTCCTCTCTCATAGTTTTAAATATATCATGCCACTCCCTTCTGACCTACAGAGTTTCTACTGAAAAGTTGGCTGACGGCCTTATGGGAGTTCTTTTATAGGTAACTCGTTCCTTTTTCCCTTCTTGCTTTTTTTTTTTTTTTTAATTTTCTTTTTTAAGTTTACAATATTGTATTGGTTTTGCCATATATCAACATCAATCCGCCACAGGTATACATGTGTTTCCCATCCTGAACCCTCTTCTCTCCTCCCTCCCTGTTTAATATTCTTTATTTATCTTTAATTTTTGCCACTTTAGTTACAATGTGACTTGGTGTGGGCCTTTTGGATTGATCCTGTTTGGAATTTTCTGTGGTTCCTGGACCTGGATGTGTTTCTATTCCCAGTTTAGGGCAGTTTTCCACTCTTATTTCTTCGAATATGCTCTCTGTCATTTTCTCTCTCTTTTCTCCTTCTGAGACCCCTACAGTGCAAATGTTAATATACCTGATGTTGTCTCAAAGGTCTCTTTATACAGTGCTCTTTTCTTTTCTATTCAGCTTCAATGATTTCCACTATTCTGTCTTCCAGCTCACTAATCTGTCCCTCTATATCATTTAAATTACAGTTTGTTCTCTCTAGTATATTTTTTTTAATGTATTTTTGGCTTCTGGGTCTTTGTTGTGGTGCACAGGCTTTCTCTAGTTGCAGTGAGTGGGGGCTACTCTCTAATTAGGGTGTGTGGACTTCTCATTGTGATGGTTTCTGTTGTTGCAGAGCATGTCCTCCAGAGCAGGAGGGCTTCAGTAGCTGTAGCATGCACCCAGAAGTTGCAGAGTGCAGACTCTGGAATGCATGGGCTTCAGCAATCATGGCAGAAGGGCATAGTTGCCCCTGGCATGTGGGATTTTAGTTCTCGGACCAGGGATTAGACCTATGTCCCCTGCATTGGCAGGTGGATTCTTAACCATTGGGCCACAAGGGAAGTCTCCCTTATAGTGTATTTTTTATCTCAGTTATTGTGATCTTCATCTCTGCTTTGTCTTCATCTTTATATTTTCTCTTTGTTTAAAATTTCTAACTTCTCATACTCTTGATCCATTCTTCTCCCAAATTCTTTGATAATCTTTATAATCAATACCTTGAACTCTTTATTGGGTAGATTGCCTATCTCCACTTAATTCTTCTGGGGTCTTATTTTGTTCTTGCATTTGAAACTTGTTCCTGTTGCTGCATTTTGCCTGATTTGCTGTTTTTGTTTCTATACATCTGGTAGGTTGGTTACATTTCCAGACCTTGGAGAAGGCACCGTTTGTAGGAGACATACTATGCATCCAAGCAGCATACTCTCCTCTCCATATGGTCACCATACCATATGCTCTAGGCAGGCCCCCTATGTGGGCTGCATGGGTCCTCCATAGGCATGGCTGGCCTTGGTTCAGTTGATTACCAGGCCCTGCCTTGTGTGGAGGTTGCTGGCTGCTGGTTGAGGAGCTGGGTCACAAGGTGGCTGTCTGTGGGGTCATGAGGGGTCCTGGGGTTAGTGCTGGCTCACTAGTGGGCAGAGTCAGGTTCTGTAGTTGGTGGGACCTGAGTTCCTGAATCTAGTGTCAGCCTATCAGTAGGTGGGGCTGGTTCCTAATACAACTGGTTGCACGTTTTGGACACAACTGGTGTCCCAAAGCTCATGTTGGCCTGCTAAGTGAGGCTGGATCATGAAGTGGTTGACTGAGGAGTCCAAGGTATCTCACAGCTGGTTTAGCCTGCTGTGGGGGTGGGAATGGGGGAGTGAGGCAGGAGGCCCAGAGGATCCCAGTGCTGGTGTCAGCCTGCCAGTTGATGGCATCAGGGCACAGGGGATCAAGGGGTTAGTGGTGGCTTACTTGTGGGCAGAGCTGGGTCCCAGGATCTCTGCCTGCAGGGCATTGGTGTTGGCCCACTGGCGAGCAGCCAGCTCCTAGTGCAGCTGGCTGAGGGATCCAAGGCATCCCAAAACTTGTATCAGCCTGCTAGTGAGTGGGGCCAGATCCCAAGACAGCTGGCTGAGGGGCCTCAGGTGTCTCAGAGCTGGAGGTGACCAACTGATGGGCATGCTGGGTCCTATACAGCTGGCTGAAAGGTTACAGCGGTCCTAGGACTGGTGGCCACACACTGGTGAGTGGAGTTGGGGCCCAGGGAATCCTGGAGCTGATGCTTGCACATTGGTGGGTGAAGCTGGGTCCTGGATCTAAAGTCAGTCCACTGGCAGGCAGAGCTGGGTTCTGAAGTCTCTGGCTACTGGGCCCAGGGGTCCTAGAGCTGGTGTTGGCCCATTGATGGGCAGAACTGAGGATGTTGGAGTTATGTAGCTAATGTTGTCTCACTGGTAGATGGAGCCATGTCCAAGATACCTGGAGCATGTCCCTGGAGGTCATGGAGTTGGTGTTGGCCCATTGGTAGGTGGGGCTGGTTGCAGCGTCCAAGGTATCCCAAAACTTATGCCAGCCTGCTGACGGGTTATCTGGGTCATGCCATGCAGGCTGAAGGCCTGCAACTGTCCTGAGGCTGATGTTGGCCCACTGATGGGCCAGGGTCTCTAGCTGCAGGGCACTGGGTATCCCATGATTAGTGCCTGTAATGGGGTGTGTGCAGCCCAGTCCTCAGCCCTCTGGAGGACATGGCCTTGTCCCAGGGTGGCTGTGGGCTTCAGGGATCTTAAAGCAGCCTGTCTGCTGGTGGGTGGGACTGTGTCCTTGCCCAACTAGTTGCTTGGCCTGAGGCATTTCAGTACTGGTACCAATAGGCTGCAAGTGAGACCAGGTCCAGGTGCTAATAAGCTAGAGGAAGAATTCCAAATAGGCGCTTGCCAGGATCAGTGTCCACATGGTATAATGAGCTCCCCAAATGGCTTCTGCCAGTGTTATGGTCTCAGGTTGAGCTCCAGTTGCCTCCTGCCTCTACAGGAGGTTCTCCAAGATGAGGAAGTAGTTCTGACCCAGGCTCCTTTCAAACTACTATTTCAACCTTAGGTCCCAGAGGGTGTGGGATATTTTGTATGCCCTTTAAGAGGGGAGTTTCTACCTCCCATAGCCCTCTTGGTCTCCTGAAAGTAAGCCCTGCTTGCCTTCAAAGTCAATCATTCTGAGGGGTTCATCTTTCCAGTACAGGACCCTCAGTGGGGGAGCCTACTGTAGGACTTAGACCCATGAGTCCCTGGGAAGAAACTCTGCAATTTTATTTATCTTCCCCTTTTTGGGTCACCCACCCAAGGGTATGAGTCTCTACTATAGCACAGCTCCACTCTTCCTACCCACCTTATTGTGGGTCCTTCTTTATATCTTTAGTTGTAGAAGGTCTTTTCTGTTAGATTCTTGTCTTTCTCATCAGTAGGTGCTCCGTAAATAGCTGTAATGTTGGTAGCCCCATGAGAGGTGGTGAGCTTAAGGTCTTCCTACTCCACCATCTTGGTTAAACTCTCTGTAGACTCTTTATTCAACCCTAATTTGTTTTAAATTGTATTAAAGACTAGATAAACACAAAGCAAGGATATTTATCAAAAATGTACAAGGCCATGGGCGTAGGAAAGAGTTAATATTATAGATGTGTGCATGTTCTGTTCCTCAGTTGTGTCCAACTCTGTGGCCCCATTGATTATAGTCTGCCAGGCTACTCTGCCCCTGGAATTTTCCAGGCAAGAATACTGGAGTGGGATGCCATTTCCTACTCCTTTACCACTGAGCCCCCTAGGAAGCCCCCCTAATACCATACACAAAAATAAACTAAAAATGGATTGAGAGCTATTTTTAAGGCCAAACACTACAAAACTCTTAGAGAAAAACATAGGCAGAATATTCTTAGCATAAATCACAGCAAGATCTTTTTGATACATGCCGTAAAGAAAATAAAAACAAAAATAAACAAATGGGACCTAACTAAACTTAAAAGCTTTGTGCATAGCAAAGGAAACCATAAACAAAATGAAAAGACAACCTATGGACTGGGTAAAAATAATTGCAAAGCAACTGACAAAGGATTAATCTCCAAAACATACAAACATTTCAATATTAAAAAAAAAAAAACTCAATCAAAAAATGGGTATAAGATTAAATAGACATTCATCCAAAGAGGATATATGCTTGGCCAACAAACACATAAAAAGAAGCTCTACATCACTAATTATTAGAGAAATGCAAATCAAAACTACAATGAGGCATCACCTCACACTTGGCAGAATGTCCATCATCAAAAATCCATAAACAACAAATGCTGGAGAGGGTGTGGAAAAAAGTGAACCCTCTGACACTGTTGGTGGGAATGTAAATTGAAACAATTACTATGGAGAACAGTATGGAAACTCCTTAAAAAACTAAAAGTAGAACTACCATTTGATCCAGCAATCCCAGATATATGCCTTTGACTGGGCATATACCCAGTGAAGAGACAAATGCACCTCAGTGTTCATTGAAGCACTATTTACAATAGCCAGGACATGAAAGCAAATTAAATGTTCATTCACAGATGAATGGATAAAGATGTGGTACATACATATAATGGAATATTACTCAGTCAGAAAAAGGAATGAAACTGAGTAATTTGCAGAGACATGAATGGACTTAGAGACTCTCATACAGACTGAAGTAAGTCAGAAAGGAAAAAATAAATATATTAATACATATATATGGAATCTAGAAAAAATGGCATAGATCATATTATTTCAAAGCAGAAATAGACACACAGACATAGAGAACAAATGTATAGATACCAAGGGGTTTCCCTCTCTGTTTGGGAAGAACTACGAGAATGCGACTGACATATATACACTATTGATATCATGTATAAAATAGATAACTAATGAGAAACTATTGTACTGCACACAGAATTTGACTCTTTGTTGACATAAATGGGAAGAAAATCCAAAACATAAGGAATATATGTCTGTGTGTATATATATACATATATATATATATATATATATATAGCTGATTCACTTTGCTGTACAGCAACTAACACAACATTGGAAAGCACCTATACTCCAACAAAAATTAATTTTAAAAAACTTTAAAAATGAGTAGAAGTTTATCTTAACTGAAATAGAACTAATAAGTTATTACTTAATCTGATGAATGACATCTCTATCCTGAATATTCCACATTAAGAAAAACATATCTGATGGCAAGATGCTTAGTTTCCTTTATAGAGGTTTATGAATTATTGATATTTCTATGGTGGACTAACTATTGAGTTTATATCTCTATATAAGTCCTACATTATCAGAGAGATTGATTCAATGAGATGGTAGGAGGGGTGCAATTACAATTAAATCAAATCTCATACTTGTTGGATGAACCAACTGGGGAACAACAATTCCAAAGAAGTTCTCCCAGTGTTGTAAAGGTTCTGAATCCCACGTTAGGCTTCCCAGCATGAGGATTCAGCAAAGAGACTAAGAATTCCCATAGACTCTGACTTTGAGGGCCAGCAGGACTTCCATGGGACTGGCAGAAACAAAGACTCCACTCTTGGAGGGCACACACAAAATCTTGTGCACATTAAAGTTCTACATTATCAAATAGTTTTTGTTTCTTAAGCTTTAATTGATATGTTTATAAAAGTTCCAAAATATAATAATTCACATAGTTTTAAAGATTACAGTAATTAATTTTGCAAGCTCAATCTCTCAGCATAAATATTATTTCACAAATGACATCCATCTAATCCTTAGATTATGTAAGTTTGTGGAGGAAAATTCTGCACTGTTATAAAAATAGATTAATTATTGAGAAGAAACATATCAGTCCTACTCTGCAATCTTACTAAAATTCAGTAAAATCAGTAACACATACTTACTGTTCCTATTTCCTGTTTTCTAAAATACTGAGCAAATAACACTAAATTGTAAGAAAAAGATACAGATAAAACATTTTTGGGTTTTTTTTAATATAAATTTATTTATTTTAATTGGAGGCTAATTACTTTACAGTATTGTATTGGTTTTGCCATACATTGACATGCATCCACCATGGGTGTACATGTGTTCCCCATCCTGAAACCCCCCTTCCACCTCCCTCCCCATCTCATCCCTCTGGGTCATCCCAATGCACTAGCCCCAAGAATCCTGTATCATGTATCAAACCTGGACTGGCGATTCGTTTCACATATGATAATATACATGTTTCAATGCCATTCTCCCAAATCATCCCACCCTCGCCCTCTCCCACAGAGTCCAAAAGACTGTTCTATACATCTGTGTCTCTTTTGCTGTCTCACATACAAGATTATTGTTACCATCTTTCTAAATTCCATATATATGCGTTATTATACTGTATTGGTGTTTTTCTTTCTGGCTTACTTCACTCTGTATAATAGGCTCCAGTTTCATCCACCTCATTAGAACTGATTCAAATGTATTCTTTTTAATAGCTGAGTAATACTCCATTGTTTATATGTACCACAGCTTTCTTATCCATTTGTCTGCAGACAAAAAGAAAGACCATGAGAAAATACTTGAGGAGATAATAGTTGAAAACTTCCCTAAAATGGGGAAGGAAATAATCACCCAAGTCCAAGAAACTCAGAGAGTCCCAAACAGGATAAACCCAAGGCAAAACACCCCAAGACACATATTAATCAAGTTAACAAAGATCAAACAAAACATTTTTGGTGTGCATATTGTCCTGGCCTTGCAGTCTGGTGAGAAGGGCAACTGAAATATTCGCATGTTGTATTGTATAATGAGACCAATGCAAAATGTTTGCAGCTCGTGTAAAAGACAAGATGGCATATTTTCAGCTTTAATGGACACACTCAGAAAAGTTTCAATTCTTCCTGACATTTCTTATAGTTAAGTAAATGTGGTCTAGGTAGTAGTGTCTATTATGAAAATAAGAGAAGAACCAGTCAATTACATTTCAATGACTGAATTGAAATATAACTGACTTGCTCAAATATAATTGAGCCAGTCGTCCTCATTAAAATGATCAGAAAAATTGCAGTGTTGCTTTTCTCTATGTAGCTGATGATTAAGTTGTGTAAGAATGACATGACCTTTTGGGGTGCAAGCCAAAATGTGCCTTAGTATTTGGAGCCAGAAATTGCTGACTCCTCCCAGAGTGAAACGTGTACTACATTGAGAAAGAAAATTCTTTTCTCTTATCAGATGATGGACTTTGGAATGATATTCATGAAATTTGTTAAGATTATTGTATAAAAACTTTCATTTGTGCTTTGCATTTGAGGAAAATACCCTTTAATACAACAATGATAAGGATACTTTACATTTTCTCCAGCCAATCAGATCTAGTTTACTGAAGCAATGTTTATAATGCAAGTAAATGAATGTGTTCAAGGAATATTTAGTTTATGCTATTCTTTTCATTTATCTATTTATTTACTTATTTTGGCCACAAAGTTTGCAGGGTCTTGGTTCCCCAACCAGAGATGAAACCTGGGCCTATGAAGTGAAAACACTGAGTCCTAACCACTGTAGTAGCTCAGTTGGTAAAGAATCTGCCTGTAATGCAGGAGACTTGGGTTTGATCTCTGGGTTGGGAAGATCACCTGGAGGAGATGCAACCCACTCCAGTACTCTCGCCTGGAGAATTCCATGGACAGAGGAGCCGGGCGGGCTACAGTCCATGGGATCGCAAAGAGTCAGACATGACTGTACAACTAACTTTCAACTTTCATTTTCAACAGCTGGACTACCAGGGAATTCCTATTCTCCTTTTAAATTGTTACAAGTTTTTTGAGGGGGGAGATATTAAACACTCCAAGGAAAACTGCTATCTCTGTTTCACCTTCCCACTTATGCAGAGACAATATATGTATCTTAATATGGCTGAAAGAGATGGGAATACCAGACCACCTGACCTGCCTCTTGAGAAACCTATAGGCAGGTCAGGAAGCAACAGTTAGAACTGGACATGGAACAACAGACTGGTTCCAAATAGGAAAAGGAGTGCATCAAGGCTGTTTATTGTCACCCTGCTTATTTAACTTATACGCAGAGTACATCATGAGAAACGCTGGGCTGGAAGAAGCACAAGCTGGAGTCAAGATTGCCGGGAGAAATATCAATAACCTCAGATATGCAGATGACACCACCCTTATGGCAGAAAGTGAAGAGGAACTCAAAAGCCTCTTATGAAAGTGAAAGAAGAAAGTGAAAAAGTTGGCTTAAAGCTCAACATTCATAAATCTAAGGTCATGGTATCCGGTCCCATCACTTCATGGGAAATATATGGGAAAACAGTGAAAACACTGTCAGAATTTATTTGGGGGGGCTCCAAAATCACTGCAGATGGTGACTGCAGCCATGAAATTAAAAGACGCTTACTCTTTGGAAGGAAAGTTATGACCAACCTAGATAGCATATTCAAAAGCAGAGACATTACTTTGCCAACAAAGGTCCGTCTAGTCAAGGCTATGGTTTTTCCAGTGGTCATGTATGGATGTGAGAGTTGGGACTGGGAAGAAAGCTGAGCGCCAAAGAATTGATGTTTTTGAACTGTGGTGTTGGAGAAGACTCTTGAGAGTACCTTGGACTGCAAGGAGATCCAACCAGTCCATTCTAAAGGAGATCAGTCCTGGGTGTTCTTTGGAAGGACTGATGCTGAAGCTGAAACTCCAATACTTTGGCTACCTCATGCAAAGAGTTGACTCATTGGAAAAGACTCTGATGCTGGGAGGGATTGGGGCAGGAGGAGAAGGGGACGACAGAGGAGGAGATGGCTGGATGGCATCACCGGTTTGATGGACATGAGTTTGAGTGAACTCTGGGAGCTGTTGATGGACAGGGAGGCCTGGTGTGCTGCGATTCATGGGGTCACAAAGAGTCGGACATGACTGAGCAACTGAACTGAACTGAACTGAATATGGCAACATAAGATGAACAAAGTCACTGCTTAAGAGAACAGATCCTTGCTTGAATTTAGCAGCTTCGGATTCTAAGTCAGGTCTCAAAAATCAAGATACCAATGTAACCAAACTCCTCAAGTAAGTATTGCATACACATTAAGATACAAAAGCCCCCCAAACCTTAATTTAGTTCAGTTTTTAATATTGTGCATTTTGTTTTCTTAAAAAAATGAGAGATGATCTACAAGATCTGCAGCAAGACTCAAGCTTGTAGAATAAAATAACTGAGTTTTTAATTCCTCAATAGAAAAAAAAAAAGAACGATTGCATTTTCTAATATTATTGCTTTTCTCACTCAATGAATTGAATTTTAATTGATTACCTAGGGTTTACATAGGGCTTCTCAGGTGATGTTTAGTGGTAAAGAATCCACCTGCCAATGAAGGAGACACAAGAGACACGAGTTCAATCTGTGTCAAAAAGATTCCATGGAGTAGGAAACAGCAACTCGTTCCAGTATTCTTGCCTAGATTATTCCGTGGACAGAGGAACATGGCAGGCTACAGTCTATGGGGCCGCAAAGAGTCAGACTCAGTGACTCAACAACAGCATATGCCTATTGGCCATTTTCTTAACTGTCTTGGGTTTGTTTTTGTAGGTCTTTTTTCTTCCCTTCCTCTTTCGTTCTCTTGTGGTTTGATGACTATCTTTGGTGCAGTATTGGGGATCCTTTTTCTTTTTAGTTGGTGTATCTATTGTAGTTTGGGGGTTTGCTATTCCTAGGAGGTTTTGATACAGCAGTCTATATACGTACAAGGTTGTTTTAAGTTGCTGGTCTCTTTCTTTCCTGGAGAAGTTCCTTTAAAATATGTTATAAAGCTCGTCTGGTGGTGCTGAATTCTCTTAACTTTGCTTGTCCATAGCTTTTGATTTGTCCATTGAAACTGAATGAGATTTTTGCTGGGTAGAGTATTCTTGATTGTAGGTTTTCCCTTTCATCACTTGAAATATATCATGTCATTCCCTTCTGGCTTACATTCTGCTGAAAAATCAGCTGATAACCTTATAGAGATTCCTTTGTGTGTTATTTGTTGCTTTTAGTATTTTTTCTTTGTCTTTCATTTTTGTCAGTTTGATTAATTTGTGTCTCAGCGTGTTCCTCCTCCTTGGGTTCATCCTATATGGGACTCTCTGTGCTTCCTAAACTTGAGTGTTACCTTTATCATGTTAGGGACGTTTTCAGCTATAATATCTTCAAATATCTTCTCAGCCCTTTCTCTTTCTTTTCTACTTCTGAAAATGAAAGTTGCTCAGTCATGTCTGACTCTTTGTGACCCCATGGACTATACAGTCCATGGAATTCTCCAGGCCAGAATATTGGAGGATTTCCCTTCTCCAGGGGATCTTCCCAACCCAGGGATTGAGCTCAGGTCTCCCACATTGTAGGCAGATTCTTTACCAGCTGAGCCACCAGGGAAGCCAAAGAATACTGGAGTGGGCAGCCTATCCCTTCTCCAGGAGATCTTCCCAGCCTAGGAATTGAACCAGGGTTTCCTGCATTGCAGGGGGATTCTTTACCAACTGAGCTATCAGGGAAGCCCTATAATACCCAGAAGCCCTATAATACCTAGCAGGTCTCCTTCTGGGACCCCTATAAATGTTGGTCCATTCAATACTGTCACAGAAGTCTCTGAGATTGTCTTCAATTCTTTTCATTCTTTATTCTGTTCTGTGGCAGTGATTTCCACCACTCTGTCTTCTAGTTCACTTATTCATTCTTCTGTCTCAGTTATTCTGATATTGATTCCTTCTAGTATATTTTTTCATTTCAGTTACTATATTGTTCATCTCTGTTTGTTCATTCTTTAAATCTAATTCCTTGTTAAACTTTGCTCCTCCATCATTCCTTTTAGTCAAAGAATCCACAGCTCAAGTTGACAAAGGTCATTGATTTTGACTTTGGTTTGCCCTAGTGTGTTTTTCCCCTTCTTTCACACTACCTAACACATAGGTAAGTCTTTCTAGCCAACCTTCTCTAAGGGTGGAATGAGAAAGACAACCTATTTAAACTTTATTTTTCTTAAGCTTTGGGTAATCAGAATTTTTTATTGAGATATAACTGATATAACATTATAAATCTGTACATATGGTAAAATGATCACCACAGTAAGGTTGGGTAACACCTGTCACCATACACAGTTGCAGATTTTTCCTATGATGAGAATTTTTAAGATTTAGTCTCTTAGCAACTTTCCAATATGCAATATAGTATTATCAATCATAATAACCAGGCTGTACATTACATCCTTGTGACTTATTTATTTTGTAACTAGAAATTTGTGCCTCCTTCACTCATTTTGCCCACCTCCTGCTTTGGCAACCACCAATCTGTTCTCTGCATCTAAAAGTATGGTTGTTTTTTGAAAATTTAGATTCCATATATAAGTGAGATCATACAGTATTTGTCTTTATCCGACTTAGTTCACTTAACCTAATGTCCTCAAGGTCAATCCACGTTGTCACAAATGGCAAGATTTCATTCCTTTTTATTGCTGAGTAATATTCTATTGTGTATGTACACCACAATTTCTTTATCCATTCATCCATTGATGGACACTTAAGTGGTTCTCTTTCTTGACTATTGTAAATAGTGTTGCAATAACATGCGGGTGCATATATCTTTCAAGTTAGGATTTTCATTTTGTTTGGAAAACTAACCAGAAGTGCAATTGCTGGATCATATGGGAGTTCTAGTTTTCATTTTTTGAGGAACCGCCATACTGTTTTTCATAGTGGCTGCACCAATTTACATTCCCACTGAAGCGTAGAGGTTCCCGTTTCTTCACACCCTCATCAACAGTGTTATTCTTTTTTTATTATAACCATTCTAACAGATATGAGATGACATTTCATTGTGGTTTTGATTTGCATTTCCCTAGTGATGTTTAGCATTTTTTCCTGTACCTGCTGGCCACCTGTAGGCCCTCCTTGGAAAAATGTCTCCTCAAATCATCTGCCCATTTTTAATGAGAATTTTGGGGGTTTCTGTTGTTCTAGAATTGTAAGAGTTCTTTATATATTTGGGATATTGACCCCTTATGAAATATATTTGCAAATATTTTGTCCTATTTAGTAAGTTGCCTTTTCATTTTGTTGATGCTTTCCTTTTCTGTGCAACACAAAATTATTTTTAAGGCAAGAAATATTACTGGAGACAAACAGGGGCAGATCATAATGATAAAAGAGTCAATACATCAAGAAGATATAACAACCATAAATATACATACACATAACAAGTGCAATGAAGCAAAAAAAGACATGGAGCAAAATCTGGCTAAATTTAAAAAGTAATTCAACAGTTAGAGTTGGAGATTCAGTACTCCACTCAGTATTTGATAGAACTAGACAGAGAAACAGTAAGGGTAGCAAACGTATGAAAAATATTATCTACCAATTTAACCTACTGACATTTATAGAACACACCAAACAAAAGCTGAGTACACATACTTTCTAAGCATATATGAAACAATTAGGATATTCCTATGCCAGCCCACAAAGTAAGTCCAAATAAACAACTTCTAATCAAGGTATGAGTCAAAAACTCACAAGGGAAATTAGAAAATATTTTGAACTGAATGAAAATGGAAGCAGAACATATCAAAACTTATGGAACAGAGCCTAAATGATTAAAGAGAAAATTACAGCTGTACACACCTATATTATTAGATAGGAAGAAAAATCTCAAATCAATAATGTAAGTTCCCACTTACAAGCTAGAAGAATTAAAAATTAAACACAAAGAAAGAAGATAATAAATATTTCTATTGATTTCTATTCTAATAGAAATTTATGAAACAGAAAACAGAGAAACAACAGAGAAAATCAAGGAAACAAAATATTGCTTCTCTGAAAAGATAAACAAAATTGGAAAACCTTGAGCTAGACTGACAAAGTAAGAAGACAAAAATTATCAAAACCAGGAGAGGAAAAGCAATTTTGAAAGGTTATATACTATGATTCCATTTATATAATGTTTTCAAAATGACAAAATTATAGCAATAAATAATAGCTTATAAATAAGTAGCATGAGGTTGTTGCTCTTGTGTGATGCAATAGTTATGTATTCTGATTGCTATATTTTTTACAGAAATTCATGTATGTAATAAAATTTCATTAAAATTAAATACACATACAAAATAAATACATGTAAAACCTGGTGAAATACAAATAAAGTCTGTAGTTAACTTTACTATGCATTTTTACAAATTTTTATGAGTCTACAACTATTTCAAAATAGTTTAAACAAAACTTGAGACTTTTTTAACTTCATGTCCATGCTATGTCACTTTAGTCGTGTCCAACTCTTTGCAACAGTATGAACAGTAGCTCGCCAGGCTCTTCTGTCCATGGTATTCTCCAGGCAAGAATACTGGAGTGGGTTGCTGTTGGGGGCCAGCGTGAGGCACTCCGCCCGTGGCAAAGGTCATGAGGAAGGAGGCTCAACATACGCAAAGGTGGGATCGAGCCTCAGGAGTCCCCCTGGAAATCCTCGAGCATCTACCCCCATAACCAGAGCCTGCCTACTTTACTACTTTGTGCTCTCACCTACACCTCTGACTTTATGGGGGGCTGTCCCCCACCACCTCTTTTGGAGAAGGAGTTAACTTAGAGCTCCAGTTAATAATAATTCCTGGACGTGACAAGAGTGTTTTAACCTACAAACTCCTCTGAAGGTTCTCTAGCCTGCCTGACAGGCTTGTCCGGCCACATGTGATTGCTCACAGCCTCCCAACTGTGAGAGGCATGAGATGCTTTAAACCTTCTAAAAACAGGTTCCTTAGAAAAGTTAGAAAACCATTAGTATACATATAGTGGGCTGATTAGAAATCGTATTGGTGAAGGGTTTTTCATTTGTTGAGCCAATGTTTATTGCTAAGTCTCCACATCCCCTGCCCTTACACACATTAATGAATATATAGAAGAAATAAGTATTAACCTTTGATATTAATCACGTTAGACCTTAGGCTAAGTAAATTCTTTCCTTAACTAAAACCCACTACACCCTCACCCTATAGGAATGTAACTTTATTTGGGTGGCATCTGTTTTAAGAATAATCACCCCTGGAGAAATAAGTGCCCTGGTTGACTGACCACTGTCACAAGGAGAGGGTCATAAATTGTCAGCAGGCCCCCTGGCCAGAAGATGATGTAACACCCCTAAGACCTCTGTATACATTTGTATGAAGCACCTGACTTTGATAAAAGTCAGGACTGCTGACCCCACATGACTTTTGCATAACATCTCAGTGTATAAAAGTAGACCATGGAAAATAAAGAATTGGGATCAGTTCCTCGAAAGACTGGTCTCCCCATGTCTCTATCTCTCTCAAACTCTGGCTGAGTCTCCATCTGGAGCGGGGAACCCCCCATGCTTACTAATTATGCCTGGGCTTCTAAGATCCGACCCGGGAGACCTCAGTGTCTACTCTCCTTCGGGAGAACGGAAGGACGCCTGCGGCCTACGTAAGTGGTGCAAACTTCTTGTCTTGAAGTTTTATTGGTCTCCCGCATAAACCAAGCTACTCAGCCTCTTTTCTCCACTGAATTTTCCTACTGAGCTATCCTCATTCTATTACTCTTTACATCTCTAATTAATATCTAATTGAAGCTATTGTATCCTGATCCTCACCGACGCTGTCCCCGCTTCGAACTCCCTGGATCAGCCAGGGCTGGACCCCGGCAGGTTGCTATGCCCTACTTATATGAAGGTATTTAACTTCATACCACAAACAAAAAAAAGTTAATTCAAAATGGATATGTCTAAATATAAGAATTAAAGTCATTAATTTTCTAGAAAATATAGGAAAAAGTGTGTTTCCTTAGGTTAGGTAAAGAATTTCTTAGTTATAACACCAAAAGTACAATATAGAATGGGGAAAAAAACAATGAACTGAACTTCACCAAAAGTAAAAGATTTTAATCTTTAAGAAAATCAAAATACAAAAATAAATTGAACCTAACTAAATTTAAAAGCTTTTGCACAGCAAATAAAACCACTGCTAAAATGAAAACACAACCTACTGAATGGAAAATATATTTGTAAATGATGTGACAAATAAGGGGTGAATATCCAAAATACATAAGTAGCTTATACAACTGAATAATTAATATTGCATTCACATGGATGGATCTGGAGGGTTTCATTCTTAGTGAAATAAGCCAGGAAAAGACAAACATATTAATATATGGAATAATCTAAAAAATGAAACAAAAGAATAAATAAAACAGAAAAAGGCAGATACAGAGAACAAACTAGTAGTTACCAGTGGTAGAAGGAAAGCGGGAGAGGCAAAATAAGTATATAATAAATAAGATACAAGTATACACTGTACAGAACAGGGAATATAGCCAATATTTTACAATAACTTTGAATTGAGTATAATCTATAAAAAAAATTGAATCATCATTTGCAGACCTAAAATTAATATAATACCATAAATCAACTATACTTCAATTTTTTAAAAAATTAAGAACTTGAAAAGACATCTGAAAGAAAATATTTTAAAACCATATATATGATAAAATATATTAATACTACTTAATTAAAAAACTAATAATCCAATTTTAAATGGTAAAAACATCTGAAGAGACATTTTATCAAAGAAGATATACAAATTTCTAGTAAGTACATGAAAACTTGTACATCAGTAGTCATTAAAGTGAAAAGTGAAGTCACTCAGTCATGTCCGACTCTTTGTGACCCCATGGACTGTAGCCTGCCAAACTCCTCCACCCATGGGATTTTCCAGGCAAGAATACTGGAGTGGGTCGCCATTTCCTTCTCCAGGGGATCTTCCCAACCCAGGAATCGAACCCTGGTCTCCTGCACTGCAGGCAGACTCTTTACTGTCTGAGCCACCAAGGAAGACCTCTGGCTTACTGGGGCTAGAGACTAAAGCAAATCTGAGAAATTCCCACGCTCCCAGGGCCACAGCGTTGAGGACGAGACCAGGACGTCAAGGGCCTCTGCCCATACCAGCTCAGAAGCCTCATGCCTCCCTGGGCCTTTAAGGATAAGCACAAGACACATGAAAAGTTGTACATCAGTAGTCATTAGGAAAATGTAAACTAAAATCACAATAAAGTGCTACCCCTGTGATACAAAAGACTGACAATACCAAGTGTTAACAAGGATGTAGAAAAACACGAGTCTTCACACATTGCTGGTGGGAATGTAAAATGGTACAGCTACTTCAGAAAATACTTTAGCAATTTCTTAAAAAGCCAGACTTAAACCTAATGTTGTTGCCTGGAAAATCCCATGGACGGAGGAGCCTGGTAGGCTGCAGTCCATGGGGTCACTAAGTTGGACACGACTGAGCGACTTCACTTTCACTTTTCACTTTTATGCATTGGAGAAGGAAATGGCAACCCACTCCAGTGTTCTTGCCTGGAGAATCCCAGGGACGGGGGAGCCTGGTGGGCTGCCGTCTATGGGGTTGCACAGAGTCGGACACGACTGAAGCGACTTAGCAGCAGCAACAAACCTAATGTGTGTGCTAAGCTGCTTCAGTCATGTCTGACTCTTTGTGACTCTATGGACTATAGCCCACCAGGCCCCTTTGTCTATGGGATTTTCCAGGCAGGAACACTAGAGTGAGTTGCTGTGCCCTCTTCCAAGGGATCTTCCCAACCCAGGAATTGAACCTGCATCTCCTGTGACTTCTGCATTGCAGGCAGATTCCATACCACTGAGCCAACAGGGAAGCCCTAAACCTACTGTACAACCTAACAAAACCACCCCTAGCATGTACATAGAAGCATTATTCACAATAGCCAAAAGGTAAAAGTAGCTCAAGTGTCCATTGACAGATAAGTAAACAAAATGTGGTAGATAATACAAAGAAATTCAGTCTTAAAAATAAGGAAATTCTAACACATGCTACAACATGGATGAATCTTGAATACCTTATGCTAAATGAAATAATCCAGCTATAAAAAGACAAATACTCTGATTCTATCTGTATGAGGTACATAGGGTGGTTGCTAGAGAACTGGGAGGAAGGGAGAATGGGAAGTTATTTTTCAATGGCTATAGAGTTTCAGTTTTACAAGATTTTTAAAGAGTTCTGAAGATGAATGGTGGTGACTGTTGCACAGCAATGTGAAGGTACTTAAGACCATTTAATCGAACACTTAAACATGATTAAGGTGGTAAGTTTTATTATGTGTATTTTATCACAATTATAAATGTATAAGTAATAAAAATAACCAGAAATGTAGGGTGGTTTTTTTTTAATTAAAACAAAACTTAAGTCGCCTTAAAACCTTGGGACCTCAATGCTATTGCTCTATAGTCCATGTTCAGTTTTCTCTGTAGATTGTATGAGTTTAGATATCACAACTTTGATAGAATCTTGTATGCTGCTATTAGCAGTGCCAGATCCAGAAGAATAAGGAGCAGGCCTGAAGAACATCAGCCTACCTTTGTCACAATTCAGTCCCTCAAGCATATCCAGCCTAGGACATAGCCAATAGAAGACCACAAACGGGATGCTCAAGATAAGGGACTTAGTGTGGAAGAAAAACAAAAAGGCAAAAGAACATGAGCTTGAGATTTATAGAAAACAATACCAAAAAACAAAAAGTGGGGCTTATTCTTATACAAACTCACCAAGGATGAGACAGACTAGAGATACTTCCTCCCCTCCTGGCTTCAAACCAGCCTCTACAAACAGCAGCAGGAAAAGAAAGATTCTATCTATTCCCTTGGAGAAGATTCACAGATGCTAGAAGAGCCTCTGTGCTAAGAGACTGGAGTCCCAAGCCAAAGTATTCATTACCTCCCTCACTGCCCCTACCACTGGTTTTTCCTTTAATTTTCCTGACCTAGTCAACTACATACTTTCCTAATATTCTAGTCTCTGATCCCCACTCATCTTGGAATTCCTCTCTCTCCCTTTCCCTTCAAGTCACTGAGTTTATCCACTTTGGCGTCAAAATGTCTTAAAGTTGTCCTCTTCTTTTCAATTCAGTTAATACCATGTATCTCATACCTGGACAACTAAATGAAATTTTTATAGGAGAAACTATTTGAGGCTATGCAATGCTACATTTTTCTATAAACTTCCACTCAATAATTTTAGCATTCATCAGTGAATCTTGCCTACAACAATTATTCCTCTGGTATTCTAATTGTGACTTCTCATTTTTCTCATTCCATCTACATTTATTAACTGGAATTCTCCTGTAAGAGAAGAGCTGTCCCTTCTCCTAATTTATGCAACCACGGTTTATATTATCATGAATTCATAGGTGTTTTATTCTTCATATCATCATATTTACCTATTTTGTTACACAAGTTGTTCCAGCTTTAGCTATTTGAAGCTCTTTGAGGTTAATTTCTGTGTCTTTCTGACATACTATCATTTTTTTTAAAGCACTTCCTTACTTTTTAACACTGCAAATGTTCCAGGGTCACCTTGTATTTTCCCTGCCCCAGTTCTGGAATCATACTCTTCTCCAAAAGCCCTGATTCTGTTGGTGAAGACTCTTGAAAGTCCCTTGGACAACAAGGAGATCAAACCAGTCAAGCCTAAAGGAAATCAATCCTGAACATTCATTGGAAGGACTGATGCTGAAGCTGAAGCTCCAATACTTTGGCTACTTGATGCGAAGCTGAAGCTCCAATACTTTGGCCACTTGATGCGAAGAGCTGACTCATTCAGACACGACTGAGCTACTGAACAACAACAACTTAAAAATCAACATCTAGGCACAACATGTGCTCATTACTATTAGGGTATCATTACTTCTAGGTCCTTCTCAGTAGGAGATAGGAAATTCATATGTATATACAACTGATATATGCCCACACGTCCATATTTATTTCTGTATCTATCTACCTGTATAAACATTAAAAGCAGGGAGAGGGGGGAATAGAATACATTAGTTCATACAGATGCCTCCAAATCCAATCTGATACCAAAGGATTCATTCTAGAATTCCCATTTGTCATTTTTTTCTCTAATAGTGAGAAACCTGCTTGCCATCTACTGTATTTACTTATCTTTTCAACAGCAATTAAAAACAGCTTCAGAATTGCTATTCCATAACCCTATGAGAGGGCTTCCCAAGTGATGCTAATGGTAAAGAACCTGCCTACCAATGCAACAGACAAGAGTTCGATCCCCTGGAGATGGGCACTGCAACCCACTTCAGTATTCTTGCCTAGAGAATCCCATGGACAGAGGAGCCTGGGGGGCTACAGTCCATAGGATCGCAAAGAGTTGAACATTACTGAAGCAACTTAGCACACACACATTGCTTGGAGAAACAAATTTATCAACTACAGTTCCGTGGTTTTGTTCAGTACTTTTTTTCATTAGTCTTGCAGAATTCAGTCAAAATAAAGTTTCTTATTAATAATCCTGTCTTCTTCAAGCGTTTTGTGTAGTTGTGACATTCACTGTAATAGAGGTAAGATTCATTTGTAAATTCCATTTTTAGTTTCCCATCATCCTGGTTGATTTTTTAAAATTTGAGGACAGTAAAATTCACTTTGTGGTGTAACATTTCTATGAGTTTTGATAGTTGCACATATAATCAAGTATTCACTAGCACATTGCCACATAAACCAGTCTGATTACCCAAGAAGCTCCCTCATGCCACTCCTTCATTATCAATCCCTTTCTCCATTTTCACCCCTTAGCAAACTGATTTGTTGTTTTTTGATTTGGGGTTTTTGGCCCTACAGTTTATTTTTTTTCCAGAATGTCCTATTAATGGAGTCATACAACATTTAGTCTTTGGGATATGTCTTCATTCAGTTAGCTAAATGCATTTAGGATTCATCCATGTTGTTGTGAATCAATAGTTCATTATTCTATATTGCTGAACAGTATTCCACTGAATGGATGTACCATTGTTTATTGACCCATTCATCTACAATACAGCTTTTTCTGTAGATACAAGTTTTCAACTGACTTGAGTCATTTAAGAGCAAGACTAGATTGTCATATGATAAATGGATGTTTAGCTTTATAGGAAACTACCAAATTTTTTCCAAAGTGGGTGTATAATTAGCATTCTCACCAATAATGTAGTAGAGTTCTTACTGTTCCACATCCTCAATAACACTTGGCATTGCCAGTTTTGTTTGATAAGACATTCTAATAGATTTGTAACAGGATCTCATTGTGGTTTTAATTTCCACTCCCTAATGATAATGATGTTGAACATATTTTATATACTTATTTTCAATCTAAATATTTTCTCTGGTGAAGTATCTGCTCATATCTTTTGTCCACTTTTTAATTCAGCTTCTAACCTTCTTTAATTTTAAAAGTTCTTTGTGAGTTCTGGATATAAATCTCTTATCAAATTTGTGATTTTTAAAAATATTTGCTTCCAGTCTGTGGCTTCACGTCTCTTCATAGGGTATTTCACAGAGCAAGATTTTAATTTTTATAGTCTAATATATCAATTTTTTATTCTATGGATCATACTTTTGATAGTTATTTTTAAAGTTTTCACTAACTCCAAAGCCACACACATTTATCCTACTTTTTCGTCTAGAAGTTGTATAGGTTTTGTGTTTTATATTTAAGTATATGATCAATTTTGAGTTAATTTTTATATAAAGTATGAGGTATGTATTAAGGTTCATCTTTTCACAGAACTTCCTTCCAATTGCTCCTTCCAAAACAAATGGCACTGGAACTGCCTTTACACGCTTGTCAAAAATAAGTTCACAACACTTGTGTGCATTTACTTTTAAGCTCTCTATTCTGTTCCACTGATCTATGTAGCTTTATAACTTGATAACTTGATAACTTTGATAAAGTTATCAAACTTTATATCTTGATAACTGTAGCTTTATAATGTCTTGAAAAATGTGAATATCAAAGAACTTTGTTCTTCTTTTTCAGATATTTTTGGCCTATTCTAATTCCTGTGTGTGTCCGTGTGTAATAAGTATTATAAACTTGTCATAAAGTTTATAATATAATATATATTACATATATGTGTGTGTATATACATATGGAATGTAGATTTACAAATGAATCTAACTCTATTACAATGAATGACACAACCACACTAAAGGCTTGGGAAGAAAAAAAAAGGAGTTGACCTAAGAAGCTTTATTTTAACTGTGCATGTGTGTATATATATATACACACACACACACACACACACACATACATACGGGCTTCCCCAGTGGCTCAGTGGTAAGGAATCTGCCTGCAATGCAGGAGATTCAGGAGAGGCAGTTTCGATCCCTGGGTTGGGAAGATTCCCTGGAGGAGGGCATGGCAACCCACTCCAGTATTCTTGCCTGGAGAATCCCATGGACAGAGGTGCCTGGTGTGCTACAGTCCATAGAGTCGTAAAGAGCTGGACACTACTGAAGTGACTAAGCACCCATACACAAACACACACACACACACACACACACACACACATTCACACACACCTATAGAAGAGTTTTATTTGATTTTGATAGGGATTGAATTACATATGTTGATTACATATTAGAGAGAATTGATGTCTTACCAATATTGAGTCCTCTAATCCATGAACACATTCTCTCTCTCTCTCTCTCTTCATATATTTGACTTCTTCCACCTCTGTTTTACAGTTTTCAGCATAAATATACATTTTGTTAGATTTATACCTTTTGGTGCTATTATATATGTCCTTTTTTGAAATCTCAGATTCTAATGTTCATTTTATAGAAACATAATTCACTTCTGTACATTAACATTCTATCCTACAGCCTTGGTAAACTCACTGTTAGTTCTAGGAATTTTTTATAGATTCTTTGGGTTTTTTCCAATATACATTATCATGTTATCTGCAAACAGAGACAGTTTTATGTCTACCTTTCCTGCAGCCTTGGTAAACTTATTATTAGTTCTGGGAAATTTTTAATAGATTCATTGAGATTTCCTAAGGTTATCCTAAGGTTTTTTCCATCATGTTATCTGCACACTGAGATAGCTTTATGTCTTCCTTTCCAAACTGCATGCTTTTTCACTGTCTTGCCGTAACGCACTATGTGCAAGTATGAAGTTGGATACGAGTGGTGAGAGTGAACATCTTGCCTCCTTCTCAATCTCAGATGAATAGTATTCAGTCTTTCATTATTAAGAATAATGTTACCATAGCATTTTTTAGATACTTTTTTTCAGGTTAGGGCAGTTCCTTATTCTTCCTAGTTTACTAAGAGCCTATATCATGAATGAAAGTTAAATCTTATCAAATGCTTTCTCTACATATTTTGAGATGATCAATCTGTTAAGTAAGTTACACACTCACCATACACACCCACACAAACACACATGCAAAGCTTGTAGGAGTTTAAATTGCATTAAATTTATAAACTAAAGATACTCAGTCTTTCTATCCATGACATTTTGCATCTCCATGTAACCTTCTCTTCCATTTTTCAATAAAATTTTACAATATACTCTATTTAAATTCGGCAAAATATTTCTTAGATATATTCAAAGATAGTATAGCTTTTGATTTTATAAATAGTATCATTTTATAATATATTCTAACTTTTGTCCCTAGTTTATAAAAATGCACATGGTTTTGCTATTTGGAGCATGAATTCGGCAATCTCAATGAACTCTCTTATTATTTCTAGCCATTTGAGACTAGAAGTTTATAAATTCACTAGGTAAACAATTACACATCTGCTAATAAAAACAAGGTTGTTTATTCCTTCTTCTTGCATATTTTATTTATTTACTTTTCCTATTTGTTGAAAGACACGGAACTCCTGCATTTCTGCTTACCTTACAACCAGTGACGCTAGCTGCCTTTGTTCCACGTTAACTTTTCAAAGGTATTTGTATATTTAACAGTCATACAAGAAAGAGACAGTGCCTCACTTCAGAGCAAAGGGCAGGCATGCTTAAATGTCCAATGCAATAAAGATAATATTCCCCTCTAAATAAAGAGCATGCCTGTTTACCCCTCACTACGAATGATTCAGGTTCCCTAATCTCATGGTTGTGTGTGCATGCTCAGTCGTGTCTAACTCTTAATGACCCCATGGACTATTACCCGCCAGGCTCCTCTGTCCATGGAACTTTCCAGGCAAGAAAACTGGATTAGGATGCCATTTCCTCCTCCAGGGGATCTTCTCAACCCAGGGATCAAACCTGAATTTCTTGCGTCTCTTGCACTGGCAGGTCGATTCTTGAGCAGAGCTCTACTTGGGAAGCCTAATCTAGAGTTACCCTCTGGTTATATAACCCATTACATGTTCAAGTATCACCTAGCAGTCTTCCCATTTTTCTATGGAAATTTGGACTCAGAAAAACAACACAAAAATTTGCTGATACTCTGGCCACTGCTATTGCTATAAAAAATAAACTCCTTTTTGTTTGACACAGGAGTCTCATATGTTCTGTCAACATTCATGAAACTGGCAAGTTACTGTGTTAGCTTACAAGAAGGGTAAAATTTCAGATCCTTCAAAGTTCTTGACATTATTCTGCTGGCTATAACCTCCAGTACAGTGGTGATCTACGGGCATTGTTGTCTTCTTCCTGATATTAAGAAAAATGATTCTAACATTTTACCATAATATTAAGCATAATAATTGATTTAGATTCTTGGTGTATATTGTTTTTCAAGTTATGGAAGTTGTTAAAAAAAAATTCCTAACCTACCCATTTAACTTGGGAAACTGCTATTTTAGTGGCCTAAAAGAGTTGACACAGCTTTCAAAAGTGGTTCTCCTTGGAATTAAAAATAGGAAAGAAATCCCTAGGAGGGACTATTAGAATTTCATGTAAGACAGTTCTTCATTATGTCATGCCTCACAGAACATTTGACATTCTTAGCCTCAACCAACTAGATACCAATAGCATCCCTAGTCTTGATGCCTGAACCACCCCTCTTCCCTCACCAATTTTTTCAAATATGCTCTAGAGTCGGAGTTGGCAGTCTTTTCCTATAAAGAGCCAGACAGCAAATATTTTAGGTTTTGTGGGCCACACAGCCTCTGTTGTACTACTCAAGTTGGCTAATGTAATGCAAAAGCAGCCATAGACAATACATAAATAAATGAGCATGGCTATACTCCAATAATGGAGAAGGCAATGGCACCCCACTCCAGAACTCTTGCCTGGAAAATCCCATGGACAGAGGAGCCTGGTAGGCTGCAGTCCATGGGGTCACTAAGAGTCAGATACGACTGAGCAACTTCACTTTCACTTTTCACTTTCATGCATTGGAGAAGGAAATGGCAACCCACTCCAGTGTTCTTGCCTGGAGAATCCCAGGGACGGGGGAGCCTGGCGGGCTGCTGTCTATGGGGTCGCACAGAGTCGGACACGACTGAAGTGACTTAGCAGTAGCATACTCCAATAAAACTTGACAAAAACAAGTGGTTGCAAGATTTGGCCTGCAGGCTGTACTTTGCTGACCTCTGCTCTAGAAGGATGGGTAGAGAGTAGAATACCCTCAAACTTCACAGATAAGAGAATGCGGTCATGGATGAAGTGATTTCCCCAACGTTTTGACTGCACAATAGTTTGTACCAAGCAATGATTAGAACACAGGCCTCCTAACTGCTGGTGCTCTTCCCACTGGGAAACCTAACAGAATAAATGACACCCTGGAAGAATCTGCCTCAGCAAGTATTTTTATCCACTTCTACTAAATGTATGCAAATATATATGGATACTTGGCAGAAGTCCATGAATATATAAGGCTCTGCTCCAGCTGTCTTCCTACTCTGTGGTGTACAGTATTTCTCTAATTTACATCATTCCCAGATGAAGACACCATGGTTTCATCCCAAGAATGTTCATGAAAACATGCAATACAATTGGGCTAAAGGCTGAACCCAGAAGCAGAGACTTCCCACAATAACTCAGCATAAATCATTCATCTGCTAGATATTTCTAAGGACAGCCTCACAAAATTGAGCACAGCCCTGATTTTTCATCTATACAACAGAGCTTACACCCTATTAACCCGAAGTCTATTTTCAAGTGAGAATCCTGCAGAACTGGATCTAATACTAATCTATACAAAGTATAAGAATATAGAACATCTACTTTTCATTCATCTGCAATTGCTAAGATTCCATCTATAGAGTTATTTTGTTTGACCTGATTGATTCCTCACAAAAGTGCTAAATAAGTTGCCTCACGGCAACTAAGCCTCATGGAAGGACTATGTAATAATAAATAGCTATTAGCAGTGATACACACAGCTTGAAGCAATGTAGTAGTTCTCAGAAAAGGACTGGGCTTGGACAAGAAAAGCAACATAATCAGCCTTGGCCAAAACCAAGGCTTTGCTGATTTACTCAACAAATCTGGGGTTGTTTTTACCCTCACTTGATATGTCACACTTTGGGTAGAATACTGGACTACATGAACTAAAGTTCTTCCAACTCTAAGATTTAGTTAGTCTAAATTCAGGGGGGAAAAAAGAGAAAGCTACATCCTGGAAAAACTCTCATAGAAGATGAACTCGGGCATGAAGAAAAGACAGGTGTTAGATGTGGAAAGTGAAGGGAAAGGTATGTGAAGCAATCAGTGTTATTAACAACTACACAAACAGCTCCTCTCTTCCTCATACCCAAACAATAAAATCCACTCAAAAGCTCTAAGATGATCCCAATATCAAGAAGTTTCTAAAGAGAACCTGCTAATGATTTGGAATTTACTGCACCAAAGCAGCAGTAATGACACCAACTAGAGCCAACAGTCTGGCATAATTGTTGACTGAGCAGTAATAATCTTAGATGGCTATTTCTGTTGGAATCTGGTATATTAAAATGATAGGTAAGGACAGGTACCAACAATTATACTTACTGCATACTTTTTGATGAAGTGAAGAAATATTTAGGCACTGGAATAGAGTCAATAGCATTTGTCTTCATTTTGTGCCTGGAGAAACTAACTTAGCTTCTTTGAAAGTTGACATCCCCCATGGTATGGGTAGACTAACTAGGACTAGAATGTTTATATCCTTGACTTACATCATTTAGGTTTAAAGTTCTACAAAGGGTAATGTGTAGTCCAAAGCTGCTAAATGTCAAAGTCAAACAGAAAAACAAAACAGAATTCTAAATAAATCAAAATAAAAGTTTAGACATCTGAACTTTTGATAAGGATTTATCAAGCCTCATCAGTTCCTTGTCTAACTTGGAAGCAAACCAAATTTCTTCATGTGGATGGCTTTGGAGCCTCCTAGTGGCAGCCTCAGGGGACCTACAGAACTGGAGTCCTGGAATGGACCAGACTTTCAAGAGTGCTTGTTATCTATACTGATGATCAATTCACACAAACATATCAGCTCTTACAATGTACTCAGGGCTTCCCCGGTGGCTCAGATGGTAAAGAATCTTCCTGCAATGCAGAAGACCTGGGTTTGATCCCTTGGTTGGGAAGATCCCCTGGGGAAGGAAAACAGCTGCCCGCTCCAATATTCTGGCCTGGATATAGTGCTCAACACACTATATTAAACAATGGGAATTCAAAGATGAATAAATGTTTGTCCCTACCTTCATGGAATTCACAGCCTACTACTATGTACACAAGTAAGAACAGAAGTAACTCTGATTCAATGTAATATGCACTTATAATCTGCAAAATAAAGGGAAAGGATGAATTCAGGAGTGTGTGATAAAGGGGGTTGACTTCTTAGCCAAGTCTTGACTAAAGGAAAAATGGAAGTCTATCTGATAGAGAATCCCAGGACATATATATTTTCATGCCTTTGCTAATTCTCCTTGCTCTTTGGATTATTCTCCCTTTTCCATATATCATACCTAGAATACTAAGACTTGAGTACCCTTAAGGTTCTAGTTTTATCTTCCAAGCACTGGAGAGATGTCAGAGGCTATAAATTAGATAAGTCACTTACCTATTGAAGACTATTCACAAAAATAATTCTGATAGTAGTATGAAAAATGTTATTAGGAGAGCTGGGGAGCAGAATCTATTAATATGTCACAGTATTCCAAGGGAATGGTAAGGGCTGGCAGCATAGTAGCAAGAAAGAGGATTTCAGAATTAGACTACTACACCTATGTTAGGGGCTTCCCAGGTGGCGCTAGTGGTAAAAGCACTTGCCTGCCAATGCAGGAGACCCAGGTTAGATCCCTGGGTAGAGAAGATCCCCTGGAGGAGGAGGGCATGGCAACCCACTCCAGTATTCTTGCCCGGAAAATCCCAAGGACAGAGGAGCCTGGCGGGCTACAATCCATAGGGTCACAAAGAGTCGGCCACAACTGAAGTGACTTAGCACACATGTATGCACGTATACCTGTGTTAGAGACCTAAGTTAAAGACTTATGATATCTGATGGCCAAATGAATATGGGAGACTAGGCTCAGAAAAGAATAAAAAATAGTTCAAAATTTTCCTTAAGAGATAAGGTAGGAGATGATGCCTTTAACCAAGATAAGGAACACAAAAGAAATCAAGGGGATGAGTAATAATGAGGAACATTAGTAACTAGTTTTATTTGAGGTACAAAATTTAGGATTTGTTTAAGAAACACTAGGAAGTGACTGCAAAACTCCTAACTCTGAAAAACACTATAACAATCTCAAAATAATCAACAGTGATAACCATTATTAAAATGTTAATTGTTGTTATCTCTTAGTGATATAGAGAAAAGAACAATCAGATCCATTTTCAGAAACATCCTGAAATTGATCCAGTCTCAGAAAATTAAACTTTCATTAGACAATGAAAATTTTCTAGCAAAAGTGAACATCTTATTCCCCTTACTTTTGTCCCCTTTGCTTTATCCAAAAACATCCATCATTCAAGGAACAAGTTGAGTTTCACCTTTGCCTTGCCACAAGGCCTTATCTTACTCCTTCAGACCTTACACATTACTCTCTTAGGTTACCATATATGAACTCTCATAGCACTTGGCACAGATAATATTCTACTAAATTGTCCTTTATGATTTGCTAGAGTTTTAAGGAAATTTAGTTGTGTCTCTCCACCTATATTTAAGTTCCTTAAAGAGTAAGGCACTGGCCTACTTCTGCTCTCAGCCAGGGGCCAACTAATCCATATTCCAACTAATCCCCTAATCCACCTCCCTTCTATTTTACAAATGATAAAACTGGGCTCAGACAAGCTAAATAAGTTGGGCAGGGTTCACAAGTAGTTTGTGAGTCCAGGTACCCAGAGCTTTATTTCCTTAACATTTCTATGCTTTCAGATGCCCCATAAATATTTATTTTTTAATTTTATTATTGGAATATAATTACTTTACAATGTTGCATTAGTTTCTCCTACACAACAAAGGGAAAAAATCAGCTGTATGTATATGTATATTCCCCTCCCTTTTGAGCCTTCCTCCTATCCCCCAAATTCCACCTCTCTCAATCATTACAGAGCACTGAATTGAGCTCCCAGTGCTATACAGCAGGTTCCCACTAGCTATCTATTTTACACATAGTATGTATATATGTCAATGCTAATATTCTGATTCGTTGAGGTACTTGTGCGCCATGTTTCTTTTCCTATGAGGCATGTTTGCATCTTAACAGAATATTCAAATTCCAAAGCAGCCAAATTAATGATTATTTAACAATGGAATCATAAACCTCCTGAAAGGCAGTCAGGAATCTATTTGGTGACAGGGAGACATTCTGGGAAACTCAAAATCATATCACAAATTCCAGTATCCAGCTATGCTAGAATGACAGAAACCACATTAACCCCCTTACCTTGAATAACTTTTTAAAAGGACCAAGGTACACAAAACAATGCTTTCTGACATAAAAACATAAAGCACAGGACAGTGATTCCTAAAGAAGGAAAAACAAACAAGATGAGCCCTATCATTTGCCATCCATACCTGGAGAGAACTTTTAGGCTTGTAGTACAAAACGAGGAACCAAAACAGAACTCAGCAGTCTTATTGAGTTGATGACACAGAGTTCAGAGCTACAAGAGGCCAAGGCAACTTAAATTTGCAGCATACAGGAGAGGAGTGAGTTACACAAAGAACATGAGCTCCAGCAGTGACATCCTTGCATATGTGAGAAAACTACCAAGGTAAGGAAAAGAACCACCAGCAAGGAGTAAGTAAAACAATCAGCATAGTACACACAGGACCAGGAATAATTCACATTCTGGGCAACTGAAAAGACCTCATAACATACAAGGCTTCTAGTAAGAAGGGTACAGAATAAGAAAAGTATTGCCTCAGAAAGGTATTGCTACAACAGAGAAGCCAAATCAGTCATAGACTATTCTAATAAAACTTAAAAGAAAACTTGAAAAAAATCAAGCTGATCCCAAGGACCTTAACTTCATCTCTCAAAAAGACAAATAATATTTAAAGGAATATCAAACTATCCAGCATCCAACAATGTAAAATTTAAAATTTCTGATATCCAGTTTAAAACTACTAGCACACAAAGAAAAAAAAAAAAGATGACCCATAAGCAGCAGAAAAATCAATAAACAGAAACAGACAGAAATGACACAGATGATTAAAGTAGTAGCCACAGAAATTAAAAAATTATTTTAAAATATTGTCTATATATTTAAGAAGACAAAAGAAAGCAAAGGAGTAAAAATGAGAAATATAAAAGATATAAAAAGAAACAAACTTAATTTCTAGGAATAAAAAATAGTAACTGAAAAGTATACTGAATTTAAGACACTGCAAAAAATTAATGGCATAAAATGACACATATAAGGAGGGAAAAGGACTCAAGAAAATGGAGCATCACAGAGCCATCAGACAATATTAAGCATCCTACTATATGAGTAATTGGTGCCAAAACAGGATGGGAGAAGGAAAATACAATGGTCCAAACTTCTAAATTAAATGAAAACTATAAACCCATAAAAACCTAAAAAGAAGAAACAAGAATAACACACCAAAGTGTATCACAATCAAATTGCTAAAAAGCAGAGATTAAAGGAAAATCTTAAAAGTAGACAGAGCAAAAAGACACATAAGGTAGAGCAGACTTTTTGTCTGAAACAATGCAAACCAGCAGAAGACAAGTCAACACAGACTACCAAAATGAAATGCAAAGAGAAGGAAAAAAAAGAACAACAACAAAAAAGGAACAGAGAAGCTAAGGGCACAGGAACACTATGAAATGGTATATTATACACAAAACTAGAATCCTAGAAGGCAAAAAAAAAGAACAAGAGAGCTGAAGAATAATGGCTGACAATTTTCCAAAATTAGTGACAGACAACAAACAACAAACCAAGGCCTAGATCCAACAAACTCAGATAGCACTAAATAGGATAAATAGCCCTTTTGGCTCTCTGAGCAGCACCACGGTGGTCAGTAAGAATAAGTGCCCTAAAAAAGGAGGCAAAAAGGCAACCATGAAGAAAGTGGTTGACCCATTTTCTAAGAAATACTGGTATGATCTGAAAGCACCAGCTAAGTTCAATATAAGAAATATCAGGAAAACACTGGTCACAAGAACTCAAGGCACCAAAATCCCATCTGATGGCCTCAAGGGTTGTGTTTTTGAAGTGAGTCTTGTTGATCTGCAAAATGATGAAATTGCATTCAGAAAATTCAAGTTAATTATTGTGGATGTTCAGGGCAAAAACTGCCTGACTAATTTCCATGGCATGGATCTTACCTGTGACAAAATGTACTCCATAGTTAAAAAATGACAGACCATTATTGAAGCTCACATTAATGTACGACTACCAATGGTTACTTGATTCATCTGTTCTGTGTGAGTTTTACACAGAAAATCACAATAACCAGACTCAGAAGACTTCTTAGGCCCAGCACCAGCAGGTGTGCCAGATCCACAAGAAGATGATGGAAATCATTACCCAAGAGGTGCAGACAAGTGACTTGGAAAAGATGGTTAATAAACTGATTTCAGACACCATTGGAAAAGACATAGAAAAGGCTTGCCAATCTCTTTATGTGCTCTGTGATATCTTCATTAGAAAAGTAAAAATGCTAAAGAAGTTCAAGTTTAAATTGGGAAAACTCATGGAGCTAATGGTGAAATTAGTAGTTCTGGAAAAGCTACTGGGGATGAGACAGGTGCTAAAGTTGAATGAGCTGAAGGATATGAGCCGGCAGTTCAAGAATCTGTTTAAAATGCAGACTTTTAATGGTGACAAACAAAAGGTCTTATTTGTGATTTAAAAACAGGATAAATAACAATAATCAAACATGCACACACACATACCTAGGCATATCAAGGTCAAAATGCTAAAAACCAAAGACAAAGAGAAAATCTAAAAAGCACTTATGGAAAACAAAAGATACACTGCTTATAAAGGAGCAAAAAGAATTACAGGGACTTCTCTGTACAATGGTTAAAGACTCCTCACTTCTACTGCAAGGGGCATGACTTGATTCCTGATCTGGGAACTAAGATTCTGCACATGGCCAGCAGCATGGCCAAAAATAAAAAAGAAAGAGCAAGAATTATAGCAAACTTCTCAACAGAAACCATGGAAGAAACTGTAATGAAATTTTTAAAGTGTTAAAAGAAAAAAAAAAAAGGTCAACCCAGAATTTTGCACTATGCAAAAATATCCTTCAAAGATAAAGGAGAAATAATTTTCTCAAACTCACTGACAGTAATACCTACTCTTTAAGAAATGTTAAAGAAAATTATTCAGGCAGAAGGAAAAAAAAAAGTGGAAGTAAAAAACAGTTGATGAGTGTCAGAAAAGATAAGTGAAGGTTAAAAAAAAATTGGTTTTCTTATTTCAGTTACTCTCAGAGATAACTGAATGGTTCAAGCAAAAATAAGAACAACAGATTTCAAGCATGGCATATGTTACAATGAAATTATGATATCAATGGCATGAGGGATGGGAGGGAAAATATGGTACTTACACCATGCATGTAACTGTGTAATAAAAACTCAAAGTAGATTCTGATCATTTAAAACTCATTTTGTAAACCCTAGAACAAAAAAGGCACAAATTAACTTTTAAATAAATTGGACTTTATCAAACAAAAAACTTTTCTAATGCTTAGCACACTGCCTATCATGTAGTGAGTATTCAATAAATGTTACTACTATTACCAGGTACAGTATCAGGCATGCTGAAAACACATACAAAAACAAAATCATCCTTTGCCCTCACAAGGCACATGGACCATCCCAGAAACTTAAGGAAAGGATGGCTTAGTATGATTTAGCAGTGAATTTAGCTGTGAGCTTCCTTTTGTCCTCAAGGCAAAAGTGGAAATTTAGTAATGCATACCTGAATTCATCTAATTGAAGGATGTAGAACTTTTTTTTTAATGATTATTGTTTTTTACTCTTTTGACCACCCATCTTTACCAAAACTTTTACACTTCAAAAAGGTACATTTTAAGAAAATGAAAAGAGAAACTATACACGGGGGGAAATATTTACAAAACAAATGGCTGACAAAGGATTTGTATCCAGAATATACTAAACTCTCACAACTTAGTAACAAGAAAAATAACCCATTTAAAAACAAAACACTGGAACAGAAATTTCACCAAAGAAAATATATAAGGCAAATAACTATAGAAGACAATGTTCAATATCATTAGTCATTCAGTTCAGTTCAGTTCAGTCGCTCAATTGTGTCCGACTCTTTGTGACCCCATGAATCGGACGGAGCACACCAAGCCTCCCTGTCCATCACCATCACCCAGTGTTCACTCAGACTCACATCCATCGAGTCAGTGGTGCCATCCAGCCATCTCATCCTCTGTCGTCCCCTTCTCCTCCTGCCCCCAATCCCTCCCAGCATCAGTGTCTTTTCCAATGAGTCAACTCTTCGCATGAGGTGGCCAAAGTACTGGAGTTTCAGCTTTAGCATCATTCCTTCCAAAGAAATCCCAGGGCTGATCTCCTTCAGAATGGAGTGGTTAGATCTCCTTGCAGTCCAAGGGACTGTCAAGAGTCTTCTCCACTACCACAGTTCAAAAGCATCAATTCTTTGGTGCTCAGCCTTCTTCACAGTCCAACTCTCACATCCATACATGACCACAGGAAAAACCATAGCCTTGACTAGACGGACCTTTGTTGGCAAAGTAATGTCTCTGCTTTTGAATATGCTATGTAGGTTGGTCATAACTTTCCTTCCAAGGAGAAAGCGTCTTTTAATTTCATGGCTGCAGTCACCATCTGCAGTGATTTTAGAGCCCCCCAAAATAAAGTCTGACACTGTTTCCACTGTTTCTCCATCTATTTCCCATGAAGTGGTGGGACCAGATGCCATGATCTTCATTTCCTGAATGTTGAGCTTTAAGCCAACTTTTTCACTCTCCACTTTCACTTTCATCAAGAGGCTTTTTAGTACCTCTTCACTTTATGCCATAAGGGTGGTGTCATCTGTATACCTGAGGTTATTGATATTTCTCCCAGAAATCTTGATTCCAGCTTGTGCTTTTTCCAGCCCAGCGTTTCTCATGATGTACTCTGCATAGAAGTTAAGTAAGCAGGGTGACAATATACAGCCTTGACATACTCCTTTTCCTATTTGGAACCAGTGTGTTGTTCCATGTCCAGTTCTAACTGCTGCTTCCTGACCTGCATACAGGTTTCTCAAGAGGCAGGTCAGGTGGTCTGGTATTCCCATCTCTTTCAGAATTTTCCACAGTTTATTGTGATTCACACAGTCAAAGGCTTTGGCATAGTCAATAAAGCAGAAATAGATGTTTTTCTGGAACTCTCTTGCTTTTTCCATGATCCAGAGGATGTTGGCAATTTGATCTCTGGTTCCTCTGCCTTTTCTAAAACCAGCTTGAACATCAGGAAGTTCACGGTTCACATATTGCTAAAGCCTGGCTTGGAGAATTTTGAGCATTACTTTATTCACGTGTGAGATGAGTACAATTGTGCGGTAGTTTGAGCATTCTTTGGCATTGCCTTTCTTTGGGATTGGAATGAAAACTGACCTTTTCCAGTCCTGTGGCCACTGCTGAGTTTTCCAAATTTGCTGGCATATTGAGTGCAGCACTTTCACAGCATCATCTTCCAGGATTTGAAATAGCTCCACTGGAATTCCATCACCTCCACTAGCTTTGTTGGTAGTGATGCTTTCTTAGGCCCACTTGACTTCACATTCCAGGATGTCTGGCTCTAGGTGGGTGATCACACCATCGTGATTATCTTGGTCATGAAGATCTTTTTTGTACAGTTCTTCTGTGTATTCTTGCCATCTCTTCTTAATATCTTCTGCTTCTGTTAGGTCCATACCATTTCTGTCCTTTATCGAGCCCATCTTTGCATGAAATGTTCCCTTGGTATCTCTAATGTTCTTGAAGAGATCTCTAGTCTTTCCCATTCTGTTGTTTTCCTCTATTTCTTTGCACTGATCACTGAGGAAGGCTTTCTTATCTCTCCTTGCTATTCTTTGGAACTATGCATTCAAGTGTTTATATCTTTCCTTTTCTCCTTTGCTTTTCACTTCTGTTCTTTTCACAGCTATTTGTAAGGCCTCCTCAGACAGCCATTTTGCCTTTTTGCATTTCTTTTCCATGGGGATGGTCTTGATCCCTGTTTCCTGTACAATGTCATGAGCCTCCATCCATAGTTCATCAGGCACTCTATCTATCAGATCTAGTCCCTTAAATCTATTTCTCACTTCCACTGTATAATCATAAGGGATGTGATTTAGGAAAATGAAAACATGAATTATCACTCTACATTCACTAGAATTTGTTGTTCTTTAGGCATCGGAAAATTAGAAACACCAAAGGAACATTTCATGCAAAGATGGGCACAATAAAGGACACAAATTGTATGGACCTAACAGAAGCAGAAGATATTAAGAAGAGGTGGCAATAATACACAGAAGAACTATCCAAAAACAGATCTTCACGACCCAGGTAATCACGATGATGTGATCACTCACCTAGAGCCAGACATCCTGGAATGCGAAGTTAAGTAGGCCTTAGGAAGCATCACTATGAACAAAGCTAGTGGAGGTTATGGAATTCCAGTTAAGATATTTCAAGTCCTAAAAGATGAGGCTGTGAAAGTGCTGCACTCAATATGCCAGCAAATTTGGAAAACTCAGCAGTGGCCACAGGACTGGAAAAGGTCAGTTTCCATTCCAATCCTAAAGAAAAGCAATGCCAAATCATGTTCAAACTACCGCACAATTGCACTTTTGAGAAAAGTAATGCTCAAAATTCTCCAAGCCAGGCTTTAGCAATACGTGATCCATGAACTTCCAGATGTTCAAGCTGGTTTTAGAAAAGGCAGATGAACCAGAGATGAAATTGCCAACATTCACTGGATCATAGAAAAAGCAAGAGAATTCCAGAAAAACATCTACTTCTACTTTATTGACTATGCCAAAGCCTTTGACTGTGCAGATCACAACAAACTGTGGAAAATTCTTAAAGAGACTGGAATACCAAACCACCTGACCTGCCTCTTGAGAAATCTGTATGCAGGTCAGGAAGCAACAGTTAGAACTGGACACAGAACAACAGACTGGTTCCAAATAGGGAAAGGAGTACGTTAAGGCTATATATTGTCACCCTGCTTATTTAATTTATATGTGGAGTACATCATGAGAAACACTGGATTGGATGAAGCACAAGCTGGAATCAAGACTGCCAGGAGAAATATCAATAACTTCAGATATGCAGATGACATCACCCTTATGGCAGAAAGTGAAGAAGTACTAAACGTCCTCTTGATGAAAGTAAAGAGGAGAGTGAAAATGTTGGCTTAAAGGTCAACATTCAGAAAACTAATATCATGGCATCCAGTCCCATCACTTCATGGCAAATAGATGGAGAAACAATGGAAACAGTGACAGATTTTATTTTGGGGGGACACCAAAATCACTGCAGATGGTGACTGCAGCCATGCAAGTAAAAGATGCTTGCTCCTTGGAAGAAATTTATGAACCTAGACTGCTTACTAAAAAGCAGAGACATTACTTTGCCAACAAAGGTCCATCTAGTCAAGGCTATGGTTTTTCCAGTAGTCATGTATGGATGTGAGAGTTGGACTATAAAGAAAGCTGAGCGCCAAAGAACCGATGCTTTCAAACTGTGCTGTTGGAGAAGACTCTTGAGAGTCCCTTGGACTGCAAAGAGATCCAACCAGTCCATCCTAAAGGAAATCAATCCTGAATATTCATTGGAAGGACTGATGTTGAAGCTGAAACACTAATACTTTGACCACTTGATGCAAAGAACTGACTCACTGGAAAAGACCCTGATGCTGGGAAAGACTAAAGGAAGGAGAAGGGGAAGATAGAGGATGAGATGGTTGGATAGCATCACCAACACAATAAACATGAGTTTGAGTAAACTCTGAGAGTGGGTGATGAACAGGGAGGCCTGACATGCTGCAGCTCATGGGGTCGCAAGGAATCGAACATGACTGAGCGACTGAACTGAACTGAGTCATTAAGTTGTGTCTGACTCTTCTGCTACCCCACTGACTGTAGCCCATCAGGTTCCTCTGTCCATAGGATTTCTCTGGCAAGAATACTGGAGTCGATTGTCATTTCCTCCTCCAGGGTATCTTCCTGAACCAGGGATCAAACCTATGTCTCCTTCACTGGCAGGGCAGACTCCTTACCACTGAGCCACCAGAGAACACAAAGAGTATAATACATTGGTAAAGGGCAATGGTTCTTATCTCCTACTGCTTCAGAACTTCAGACAAGAGAAGGCTTAACAAAGCCACTGGGATGGGGGAGCCTGCTGGGCTGCCGTCTATGGGGTCGCACAGAGTCGGACACGACTGAAGTGACTTAGCAGCAGCAGCAGTAACAAAAAATTTAGGAGTAAAAGCAGGATTCAAATAGAACTTGTAAGGATTAGTAAATCTAGCATAGAAAAAGAGCTTTTGCACAAGTGAAATGATTTGTTTAAATAGTTTTGGAATATCAAAATGGAATTTCATTTGCAGAGAAGAGAAGTTATCCTTGGAAAAAGCCCCTGAATTCCTTACAGGTTATATGGATTAGCCTCTCCTCATAGCTTCTCAATCCTGAGGCAAACTGAAAACTCCACACTCCCTTCTCTCTCCAAGAGTCCCATTCCCCCACATGACTTTTCCTCCTTTTAACAAAACAAGAGACATCTAACTTTCCTGACACATGCAGCTGGCACCAAAGCAAACCAAGCTGTGGGGTGGCTGACCCAAAATTACTGATGAATGTTCAAAATAAACACATTTTCAGCCAATCTGGAATGGTATATTTCTAAGAGGACAGAGAGCTCTTAAAATTAACTAACTCATCTGGACAAACTTCCATCCAATGGAAGTTTTTCAATAATGAATATCAGACCATAGATCTTCCTGCAGCTGAGCTTGTTTATCATGCAAGGAGTCTGCTTCTTCATGTCTCATGGATAGCTTCATGATTTTTATTTTCACTGGCTTCTGGCTTCTTATATTTATATAAACAGGCCAAGAAAACAAAACACATGAGAGCAAGTTTAAATGGTAGATTCTTCATTCCTCCAAAAGGCAGAGATACGAACCTTTCCTTTTATATATGTCAGATAGACAATTGAGGAAGAAAAGATACATGTTTGGGAGAAGAGAGGCCCTTGTTTAAAAAGCATAACTTACTAAAGTGGTTTTTCTTATTGTGTGGAAATTCTAATCAAGTGCTCTCTGTTGCAATGTCTGAAGACTGCAGAGTAAGGCCTATACATAAAACAATACCAAACCAAAATTAAGAGTGGATTTGCAGCTGAAACTAACTAAACTAGTATTCTGAAAGAACTCGATTGATGGTACATATAACCAATTCCTATCAAGCATGATTTTTTTATGTTTTGTTTGCCTGTTTATTCTTATTTATATAGAAAATAATCTTCTTCTAAATGAGCTCTGACTGTGGCTCTAAAGGGAGAGGCATATCTTTTTTGAGATAGAGGAAAACCCTTTAAATATCCTAGGAATGTCCTGCCTTTCTTTCAATAGATTGACCACACTGAATAATGGGGAGTTCTCACTGTTCTTAGTCAGAGGAGGCCCAAGAGATGCTCTTCCCAGCTTAGGAAGCAAAAAGGGTGCCTCCAACCCTCTGTGAACTACACTATGTTGATGCTTCTGTTGCCCCACATGTATCTCCCCTACTGCTTGCCTCCCAATGGATGTTTTCTAACTTAATTCATAGAGTTCTTTCTGCCACAGATCACTTTATGTAACCATCATGTCATGACTCATGTAAAAGAAGAGAGTAAACACCATTTGTTATTTATCTACTATGTACTGGGCAGGAAACTGACCACATGGGTCACAACCTTGTCTAACTCAACTGAACTGTGAGCAATGCCATGTAAGGCCACCCAAGAAGGATGGGTCATGGTGGAGACTTCTGGCAAAATGTTGTTCACTGGAGAAAGAAAGTGCAAACCACTTCAGCATTCTTGCCTTGAGAACCCCATGAACAGTAAGAAAAGGCAAAAAGATATGACACTGAAAGATGAACTCCCCTGGTTGGTAGGTGCCCAATATGCTATAGGAGAAGAGCTGAGAAATAGCTCTAGAAAGAATGAAGAGACTGAGGCAAAGCGGAAACAACACCCAGTTATGGATGTGTCCAGTGGAGAAAGTAAAGCCCAATGCTGTAAGAACAATATTGCACAGGAACCTGGAATGTTAGGTCCATGAAAAAAGGTAAACTGGAAGTGGTCAAACAGGAGATGGCAAGAATGAACATTGACATTTTGGAAATCAGTGAACTAAAATGGACTGGAATGGGCGAATTTAACTCAGATGACCATTATATCTACTACTGTGGGAAAAATCCCTTAGAAGAAATGAAGTAGCCCTCACAGTCAACAAAAGAGTATGAAATGCAGCACTTGGGTTCAATCTCAAAAATGACAGAATGATCTCTGCTCGTTGCAAAGGCAAACCATTCAATATCACAGTAATCCAAGTCTATGCTCCAACCACTAATGATGAGGAAGCTGAAGTCAAACAGTTCTATGAGGACCTACAAGACCTTCTAGAACTAACAACCAAATATATATATATATATATATATATATATATATGTATATTCTTTTCATCATAGGGGACTGGAATGCAAAAGTAAGAACTCAAGAGATACCTGGAGTAACAGGCAGATTTGGCCTTGGAGAACAAAATGAAGCAGGGCAAAGGCTAACAGAATTTTGCCAAGAGAACGCACTGGTCACAGCAAACATCTTCTTCCAACAAACAAAAGACGACTCTACACAGAGATATCACCAGATCAGTTCAGTTCAGTTTAGTTCAGTCGCTCAGTCATGTCCGACTCTTTGCGATCCCATGAATTGCAGCACACCAGGCCTCCCTGTCCATCACCAACTCCCAGAGTTCACTCAAACTCATATCCATCATGGTCAATACAAAAATCAGATTGATTATATTCTTTGCAGCCAAAGCGGGAGAAGCTCTATACAGTCAGCAGAAACAAGACCGGGAGCTGACTGTGGCTCAGATCATGGGCTCCTTATTGAAAAATTCAGACTTAAATTGGAAAAAGTAGGGAAAGCCACTAGACCATTCAGCTATGACCTAAATCAAATTCCTTACAGTGGAAGTGACAAACAGATTCAAGGGATTAGATCTGATAGAATGCCTAAAGAACTACCAATGGAGGTTCGTAACATAGTACAGGAGGTGGTGATCAAAACCATCCCCAAGAAAAAGAAAGGCAAAATGGGTATCTGAGGAGGCATTACAAATAGCTGAAAAAAGAAGAAAAATGAAAAGCAAAGGAGAAAAGGAAAAATACACACATCTGAATGCAGAATTCCAAAGACTAGCAAGGAGTGATAAGAAAGCCTTCCTAAGTGAACAACACAAAGAAAAAGAGGAAAACAATAGAATGGGAAAGACTAGTGATCTCTTCAAGAAAATTAGAGATACCAAGGGAACATTTCATGCAAACATGGGCACAATTCAGGACACAAACGGTATGGACCTAACAGAAGCAGAAGATATTAAGAAAGGGTGGCAAGAATACACAGAAGAACTGTACAAAAAAGATCTAATGACCCAGATAACTAGGATGGTGTGATCACACACCTACATCTTGGAGTCAGACATCTTGGAGTGCAAAGTCAAGTGGGTCTTAGGGAATATTACTACAAACAAAGCTAGTGGAGGTAATGGAATTTCAGCTGAGCTATTTCAAATCCTAAAAGATGATGCTGTGAAAGTGCTGCACCTCAGATGTCAGCAAATTTGGAAAACTTAGCAGTTGCTACAGGACTGGAAAAGGTCAGTTTTCATTCCAATCCCAAAGAAAGGCAATGCCAAAGAACGTTCAAACTACCACAAAATTATACTCGTCTCACATGCTAGCAAAGTAAGGCTCAAAATTCTCCAAGTTAAGCTTCAACAGTACCTGAACCAAGAACTTCCAGATGTTCAAGCTGCATTTAGAAAAGACAGAATAACCAGAGATCAAATTGCCAACATCTGCTGGATCACAGAAAAAGCAAGAGAACTGCAGAAAAATATATACTTCTGCGTCATTGACTATGCTAAAGCTTTTTTTTTTTTTTCATTTTAAAAAAATCAGCTTTATTGAGATAGTATTCGCATTCAAAACATTCACCTATTGACTGTATGGATCACAACAAACTGTGGAAAATTCTTAAAGAGACGGGTACCAGACCACCTTACTTGCCTCCTGAGAAACCTGGATGCAGGTCAAGAAACAACAGTTAGAACCGGACATGGAACGATGGACTGATTCCAAATTGGGAAAGGAGTGTGTCGAGGCTGTATACTGTCACCCTGTTTATTTAACTTATATGCAGAGTACATCATGTGAAATGCCAGGCTATATGAATAACAAGCTGGAATCAAGATTGCTAGGAGAAATATCAATAACCTCAGATAATCAGATGACACCACCTTAATGCCAGAAAGTGAAAAGGAACTAAAGAGTCTCTTGCTGAAGGTGAAAGAAGAGAGTGAAAAACCTAGCTTAAAACTCAACATTCGAAAAACAAAGATCATGGCATCCAGCCCTATCACTTCATGGGAAACAGATGGGAAAAAATGGAAATAAAGGCAGATTTTTCTTGGGCTCCAAAATTACTGAGGATGGAGACTGCAGCCATGAAATTTAAAAGACACTTGCTCCTTGGAAGAAAAGCTATGGCAAACCTAGACAGTGCATTAAAAATCAGAGACATCACTATTCTGACCAAGGTCCACATAGTCAAAGCCATGGTTTTTCCAGCAGTCGTGTACAGATGTGAGAGTTCTACCATAAAGAATGCTGAACACCAAAGAATTTATGCTTTTGAACTGTGGTGCTGGAGAAGACTCTTGAGAGTCCCTTGGACAACAAGGAGATCAAATCAGTCAATCCTAAAGTAAATCAACCCTGAATACACATTGGAAGAAGTGATGCTTGAAGGTGAAGCTCCAATACTTTGGCCAGCTGATGAGAAGAGCTGACTCACTGGAAAAGACTCTGATGCTGGGGATTTAGGGAAGGAGGAGAAGGGGACAACAGAGAATGAGATGGTTAGATGGCATCAGTGACTCAACAGACATGAGTTTGAGCAAACTCCAGGAGACAGTGAAGGACAGAGAAGCCTGGTATACTGCAGTCCATAGAGTTGCAAAGAGTTGGACAAGACTGAATGACTGAACAAAAAAAAAAAAAAAGAAGAAGAAGACAGCATTAGATCAACCCTCTTAAAATTTTAAGCATAGCATCCTCAAGATTCATACCTGCTATTGCATATGGCAGAATTTCTTGCCTTTTTAAGGCTAAATAATATTCCATTGTATGTACATACCACATTTTCTTTATCCATTCATCCATCAGTGGACATTTAGGTTTTTTCCATATCTAGACTATTGTGTTACAATGAACATGGGAGTGGAAATACCTCTGAGATCCTAATTTCAATTCTTTTTGATAAATACCCAGAACTGGAATTGCTGGAAGGTATGACTATTCTTTGTTTTAGGAGTCTTTATACTATTTTCCAGCTATAGCAGCTGCAGTGCCTTACATTCCCACCAACAGTGCACAAGGGTTCCAATTTCTCTATGTCATCACTTGTCATATTCTATTTCTTTGATAATAACTATCCTAACAGGTATGAGATGATATCTCACTGTGGTTTTGATCTGCATCTCTCTGATAATTAGTAATGTTGAGCATCTTTTCATAGATCTGCTGACCGTTTGTATATATTCTATAGAGAAATGTTGTTCCAAGTCCTTTGCCTAGAATCAAGATTGCCAGGAGAAATATCAATAACCTCAGATATGCAGATGACACCACTCTTATGGCAGAAAATGAAGAGGAACTAAAGAGCCTCTTGCTGAAGGTGAAAGAGGTAGAATGTAAAAGATGGCTTAAAACTCAACATTTAAAAAACTAAGATCATGGCATACAGTCTCATCACTTCATGACAAATAGATAGGGAAACAATGGAAACAGTGACAGACTTTATTTTCTTGGGCTCCAAAATCACTGCAGATGGTGATGGCAGTCCTGAAATTAAAAGAAACTTGCTCCTTGGAAGAAAAGCTACAACAAACCTAGACAGCATATTAAAAAGCAGAGACATTACTTTGCCAACAAAGGTCCACCTAGTCAAAGGTATGGTTTTTCCAGGAGTCATGTATGGATGTGAGAGTTGGACCATAAGGAAAGTTGAGCACCAAAGAACTAAATGTTTTTGAACTTCTGGTATTAGAGAAGACTCTTGAGAGTCCCTTGGACAGCAAGGAGATCCAACCAGTCCATCCTAAAGTAAATCAATCCTGAATATTCATTGGAAGGACTGATGATGAAGCTGAAGCTCCAATATTTTGGCCACCTGATGCAAAGGGCTGACTCATTAGAAAAGACTCTGATGCTGGGAAAGATTGAAGGGAGGAGGAGGAGACAACAGAGGATGAGATGGTTGGATGACATCACCAACCCGATAGACATGAGTTTGAGCAAGTTCTGGGAGCTGGTGAAGGACAGGGAAGTCTGGCATGCTGCAGTCCATGGGGTCCCAAAGACCATGAATGACTGAACTGAACTGAACTTGCCAAGTTTTCAATTGCATTATTTGTTTTCTTGCTATTAAGTGAGGACTTCTATATTTTTGGGTATTAATCCCTTGTCAGATAGATGGTTTGTAAATATTTTCTCCTATTGTACAGGTTGTCTTTTTACCCTGTTGTTTCCTCTGCTCTGCAGAAACTTCTTAGTTTGATGTAGTCCCACTTGTCTTTTATTTCATCACCTGTACTTTTACCAACAAAATCAACGTCAAGATCAATTTCATGAAGCTTTTCCCCTATGTTTCCTTCTATACATTTTACAGTTTCAGGTCTTATTTTGAAGTTTCTAACCCATTTTGAGTTTATTTTGCTCATAGTATAAGGGTCCAATTTTGTTCTTTTGCATATGAATGGAGAAGGAAATGGCAACCCACTCCAGTGTTCTTGCCTGGAGAATCCCAGGGATGGCAGAGCCTGGTGGGCTGCCGTCTCTGGGGTCACACAGAGTCGGACACGACTGAAGCGACTTAGCAGCAGCAGTAGCAGAGGATATCCAGTTTTCTCAACACCATATATTAAGGAGATTATCATTTCCCCACTGTGTATTCTTGGCACCCTGCTTGAAGATCAGCTGTCTGTAAATGCAGAGATAATGAGAGTTAAATAAAATAGTAGATTAAATGTGGGTACAATGTCTGATTCACATTAAATGCTTAATACAAGTCATCAGTAAAAAAAAAATAGCTATTTGATGATGACAACAACATGGTGATACTGCTGCTGCTGCTGCTGCTGCTAAGTCACTTCAGTCGTGTCCGACTCTGTACAACCCCATAGATGGCAGCCCACCAGGCTCCCCTGTCCCTGGGATTCTCCAGGCAAGAACACTGGAGTGGGTTGCCATTTCCTTCTCCAACATGGTGATAAGATGATGACAATTAACAGAGCCATCCACTCACTTACCTAGTCCCTATTTATAAGCAAGAATATAATACTGTAAGATGACAGGGCAGGTTTAAGAGTGCATATTAGCTACAGGAAAGATTCTCCCCCTATATGTTAACTAGATTCATAACTGTCACACAGATATGAAATACAAAAGTGTTTTCTTCCCATGTACTAATACGTAGAAAAGATTTTTAACCCCATCCTCAACACTCCAACTGTCTGACTTTAATTGCCTTTTGAAAGAAAAGTCCGGAAAAGAAAGAGGTGAAAAGGGAGATTATTTCTACTTGAACTGACAGCCAAAAACCTGCTTTGCACTGACTAAATTTTAAAAAATTAAGTTTGGCTCATGCCAATGTTATTAATCCCTCAGTTTGTAAGCTCCGTTTGATCCCAATGAATCTCTTTTTTAAAAAGAGTCTCCCTTTCATGTTAGAAATGGAGCACAAAGTAATTGCAGAGGATACTATCCATATCAAATCAGTTACCATGTCCTGTCAATTTTTCCTTTGTAATGACTCCCCAACTATTCCTTTTCTTTCTCATTGCTCCTTTTCTAATGTAATCTGTCCACATCTCACTCCTGGATATTTTCACTAGTCTCTCCTTGATCCCTCTGCAGCTAGGAATCTACCACTTTCTGTTCTGTGAGGAGCTATGAAATAAATATTCCTAAAATATCACATATAATTTTCTTAATCACAACCTTTCCTTGATTGTTATGTAAAAAATAAAACCCAAACCTCTTTACTTAACTCTCAAGTTAATTCTCAGATTGTCTTGCACAATCTGATCCCCAATCCCAGTTTCATCTTTCAAGGAATGCCTTTTACAACTGGTTCCCAAATGGCCTTGGTATATTGGAAATGGCATTGACTCAATGGCACATAATCATTATCTGTAGTTCATCAATTCCCAAATATTAAGCAGTTACAGAAGAATAAGAAAGATAAAAAGAGTAATATTCCTTCATTTCCAAATACTCCTGACCACAACTAAAAACCCATGAAAAGGATCAAAGGTTAATGTTTGTTAAAAAAAAAATCCACTCTATATTCCTTCATTCTCAAGAAAATTTTACTTCTCAAACTATGCTCACAGTTATTTCCAGAGCTCTTCTAACTTCCAGTAAACCAAGACTGTCAAAGGATGAGCATGAAACTGGTGTCTATGGTGGTAACTCATCAGTCTTCCAATGTCATCAAGATTTCACAATGCTCACTTCATGCCCTCACCACAGCCCCCTCCTATACTAGTAAAGCAAATGCAACTACTTGGAGGGCAAGTCAGGGACTGGGAGCAGCTGAGTAAATCAACTGCCAGGCTGGGAACAGAATCCAAGAATTCTATTCCTGCCTCATATCCAGTTACTAGGAGTTGTCCGTTTGGGTTTAGTCTGTTTTTAGTCTCTCCTTATATTTTTTTTTTTCCTTCTAAATAAACAGCTTGTCTAATACAAGACTCTCAAGATGTGAGGGCTCCTTCTTCACATGGAAGCAGCAACTTCTAAAGATCTCTGTTTTCTGCATGAGAATATTTCATTAGATTAGATTCATGGATTCTCTGTAGACTCTGGGGTTCTTTTGGTTAATGGTTATTGCAAACACAGATCCAGAAGCGACCACTGGAAGGACAACTACCTTCAAGGTACGTGAATTAAAGACCTTTGTCTTCAATTTTGATGGATTCCAGATCACCACAAGCTAACTCATTCATTATTCCTTCAACATTTATCAAGCACCTACTATGTGCCAGGCCTGTGCTTAGCACAGGGCATATAATGATTTTAAAAACACCACCACACACTCAAGGGCAGAGATACCAAGGAACAGAGGTCTACTCTAAGGTGAAATGTGGAGTGAGTCCTTAGGCATTATTATTTTATAGTAAGAGGATCATTAGTCCCTCTCTGGCTTTTAAATTCTGTAAGGGTATATTAAAATAGGAGTTGAAAACAAGTAAGTAAGCATTCTGACCACCAAAATGTACTCATCACTGAACCAGATATTACAAAACTCTAAAATGGACTGGAAGCAACCGTGTATTGCTGAAAAGAACACAAATTTTAGAATCATAAACTCTGATTCTAGCAAGTCCTAGTTGTAAAGATAGGACAAGTTATTTAACCTCTCTGAACTTCAGTTTCCTCAACTTGTGTGTGTGTGTGTCCAACTCTTTGTGATCCCATAGACTGTAGCCTGCCAGGCTCCTCTGTCCATGGAATTTTCCAGGCAAGAATACTTGAGTGGGTTGCTATTTCCTTCTTCAGGGGATCTTTCCAACCCAAGGGTCAAACCCATGTCTCTTATGTCTCCTCTACTGGCAGGCGGGTACTTCACCAGCTGAGTCAACAGGGAAGCACTTCTTTAACTTGAAGAGGTGAGAAAATCTTCCTGGTTAGGATTAAATGAAACATAATATAAAATGCCTTGCAGAGGGTCAGTGCTCAAGAGCTGTTTATTACCTTTGTTTCAAAGAAATTGGGGCTACTGACATCAATTAGGAGATTACCACTTGAGCAGATGGTCTAGACTAGGACAGCGACAGTAAGACCAACGGAAAAGTAATATATATCAAAGGCAATCAAACAGTCAGGCAGGAGATTTAGCATTGCATCAAAAAGGTTTCATTACACTCATAAACTAAAAGAAACATTCTTTTAGGGATAAACAAAATATGGTATATCGATACAGCCTAATACTGGTCAGAAATAAAAAGAAATAAGTACTGATATATGTTATAACAAGGATGAAACTTTAAAACATCATGCTAAGTTAAAGTAATTATTCCCAGAGAACTACTGATTGTATGATTTCGTTTATCTGAAATACCCAGAATAGGCAAATCCATGGGGACAGAAGGTGCATTAGTTGTTGCCTCCATTTGGGCGTGGGAGGAGATTGGGTGAGATAACTAAGGGATGTGAGGTTTCCCTCTGTAGTGATGGAAATGTGGCTGTGATGGTTGCACAACTCTGTGAATATTCTAAAAGCCACCGAAGTGTGTAAGTGGTGTGTGAATTGTATTGAATGTAAATTATACACCAATAAAGCCATTTTTTAAAGATTAAATAAGACAATGCTTATAGCATCTCGGAAGTGCTCAATAAATGTAGACTGATGATGTTACTGATATTGTTTCCAGAAGAAAATACATTTAATCTCAATTTTTTTCATGCATGTTACTGATGAGAATCATCTGCACACTTAATCTCAAAATACTAAACTATTATGTAATATAGAGGAAACATTAAGAAATCTCAGCAATGTTCTAATAATCTAAACTCCTATAAATATTTACAATAATCAGAAACAATAACATCTATGACAATCAGAAGTAATAACAGTGATACCAATGAAGTCTTCCTCAACTATTTCAGATAAAGTTTACTGCTTCTTCCTCTGTAGTTTGTCTATTTATACTTTCATCACATCATTATCTATTGTAAACATATGACATTTTTCTCACTAAAGTGTAAGTTCTATCAGAGTAAGGACTGTGTTCCATTCAGTTTTGTATCCTTTGGGAGAACATAGTGCAATGCTGATACATAGTAACTGTGCTTAATACATGTTTATTGAATGAGCATTTAATTTAAAATTCCTGGAATTCTTGTAACTTCTCATCTCTGAATTCCTGTTTCAGACTCCCTAAAAAAAGAGGAGGAGGTTTTGAAAGGTGACCAATACCTGACTAATAAACTGCAGCCATGAAATCAAAAGACGCTTACTCCTTGGAAGGAAAGTTATGACCAACCTAGATAGCATATTCAAAAGCAGAGACATTACTTTGCCAACAAAGGTCCATCTAGTCAAGGCTATGGTCTTTCCTGTGGTCATGTATGGATGTGAGAGTTGGACTGTGAAGAAGGCTGAGCGCCGAAGAATTGATGCTTTTGAACTGTGGTGTTGGAGAAGACTCTTGAGAGTCCCTCGGACTGCAAGGAGATCCAACCAGTCCATTCTGAAAGAGATCGGCCCTGGGATTTCTTTGGAAGGAATTATACTAAAGTTGAAACTCCAGTACTTTGGCCACCTCATGCAAAGAGTTGACTCATTGGAAAAGACTCTGATGCTGGGAGGGATTGGGGGCAGGAGGAGAAGGGGACGACAGAGGATGAGATGGCCGGATGGCATCACTGACTCGATGGACGTGAGTCTGAGTGAACTCTGGGAGTTGGTGACAGACAGGGAGGCCTAGCATGCTGTGATTCATGGGGTCGCAAAGAGTCGGACACAACTGAGCGACTGAACTGAACTGAACTGAATAAATGAAAGCACCTCAACAAGTGATGTTTTAACTAGTTTTGCCAGTCTTAAACTTCCAAGGATCTCAGGAACAGGAAAATAACCTGAAACAGGTTGTTTGCTGCTACTGCTGCTAAGTCGCTTCAGTCGTGTCCAACTCTGTGTGACCCCATAGACGGCAGCCCACCGGGCTCCGCCATCCCTGGGATTCTCCAGGCAATTACACTGGAGTGGGTTTCCATTTCCTTCTCCAATGCATGAAAGTTAAAAGGGAAAGTGAAGTTGCTCAGTCGTGTCCGACTCTTAGCGACCCTATGGACTGCAGCCCACCAGGCTCCTCCATCCATGGGATTTTCAAGGCAAGAGTACTGGAGTGGGATGCCATTGCCTTAGCCCTCGGAAAACTCTGAAAAGTCTATATAATCAGCCTATGATCCCTGCCATCATTACTAAAGTAAAATGTTTGAGAAGCCCCTCCCAGCTCTCCATCTTGCTGCTGCCTTTCAGAGAACATTTTCCTCTTCTGGCTACCATAGGTACTAGTACTAGTAACCAGTAGCAAAGCCTAGTTCCTCCAAATGTGGTACCCAGATCAGCAGCATGGGCAAGACCTGGGAATTTGTTGAAAAAGCAGAATCTCATTTTTAACTAGATACCCAGGTGATTTACATGCTCATTTACATACTGAAGTAGAGCTGACTATACCTGGTCTCTAGATTCAGACTGTCTAGACTTGAACTCCACAACAGACCCACTGGAGTACCTTATGCAAATCACTTCACCCAGGGATTCTTACTCCAGTGCACACTTTAGAACCACCTGGATTCTAAAAGGATTTTTAAAAATCACAAAGCCTTGGCTCCACCAGAAATTGATTTAATTAGCCTGCTGCTGCTGCTGCTAACTCCTTTGACCCAATAATTTTTAAAGCTCCCCTAACTAGGGGAATGAAGCCAGAATTCAGAACTACTGAGTAACTTCTCTAAGCTTCTATTAAACAGGATAGGGGTTGTGAGGAACAAAAAATCTGATCACCTTTGAAGAGTTTTTGGCCTAGTTCTTGGGATGTATAAGTGCTCAATAATTGGCAGTTATTATTATCAGACTGGAAATGTGGAAATGAACTGTCCTATGGCAAGGATAAAAAAAGAACAAAATATTAGTCTGGCCCCACAGGTACGTACCAGCCAAACTCATCAGGTACAAAAGAAAGGACACAATCAAAGTAACACATTATCCCCAGGATGACCTCTCCTAGCAGCCAACTGTTGATTGAAGCTTCAAGGAAACTACAACGTGTCAGGTAAGGGGCACACCATCCCTGCAAGGTGTCAGCAAAGGCCAGCACCTTAATTTGGAATGTACTGATGGCAGGTGGGGGAGCATTATTTCAGCAGGTCTGTAACACAGGAAATCCCCCTTACCACACCTTCCTGATTTACACTGATTCTTGATGCACACCACATGTGTCCTCAAATCTCTCTTTCCCTCCCCCGCAAATTGTCAATCGTTCTGTTCCACATTTAGGTGATGAAAACTTAAAACCTGTGGTTATAACTTCTATGAGAAATTTCATTTTGAAAGCTTTCTAAATTTCAACTTTATTGCCACGAGGAAAATAGAAGAAACAAAAGACCTCAGTCATCCACTACACAAAAACCCCTAGTGACATTTAATAAGTGTAAGTTTTCTACAGCCAGTTGTTGAAAATCCTGACCTTTGGGCTGGGGTACCATTCATTTGCTTCTACAAATGTTCTATGAAACAATAGCATTTATTTTTCTAATGGTTTCAGGTTACATGTTTAGTTTCACCTATGGGTTATAACTTGGCTAAACCTGAACTGCAGTTTCTTTTGAATCTACAACACAGTGAATTTAACCTGAGTCTACTCTTCCTAGAGGATTCATAATGGCCAGTAAGTCCACAATCTGTTTTTGTTTCCAACAACTGCAAGAAAATAGGAGAAGGCAATGGCAACCCACTCCAGTACTCCTGCCTGGCAAATCCCATGGATGGAGGGGCCTTGTAGGCTGCGTCCATGGGGTCCCTAAGAGTCGGACACGACTGAGCGACTTCACTTTCACTTTTCACTTTCATGCACTGGAGAAGGAAATGGCAACCCACTCCAATGTTCTTGCCTGGAGAATCCCAGGGACAGGAGAGCCTCGTGGGCTGCCGTCTACGGGGTCGCACAGAGTTGGACACGACTGAAGCGACTTAGCAGCAGCAAAGAAATAAACATTCAGATGAAGAGTATACATATTAGGGCACTGTGCATATGCATGATAAGTAGCTTCAGTCGTGTTCAACTCTTTGTGACCTTATGGACTAAGGCTCCTTTGTCCATGGGATTCTCCAGGCAAAAATACTGGAGTGCTATGCCCTTCTCCAGGGGATCTTCCCAACCTAGGAATTGAACACACATCTCGTATATCTCCTGCATTGGCAGGCAGGTTCTTTATCACCAGCGCCAACTGGGAAGCCCATTATGGTACTGAGAGACACATAAAGATTTATCTCAATGGTGATCGCAAACATTTTGTTAAATGTGCATGGTTTAGTGACCATCACCTAAAGCTCATATTCTATTTCCAGCTCGTCCCTTGGACTGCAAGGAGATCCAACCAGTCCATTCTAAAGGAGATCAGTCCTGGGTATTCTTTGGAAGGAATTATGCTAAAGCTGAAACTCCAGTACTTTGGCCACCTCATGCAAAGAGTTGACTCATTGGAAAAGACTCTGATGCTGGGAGGGATTGGGAGCAGGAGGAGAAGGGGACAACAGAGGATGAGATGGCTGGATGGCATCACTGACTCAAAGGACGTGAGTTTGAGTGAACTCCGGGAGTTGGTGATGGACAGGGAGGCCTGGCATGCTGCGATTCATGGGGTCACAAAGAGTCGGACATGACTGAGTGACTGAACTGAACTGACTGAACTGCTTACTCAGTATGGGCCTCCTCTGTGGTAAATGAATCCCTCTCACTGGGTACACTGTGATTCCTAATGAATGCCTGAACTTAAAGGCTTCTAATTTCTTTGTTGGAAGTCTCAAGTGATACTGGCATCTACACAGCACTCTACAAAGTCCCCTCTGTGTCATTCTCTGAACTAGTTCTAACCTCACTCTGGGTTTGGATTACAATCTCAAGGGATTCTGAAACTCAGATGCAAAATCTACAAAAAATGACATCCTGCAGCCTGTCCAGAAGTTTGTCAATGAAGAACAGTTCAAAAAGAACCGGAGACTAAACTAGACCCCAGCACACAAGCAAACACATTATAAAAAGTGACAACCATCTCTTTTAATTGCTCATGTGTCTCTCTGTGATTATTCTTTTGTTTTTCCTAACACGTATTTTGTGTCCTAACCCACAAGACCTTTGAATACCCTCATGGGAGGGTCTATGGATACACATTTCTTTTTTAATGTTCCATGATACTTGGTATAGGGCTTCTGAGCACCTGATAGATAAATGGACAAATAAATGAATTAGTGAATGAATCAAAGACTGGATCTCTCTTATCTAAGCATGGTGTAGAGAAAACAGGACTGGGTTCTAATCCTAGTTGCACTAACTACTCATCTTATGACCTTCAGCATGTGACATGTCTTTTCTGCGTCCCCATTTCTTCATACACACACATACACATTTGAGCACACACACGTTTGTCAACAGATTGATTTAAGAACTAAATGAGATAATATATGTAAAACAGAACTCAAAACAAAATGCTATTATTAAGCATTATTATTATTAGTTACCCTTAAGGCCAGATCAAGATCTCTCCTCCTAGGCACCTGTCCTGACCACTCCAGCTCTCATTTAACCTCCTTCTCTGAACTCCTATAGCTTGTTCCACATCCTTTAACCTTTGAATATATCATATCCTGTTCCCACTGCTATTTTTTCCTACACACCTTGTATGTCTGAGGAGATCTCTAACTCACAGAATCTTAGAATTAGATGCCCCAAGCAGACACTGGGATCCATTTTCTTCATTTTATGGATAACAAAGACTTTAGGAAAGTTAACAAGTTACACAATGACCCATTTAATTAGTAGAAAAACAAGTTCATTAACACAGGCTCTACTTAAGCCTTCAGGTTTAACAAATGATGTCACTGACTCCCTGCTCTACAACTCTTTACCTAGGTGATTTTGGGCAAGTTAACCAATCTAAAGGAGATCAGTCCCGGGTATTCTCTGGAAGGACTGATGCTAAAGCTGAAACTCCAATACTTTGGTCACCTCATGCGAAGAGTTGACTCATTGGAAAAGACTCTGATACTGGGAGATATTGGGGGCAGGAGGAGAAGGGGACAACAGAGGATGAGATGGCTGGATGGCATCACCGACTCGATGGATGTGAGTTTGGGTGGACTCCGGGAGTTGGTGATGGAAGGGAGGCCTGGCGTGCTGCAGTTCATGGGGTCGCAAAGAGTCGGACACGACTGAGCGACTGAACTGAACTGAACCAATCTTCGCCTCAGTTTCCCCATTTATCAAGTAGGAAAAATACTTTCTTCATAGGGCTGATAAGATTAAATATTAATCTCTGTAAATTCCTTAAAATAGTATTTAACACATAAGAAGCACCCAACAATGTTAGATAATATTACTATTATTCTTATTAAGCAGCAGGGGAATATCCATCCTTCCATAGTATTTCTAAGATAATAACCCAAATCTGAGCAATTCAACTTTTCCCAGCTTTCCAATCTCATCTTCCATCTTTCAAGGTGTTTTTACCCAGGGCAAGTAAAAAACAAGGTACTGGTTCAATTTCCAAATCCCTCAATTCAAACATACAGATACAGATATGTACCCCATCTTTTCTAAATATGCAGTTTATAGTTTTCATTCTTCATTCTTCACTACACAAAAAGCAAAACACATGCATTAAGGTTTGTAAATAATATAACTACTTTGTTTTACTTCATGTGTCTGTTCCATGCAATGTGATGATAGTTATCTCTATATGGATTTTTATGTGTATATCAACCACAGTGTTTTAATTTTAAATTCCTAGAGACAAAAATGATGTCTGCTTAAGTCAATCAAACATAAATTCTGGGGCACTTGGACTAAATTAGATCAATAATTCAGAGAAGAATTTCAGAAAAATTTTGAGAATGAAGGAGGATTAATAAGGACTGGTCCACCAGAAACCTCAATGAAAAGGGGAATTTGGGCACAGCTTTGAAGGACAAGTAAAAATTTTAATTCAGGACAGAAAATCAGTGTTCAGGTAGAGGGTATAGGATGAGCAAAGTGGAAAGACTTGACAAAGATTAGTCTGATTAAAAAAGAAACATGATACTCAAGACCATTGAAAAATTCTTTTGAATATGTAAGACCACTTTAAGAGTATGGTTCATATTCTATTCCTCCTGCGTAGCCACAGTATCTAGCACTAAGCTTGGGATATGATTTATAATCAAAAACCATGTATTGAATTAAGCAAAATTATAGTCTTCCACTGTACTAAAGTGAAGAAAACTGATTATGAAACCAAAAGACAAAGGAGTCCAACAAGATATCTATACCTTCTACAGCACTAGCTGTGTCAGCCACCCAGTTGTGTCCAGCTCTTTGTGACCCCGTGGACTACAGCCTGCCAGCCTCCTCTGTCCATGGAATCTCCAGGCAAGATACTGGAGTGGGTTGCCATTTCCTTCTCTAGGGGATCTTCCCAACCCAGGTCTCCCTCATTGCAGACAGATTCTCTACTGTCTGAGCCACCAGGGAACCTCCACAGTACTAGCTACTAGTCCACCAATGTGTATTTACTTGTCTACATCACTATCTGTGGACAAGTGCAAAAAAAACAAAACACACAAAATTCTTTCATGCTCATGTATTCATACTCTCTATTTTTATCTCTTTCTGTCTCATATATACACACACACTGTTCAGAGTTCCAATCCATTGTTCACAGACTGAGACAGCTGAAAATTTGATTAAGGTACTAAGAAGCACAGACGTTAAGAGTCTTAACATCTAATCCACTTTGATGAAGGATTCTCAGAAGAGGCTCCTGCCTCTACAAACCCAGACCATGTGACTGGCAGGCTGAAGAGGCCCACGGAATTTTGAAAGAAATTTCTTTTCTTCCGTGAGGTACCCATGACACCAGGAGGCCTTGGGAGAACAGAAGAGAGGATGTAAATAAATATGGCAAGAGAAATAGTGGTATCTGGTATTGGCAACAGCAACACAACAGGAACACACAACAATTTGTGGATTACCTTTGTACCCAATTATCAGGTGATAAATTATGTAAAAAGGGGTTGTGATTGAAATACCTATTTTCTGATTCACTGAAATTAAGTCAACTCTACAAGCAGTAGACCAGAGTTTTCATATCTCTTCTCTACCACTTCCAGCACTAGACAGATCCACAATTACTAAACTGTGACCAAATGGCATGATAACTATCTTTGTGAGATGCCACATTAAATTCACAGGGGTATCTATAGTGAGCTGCAACTAGCACTCCGGACCTGGGTACCAAATTTCAAAAATTACAGAAAATACATCCACTTTGTTTCCAAAAGGCAGAATAAAATACACATAAAACTTCAGGTAATTTCTGACACCCTTTAATACAATATTAAATTGTGTCAAATCCTTCTAAATCTGCTGGCAGACAAATCATGAAATGCTAAATGCTGACCTTGGAATGGAGGCTTTTCTTGGCCTAAAAAATCTTTAGAAACTATTTTTGGCTGATGCTGTGAAGTGATAAGAGGTCAGGAGTATATAATTTGACAACTGTACCTGGGCCTCATTCATCTTCTCAGCCTCAGCACCAAACGAGCCTGGAACTAGCTTCCTGTTCAATGAGTATATTCATGAGTGAATAAACATGAAATAGTAGCCTGTTTTTACTCTATAAAAGAAGAGTGATAAAAATTATCAAGCAAATCCTAAAACCTTTACTTTATATACCCTATAAGAACCAAATTAATAATTTAGTTTTAAATTATCTGTCCTTCAAACATGCTTCATAACTCAAACCTCATCAAGTGCAGTTGTAACACACTTTAGCTAAAGTATATGAATGTGTTGCAATGATTTAGATAAAAATGGGGAAGGGCAAGGGTCACCGCCCATGTTGAAAACATGTCTTCCCTTCTCCAGTAGAGTAAAAATATTTATAATAGCCTCTATTTTCCTATAGGGCCAATCCCATTTTACTATGCTTAAAATTCAACATTCCCATCATCTGATCTGGATTTACGCAACCAAACTTTACTCTTCCACATGTACTTTCTTCTTTTGTAATTACATATTTTGAAGCTAACAAAAATACATTACACTAGAACTTCTTTAAATCCAAACTAGACATTTGAGAAAAATGAATATTTTTAGAATATTCATTCTATTCATTTAGAATATTCATTCTATTCATTTAGAATATTCATTCTAAGAAAATATTCTTAGAATATTTTCTAATATGTGCTTTCATAACTTAAATTATACACATTTCTGAATTAACAAAAGTATGCAAATAGGCTTCTATAAAAAGAAATGTTATGCTTCTAGCAATATGAACTAATATAATTTCTAACATGTACCTTCTATTTAGGCAGGGTGGTAAATAGGGTAATATTGCCCAAACACATAATTCAGCTTTGCCTCATGCTCTTTCCTTTGAATATGTCTTCTCTCTTCATCTCTATATTTCACAAGGCCCAACCTAACTCCCACGTAAGTCCAGCCAGTACTCATCTCTATTTTCCCTGTCACACTCTAGCAAACTATTTTGTTCCACTTAGCACTTCTATATTCTATATTATCTTTGTGTTACTCTTCAGTTTTATCATTATAAATGTTATCTCACTAACAAACTATTACATCATTGATAGCTGGGACAATGTTTTCTGAAGGGGAAAGGTCAAGTATTTTGTAGGGTATCCTTCAATTTGACTAGTGTTTTCTCATATTTACAGAGAGTTATGGATTTGAGGAAAGAATATCACAAAGGTAAAGTGTCCTCTCATCACATGATATCAGGGAATACATGATATCAACATGACTCATCTGCTGATGTTAACCTTGATCACTTTGTTGAAATGATATCCGACAGCTTCTCCACTGTAAAGTTACTATTTTCCCCCTTACAGACTCTCTTCTTTAGAAACAAGTTGTTAAATCCAGCCCACACTCAAGCAGAGAACAGAAGCTCCACATCCTAAATGTATCAAAGAATTGGTGGCCATATGCTAAAACCACCACAATAATTAATTAATACTATGAGAAAAATGTTTGGTGCTATGCAAATATCCCATTTTGCTTTAAACTATGCCTACTTATTTTAATACTGATTAGTGGATCTTGCCTACAGCAATAATTACAGTTGTGCTCTAATGTTGATATGGTACTGTATCTTTTATTTGTTTGATAATCTGCCATTTTGTCCAGCATCAAACTAAACACAGATCAGGTAATCAATAAAGACTTGTTAAACATAGTTGAATTTCAAGAAACATTTATGGAAAATAAAGTGAGACAGTGCAAAGTGTGTATGTTCAAGGCAAATATGTATTTTGGCAGTTGTGCTGTTCTTATGTCATATGTCCTGATGGATGGACTGAGAATAGAAAGACAAAGAACTAACTACCTCACCTCTACTAAAACTAGGAAAACTTCCTGGCAAAAGGAGAACAATAATATTAGTTGTATAGTGCCTTAGAGTTTACAAAGTGTACTCCACATTCATTATTTAGGATTTCAGAAGCTCTCAGAAGCAAAAATTTTCAGGAAATGAAAATTGAAAACAACATTTAAATTTGTGAAAAGGTACTATTAAACTGTGAGGTGGAAAATTAGATGTAGAGACTACAAAAGGTCAACCAAGCAAAGCTAAAGTAAAGGCAAAGAAGAAACAGATATGATAAAAAAAAAAAAAAAAGTGTGAGTCCAGTGCAAGGCTTTAAATCAAGTGGTAAAGTTGATTTAACATACAGTATTAAACCAAGGCACTTAGACTACCAAAGATAAAGAGAACACAGTTAAAATAATGAAGTATGTCATTAAACAAATACTAAGAATGGACTTCATGGGAAAATGCATTGAAGGTAAAAAATGAATAGAATCTTTATGTATGTGTTTACACATTTCTTCATTGGCAACCTCCATTTTTCCAGTGCCTTTAACATGCTTTTAACCTAGTAGGCATCTAGAAATATTTGCTGAAGTTCTACTCTGTGTTAGACAGAATGCTAGACATTTTGGGATATGCAACAATTATATATGGTCCCTTTCTATTAATAATTTACATTCTATTAAAAAGTAAAAGACAGAAGGGGCCAAAAGAAAGAAAGCTGCAACCGTCCAAAGAAAGAAAAGATAACTATGAAATGACCTGTTCAGGAAAGGCTTGTGGAAATAAGGGGCACTTGCAAAATTGGGTAAAGTGGGTTGTAAGATTTTAACAAAGCCAAGAAAAAGGCATTTAAAGCACAGACAGAACGGCTGAACACAAGGGGTTGAGATAAAGGTGTTTTAAGGAAACAGTGAAAATCAAGCAAAGCTGCAATAAAAGGTATATGAAAACATAAGAGTACAAAAGATAAGCTGAGATTTTAAAAAGGTTTTGAATGGCAAGTTGAGGAGTTTGAACATTTCCTGTAAGCAATCCAAAAATAATCAAAATATTTCCAGCAAAAGAGTGACATGATGAACATGATTTTTTAAAAATATTAAACTGGCTTTTGATGTGCACAATAAATGGTATATACCTTGATTAAAGATATGATTATGGCAGTAAAGAGACAGGCATACAAATAAAGCACACTGAATATATAACAAAGAGGAGCAGACTGTAGCAAAATAAATTTAAGAACAAAAGATTAACCTATGATTTCTTTGTTAGGAGCAAGAATAGCGTAACATCACATAGAACCGAAAGGAAGTTAGGCACAGGGTAAGACCCCAAAGTATGAAGAATAATCCTATTTCCTATTTTCATTTCTTCCATCATGTTTGTATGAAATTCAAGTTGCCTAAGCTAAAGTGGAATAGGTAACTGTATTAAAGGACTAACTAGAGAAGCTCCCAAAGTGATATATAAACAGTGACTTTAGAAAGAGGAAATGCAGCTGCCTTAAAATGCTTTGAAAGTATTCAGAAAATACAAGCCACATGACTTGCTAATTGCTCAGTTAGTTCAGAGAAAAACAACAAAAACAAAAAATCACATCAAGGTAGCAATACGAATGCATTAACCAGAAAAGTGTACATTACCCAAGCTGGGTATCAGTTCATTTAAATGTTAGTATATAACAAAACTAAGTATTAGTCTCTCATTACCACACACAAAAAAATAATCACTCTTATGTTCTCCACCTCCACTTCTTAAAGAGAATTCTCCCTAATTTTCTTAACCCTCTCAAACAATTCCCTAATTCTATCTCCTTTCTTCTATGGTCTTTCTTCTTTGGTCTACTGCATTTTATTTACTTCTTAGTTCCACTTTAAAATATTAAATATATATATTATAAATTTCTGAAGCTGCCTTTAATAAAAGTAGGAATATTTAGCCTTCATATTTAGCCTTTGCAGTTGACAAAATATTTTATACACATTACCTCTCAGAAGCAATGCATAGCAGGCATTATCATCATCCATATATTATACAGAAGCAGCAAGCCCAGGGCCACATATTCATAAGTGATAGAGTCAGGCCTGAAATACAGGTTTTCTGAATCCAAATTCCATATTCTCCTCCCTATGTCACTCAGTTTCATCATGTGCCAGTAGCTATATCTAATTATTCAAAACGTATGTCATTATTCTATACTATGTTTAAGCCAATACATCTCTTTTTTTAAAAAATTAGGTACTTATGCCCAAATGACCCTATTATACAGCCATTTACTGAGAAAACCTAATTATTTTATGAGGCTCATTATGATGATAGTTATCACTAGATGAAAAGTGATGACTGAAGTATAATATTTACAAAATTGCTGAGCCTATAAAAAAACCATTTTTGCCTTTAATTCTGCAACACATGTAACAAGACAATATGGGTGATTTAAGGATATGTGAGCATCAAAGGACAGAAACAGGGCATTCCTACTCTCTTTAGCTGTGCAAAGGCCTCAAATACTGATATAGTTCAGAGCATCTTATTACCAGGGAGACATAAATCAAAAGGAGTTCAGCTAGGAGCAATAAAACAGATTAGTGTCTGGAAGGACTGACTTTAAAGAAAGTTTTAAAAGAATTAAATCCAGGTAGTCTAGATAAAAAAAACAGCTAAGAGGAAACCTTTTTTTTTGAAGCTGACACTCACAACAAAGAAATTATTTTGAAGATAAATATCTAAAACAGTGCAAAAAGGAATGTTCACATATTTGGAGAATATAAAGGGAAAATTCAGGAGAAATTTACCGACAAAAACCTATGGGACAAAAGAACTTTCTCCCACAGGAGTGGTGAAAACTACATTCCTAGAGATATTTAATACCATGTTGGACAAGACAAGAAAAGGATTCCATATGGAATGATACTGTACTGGCCCCTGAAGTGGTGGGAGGAATGAAGATGACCTCTTAGATCTTTTCCATTTCTGATTTTTTCCTAATTCTATGAAGCTTTATGGAGCACGGCCTTCTACCAATTTCCTTTCTCCCCATGATGCCCACTTTCTCCTTTCACAAACGGAAACAAATTGTAACCTTCATTTTAAGTAGATCTCCCATTCTCAGTGAATACGTAATATAATCCTAGGTACAAATTTTGGAGAAAAAGGCTAATTCCTAAACTTACAATGCCCCCCAACTACCCCCCACAGTGGTTCCTGGGACTCTTACAAGTTTTTTCACAAACTAAAGACGAAGTAGTTCAAATGGACTCAAAGAAGAGCAGTTTCATCAGGAAAACCATTAATATCCTCCCTTCTTGTACCTGAACACAAAGCTGACAGTGACCCTGGGAGCTAAAAAGCACTGGGTCAAATTACCATCAGAGCTGCTGCTCGGGATTATCTTTTAGCTTTCAGCCTTTTATGCTGAGTGACAGCAAAGTCTACCTGCAATCCACATTTTCATAGTAATGACATTTACCTTTGAAAAGATGTAGCCTTAAACACCTACACACTTGGCAAATGTTGTAAAAGAGTAAGTCTGATTCAGGATTCAAACTCAAGAAGCCTCAGCCTTGCCCTCTTTCTCATCTGACACTTAAAAAAAAAAAAAAAAGTTTCTCAGCCAACCTTGAAATAGATCCCAACTCTCCAGAATTCCTGTTCAGTGAAAGCCCCAGAAAATACAACAGGCTCTTCCTCGTTTTGCTGATTTATAAGGACAAGATGTAACAAAATCCAGGGAGCTCTGAGAACATGTCCCTGAGCCCTTTAAAAATAAAACTGTAGCTCATATATGAAAAGGGACAGCAGGGCAGAGATAGTCCTCCAGGAATGGACACTAAAGCTTCTTCTATGCAATCTAAACTACCTTAGTGGCTGAAGACCCAACAGTTGCCATCTTGCCTATTTTACCCACAAAGAAAGTTCATTGATATTAAAACCAAACCCTCTAAACAATTTTTAAAAATATTATTTTCACTTTTCCCTAGTAAAAATGAGACTGTTCATATATTTAAAAAAAAAATTGGCCTCTCATATTAGAATAGGATTCAGAGTTTTCAAAGCCCTTCCAACACTCAACTCTGATCCTGGCAGGAAAAGCTGGCAGTTATAACTCCATTTTGAAATTTAGGGGGTTGGGAAAGTGTGATTCTGAGATTAGGAAGTCTAAAGGAGAACTCACTGCAAAGATTTTCAAACCTTTCCAACAAGAGACCAATCTAAAAGGAATTGTTCCAGAAAATTTTAGTGGATTTCAAAAATGGCTGAAGACCGGTAGCCTCATCTCAGGAAAGCAAGGAATAAGAAAAACAAAAGGCAACTTTTCCTATAATTTCAGGAAGGAAATGTGACCCTGACCCTTTAACAGCCTAGGAACCTGAAAGAATTTTCTCAAGAAATTCCTTGAACTTTCTCCCCACAGGACTAGTCAGCCAGAAGTTTTGGCTACTAGTTCTGGGCCTCTGTCTGAGACTCATCCGCCCAAGAAAAGCCAGGAGCCTGGACAAGGAGAACCTGAGGAGCCCCCTTTACCTAATCACTTCAGAACTCCCACACTCCTGTGTCCCCTCGCCTACAGCTACCAGTTTTTCAAGTAAGCTCCAACCTGGTCCTCCTCCAAATCTGCACGCCCCCTCACACACACACACACACACACACACACACACACACGTACACAGATTGCTCCCCTGCACTCCCCAAACTTTACCCACCCAACAAAAGTGGGAACCAAGTTTCTCACCATCCTCATAGTTTTTGAGATAGTAATCCGGGCCGGGACCCCCACGGCTTTTTGCCGGGTTCCTCAGGTTCTGGAACTGCAGGAAGTCGGTCCTTTTGCCCCCGAAGCGCAGAAAGGCGGGCGAAAGTCCCCGGGCCAGGGTCACCAGGCGCTTGGAGCTGCAGGGGTAGAGAAGGAGAAAGGAAAGGATACGGGGGACAAGCGAGAGGCCGCAGGGCATCAGCAAATCCCTCTTTCTACTCTCTGTGGAGTTTCGCCTGGCACCCTAGCCCGCCAAGCTTTGCGCCGAGGGACCCGGCACTTCGCCTCCTGCGCCCAGCTGGTCGCGGCCCTCTCCTTCAGGCACCCCGACGGTGCTCACGTAAGGCAGTATTTACAAAGACTTAAGACTGTTTGTTAACAGTGTATGCATAGGTAGGGGTACGCTTCTGCTGAGAATACGGGACTAAGGCGCAGTTGCTGGGCTTCTGCCCCTGCCGGGAAAGCGCTCCGAAGGGAGTCGCGCAGCGCAGGGACCTCGGGCTCCGACTTTTGCCAAACTTCTCGGCTGAAAGAGGGAATCTGCCTCCTCTGCCCCAGGGGCAACCGCAACCTCTATGCAGAAGGTGAAAGCCGCCTTCTTTCTCTCAGACCAGGCACCTGACATCAAGTTTGATTCTTTTTTTTTTTCCAACGCCAGTTGATTTTCCTTTTCCACTACCTTATAACAACTGCATGCATCTCCCAAATCCTTGTCTTTCTGAGAACACTCCCCACACCCGCCTTGCACAGTAAAAGCAAGGTCTCTTCGGTCCCTGAAATAATTTAGCCATATCTCAGGAAAGGTAACGACCTTCTCTCCACACCCCCCGAGTTGGGCTCCATCTTTTTCCATTCCCACTCGGGATCATTTGGAAGCTCTGAGGAAAGTGAAGTTTGCCGAAATGTGGAACGTGCGCGTCGCAGCAGACTCTAAAGAGCATCATAACAATGGCATTTACAGCTATTTAGGTTCAGGATTTCCATAAATAGGTTTTTTAAAAGCTAAACACTAATTAGGGAAGGCGCAGAGAAGAGCAATGCGGATACGCTTAATGCTAAGGGCATCTGCTATTGAGTTTCGGGTTTCTAAGTTATTTTTAACGCTTTTCTGGTTCAGGTTCTGAAAATCCAAATCCAAATGGTACTAAAGAGTATCTTGAAGACGGTGGATAGGAAAGGGCGGGGGGGGGGGGGGGGGGGACAACGGAGACTCCGGTTTCAGAGTTTCTGACAAAAGCTGTGGCCGCCCAGAGAAGTCCCAGTAGGGAGAAGGATACCCTGGCCGTGGACTCCAGGACTGCGTTACCAGGCGGGCGCAATCGGGCGTCGTGTGGGCCCACGGCTGGCAGAGGAGACCGTCGCGCGAGTCCGGCCCCGCGGAACCGGCGTTTCCAACGACCGTCCAGCCGGAAGCCTGCACAGCCAATGCAAATACGCCCCGCCACGGCTTCTTTCCCGAAAAGCCGCCTTTCACAGTCTTTTCTGCGGCAAGCATTTAGCGAGAACAGTAAAGGTTTTGTTGTTGTTGTTAAGATAAGAAGCAAAAGAACTCCAAAGGAGTCCGCGCAGCTGGAGAACCGCGATGCAAGTAAGGAGTGTAGTCGCACCCCCGTCGCCGGCCCCCCACCCCACCCCACCCGACTCCCCGGACGAGCTCAAAGACGCGCGCTGCTGCATGAAGAGCTTCCGAAGAGGAATCCGGGCCGCGCAGAGTTGTTCCCGCCCTCCCAGCGGAGGCGCGGGCAGGAACCGAAACGGCCTCGGCAGCCGCAACAGCAAGCACTCAGCCTTCCCGCAACGCTCGCTCCACGTGGAAGAAACGCCCCAAACTGCGCTTCCCGCTACCTGCAGCGTCCTCCCGCCCGGCCGAGGTCAGGGGAGACCCGGAGAACTGAGGGGCGGGCGCACACTAGAAGCAAACTCGAATTTCGCGGAGAGTTAAAGATACTCACGAAAGACGCACGGCGGACGCGGCCTCAGGGCAGAGAAGTGAGACTGAGAGCGCTCGGAGCTCTTCGAGGGAGCCCACAGCTGAGCTCCAATTTGAAGGGAATTTTTTAAAACTCGACATTTGTATTCGACATTGTAGACAATTTATTTATTTATTTTTACAATGCAACTCTCTCCCTGTTGTGAAGGGATCGTGGTTGCCTAACTGCTGAACAGTAATAACCGGGCAGAAGGTGCGCCCCAATTAAGAGTCCAAGCCCTAAAGTAATGTAGAATCCACGATTATAAATCTCCTGGCTTCCTAATCCACCGGTGCGAGACTCAGACCTCCGAAACATCCCTAGAGTATTTCTAGGACCCTTTCCGCTCTCCTTTTTTACGCTATGACCGCAGCGAGGGTTCTTTCTTTCTTTCAAGAAAAACTAAGCTATGCAGTTACCGCAGATTTAAGGAGGAGGGACTGGGGGACCATTCGGTCTATTAAAAGTATCTTTCAAAGTCCTTAAATTTGGAGAGGATAGCAGAGGATATAAAATTAAAACATCCGAACCAATTTGCCTACCGCTCAAGCCTCTGCCTAGATTCTCTGTCTGGAAGTGGGAGAGAACTGACGAAACGATCTTTCCGTGGAAAATTCCACTTTCGTGCGAATCCCGCTTAAACATTCACAGACACACGCAGACACGCACTCTCTCACACACACCCATTCCTCTCGGGTCTTTGTTGCTCGAGACCTTTTCTTCGCTTTTATAACTGCCCTGAATCTCTTGTTTCTCTTCAGAAGGAGTCCGGGAGGCTAATTGTGGATATATGTAAGCACAACATTTTTTCAGTCATAACTGATAAGTTTCTGAAATGCCTTCTGCATTGCAAACATGTGCATCTTAATAGAAAACATTGCTTTTCTCAATCACCAGTTACAGCCTCACAGCAAATATTCCTGGAGGAAGAAAACCTTTCTTCTCTTTGAGAGATCCGCCTGATGTATTTTCTTCTTCTTCTTCTTCCCCCTTTGGAATGGGGGGATAGAAAGGGGTGGGGGTTGCTACTTAAAAAAAAAAAATGATCCATCGAAGCCCCTGCCTTACCTTAAGAAATCGAGCCAGCCATCATGAATGATGGACGGATCCAGCTGCAGAGAGAGGAAGTTCTCATTGACTGTCCTGACTGGGTTCTTGGTGCTCACATCAAGTAGAATCAGGGTCTTTTCCTTCATACCTGGAGCTCTGTCTACAGGCAAGGGTCTCCTGTCTCCAGCTTGGGAGGAAAGGGAGCGATGGAGCAACAGAGCCAAGAAGAGAGCCACCGGGGCTAGGCACGCGGGGGGGCGGGAGTTGCTGGAGGGCATGGCTTCAGGGAAGGCACAGAGCACCCTCATTAAATCCCTCTGATTTAAACCTCTCTTCCTACAGGGTCTCGCTGGTGACTAATTGTCCTTATCTAAAGTGTGTGTCTGTCTGCCTCCCCCCCCCTTTTTTTTCCCCTTCCTTTACCCCCCTCTCTTGAGCTCTCTCTCCCTTTTTTCTTTTTTCTTTTTTCTTTTTTTTCCCTTCAGTGTTTTGGTGCTGGTGGAGCGAACTCACGCCCCTAGCCAGCCTTCTCAGAGACTCGTGCCAAGAGTACTCGTTCACCAGCACCGCCCCTTTAAGAGATTTCGACTGCAGACATTTTTTAACTTTTTAAAGGTAAGGGGGTGGAGGGGGGGAGGCGGGAAGTAAGAGGAAGGGGTGGTGTTGTACCCTCCTGATTTAACCCTCTAGGCTCGGGAAGCGGAGGGAGGGATCGAAACTATACCGTTGTAACATTTGGGGTACGGGCGGGACGTCTTGTTTTTACTTCCCTCCCAGTAAGGCTCTGGGGAGGGCAATTCTAGCTGCGACCCCGACGCGAAAGCCCCTGCGCCATGGAGTCGTGGCTGCACCAGTCGCTCGCCTGTTTGCCCTGACAGCGTCTGGCATTTCGACTGCTCCAGGCCCTTCTCTTTGGGGTAAAGCAGCGAGAGCAAGGCTGCTTAAGTTGCAGAGGGGTCCTGCAGTGGCGACTGTGATTCCTGCCAAAGCACAGAGAGCAAAGGGAGATTCCATGGATCCAAGTATGGACCTCTGCGACGCGCTGGGCAGACACACAGAAGCCACCTCTGACCTCCATAGGGCAAAGACTGGCCAGAAGGAACACACAGAGTGACCAGATCAAAAGGTTTATCTGCCCGTATGGGTAAAAGGCTGCCCATGGTTCCCATCTGCCTGCAGCTGAGGCCAAAATGTCTTGGGGGATTCACTATATACTGACAGGCCAAGTCAAAGCAGCCCTGTCTATGCTTGCCTAGTCTGGGAGGCGTTGCGCCCATCTGAGCCACTGGTTGACTACTCCACTGCAGCAGCAGAGCCACCCCCTCAGCCCCACCTCTATATCAACCTTGGGCTCATCCCTCCCACCGGGAATTACACCTTTCTGGTGCCAGAACAGAACAGTAACACAATTAAGTTTCCAAACTTAGTCGGGAGCCAAAGCCAGAATCTTCCCACACTTAGTTCCTGGATGCTCCAGAACAGCCAAGAGCTGCAGGGTGCACCACCCGCCCTGGTTCATGCATGGATCCCCAACCCACAGCACCTCCCAGGGTGCTAGGATTGAGCCCTAGGTCCCCAGTTAAAGTCAGAGAGAGAGGCCAGACCTGGTTTGCTGCAGTCATACTGTCAGGTTCCACCTTTCGGCTTCTTTCTGGAATAAAATGGGGCTTCTACTTGTCAGATGAAGAGAACTACTTTATGTGGTGTGGGGACTGCATAAGCCTCCCAGGGCCTAGTGGTATCAAACATGCAAAACTCTTAAAATGCAGAGCCAAGGTTTTCCCCAAGGGTTCATGAGCCAAGGGCAGCATCACAGCCACCAAAAAACAGCAAAATGGCAACCTACCTCTCCCTCCTTCCCCTCAACTGAAGTTCCCTGAAGAACTTCTACCAAACTAATCAACCAGGAAATAGAGCTTAGGTGGGTTAGACTGGGAAGTGCCATGAAGACCTTTTAGGAAGTCTGCATAAAGTGAGACCAAAGTAGCGGCGGGGGAGGGGGGGGAACCAAAGGATATTATTTAAAGATGATATTTAAAACCAAGATGTTAATATACTGAAGGATTAGAGGTGATCTCTGGCCCTAAGACCTGCTTCCCACAATTCCTAAAAATGTCTAACACGTCTAGATCCTTGAAAATATGTGTGTGCTTCTATGTAAGAGTGTGTAGTATAGTGTGTGTTTCAATAGAAATTATTGTAATTTTTAAATGTGCACTGAGCAACTCCTAGAGATGGGAACAGCCTGATGAACAAAGGTTTTTACTTACCTCTGTATCGCCAGAACCAGGCACTTAGTAGGTATTCAATAAATGCCTGTGAGCTAAGTTAATGGTAAATCAAATCATGCTCAGCACACTAAAATCATAGACTGCTCTCAAGGAGAATGTGAAAATAAATGCATAGTTTTATTTGTCACAGTAAACTTTTAGGTTTCTTTTCAGTAATTTGTTTTCCCAGTTATTAGCATTTTTCTGGTCATCTCCTTTAGGAAATACTTATCTTCCGAATTCAGAAGCCATTAGTTCATTGCTTATACTCAAAATTAAAACTAATTATATATTTTTAACAAGGAGTCAGATTTTCCAAGGGCTTAAACACCTCCTGGATTACAAGTGAATGTACTTTCAGAAGCCACATTAATTGGGACCAGAGGAAGACCACCTGAATGAAATAAAGAAATCACTCACCCACTGCTGCTGCTGCTGCTAAGATGCTTCAGTCGTGACCGACTCTGTGCGACCCCATAGACGGCAGCCCACAAGGCTCCGCGGTCCCTGGGATTCTCCAGGCAAGAACACTGGAGTGGGTTGCCATTTCCTTCTCCAATGCATGAAAGTGAAAAGTGAAAGTGAAGTCGCTCAGTCGTGTCCGACTCTTAGCGACCCCATGGATTGCAGCCCACCAGGCTTCTCCATCCATGGGATTTTCCAGGCAAGAGTACTGGAGTAGAGTGCCATTGCCTTCTCCGACTCACCCACTAGATGTCTATAATTAATATACCTTTCAAAAATAGCTATTCCTGTGACTAAGAATGAACTTGGTTATAATGAGAATCTGCTTAATTATGAATTTTATCCATAGTTTTTGTTAGTAACCCAACCATTTAGTAATTTCTCGGTGGCCTAGTTAATTACTTTAACCAGTATTCAGTGTCTTCACCAGAACCTCTATGTAGTATAAAAATCAAACCCAACAAAACAGTGTTTTTTTTCTTACTTCCTGAGGAAAACCATCTCGCTAGCCTGGCCACTGAAACCCTAGCCATGTCCAGCCTGAGGACATCTAGGCAAATAAAGTGATTCAATAACATTTAAGGAGTCCCAGATAGTCCTGATTAACTCTGAGATGACTTGCTTAGTCCTTTGGTCTAGTTTGGATATAACTCTCCACAGGGCTACTCTTTGCAAATAGGACCTCCCTCCCTATATCACAGTTTTTATCTTACCTCTCATCTAACCCTAATTATATTCTGTAAGTAGCTCATTGTTAATGCATATATTGATGTTTCTATCCTATCTTCTGTGTGCCAGGTGATAACAATCTATCTCTCTTCTGCCTTAGATTGTAATTTCCAAGGGGATAAGAATTGGGACTCTGTATAAAATATGAATTACTGGGAACTAGATGCATTGAAATCTCTCCTTGGAAATGCTCTGCCTGGTGTTACTGAATGGTCCTTGGTCCTTATAGATAAATTATTTTGTTTTCTGGGAGTCTAAGTTTCCATATTTGTAAGAAATCTTGAAGATTAACTGGTCCAGTGATTTCTAAACAATAGGATTTCAAAATAAGTATTAGTGTGGAAGAACCAACATATTTGCCAAATTTTTATTTTGTCTAGTAAGAACCTTAAATGTATCAACTACTTATTACTATTTTTTTCCCAAAAGAAAAGGACATTAACAGCCAAAAAAGAGCTGAAATGATATGTCAAAATAAACAGCAAGTGTGTAAACTGAATAAATTTAGCTTCATGAAAAATCACTATAATATTTTATCATTTCATCTCAGAGCAATGGAAATATGCCAGTGACCAACATGGGTACTATGATTGGTGACTGGAATTAACGATATATCCTGTGTTTATGGCCAAATTCTACTTTGTAACATACAGTCAGGTACTTTTTAATGATGGTCGTTGTGACTATAATAATTTCTTTCCAGTCTCCTATGCTTTTTCCTCATTTTTAGTTTGTCACAAACTTATTGACTCCCTTTCCTTCTATCAAACACTGAAAATCATTGTCATTTCAATGCCTGCTTTCCCCTTCTGAGAGAACTATTCCTCCCTTCTGAGAGAACTATTCCTAAATGTCTAATAGCTAGGGAAAAAAAGAAAAAAAATTTTCCTTCCACCATAATGGGACAGGAAGCATGAAGCTACAGCAGCCAGTCCACTGTGTCATTGCTGCCTGGGTATTTGTCCATGATAACTACTATTTATTGATATCTTATGGTCCAGGCATGGTGCTCAGGAAAATCTCACTGATCTTGAATAACTCTGAGAGGTAGATACAATTCATTATTACATCTAGTTTACATATAAGAAAATGGAGACTCAGACTTTTTAAGCAACTAATGCACAGCTAATAGGTGTTCCCATCACTTCATGGCAAATAGATGGGGAAACAATGAAAACAGTGACAGACTTTATTTTCTTGGGCTCCAAAATCACTGCAGGTGGTGACTGCAGCCATGAAATTAAAAGACACTTGCTCCTTGGAAGAAAAGCTATGACAAACCTAGACAGCATATTAAAAAGCAGAGACATTACTTTGTTGACAAAGGTCCATCTAGTCGAAGCTATGGTTTTTCCAGTAGTCATGTAGGGATGTGAGAGTTGGACCACAAAGAAAGCTGAGTGCCGAAGAATTGACACTTTTGAACTGTTATGTTGGGAAAGATTCTTGAGAGTCCCTTGGACTGCAAGGAGATCAAACCAGTCAATCCTAAAGGAAAGTAGTCCTGAATATTCATTGGAAAGATTGATGCTGAAGCTAAAGCTCCAATACTTTGGCCACCTGCTGCAAAGAACTAACTCATTAGAAAAGACCCTGATGCTGCGAAAGATTGAAGGCAGGAGAAGGGGACGACAGAGGATGAGATGGTTGGAGGGCATCACCAACTCAATGGACATGAGTTTGAGCAAAGTTCTGGAGTTGGTGATGGACAGGGAAGCCTGGTGTGCTGCTGAGCGACTGAACTGAACACAGTTAATAAGTGTCAGCAAGGATCGAAACCCAGGGCACACCGACTCCAAAGCATATGTCTGTGTTAACCACCACTCTCTAAGGCTAAAGTACTGTATTCCCTCAAACAACTGGTCAACTTGTCCCAATTTTTCATGGGAAAACCCTTGGAACAGGAGTTGGAAGACCTGAGTTTAAGTCCTATATTTACAGATTCTACATATTCTAGCTTTGTTACCTTGGGTACTTTTAAAAAACTGTTCTAAGTCATAGCTATACAGGCATGCCACGCTCCTCTGGCCATGGAATTCTCCAGGCAAGAATAGTGGAGTGGGTAGCCAGTCCCTTCTCCAGGGGATCTTCCTGACCCAGAGATTAAGCCCAGGTCTCCTGCATTGCAGGAGGATTCTTTACCATCTGAGCCACCAGGAAAGCCCAAACATAAATGCTTTTGCATTTGAAGGCAAAAGGAAAAGGGGGTAGCAAAGGATGAGATGGTTAGATAGCATCACCAGCTCAATGGATATGAATTTGAGCAAACTCTGGGAGACAGGGAAGGACAGGGAAGCCTGGCATGCTGCAGTCCATGGGGTTGCAAAGAGTCAAATACAACTTAGTGACTAAACAACAACAAATCACAGCTGCTGACTCTGTAAAATTAATATCTTTAAATAAGAAATTAATAAAATGATGTATGGATAAAGTGCTTTATAAATCCTAAAATATTATACAGTTGTGCTACTTGTTTCTTGTTATTTCTTATTCCTTCTCCCACACTTGCCACAAATATATTCCCTTAATTGACAACTGGAGCAAGAATTAAGCTATATATAAATAACTTATTGATAAACTTAGGGGGAAAGTCAACTCTGTCAATAAATGGAGTAATAAAATGAGTATGTTCCACATATTTTAACCCTGCCAGCTCTTTTGCCTATGATTAGCATCTGATAAATGAAGAAAAGTTAAATAGGTTTTACATGCCTTCTTCAGTTCTCCACTGGGAGAGGGGAAGAGAGGAGTGGAAAATGGACAGTTTTGGGGAATAAGAAAGACTGTGCTCTCTGTCCTGCTTAGAGGAGCAAGGGATAGCAACACTTTCTCCATATGGAAAGTTAAAGGCGAAAAGAATTTGTAACTGATCGTTTCACCTCATTATATAAGAAACTCTAACTGGATTATTTTTTTTCCATTGTTATCATCAACCAGTAAACTTATGTGGGGAAGATCATAACCATAATAGATGTAGTTAACTCATTAATGAGTTCAGTTTGAAATCCTTTAACATTTTTGGAGGTACGGATGACAGAGATTTGAAGAACTGCTATAGGTTAAAAAAAAAAAAGTAACAAAAAAATATCTTAAAATTATTAAGGTCCTAAGTCACACTCACTGAAGAGATGTCCTGTCTGCCTTTATACATTAAGGTAAGTCCTGAAAAGCAACATGTGACACTGGAAACTGTATGGGCTCTACAGCTCAAATGACTTTGACTAAAACCCAGTTCACAGTTTCCTGCCTGCTCATGTGAACCTTTGGTGAATAAGTCATTTATTCCTGCTGAGCCCCAATTTCCCCATCTATAAAATATGCATAAATATACTTCCCTCCATGTGCACTGTGAGAATTAAATGAGGTATTAGTTCCTGGCACACAGTTACTATTCAGCTATCAACGTCACTGATGGGATTTCATATTGGAAATAAATGTAATTTGCATGGATAAAATAAGAAATTTATACACCTTCACCTGAAATCTAAGGTTTCAAAATAGTATAATAAGAGCTTCCCTAGTGGCTCAGACCATAAAGAATCTGCCTGCAATGCAGGAGACCAGGATTTGATCCTTGGTTCAGGAAGATCCCCTGGAGAAGGGAATGGCAACCCACTCCAGTATTCTTACCTGGAGAATCCCATGGACAGAGGAGTCTGGTGGGCTACAGTCCATGGAGTAGCAAAGAGTTGGACACGACCTGAAATCTAAGGTTTGAAAATAGTATAATAACTTATTTATATACTGTCCCATTTTATGCTCATAGCTTAGATTGGACAAGCTGTCTCCTCATAATTCAGGTAAGGAAATCAAGAGGCAAAAACTTCAAAATGCCACTTCTTGAAGGACCTGAGACTAAAACCAGCTCTACTGAATGAAAACTAGACTACACTTTCAGTGTGTTTGTTATTGAAAATACCTGAGAACTTATACATATAAAGTCTCAGGACAAAAATTCAAATCACCTTTCATATGTTTTATAACTTCATTATGTTGTTTATACATACCTTCAAATAACTAGAAGTTGTTTATATTATATAGTTTCCACTATACCACTTTCTGAGTGAGATAATTCTAAGAAATAACGCTAAAGATAATTTCTAAGAAAGTGAAATATGCATATCATATTTATTTCAATTACCTCCTATTTCAGCCTCAACAATGAGAAGTTGAGCCTGTAATAAAACAGCTGCCTGGAACACAATTGTGTCACATAAACGAATAGCTTTTGCTCCCTAGGCTAATGGTACACTTTGACCTTTTTAAATACCCTAATGTGCTTAGTTCATAATAATGGGAGTTATATAAATATTGACAACAGAAAGACTACCACAGGTTCAGTTCACTTCTCAATAATAAAAATCAGCTGACACACTCTATCCATACATACTTACTCAACTGAGTATTTTGCCTCTGCCTAAACTAACATCTAGATCCCTAATTCTTTGGAGTAGTTTTGTCCCCACATAAGCAGATCCAAGTTCTTCTTCATTCAATGACAGTTGTGCTAAACCATACCTGCCTTAACACTCAACAAATTTCCCAATTCTTCTACTCCTTTTGGTCACCTAGAGATATTAACATGACGTCACTTTTAGAAAGTATGTTTCATTTCCATCAGATACTTTAACTTTCTTTTTTGATCTTCTGAAGCCTAGCCATAATAATACTGTGTTTAAGAAATTAAAAATATTTTTCCGGGACTTCCCTGGTGGTCCAGTAGCTAAGATTCCATGCTCCCAATGCAGGGGTTCCATATTCCATCCCTCATCAGGGAACTAAATCCCACATGCTGCAACTAAGAGTTTACATGCCACAACTTAAAAAAAAAAAAGATCCCACATGCCACAACAAAGACCCTGCATGCCAAATCAATAAACAAATGAAAATAAATATTTAAAAAATGTCTTTCCCTTTCAGGAATATATAAAATCAATTTGAGAGTTTAGGGCAGTGATTCTTAGCCTCAGCCACATATTAAAATCACCTGAGGAGAACTTCCCTGGTGGTACAGTGGATAGGAATCTGCCTGCCAATGCAGGGGACACGGGTTTGATCCCTAGTCTGGAAAGATTTCACATGCCACAGAGCAACTTAGCCTGTGTGCCACAACTACTGAGGCTGAGAGCCGCAACTGCTGAGCCCACCCGCCTAGAGCCCCTGAGCTCCACAACAAGAGAATCCCGCCCACCACAACTAGAGAAAGCCTACACAAAGCAACAAAGACTCAGTACAACAAAAAATAAAATAAATTAATTTTTAAAAAATCACCTGAGGTATACATGTGTATACATGTGTTCCCCATCCTGAACCCTCCTCCCTCCTCCATTCATTTTGATATATGGCAAAACCAATACAATATTGTAAAGTTAAATAAAATAAAATTAAAAAAAAATAAAATAAAAATCACCTGAGGAGCTTTTTAAAAATAATCATGCCTGGGCCCACCCCCAGATATGCTGGTAACTGATTTGGAATGGGGCCTCAGCATATTCTGGATCCCTTGCTATACAACTTTATTTGGTTTCTAGTTTCAGGAAGAAAATTTAGATGACAAAGGATATATTATTTGAATCTATTTGATTTCTAGATTTCAGATAATGAGGAGTTCAAATACTAAGGGATAATTCAAAAAAATTTTTTAATCTATTCTGTTCCTACATTTAGACAATGAAAGTTCAAATAGTGAGGGATTATCCTCAAAGGGGGAAAATTATGCAAGTACATATCATATATCCTAGTAGCTTAGTGGATTCTCAACTGATTATTCCTTCATTCAAGAAATGTTTTCACTTTACACCATCTTATTGGCAAAATGTGAACACTGGATAACTAACTCTGGATGTGGGGAGATACAAAACTTCTTGCACACTGATGGGAGTGTAAATTGGTTGACCCATTCTGGAGAGTGATCTGGCAATATTTAGTAAAATTACATATGTGTATTCCCTACAACCTAGCAACCCCACTCTGGGAATAAATTCCCAAACAACTCACAAAAGGCTCATCAAAGGACCTGAATGAGGATAGGCAGTAAAGAATTGATTTTAATACTAAGGAATTAGGCACCTAGATGTTCAGCACAGGGAAATGAACAGGTAAAATAAGGAAGGCAGCAGTTAGATGCAACAAACTAAATGTACATACAACATGGATAGGCTTTAAGTAGAATGATACATGAGAAACAAACAAAAAAAACAAAAGCATAGCTATAGCATTATAACCATTAGTGCAAATAAAATATACACACATGAAACAATATATTTTATAAGGATAAAAAATATCAAAGGACATATATCAAACACATTAGAGTTGATGCCTATAAGGTAATCACTGAAAGAAGAAAATTAAACAAAAGGCTTTAAAGGGACCAATGCTCATAAACACTTTCTTGCATTCAAGGCAATACTTAATCCATTTTCTGGAAAGTGAAAGACAGAAATATTTATTGGGTGTGCTGATTACAGGCTAGATAGTGTTGTCTGCCTCTCCACCTTGGGAGGCAAAGAATATCTATCCCCTTGGAAACCTCACAGGCCAGTTGGGAAAATGAACAAGTTAACTAAAATCCATTTGGTAAGTGCTGTAAATAGACTTTGGTGAAAGTTTTGTGGAGTACTGTAAAGATTATGACTTAATATTATTGTGTGTTTATATAGGGGCCTATTGGGCTTCCCCAGTGGCTCAGTGGTAAAGAACCTGCCTGCTAACACAGGAGACGCAGGTTCAATCCCTGAGTGGGGAAGATCCCCTGGAGAAGGAAATGACAAACCACTCCAGTATTCTTGCCTGGAAAATTCCATGGACAGAGCAGCCTGGGAGGCTACAGTCCGTGGGGTTCCAAAAGAGTCAGACGCTACTTAGGGACTAAACAACAACAAGGGGTCTATTACTTAATGTACATGTAATTTTCCATCAAAATGATGATTGAAATATATCATACTTTAATGAGTTGGATGCTTGGGCTTTTTTTGTTTTCTTCTTTCTTATTTATCTGTTCCTAGTTTTGTGTGAAAGTAGAAGTCACTCAGTCGTGTCCAACTCTTTGTGACCCCCATGAACTAGTCCAAGGAATTCTCTAGGCCAGAGCACTGGAGTATTGATAGCCTTTCCCTTCTCTAGGGGATCTTCCCAACCCAGGGATCAAACCCAGGTCTCCTGCATTGCGGGCAGACTCCTTACTAGCTCAGCCACAAGGGAAGCCCAGTTTTGTGTAGTTTCTACTTTGGGAACAGCTAAGGCTTGCTTGCTGTAGAAATGTTGGAGTGCCATCTGCTGGTGAAAATGTTTTATATTCCCCTATCTATCTTAATCCATTTTAAAAAACAAAAATGTCACATACATTATAGGATATTTGGGCTTGAAGGAATCTTGGAAATCATCTAAGGTTTAGAGATGAGGAAATATCTCCTTACAATACTGAATCTCACTTAAGGAAAATGTGTGTGTGTGTGAATTTTCATATACCCCTTTCATCACTTCTGTGAGCCTCACACTCTGTAAAGACTCACAAAGCTAAACTACCTTAATTTTCCTAGAGAGATAAACATATAAACTACTTTACAGGGGTCTATAAGACCTGTTTAAACATTTATGTAAGTCCCATTTCCCAGGAAAACAATCTTAGGAAGGCAGCTTACTAGAGTGCCAAACAAATGGGCTTCAAGGTCAGACTTACATTCATCTCAGCTTTACTATTTAAATACTAAGAAGCCTTAAGAAAAATGTTTAACTTTCCTAAATCTCAATTTCTTTATATGTGAAATAAGAACAGTAACCCAATTTATAGAGATATTGTAGTAATTTGTAGAGCACATATAAAAATGAAATGCTTAATAATATCAGAAAAATATTTAACAGCTAAACTAAACCTCTAATACTAATTTAAATATGCTTCTTAATCTATCCTTAATGAATCTAAAAACTGTAAATGGATCTTCCCCTCATTTATATTTTATATTTATATTTAATATAAATAATCTGCCTCTAAGATATTACATACAATAAATTCCCATAAAAATGTAAATGTAAAGCAAAATGTGTTTTAATAGCTCACTGAATATCTGAGCAGATCATACTTCTGCTTTAAGGCCTTGCTATTCATAATGTGGTCCACAGATCTAGCTGTATTACCATAAACTGGGAGCAGTTAGAAATGTAGAATCTCAGGCTCCACTCTGACCTACCAAATTAGAATCTACATTTTCACAGGTTCCCCAAGTGATTAAAATTCATATTTCAAATCTGATAAGCATTACTTCACGGAACAGCAAATAGATCCTGAGCACCATTCTTTTAGGAGAGGTTGCCAAAGCTAGCTCCACTCTGTTCCTCTAGGCTAAATGTATCTATGTTTTAATGTTTAAATACTGAAACTTCTTTAGTTCTTTAAAATTTTAGTGAAACTAATCTTACACGCTAGTAAAGTAATGCTCAAAATTCTCCAAGCCAGGCTTCAGCAATACATGAACCATGAACTTCCAGATGTTCAAGCTGGTTTTAGAAAAGGCAGAGGAACCAGAGATCAAATTGCCAACATCTGCTGGATCATCAAAAAAGCAAGAGAGTTCCAGAAAAACATCTATTTCTGTTTTATTGACTATGCCAAAGCCTTTGATTGTGTGGATCACAATAAACTGTGGAAAATTCTGAAAGAGATGGGGATACCAGACCACCTGACCTGCCTCTTGAGAAACCTGTATGCAGGTCAGGAAGCAACAGTTAGAACTGGACATGGAACAACAGACTGGTTCCAAATAGGGAAAGGAGTATGTCAAGGCTGTATATTGTCACCCTGCTTATTTAACTGTGAGATAGCCAGAGAGAAAAAATAGAGAGAGAGAGAACTTCCCCGCGAAAAGCTCTAGCCTAAGGCAATGCCAGGCCGCTCACAGAACAAATGACTGAGCAAATACCAGAGGAGAGCTAGCCAGCTGCGGACTGGCCCATCCCCCACCAGAGGCAGAGAGGCAGGTGGGCAACAGCCAGAGCCAGTGAGGGGCAATCTTGGCCCAAGAGACAGCATCCTCCACCAAACTGTGAGCAGGCCCCCAGTTGCTAAACAAGTCTTCCTGGGATCCTGGACAGTTGACATCCACCAGGAGGGCTGCAGCCAGAGATCAGCTCCGCAGAGGAGACACATGGCACACCTGAAACAACGTTCCCACTGTGCACCCAGGAAACTGAGCGGCTGGGACGGGGGAGGTGATAAGACACACCGCCCCACCTGGGGAGAGTGTGTTCACCAAGCACCTGGTTGCCTGAGCTGCTCAGACCTGGGAAGGGAACAAAACACAGGTCCAACTGACTCTGTGCCATTGTGGAGTACCCGACAACCTGAACCTCAGTGGCGTAGATCTGGGAAGTGCACGCAACCCAGGGCCCACTTTAGACAGTTCCCCTGCAGAGCAACCTGGAGCCTGAACAGTGTAGACCAGGAAAGCACACACGCTGTTAGCGGGGACAACCCAGTATGGCCCAGACACTGCAAGCACTCCCCACACACGCCAGTGATATGTGTTTGCAGTGTTCCTCCCTCCCCACAGCACAACTGAACAAGTGAGCCTAAATAAGTGACCACCTCAGCCCCCTTGTGTCAGGGCAGAAATTAGACACTGAAGAGACATGCAAACAGAAGAAGCCAAAATAAACAGAGGGAACCGCTTTGGAAGTGACAGGTGCAACAGATTAAAACCCTGTAGTTAGCACCAACTACACTGGAAGGGGCCTATAGACCTCACGAAGAAGTATAAGCTGGAACAAGGAACTATCTGAAACTGAACTGACCCCACACTGCCTGCAAAGGCTCCAGAGAAATTCCTAGATATATTTTACTATTATCATTTCTTAAATTTTTTAATTGTAAGTCCTTTATTACTCCATTCAGTTTTATTTTTATGACCTACTATTACCTTGCAAAAAAAAAAAAAGACCCTATTTTTAAAGCAAATTTCATATATATTTTTTATAATTTTTGTGATTTTGTTTTGTTTTTTAATATTGCATTTTTGGGAATCTAACCTCTACTCTAGATTTTTAATCTTTGCTCTTTGGTGTTTGTTACCAATTTTGTACCTTTAAGAAGCCAATCTTCAGTAACCATTTTTACTGGCTTGGTTGCCCTCTCCCCCTTTTGACTCTCCTTCTTCTCTCCCAGGTCACCTCTATCTCCTCCCTCCCCCTTCTCTTCTCTACCCAACTCTTTGAATCTCTTTGGGTATTCTGGGCTGTGGAGAACACTTAGGGAACTGAGTACTGGCTAGATCTGTCTCTCTGCTCTTGACTCCCCCCATTCTCCTCCTGGTCACCTCTATCTCCTTCCTCCCTCTTCTTTTCTATATGTAACTCTGGGCGTTCCAGGCTGTGGAGAGCACATAGTGAATTGATTACTAGCTAGATTGTGCCCGCCCCTTTTGATTCCCCCTCTTCTCCTGGTCACCTCTATCTCCCTCCTCCCACTTCTCTTCTCCACGTAACTCTGCAAACCTCTCTGGGTGTCCCTCACTGTGGAGAATCTTTTCTCCATTAACCTAGATGTTTTATCATCAGTGCAGTATGGATGAAGAAGTCTTGAGGCTACTGTAAGACTAAGACTGAAAACCAGAGGCAGGAGGCTTATATCCAAAACTTGAGAACACCAGAAAACTCCTGACTCCAGAGAACATTAATCAACAAGAGCTCATCCAACAGCCTCCATACCACTGAAACCAAGCTGCACCCAAGAGCCAACAAGTTCCAGAGCAAGGCATACCATGCTAATTCTCCAGCAACAAAGGAACATAGACCTCAGCATTAATATACAGCTGCCCAAAGTCACACCAAACCCATAGACACCTCAAAACTCACTACTGGACATTTTGTTGCACTCCAGAAAGAAGAGATCCAGCTCTACCCACCAGAACACCAATGCAAGCTTACCTAATCAGGAAACCTTGACAAGCCACTCGTCCAACCCCACCCACAGGAAGGAACCTCCACAATAAAGAGGAACCACAAACTTTCAGCATACACAAAGGCCACCCCAAACACAGCAATATAAATAAGATGAAAAGGCAGAGAAATATTCAGCAGGTAAAGGAACATGATAAATGCCCACCAAACCAAACAAAAGAGGAGGAGATAGGGAGTCTACCTGAAAAAGAATTCAGAATAATGATAGTGAAAATGATCCAAAATCTTGAAAACAAAATGAAGTTACAGATAAATAGCCTGGAGACAAGGATTGAGAAGAGGCAAGAAATGTTTAACAAGGACCTAGAAGAAATAAAAAGAATCAATCAATAATGAATAGTGCAATAACTGAGATCAAAAACACTCTGTAGGGAACCAACAGTAGAATAACTGAGGCAGAAGATAGGATAAGTGAAGTGGAAGATAGAATGGTAGAAATAAATGAAGCAGAGAGGAAAAAAGAAAAAATAATTAAAAGAAATGAAGACAACCTCAGAGACCTCTGGGACAATGTCAAACACCCCAACATTTGAATCATAGGAGTCCCAGAAGAAGAAGACGAAAAAAAAGGCCATGAGAAAATATTTCAGGAGATAATAGTTGAAAACTTCCCTAAAATGGGGAAGGAAATAGCCACCCAAGTCCAAGAAACCCAGAGAGTCCCAAACAGGATAAACCCAAGGCAAAACATCCCAAGACACATATTAATCAAATTAATGAAGATCAAACACAAAGGACAAATATTAAAAGCAGCAAGGGAAAAACAACGAATAACACACAAGGGGATTCCCATAAGGATAACAGCTGATCTTTCAACAGAAACTCTTCAGGCCAGAAGGGAATGGCAGGACATACTTAAAGTAATGAAAGAGAAAAACCTACAACCCAGATTACTGTACCCAGCAAGGATCTCACTCAAATATGAAGGGCAAATCAAAAGCTTTACAGACAAGCAAAAGCTGAGAATTCAGCACCACCAAACCAGCTCTTCAACAATTGATAAAGGATCTTCTCTAGACAGGAAACACAAAAAGGGTATATAAACTCGAACCCAAAACAATAAAGTAAATGGCAATGGGATCATACTTATCAATAATCACCTTAAATGTAAATGGGTTGAATGCCCCAACCAAAAGACAAAGACTGGCTGAATGGATACAAAACCAAGACCCCTATATATGCTGTCTACAAGAGACCCACCTCAAAATAAGAGATGCATACAGACGGAAAGTGAAGGGCTGGAAAAAGATATTTCACGCAAATGGAGACCAAAAGAAAGCAGGAGTAGCAATACTAATATCAGATAAAATAGACTTTGAAATAAAGGCCGTGAAAAGAGACAAAGAAGGACACTACATAATGATCAAAGGATCAATCCAAGAAGAATATATAACAATTATAAATATATATGCACCCAACATAGGAGCACCACAATATGTAAAGCAAATGCTAACAAGTATGAAAGGGGAAATTAACGATAACACAATAATAATGGGAGATTTTAATACCCCACTCACACCTATGGATAGATCAACTAAACAGAAAATTAACAAGGAAACACAAACTTTAAATGATACAATGGACCAGTTAGACCTAATTGATATCTATAGGATATTTCACCCCAAAACAATGAATTTCACCTTTTTCTCAATTGTACACGGAACCTTCTCCAGGATAGATCACATCCTGGGCCATAAATCTAGCTTTGGTAAATTCAAAAAAATTGAAATCATTCCAAGCATATTTTCTGATCACAATGTGGTAAGATTAGATGTTAACTACAGGAAAAAAAAAAACTATTAAAAATACAAACATATGGAGGCTAAACAACATGCTTCTGAATAACCAACAAGTCACAGAAGAAATCAAAAAAGAAATCAAAATAAGCACAGAAATGAATGAAAATGAAAGCACAACAACCTAAAACCTATGGGACTCAATAAAAGCAGTGCTAAGGGGAAGGTTCACACAATACAAGCTTACCTCAAGAAACAAGAGAAAAGTCAAATAAATAGCCTAACTCTACACCTAAAGCAACTAGAAAAGGAAGAAATGAAGAACCCCAGGGTTAGTAGAAGAAAAGAAATCATAAAAATTAGGGCAGAAATAAATGAAAAAGAAACAAAGGAGACCATAGCAAAAATCAACAAAGCTAAAGCTGGTTCTTTGAGAAGATAAACAACATAGACAAACCATTAGCCAGACTCATCAAGAAAAAAAGGGAGAAGAATCAAATCAACAAAATTAGAAATGAAAATGGAGAAATCACAACAGACAACACAGAAATACAAAGGATCATAAGAGACTACTATCAGCAACTATATGCCAATAAAATGGACAACTTGGAAGAAATGGATAAATTCTTAGAAAAGTATTGCTTTCCAAAACTGAACCAGAAAAAAAAAAACAAAAAATCTTAACAGTCCCATCACAAGCACAGAAATTGAAACTGTAATCAGAAATCTTCCAGCAAACAAAAGCCCAGGACCAGACGGCTTCACAGCTGAATTCTACCAAAAATTTAGAGAAGAGCTAACACCTACCCTACTCAAACTCTTACAGAAAATTTCAGAGGAAGGTAAACTTCCAAACTCATTCTATGAGGTCACCATCACCCTAATACAAAAACCAGACAAAGATGCCACAAAAAAAGAAAACTACAGGCCAATATCACTCATGAACATAGATGCAAAAATCCTTAACAAAATTCTAGCAAACATAATCCAACAACATATTTAAAAGATCATACATCATGACCAAGTGGACTTTATCCCAGGGATGCAAGGATTTTTAATATCCGCAAATCAATCAACGTAATACACCAAATTAACAAATTGAAAGATAAAAACCATATGATTATCTCAATAGATGCAGAGAAAGCTTTTGACAAAATTCAACATCTATTTATGATAAAAAAAAAAAACCCTCCAGAAAGCAGGCATAGAAGGAACATACCTCAACATAATAAAAGTCATATATGATAAACCTACAGCAAACATTATCCTCAATGGTGAAAAATTGAAAGCATTTCCCCTAAAGTAAGGAAGAAGACAAGGGTGCCCAAACTACTATTCAACATAGTTATGGAAGTTTTAGCCACAGCAATCAGAGAATAAAAAGAAATAAAAGGAATCCAAATTGGAAAAGAAGAAGTAAAACTCTCATTGTTTGCAGATGACATGATCCTTTACATAGAAAACCCTAAAGACTCCACCAGAAAATTACTAATCAAGAATATAGTAAAGTTGCAGGATATAAAATTAACACACAGAAATCCTTTGCATTCCTATACACTAACAATGAGAAAACAGAAAGAGAAATTAAGGAAACAATTCCATTCACCATTGCAACAAAAAGAATAAAATACTTAGGAATAAATCTACCTAAAGAAACAAAAGACCTATATATAGAAAACTATAAAACACTGATAAAAGAAATCAAAGATGACAAAAATAGATGGAGAAATATACCATGTTCATGGAGCGGAAGAATCAATATAGTGAAAATGAGTATACTACCCAAAGCAATCTAGATTCAATGCAATCCCTATCAAGCTACCAACCGTATTTTTCAGAGAACTAGAACAAATAATTTCACAATTTGTGTAGAAATACAAAAAACCTCAAATAGCCAAAGCAAACTTGAGAAAGAAGAATGGAACTGGAGTAATCAACCTGCCTGACTTCAGACTATACTACAAAGCTACAGACATCAAGACAGTATGGTACTGGCACAAAGACAGAAATATAGATCAATGCAACAAAATAGAAAGCCCAGAGATAAACCCACACACCTATGGACATGTTATCTTTGACAAAGGAGGCAAGAATATACAATGAAGAAAAGACAGTCTCTTTAACAAGTGGTGCTGGGAAAACTGGTCAACCACTTGTAAAAGAATGAAACTAGAACACTTTCTAAAACCATACACAAAAATAAACTCAAAATGGATTAACGATCTAAACATAAGACCAGAAACTATAAAACTCCTAGAGGAAAATGTACACAAAACACTCCCTGACATACATCACAGCAGTATCCTCTATGACCCACCTCCCAGAGTAATGGAAATAAAAGCAAAAATAAACAAATGGGATCTAATTAAACTTAAAATTTTTTGCACAATGAAGGAAACTATAAGCAAGGTGGAAAGACAGCCTTCAGAATGGGAGAAAATAATGGCAAACAAAGCAACTGACAAAGAATTAATCTCAAAAACATACAAGCAGCCCTTGAAGCTCAATTCCAGAAAAATAAATGACCCAATCAAAAATTGGGCCAAAGAACTAAACAGACGTTTCTCCAAAGAAGACATACAGATAACTAACAAACACATGAAAAGATGAGCAACATCACTCATTATCAGAGAAATGCAAATCAAAGCCACAATGAAGTACCATCTCACGCCAGTCAGAATGGCTGCTATCAAAAAGTCTGCTGCTGCTGCTGCTGCTGCTGCTAAGTCACTTCAGTCGTGTCCAACTCTGTGTGACCCCATAGACAGCAGCCCACCAGGCTCCCCCGTCCCTGGAATTCTCCAGGCAAGAACACTGGAGTGGGTTGCCATTTCCTTCTCCAATGCATGAAAGTGAAAAGTGAAAGTGAAGTCACTCAGTCGTGTCCGACCCTCAGCAACCCCATGGACTGCAGCCTTCAAGGCTCCTCCATCCATGGGATTTTCCAGGCAGGAGTACTGGAGTGGGGTGCCATTGCCTTCTCCTATCAAAAAGTCTACAAACAATAAATGCTGGAGAGGGTTCAGAGAAAAAGGAACCCTCTTACACTGTTGGTGGGAATGCAAACCAGTACAGCCACTATGGAGAACAGTGTGGAGATTCCTTAAAAAACTGGAAATAGAACTGCCATACGACCCAGCAATCCCACTGCTGGGTATACACACAGAGGAAACCAGAATTGAAGCAGACACGTGTACCCCAATGTTCATCACAGCACTGTTTACAATAGCCAGGACATGGAAGCAACCTAGATGTCCATCAGCAGACAAATGGATAAGAAAGCTGTGGTACATACACATAATGGAATATTACTCAGCTATTAAAAAGAATGTATTTGAATCAGTTCTAATGAGGTGGAAACTGGAGCCTATTACGCAGAGCGAAGCAAGCCAGATAGAAAAACACCAATACAGTTATGATTGCACATATATGGAATTTAGAAAGATGGTAACGATGACCCTATATGTGAGACAGCAAAAGAGACACAGATGTAAAGAACAGACTTTTGGGCTCTGTGGGAGAAGGCGAGGGTGGGATGTTTTGAGAGAATAGCATTGAAACATGTATATTATCATACATGAAATAGATCGCCAGTCCAGGTTCAGTGCATGAGACAGGGTGCTCAAGGCTGGTGCACTGGGATGACCTTGAGGGATGTAATGGGGAGGGAAATGGGAGGGGGGTTCTGGATGGGGAACACATGTGCACCCATGGCTGATTCGTGTCGATGTTTGGCATAAACGACTACAATATTGTAAAACAGTTAGCCTCCAATTAAAATAAATAAATTAATTTCTTTAAAAAAAAAATAATCCACAGGAAGTTCAAAAGACCTGAAGCATCTGGGTTCTATGATAACTCACAAAACCAACGACCCAAAACTCCCCTTCCACAAACAAAACCCCATAATGAGGAGAAATAGTTGGGAAAAGAATCCATATTGTCCAGTGCATAGACAATTTAGGCAAAGGAAACAGAAAGCTCAGATAAAAGTGGAGGAGAGAATATAAGTATGGTCAAGATGGCAGAGTAGGGAGACCCTGAGCTCATCTCCTCCCATGGGCACAACAAAATTACAACTATTTACTGAGCAACTATCTTTGAGACTTACTTGAAGACTCAAAGACTAGCAGAAAAAAAAATTTCACTACTTAATACATAAAGAAGGAACCATACAAGACAGGTTGAAGGGGCAGAAACACAGTATAGTCAAAACCCAGACCCATAGGTAGGTGAACTATAAATGGAGAACAATCGCAACTGCAGAAGTTCCCCAAGGAGCAGGGAGTCCAAGCTCCATATCAGGCTCCCTAGCCTGGGGTTGCTGCACTGGAAGACAAGCCCCCAAAAAGTCTGCCTTGGAAGGCCAATAGGGCTTGCATACAGGAGAACATACAGGAGAACATATAACAGAGATTCTGCTCTTAAAAGGTGCACACAAAAATCTCACATGCTTTGAAAGGAGCCTGGGGCACACCCAACTACTGATCTTGGAGAGCTTTTGGGAGAGGCAGGAGGCAACTTGGACCTCCCTTAGGGAAAGACGTTGGTGGCAACCATTTTGGGGACCCTATTCTACCATAAGGACACTGGTACTGGGATGCATCATCTTGGAGTTCTCCTTCTAGACAATTAGTGCAAGGAGGCTTATCTGCTCACCAGTGGGTCAGCACAAGCTCCAGGACTCTCCCAGTCACACAGCCATCCATGCTTGGACCTGGCCCCATCTACAAGCAGGCCAGCACCAGCCCTGGTCCCCCAGGTCATGCAGCTAGCCATGCTGGTACTCAGCCCTACCCACCAACAGACCAGAAACAGACCCAGGATGCCCTAGGCTGCACAACAAGCCACCCTAAGTCCCAGGCCTGCCTACTAGTGGGCCAGCACCAGCCTCAGGACCCCCAGGTCACATAGTCAGCCATGCCAGAACATATCCTTGCCTACCAGGAAGCCAGAAGTCACCAGATGAGGCAGGGCAGGCAATTAACTAGGTCAGGGGCCAGCCCCACCAATCGGGGTGCCCACAGTAGTTGGCCCCACAACAGAAGGACCCACGTAGCCCATATAGAGGACACACCTAGAGCATATAGCTCATGGGATGTCTCCAACATAAGGCCATTTCTCTACTACTGGAGAAACATAACCAACATCTAACACACAGAAATAAACACAGAGAACTAGGCAAAATGAGGAGACAGAGGAATATGTTCCAAAGTGACAAGACAAGACCTCAAAAGAACTGAACAAAGTGGAGATAAGCAATCTACACAATGAAAATGTTTACTGAACTCAGGAGAAGAATAGATAAACACAATGACAATTTTAACAAGGAGTTAGGAAATATAAAGAAGAACCACAGAGCTGAAGAATACAATAATTGAAATAAAATATACACTAGGGGGAACCAAGAGTAGATTGGACGGTACAGTCTATTAGACTGAATAGGTCTATTTCATTGTTCCTTCAGGGGAATTTTCTTGCTTTTTTAAAAAATAGGAGTGGTTCCTCTGCTTCTCCATTTTACTTATATTTCTCTCTGTGAGTTTAGGAGAAACAATTATCTACTATAGTCTTAGAAGGCTATTTATATGCAGGCACATCCCTGCATAGCTTGTATGGGTTTAATATTTTCAGCACAAGGGCTTTTAGTTTGGATGTTTCCACCTCTCTCCTCAGTGTGTGCTGGCTATTAACCCCCTGAAAGGGGGCGTGCAGATGTGCCAACCTGCATGTGCTCCAGGGGCCTGCGTCAGTGGGGACAGCAACTGTGGACAGCACTGCTTTCTCAGCAGGGGTGGCAGCTTGGGGCCCATGATGGCAGCAGTAGCTCACATCTACCCTCAGAGCTCAGGTAGGCAGTGTCTTCTTGCTTGAGCACACATATTCAGGGAAAGAAGATCTTATGACAGTCCTGCCCCTCCCCTCACATGCCCCCCAACAATGGCAACTTGCCTCTGATGGGCTCAGGCTTCTTTCAGTCTCTATTGTGGCTCCACCACACTCCAGCCCCTTCATGCCATCTCCACACAGCCAACTCCCAGTCCTCTCCTGGAGCCTGTCCTCCGAAGCTTGAGCTTTAGCACCCAGCCCCTGCCTGTACCAGCAGGCAAGCATCTGAGGTTATGAGTGCAGGGCAGGCTATGAGCACAGACCTGTCTGTGTAGGTCTCCATTTTACCTTCTGCAAAGTTGTTGCTATACTCTCCTCCAAGGCTCAGAAGATCTCCCTCCATTCTGGTAGATCTCCCCACCAGTGACGGGACTTCCCAGGGTGCTGAAACATTTTCTTTTTCATAGCACCTTCACAGGGGTTCAGGTCCCATCCAGATTCCTTTCTCTTTCTTTTTTCTTCCTTCTTTTGTCATACACAGTTACATGGAGATTTCTTGGCCTTTCAGAAGTCTGAGGTCTTCTGCCAGCATTCAGTAGATGTTCTATGAGAACTGTTCCACATGTATTTTTGATGTAGTTGTGGTAGAAAGTAAGCTTCACATCCTATTCTTCCACCATATTGATGGCTCATTCTGAATTTTCTAAATTAGCTTGTTTTACTGATTTGACTTAGAACTGTATAAATAATTTACCTAATTATAAAAGAAAAAATTAAAGCAGCCATTAAAAACTGAAAATAAAATGAAACAAAGCAACCTAAAAGTGTATCCACATAGCAACATAACTACACACAGAGGAACTATTTCCAGTGACTTTAAAGCCCAGTAATTTATACATCTATAATAGTTATAATTGTTGGCGGTAGTGTTGGTATTATTATTCTTACACTGTTATATGTATAATGTGGGATAAAGTAAATCAACTTTCATGTAATATTCTCTTTTATTCTATCATATCCAGCATTCAGGAGAACCACAGCTCTCAGTAAAGAAAAGGGAAAAAATTAGAATATCATGTAATATTAAAAGACAAACACAAATATGAGGTTAAGTAAAAAATCCTATAGTACTGAATATAGCAATGAGTACCCTTAAAGTCCAGATTTCACTACCAAGAGGAATTGTGGATCCTTAGGAAAATACCACTATAAGAAGAGAGAAAATCAGATATAATGTGCCACCTGGTAGAAAAACAGAGCATTATCTAAGAAGTTTTGAAGAAATAAAAAAAGAATCTGGATCTCCAAACTCAATTACTAGGTCACATGAAAATACAGAAAGAAAAGAAATCCATTAAACATCAAGGAAATGCAAATAGGAAAAGCCAGACTCAGTTTCCTTTCTACAGGACAAATGATCTAGTTTCTTCTACACACACACAACTGTACACTGGGAGGCATTTTAGATTAAAAGAGACAACAAATACATCATCTTATGGACCTAGAGGGTATTATGCTTAGTGAAGTCAGATAAAGACAAGTACTATATATTTTCATTTATAAGTGGAATTTTAAAAATAAATAAAATATTTATATGTGGAATTTTAATTTCATGAAACAAGTGAACTATTTAACCAAACAGACTCATAGAAGCAGAAAACAAACCAGTGAGAGATGAGGGAGCAAGACAGAAAAAGGGAATTAATAGGTAAAACTACTAAATATAAAATAAATAAGATATAAGGATGTAATGTACAGCACAGGGAGTTTAATATTTTATAGTAATTTTAAATGCAATGTAATCTATAAAAATACTGAATGACTATACTGTACACCTGAAACTAATGTAACATTAGTTTTACAACTATAAATCAACTACACTTCAATTACACACACATATGCATAAATATACGTCTGTGTGTGTGCGTGCGTGTGTGTGTGTGTGTTAAGTTGCATCAGTCGTATCTGACTTTTTGCGACCCTATGGACTGTAGCCCACAGGGCTCCTCTGTCCACGGGATTCTCCAGGCAAGAATATTGGAGTGGATCACCATGCCCTCCTCCAGGGGAAATTCCCAACCCAGGAATCAAACCTGAGTCTCTTATGTCTCCCACATTAGCAGGCAGGTTCTTTAACACTAGCACCACCTGGGGAGCCCATAAATATACATAAATAAACCAATCACAACATAATTCAGACAAAATAAAAAAATACAGAGTATTTATAAAGCAATTAGAAAGTTGGTTATTTGATCACTATTTACATTAGCTAGGATATGGAAGCAACCAAATGTCCATCGATAGATGAATGGATAAAGAAGCTATGGTATATATATACAATGGAATATTGCTCAGTCATAAAAAGGAATGCATTAAGTCAGTTCTAATGAGGTGGATGAACTGAGAGCCTATCATACAGAGTGGAGTAAGTCAGAAAAACAAATATCATGTATTAACACATATATATGAAATCTAGAAAGATGGTACTGATGAACCTATTTGCAGGGCAGCAATGGATATGAAGACATAGAGAACATACTTGTGGACACAGGAAGGGGAAGAAGAAGGTGGATCAAATGGAGAGAGTAGCATAGAAACATATACACTATCATATGCAATATAGATAGACAGTGGGAATTTGCTGTATGACTCAGGGAGGTCAAATCAGTGCTCTTTGACAACTTAGAGGGGTATGATGGGGTGAGAAGTGAGAGAGAAGTTCAAGAGGGAGGGGACATATGTATACTTATGGTTGATTTATGATGGTACATGCCAGAAATCAACACAATATTGTAAAGAAATTATCCTTCAATTAAAAATAAATATTTTTTTAAAAAGAAAATTGGTCATTTGCTGACCGTAATGGCTTACTGCCAATTCTCTCAAGTGATATGCTTCTATAGGTGATATAACTATATAATTCAAGTTATGATATTAAAAACCTTATCTTTTAGAGATACATAATGAAATATGTATTAGAATATCATCAAGTTCTGGACCTGTGTCGGGAAACCCTAGAAAAGCATCTGCTTACAAGTCAGATTAAATAATAACTGTAGGGACTTCCCAGGTGGTGCTAATGGTAAAGAACCCACTTGACAATGCAGGAGACTTAAGAGACACTGCTTCAATTCCTACGTCAGGAAGATCCCCTGGAGGAAGAAATGGCAACCCACTCCAGTATTCTTGCTTGGAGAATCCTGTGGACAGAGGAGGCTGGCAGGCTACAGTCCATAGGGTCATACAGATATGGACATGACTAAAGCCCACTTCAGTACTCTTGCCTGGAAAATCCCATAGGCAGAGGAGCCTGGTAGGCTGCAGTCCATGGGGTCACTAAGAGTCGGACACGACTGAGCGACTTCACTTTCACTTTTCACTTTCATGCATTGGAACAGGAAATGGCAGCCCACTCCAGTGTTCTTGCCTGGAGAATCCCAGGGACGGGGGAGCCTGGTGGGCTGCTGTCTATGGGGTCACACAGAGCCGGATACGACTGAAGTGACTTAGCAGCAGTAGCAGTAAAGCAACTTAGCATGCACGCAGGTGGTCAGTGGCTAAGACTCCATGCTCCTAATGCAGGGGCCCTGGGTTCAATTCCTGGTCAGGGAACTAGAGCCCACACACCTCAACTAAAATTTCACATGCCACGACTAACACCCAGCACAGCCAAATAAATAAACAAAAGTAATATTTAAATAAATAAATAAAAACTGCAACGTGGTGATATCAGGTAAACAGTTATGTTTTGAATCATCTGATCACTTGTATCTAATTTTAAAAGACAGATTTAAATTCCCTTTAACAAAAGCTCTGATCTTCACTGCTACTCTCATGCCCTCACATATACACTCCAACTTTCTCTTCATTCTTTCTTTAAATTGTTCCCATTATGAAAGCTCCCTTTAAGCAAAGATTAGAACATCAAAGATGGAGCAAAACCCAGGATGTCATAGTAATATTTTAAAAAAGGAAAAAATCTTCAGCCTTAATGATACATCCTGAAGTATTTATAAGCACAATTTCAAAAATGTTGGCATTTGCTTTAAAATACTCTAGAAAAAAGAGAAGAGAGGGAAAATAGCTGAAAACATCCTCAAAATGTTGTAATTATTGAATCTAGGTGATAGAAACATTGGGGTTCATTATTTAATTCTATTCTGGGAATCTTCTGGAAACTCTCCATTAAAGAGGTTTTTTAAATAAAAAGAAAAAAATCAAAATATTAAAATACGCAATGACCATAAAACAGGTTAAGGGTAGATGCTTAACAAATTACAGACAAAACAGAATCCGAGAAAACAGGGTCCAAGTCTAGGCACTAAAACCTAGGAGAATCAGGTCCAATAGTTTCCAAGAGAAACAAAGGAGATAAGCCTTCTCTACTGGAGTTACTTGATACAGATGTTTAGGTAGGGCACATATAAAATGGGTGAATGAATGGATAGGCAGTGGATAGATAGATGGATGGATGGAGTGATAGATAAATGATCCAGTAACTGACCCTCTAAAAAATGAATGCTACAGAGACAGGGAATAACCACTTAATGGCAGGGAAAATAGGAAGCCATGATGCTCTGACCAATGAGGATATGTTCACTATATCTGATGCCAGGGACATGACTTCTAAGATCCAATCTGAAGCAAACCCTTATAAAGGATAAAAGCAAACAGATCATTAATAATCTGTGGTGATATAATTTCTCTGATACCATTTGTACAAAGTATAGCTAAATGTATTTTATCAGTATGAGCAAGGAGTTCAAGAAGATAGGAACAGAAACAGCTTGGAGCTCCTGAGCTACAATCTATCAGTCAATGGACATGGAGATAGAAAGGGGAATTTCACTTTCATCATCAGAACTGCCTTGACAAGAGATAACATCTCTAGGAGCAGTCAGATATTTTCAGAACTTTCCATTCTGTCTGAGATACCATCTTAGGAGGCTAAATGCAGGTAATGAAATTCTCTAACAAGGATGGCACTACAGCTGTCAGAAAAACAATTTTTTTCCTCAATTTCCACAGAGCAAACTGGAGAGTGCCTTCATGTAGGATAAAGTCAAACGATGCAACACTCAGCTGGGTTATATACGTCACCAAAAGTAGGCTCAGTGATACCTCTTACATGGATATAACTTTTTAAAGTGAAAAGAAAGTGAAGTTGCTCAGTCATGTCCAACTCTTTGCGACCCTATGGACTGCAGCCAGCCAGGCTCCTCCATACATAGGATTTTCCAAGCAAAAATACTGGAGTGTGTTGCCATTTCCTTCTCCAGAGGATCTTCTTGACCCAAGGATTGAACTTGGGTCTCCCACATTGCAGGCAGACTCTACCATCTGAGCCACCAGGGAATCCCTAACTTTATAAATTAGAACAAAATTCTATGAGGGGTCTATTTTCCAGTTCACATCTCATGAAAAAAATAGTCATTTAATATCAGAACTGCAAAGGACCTAAGAAATAATTTATTTTATTTTTTTTTTTTGAAGGCAGAGGGAGTCTCTGAGGTCTCTTCCATGTTTTTTTCTAATTTGTCCACACTACATGATATGTGGGATATTAGTTCCCTGACCACAGATCGAACTTGCAGCCCCTGCATTGGAAACTTGGAGTCTTAACCACTGAAAGGCCAGGGAAGTCCCTTAAGAAATAATTTAATTTACTCCATTTTACACATGTGGAAATATAGGCCCTTGCACAGCAAAAGAGGAAAAGTTATACAGCAAAATTACTGACTGAGTTAGATATAGAATTCAACTCCTCCAAAATCTAGTATTTTAGTCTCTTGAAGAATTTCAGCACTTCTGCATTCAGTTCATTTTTCCAATTGAGATAAGGGCAAGCTGAAGTTAAAGTTTAAAGTTGACTTCTAGTTCAAGGTGGCAGAGTAGAAGGACATTCGCTCATCTCCTCCTGCAAGAACACCAAAATTGCAATTAGCTGCTGAACAACCATCGACAGGATGACATTGGAACTCATCAAAAAAAGATATTCCATATCCAAAGATAAAGAAGCCAAAATGAGATGGTATGAGAGGTGTAGTCTGATAAAATCAAATCCCATACTCACCAGGGGGCAACCCACAAACTGGAGAACAATAATACCAAAGAAGTTCTCCCTCTGTTGTGAAGATTCTGAGCCCCAAGTCAGGCTTCCCAGCTTGGGGATCTAACAAAGAGACTCGTAATCCCCAGGGCATCTAACAAAGAGACTCGTAATCCCCAGGGAATCTGACTTTGAAGGCCAATGGGATTTGATTACAGGACTTCCACAGCACTGGGGGAAACAGACTCTACTCTTGGAGGGCACAAACAAAATCTTGCATGCACCAAGACCCAGGGGAAAGGAGCAGTGACCCCAAAGGAGGCTGAACCAGACCTACCTGCTAGTGTTGGAGGATCTCCTTGGGAGGTGGGAGTCAGCAGTGGCTTGTCATGTGGACAGGGGCACTGACAGCAGCAGTCCTAGAAGGGGTCCCTTGGCACAAATCCTCTTCGAAGTTGCTACTAACCCTACCACAGGGCCTACAGATCTCAGGGTGGGGTCACCTTAGGCTAAACAATAACAAACAGGGAGCACAACCTCACCCATCAGCAGACAATTGGCTTAAAGCTTTACTGAGCACAACCCTGCCCACCAGAGCAAGACCCAGTTTTTCCCATGATAGCTCCTCCCATTAGGAAGCTTACACAAGCCTGTTAGCCTCCTCCATCAGAAGGAAGACAGAAGAAGCAAAAAGAACCACAATCCCACAGCAACAAAAGCCACATTACAGAAAGTTAATTAGGATTCTGAAATTCTTCTGAAAAAGCAGAAAGTCCCAGATGAAGAGACAAAACAAACCCCAAGAAAAACAACTACTTGAAGGGGAGATAGGCAACTTCCAAAAAATGAATTCAGAATAGTGATAGTGAAGATGTTCCAGGATCTCAGGAAAACAATGGAGAAGATGGAAGAAATGTTTACCAAAGACCTAGAAGAACTAAAGAACAAAGAAGCAGAGATGAATAATACACTAGAAGGAAACAACAGCAGAATAACTGAGGCAAAAGAATGGATAAATGACCTGGAGGACAGAATGATGGAAATCACTGTTGCAAAACAGAATATAGAAAAAAGAATGAAAAAAAAAAAATGAAGACAGCCTAAGAGACCTCTGAGACAACACTAAACATACCAACATTCACATTATAGGGGTCTCTGAAGGAGAAGAGAGAAAGGACCTGAGAAAATATTTTAAGAGATAATAGCTGAAAACTTCCCTAACATGGGAAAAAAAATAGTCAACCAAGTCCAAAAGGCACAGAGAGTCCCAAGCAGGATAAACCCAAGGAGGAACATACCAAGACACATAGTAATCAAACTGACAAAAATTAAAGACAAAGATAAAATATGAAAGGGAAAAATGACAAATAACATACAAGGGAACGCTCATAAAGTTATCAGTTTTCTCAACAGAAACTCTACAAGCCAGAAGAGAATGGCATGATATTTAAAGTGATGAAAGAGAAGAACCTGCAACCAAGAATACTCTACCCAACAAGACTCTCGTTCAGATTTGATGGAGAAATCAAAAATTTTACAGACAAGCAAAAGTTAAGAGAATTCAGCATCACCAAACCAGCTTTACAACAAATGCTAAAGGAACTTCTCTAAGCATGAAACACAAGAGAAGGAAAAGACCTACAGAAAATAAACCCCAAACAATTAAGAAAATGGTAATAGGATCATACCTGTAGATAATTATCTTAAATGTAAATGGATTAAATGCAGGAACCAAAAGACCTAGACTGGTACATGAACATGTGCATGTACACACTTCCACTTACCACATCACTTTACTTAACCCCCCAAATTGTACGTAATTATTTTATATGGTTAGGTTAATCATGTTTCCATTATGGCTTGCAATTGTAATGATCTTTTTTGTCTGGCTATTGATTGTGAAAACTGATAAACATCTCCTACTATTATGATTTCTGCCTAATACAATAACTGTATCATGATTGGTCAACAGAAAGTAATAGAATTCTGTATCAGTAAAACTACCATTTAATAGAAAAATCTGTAATCACTTTTTAAAATTCAGATGAATATCAAAATTATATTGGAATTTTTTTAAAAAAAATACAAAAGCCCAGGCATTTTTTCCTCTAAAGCTCCAGATGTGTTTCTGATGAGCAGCCATGTTTAAAAACAACTGGACTATATGAGGATCTTTTACTTTCATCTAGTTTGTTTCACTTTTTCTATTTCATATTCAGGGTTCCCATTTCATTTAGTTTATGTTTTCCAATTTCTCTGTCTCTCTTCTTTTTTATGTTCTTTCTCAAGCCTTTACCAAGTATAGTAGAAAGGCTTTTGTGTATATATACGTATATGTATGGACTTCCCTAATGGTTCAGCTGGTAAAGAATCCACCCATAATGCAGGAGATGTGGGTTCAATCTCTGGGTTGGGAAGATCCCCCTGGAGAAGGGAAAGGTTAACCACTCCAGTATTCTGGCCTGGAGAATTCCATAGACTGTATAGTCCATGGAGTTGCAAAGAGTCAGTCACAACTGAGCAACTTTCACTTCACATATATGTATATATATATAGGATGTATTATATAATAAATGTATTTTAGAAAACTTATGAATTTTTGCCTAGCTAAAAATTCTGTGATACAGTATTATTGACTAAAGTATACACTTTGCTCAAATATCACAAAATTTTATGCTAATTCCATTATTTGTTTTCATACCTTATTCAAGACTCCACATTATATTTAATGGCACTGAGCTGCCTCAGCTGTATGCAACAAATTATGGTAAATTCTCTTTTTGTTTTTATTCTATTACAAATATTTTCTAATTTTCCATGTAATGGCTTCTTAGACATACCACTCATTCAAAAGCAGACATTTAATTTCCAAACATATGGAATTTTTTTAACTATCTTTGATAATAATTGCTCATTTAAATGCTTTCTTCTCTGCAATTACCCTTTGTGATTTTTTCAGTCTTCTAACTTTATTGAGGCTTTCAATGGCTAAGTCAAAGATCTCTCTTGGTAAATGTCACACTGTACTTGAAACTATGTGGGTTATTTTAAAATATTCTTTGATACTGATATCTAACATAATTTCACAGTAATAAGAGAATAGACTCTGTATGATTTCAATACTTATAGACCATGAAATTTCTGCACAGAGTCTCATGTCTCTGGATATGTCTTCTAGTTCATAGTCTATGGGAACTTAAATAGAATTCAGATCCCACTGTTGTGTGACAATTGTACAAATCTTATGTCAAACTGGTTCACAATGGTTTTCAGGTCTACTATATTCTGCTTCTATGTACACTCATTCTAAATTTCTGAGAGTTTGATATTGAAACTCCAACTAAAAATCTTAAAATTTATCTACTTAAAACAAACAACTGTAATATATAATGGAACTATACATAACTTTGCTCTGTATTTTCAAAGTCTCCTGTAAGTGTGTTTTCATATTTTCATAATTTAAAAAATAAGAAAGATAAAAGAACTTTTTAAATCTTTAAAGTTTACATTACTGATTGAAGCTAATTTTTCTCGTTATCATTTACCCCCAATATGTCTCTATTTTCTCTGTAGGTGGCCATGTAGATAGAATGAGCCATGGGAACTTCCTTGACACCTACACCTTAGCAAACTAAAGTTAAGGTGACCATATAGTTTATCATCCAATTTGGGACACTTCTGAAAGCTAAGAGAATACTATTAATAAGTACACAAGGACCAAGATCTAAACTGGACTCCTCTGGACAAACTGGAATATATTACGGTCACTCTGCTAAGTATTATGTGCTTAGGTTGTTTGGCCAGAAAGTATCCCCCCCTATTCTCCATCTTCCCCATCCCAATCTCCAACCTCTTGCTCCTAGAGCTCATCACAGGAATACGTAAAGTCCATTCACTTTAAATACTGCCTTTTACCAGCTGAGCAGCATCCTTCCTGTGTCTTCATCCTCTTTCCCCTAGCAAGATGACTGCAGTTTTGCCCCTAGGACAACCAACTTCATCCCAGGTACCAACCCAAATCGTCTCCATCCGGCCACAGTATCTTTAGGACATGAGACTGTAAGAGAACCCTTTTACTGGAAGTGAAGCAAATAGGTTGTTACAGGATGCAAGATGTGTGTTGCTCTGTGTGTATGTGTGTGTGAGAAAGACATACACACACATATACACACATGCAAACCCTAGTAATGTTAATAACTGACTACTGGTACATGCTATCATGAACACAGGCATGAAAAAACAGCAAAACAGACACTAAAAATTTTTGGTTTTTTAGTAATCATGGCAGAAAGCGAAGAACTAAAGAGCCTCTTGATGAAAGTGAAAGAGGAAAGTGAAAAAGTTAGCTTAAAACTCAACATTCAGAAAACTAAGATCATGGCATCCAGTCCCATCACTTCATGGCAAACAGATGGGGAAACAATGGAAACAGTGACAGTCCATAGGGTCGCACAGAGTCGGACACAACTGAAGCAACTTAGCACACATGCACACACAGTGAGCCAGACACTATGCTCAGTGCTTCATAGTAATGCCTGTTTACCTACAACCCAACGGATTTAGTCCATGTATCACTAAATGCCTTTATTTCATTGGCATAAAAAACTCTAATAAAGTGTTAAAATTTCATAATTGGGCACTTGTGTGGCACAATTATCTAGTCATAATTTTTAAAGGAATCTTGCTTCCAGCCCATTTTTTTTTAACTACACACTAACTCCTTTAATGTATGTATGTCTTAAATAACCTATCAGCCTCTTCTGTTCCCCTGTACTCTCACCTTGAGCATTTATAGCCTCATCCAAATTATATTTATAATGCTCGTTTATGCATTCTAGAATTTTTTTAAATCTGTGGAGTTTTTGATCTGTATTTAGAGTATTAAAAACCCCATAGCTGGCAAATGGGATAACTCATTGGAAAAGCCCTTGATGCTGGGGAAGATTGAAGGCAAAAGAAGAAGGGGTCAGCACAGGATGAGATGGATAAATAACATCACTGACTCAATGGACATGAACTTGAGAAAACTCCAGGAAATAGTGAAGGACCAGGAAGCCTGCAATGCTGCAGTCCATGGGGTCACAAGGAGTCGGACATGATTTAGCAACTGAACAACAACAAGCTGTTAGTAACAGCAGAAAAGAAACAATATTGAGTTCTATTCTCTACAGGGGTTATTAAATCAGTGACAGTGATGATATAAATACATGTACTGGTAACTGCCAAACTGATGACTGCAACAATTTACAGTAATTGTTAAGATTATGTGCTAGGAATAGAAATACTAAATTATGGTACTATATTACCCGGAGCCATAATCTTTGAGTCACCAGGTCAGTTCTGAAAGAACAAGACAAAGTGGGAGAAATGGATAGTGACTATCATCTGGCAAGATTTTATCTAATTACAGGAAAAATGTTTAAAGCAAACATAGAAAATGCTGGAAATTAATTTATCCCCCATTCAAAGCAAGATATCCCCCAAGCAGTGGGAGGAGAAATAACATAAAAACAATCACCTCTATCATTTTATGGCATTTAAAGTATGTACACACACACACACACCACAGACCCAAAGCTTATAGAGCAACTTGAGTAATGTAAAAAAAAAAAAAAAGGAAAGAATGCATTGTGACAGAGGGAAAAACAATTTTGCTAGGTAGGATCCTGGAAGAAAGTAAACTGATTCTACAGCAGTAAAATGTTTCTGCACTTCCCTTCAGATAATCCGCATTTTAAAATCATCAGTGCACTGATTCAAACCTGCAAATATTAGGTTTTCTTCTTCCTTACTCCTACAGAGACAAAATCTACTTCTATGAGATGCCTAGATGCCTTAATTAATACTCTTTCATTTATTTGTTGTTAGCCCAAAAATTAAATCAAGGAAAAGGGTATTTAGCAAATAACAAATAATGTTCAGAACAAATAATTTGCAGAACAGGGACTACAGCTAATAATATTTTATAATAACTTATACAGTATAATCTATAAAAATTTTGAATCACTGTTGTACACCTGCAATAGTTGATTAACATTGTTAATCAACTATACATCAATAAAATTAATCAATTAATTTAACAGTCACAATAGAATAGAAAAATAATGGGTTATAAGTACAAAAATGTTTTAAAATATTTTATATCACATGGTGACTCATTAATTGTCCTATGGCAAATGTGTTTAATATTATCAAACTTCAAAAATTAAGCAATTTTTGAAAAGTATTATTGAAAAGAAAAAATAAGTGTTCCACTTTTGTGATCATTTCTGTACTTTTAAAAAGCCATCAGTGTTTTGCTATGTTGCATATATTAAAAGACACAAACACACAGCTGACATTCAAGTGCACACTCACGCACACACACCACTTTCAAGGGGAGGGTGACATCTTAACAAATGAGATCTTAATTGCTTTCTGGAAAGAAACTCGTTCTATAGAAATAGACTTCTAGAAACTGGTGTTTGAAAATATTTTTCTAGTATCATTTAGTTGCCATGAACATTACAACAAGTTAGCTATAAAAATCTCTTAACTTAAAATTTTTACTTTTGGGGAAAAACTATGTAAAGTAATAAATACTTTAATTTTTTTTAGAATAATGTACAGAAGAGACAGAATCTGGTACAATACAAATTAATTACAGAAATAATTAGAACACTAAGAATCAAAGAAATTAATAATAGAATGACAATGAATTTCATTTTGACCATTTAATTAGAAAACAGTAAAATAAAATATTAATGCCAAGGAATATAACTCATTTTTGCCACGGCTATAATAATTGGATACTCTCATCTATTTCCAGTGAAAGAATAAAGCGATTCAACTTTTCTAGGAAGCAATTTGGCAATATATATCAAATGTCTTAAATAGAATAATTCCAATTAGGAAACTATCCTAAGGAAATGATCAGAATGATACATGAATTCACATACAAATATGAAAACAGTATCATTTATAAGTTGGAAAGAACATACACATCTAACAATAAAAGAATACTTAAGAGACTTCCTGGGTGGTCAAGTGGTTAAGAATCTGCCTTCCAATGCAGGGGATATGGGTTCAATCCCTGGAGGGAAAACTAGTATACCACATGCCGTGGGTCAGCTTAGCCTCCGCACCATAACTACAGAGCCCATGGCCATCTACCACAACTAAAGAGAAGCCCACATGCCACAAGGAAGATCCCACATACCACAACTAAGGCCTAACTTAAAAATAAGTATTTTTTTAAACAAAAAAAAATTAAATAAAACTATAGTTAAATAACTCATGGTACAATATATTGTTAGAGTCTATCCTCACAAAATGTTATTCTACCAGAGCAGGCCACATCTGCAGGGGTACTGATAAGCCAGAGACTCTCTGGGGAAAGAAACCAGGTGGTATAAATTTAAAATCAGCATCTTAGGAAGGTCAGTTGAAGAAAGATTCCCAGGACACTATTACCCAGAGAAATGACTATGAAAGAGAGACTTCTGAATTTGAAAGGACATTGGAAGGATAGAAAAGTGGACTCCAAACTTTGTAACCATATTTTAACAGATCAATATACATTACTAATTTATGAATTATAAACATTTATTTCTATGCCAAAAAATGTACATTAAAAGTACACAAAAATATAAATCAAAAAAACTTGAATGAGATCACCTCATTCTCCTGAGATGCTTACACTGCATGCTGAGAAAAATTGGAGAGAAGCTAAAGCACTTCTATTTTGCAGGTTCTCAGTTCACATAGTGTTGCGGCATATCTTGGAGAATTTTGAGCATTACTTTGTTAGCATGTGAGATGAGTGCAATTGTGCAGTAATTTGAGCATTCTTTGGCATTGCCTTTTTTGTGATTGGAATGAAAACTGACCTTTTCCAGTCCTGTGGCCACTGTTGAGTTTTCTAAATTTGCTGGCATATTGAGTGCAGCATCTTAACAGCATCATCTTTTAGGATTTGAAATAGCTCAGCTGGAATTCGATCACCTCCACTAGTTTTGTTCACAGTGATGCTTCCTAAGGTCCACTTCACTTCACACTCCAGGATGTCTGGCTCTATGTGGGTGATCACACCATCGTGGTTACCTGGGTAATTAAGATCTTTTCTGTATAGTTCTGTTTATTCTTGCCACCTCTTCTTAATATCTTCTGCTTCTGTTAGGTCCGTACCATTTGTGTCCTTTATTGTGCTCATCTGTGCATGAATGTTCCCTTCGTACCTCTAATTTTCTTGACGAGATCTCTGCTGCTGCTGCTGCTAAGTCGCTTCTGTGCGATCCCATAGATGGCAGCCCATCAGGCTCCTCCATCCCTGGGCTTCTCCAGGTAAGAATACTGGAGTGGGTTGCCATTTCCTTCTCCAAAGCATGCATGCATGCTCTAGTCTTTCCCATTCTATTGTTTTCCTCTATTTGCATTGATCACTTAGGAAGGTCTTCTTATCCCTCCTTGCTATTCTTTGCAACAGGTATAAAACTAAGGAAAATAAGGTTTGGGCCCAGTTTGAAGAAAATCTACCAAATAAAGTTGTGCAACAAAAATGAAATGGACGCCTTCTGAAGTAGTGAGCTCAGTTTCACTGGATGAAGCCATGAAAAGATAGGATAATGGAAGGGGATTGGTTCCCCACTAGGTGAGATCCCTACAAGCCCTTCCACTTCTGAAGGTACTTTAGATAATGACCCCACTTCTCCATGTTAGAAGACATTTAATAATAGAAATACCATTTGTGCATCCTAGTAGTTTTCAGAACAATTAGCTAACTCTTTATAGTGTAAATGCCATATGCACAATATAATGAAATATAGATTCTCAAATTCCTAAGAAGAGGATGAATCTTCAAGATGTCTATCATTTAATACTATTTAATGTGTGTGCATCTCACTTTAAGAAAAACTGATAAGTAAAACTTCAAACAGGACTCTATAATACTTTGACAATGAATATGTGTAAAGTAATATATATATAAGAAAAAAAAGTTTGAAAGGCAGACGTAGCTATTTCTGGGTTTACGAGGGATTTTATGTTATTCTTTTTTATTTTCTATATTTCCAAAACACTCTATAGTAAACACATAATCAGAAAAAATAACAGTGTAAGAAATAAAATTTAAACTATAAAAGCAAAGAAGAATACTTAGGAACTTTTAAAATGCAGATTGTATTCTGAGTATTATCATTATGACTTTATATATGTTCAATTAAAGAGTTCTAGCAGAAATAATGCTGTTAGTGCCAATAATAATTGATATTTAATATATAACAGCATTATTATATTCTTATATTTATTACATAACTTGTTTCAGCAAATCAAAATCTGTAAGGAAAAAAGATCAGAGGGGATTTCATTTAAAAAGAGAAAGATCTTACCAAAGACTACAACATGAGATCATTTTAAATGCTTAAGAACACAGGTTCTGGAATCTGGCAGATTTTAATTCAAGCCCCAGTTTTGCTGTAAACTAGCTGTTTGAGAGTGTGCAAGTTACTTAAACTTTCAAATCTCTAGTTTATGGCAATGGTATTGATGATGATAACGATACCTATATTCATTGGATTTTTTTAAGAATTAATGCAAGTAACTGGCATATAGTAGTATGTCAGCCAAAAAAAAATTTTTTTTAATTGCCCCTCTACCCTGGTGTGTTTAATATGATTTAATTTACAAAGCTTCAACTGCCCTACTGTTTATTATAAATACATCTATTGCATAAATCAAGGCATACCTATAAGTATACTTACAAATTCATTTTCAGTTAAGAACTTCTTGTGACTATAAGGCAATCAGTGTTTCTTGAACTTTAATAGGCATACAAATCACAAGGGGATCTTGTTAAATTATAGATGCTGATTCAATAGGTCTACGGTAGTGTCTGAAATGCTGTACAAACTCCCAGGTGATGCTGGTGCTCTGGTCTACCCACTGTACTTTGAATAGTGACACTGGACTGTCACTAAACTTAAAAAGTTAGTCACTCAGCTATTCAAAAAACGGCAAACAAACCAGCTATACTGCTCTGGTACAACAAAGGTAGAATGGTTCTTGAAGTCTGTCTTAATCAGAAAACTGCATTCAGCTGCTTGTTATACAGATCTGACAAATGGGTTTTTCCCTCTCTCTTTCTCTCATTAACATAGTCTTAAGGTAGGTAGGCAATTCAGAACTATCATGGTAGCATCACATTATCATCAGGGTCTCAGATTTCTGTTTTTCTACTTCTTAGCACTGGCAAGTAGCTTCCATTTTCAAGGTTTCCTCATGCCCATGCTGGAATTTCAGCCATCACATCTAATTTCTAGACAGGAAAGATGAGAAGAGCGAAAGACAACTCCCAGCTGAGTCATTCCTTGAAGCCTCATCCGATAACTTCCATTTACATCTTTTGGCCACTCCTAGCTGAAAAGGAGGCTGAAAAATACAGTCTTTGGCCACCTCAAATAAAACTGGGGTTCTGTTTATAAGAAAGAAGAGAGGATGAATACCAAGTAGGCAACTGGCATTCACTGCCACAGAAATCAACAAATCTGGGTTTAAACCCCAGCTCTATCACATTATGTGAATTCAGGCAAATTACTTGGGCTTTCTCACCACTTATTTCTTCATCAGTAAAAATTAGTATAAAAATAACCACTTCATAACGGAGAAGGCAATGGCACCCCACTCCAGTACTCTTGCCTGGAAAATCCCATGGACGGAGGAGCCTGGTAGGCTGCAGTCCATGGGGTCCCTAAGAGTCGGACACGACTGAGCGACTTCACTTTCACTTTTCACTTTCATGCACTGGAGAAGGAAATGGCAACCCACTCCAGTGTTCTTGCCTGGAGAATCCCAAGAACAGCGGAGCCTGGTAGGCTGCCGTCTATGGGGTCGCACAGAGTCAGACACGACTGAAGCGATTTAGCAGCAGCAGCAACCACTTCATAAAGTTGTTGAAGAGACTAAGTTAAACTACATAAAAGTAGCTGTCACATAGTAGGTGTTCAATATATAAAAGGTTCAGATCATTCCTTTACTGAAGTAACAAGGGGGTATTATGAAAAAGGGCAAGAGAGTAACAGTGTAATGTTTAAAAGAGACTATGTTCTAAGCACATATTTCCTTTAAAAAAAAAAATTGCCTCTTTAGATTCTAGACTTCAAAATACCAAAGATAACTAAGTCATCAAAACTACAATTTATAAAAAAAAAAACATTATTTTTCTCCTGATCTTTGAGCTCATATAAATTCCTTAGATCTTCATTTATCATCAGAAAAAAATCTCACTTCAGAACAACATAGCTGTAATTGTTCTTTTTGATAAATGACAGAACCAATTAGAAAGGAAGAAGAAATGGCTTCTAATTTACTTTACTAATACCACAGACAGTGAAAGCACATAAATGAGCTTTTTCAGAGAAATGCTACAAAAAAATTACAGAAAGGTAGAACGATGCTGGATTTTGGACCAAGAACATCCATTCTGATAAAAGAATATGCTGGTAATGGAAAAAAACAGAGGTAAAAGAATTCATAATTCTAAATAAGAACCAACGCTTTTATTCTTTACCTAAAAGAGTACACTTTGCCAAGAAAGATTTCTAAACTGCAAATAAAACCCAGGTTACAATTTCTTACACTGTAACTAAATAGCTAACTTTCCTTTGTCAAATACTATGGTTCATCAGAATACCCAAGAAACCAATTTTTAAGTGATAGATTTTGGTAAGTTCTAAACTAAATATATAAAAGAACTTCAAAAGTAAATATGAATGCCCAATGTACATAAGACAGAAGCATTTAATAATCTCCAGCTTCATCCCATATGGGGCTACCCAGGACTCTTTTTCATTATGGGAAATCAAGCTATGACAAACAAAACCCATGGGAAACATGAAATGTGTTCCTCCCCACTCAGAGACTGGCAAGTCACCAGAGGAGGCAGACTAAATAAATTCTATATTTGCATATTGCTGTCAGGGACTACACTGAGTAAATAAAACAGACGTGACTTTCTTGAAAAATCCCATACTCTGTATATGAAAATCACACTGGCACATATTTTGAAGTTGATGTCAGAAGAGACCCAGAGGCCCTCTCAGCATATTCTTTAGAGACTGCTCCTAGCAATCCAAAAGTGAGTTATGCACAGAGCCTATAACTGCAAGTTCAGGAGGACTTGGTTCAGAGACTAACCTTGTCATTAGCTGTTGTAGTATGACCCTGGCAGGACAAGTCTCTTCAGCTTTCTGGATCAGAAGTTCTTTACAGTCCCTTCCAAGATGGTGAATTTATGAATATTCCAGATGTATCACAAGAGAGATTATAGCCTCCATTAGGCAAGAGCTCGGAGAAAGGAAAGTGAACAGTCTATTAGAGGGGTAGTGAATGAACCAGATTATCTGAAGAAGGATTCAATAAGGTTAATAATGGAAGAAATGAACAAAAAGAGAAATTTGGCAAAATCACCAAGAGTATGAATGCCACATCTTTTAAAACACAACTTTATTTATTTAACATCTGCAGTATAGTAGAGACTCAAATGTTCCCTGTTATATAGAAAAGGAACAAAACAGATATTTGAGATTCATTCCCCAAATCTTAACTATCTAATAATTACTTCAACTGCTCTTTCACACTTTTCATCAGCAGTCAAACAATGACAACATTTCCCTTTAACCTTTCCCAGGCTCTGGGGAACAGTGAAACAGCCACAATTTGAAGCATAGCAACAAAGAAACTCTGGCCAAATTAGGAACTAGTCCCTATCATCACTACCTACCCTGCATATGTACAATAATAACACAGTCCTGTCTTTCTGCCACCCTGTGTTATAAATAACAGTAAGTATACCAGTCTTATGTTAAAAGCGATGCAGTTGTTACTCTTCCAGCTCTGGATTCAAATCCAAACTCCCACACTTAATAGCTCTGAGAACTTGACCTGCTGCTACTGCTACTGCTAAGTCACTTTAGTCGTGTCCGACTCTGTGTGACCCCATAGACGGCAGCCCACCAGGTTCCCCCGTCCCTGGGATTCTCCAGGCAAGAACACTGGAGTGGGTTGCCATTGCCTTCTCCAATGCATGAAAGTGAAAAGTGAAAGCGACGTCGGTCGATTGTGTCCGACTCTTAGCGACCCCATGGACTGCAGCCTACCAGGGTCCTCTGTCCATGGGATTTTTCCAGGCAAGAGTACTGGAGTGGGGTGCCATTGCCTTCTCCGGAGAACTTGAACAGGGCACTTAAATTCCATGAGTCTCAATTTATCTGTTAAATGAGATTTCATTCCCTCATTCAATAAGTATTTGCTACAATTCTATTCTGCCCTTTTCTGTACTAACAGTTTTACGATTTTCAGGTCTCCGTTCTCTGATTCTTTTCTCTCAGTTCTAATGGAATTGCAGTGTTTAGCTTTGAAATTACAGTTCCTCAAAACTGCTTGAGAAGGAAGTCTCAAAAAGACAGTAAAGAAAAGTTTTCTCTCTTAACCATATAGCTACAAGAAAAAGGCTCTAATGTATTACAAGACAAGGAAGCCTGGCATGCTGCAGTCCATGGAGTCACAGAGTCAGGCACAACTGAGTGACTGAACTGAACATGTTACAAAAACTATATAGCTAACCTTTCTGTACCTCAATTTATCCTCTGTAAAATGATTTAAAAAATTTTAACACATTAAAAAAATAACTACCTCATGAGTTGTTGGAAGAATTAAGAGTTAATAAAGAAGTTAGACTAGTGCCCAGAACATAGCCTAAGTTACTTATCACTGAGGTTACTTTTGTAATTATTAGGTTGATGAAAAAGTAATTACAGGTTAAATTTTAAATTCACTGTGAATTTTAAATCATTATAACTAGGCTCAAACACATCTTTATTAATCAAAATAGGAACCACTACAAGTCAACACATTTTTCCCAACAAGAAATGTTTGTTTATTCCTATGGCATAAAAATCCATGCTTCGGGATTCAGTGAACTCTTGGAAAGCATTTTCTGCCTCCTGCTGGTTGTGGAAGCATTTTCCCTGCAAAAGTTGTCAAGATGCTTGAAGAAGAGGTAGTCTGGCGAGAGATCAGGTGAAAATGAGGCAAAACTTCGTAACCCTACTTCGTTCAACTTTTAAAGCACTGGTTGTGCAACATGAGGTCAAAAGCTGTTGTGGAGAATGGGGTCCATTCTGTTGACCAGTGCCTGCTGCAGGTGGTGCAGTTTTTGGTGCATCTCACTGATTTGCTGCATATAGTTCTCAAATGTAATAGTTTCACTAGGATTTAGAAAGCTGTAGTGGATCAGACGGGCAAGTATTAGTCACTCAGTCATGTCCAACTCTTTGAGACCCCATGGGCAGTACCCTGCCAGGCTCCTCTGTCCATAGAATTCTCCAGGCAAGAGTACTGGAGTGGGTTGCCATTCCCATCTCCAGGGATCTTCCCAACCCAGAGATCTTCCCATCTCCAGAGATCTTCCCAACCCAATGCAGGTCTCCTGCATTGCAAGCAGATGCTTTACCATCTAGCCAACAGGGAAGCCCCCAGACAGGCATCAGACCACCAAATAGTGACTATAACCTTTTCTTGGTGCAAGTTTGGCTTTGGGAAATGCTTTAGAGCTTTTTCTAGGTCCAACCCACTGAGCTGGTTGTTACCAGTTATCATATAAAATCTACTTTTCATCGCATATCACAATTTGATTGAGAAATGGTTCAGAGTTGTTGCACAGAATAAGAGATGATGACACTTCAAAATGATGATTTTTTTGATTTGCGGTCAGCTCATGAGGCACCCACTTACCAAGCTTTCTCACCTTTCCGATTTGCTTCAAATGCCGAATGACCATAAAATGGTCATCGTTGAGTTCTTTGGCAACTTCTCATGTAGTTGTAAGAGGATCAGCTTTGATGATTACTCTCAATTGGTCATTGTCAACTTCCAATGGTCAGCCACTATGCTCTTCACCTTCAAAGCTCTCATCTCCTTTGCAAAACTTCTTGAACCACCACTGCACTGTACGTTTGTTAGCAGTTCCTGGGCCAAATGTGTTGTTTATGTGCCAAGTTGTTGCCACTCCTTTACGACGCATTTTGAACTTGAATAAAAAAATCCCTCGAATTTGCTTTTTGTCTAAAATCACTTCTACAGTCTAAATAAATATAAAATAAACAGCAAGTAATAAGTCATTAGCAAAAAAAAAAAAAAAAAAAACAGAAATGTAATTAAAATGATGTACATTTATTTTAGAATGTATTCCAATATCAAATGGCAAAGTTCAACAATGCAAAACCACAATTACTTTTGCACCAAACTACAGACTGGTTCCAAATAGGAAAAGGAGTACGTCAAGGCTGTATATTGTCACCCTGCTTATTTAACTTATATGCAGAGTACATCATGAGAAACGCTGGGCTGGAAAAAACACAAGCTGGAATCAAGATTGCCAGGAGAAATATTAGTAACCTCAGATATGCAGATGACACCACCCTTATGGCAGAAAGTGAAGAGGAACTAAAAAGCCTCTTGATGAAGGTGAAACAGGAGAGTGAAAAAGTTGGCTTAAAGCTCAACATTCAGGAAACAAAGATCATGCCATCTGGTCCCATCACTTCATGGCAAATAGATGGGGAAACAGTGTCAGACTTTATTTTTGGGGGCTCCAAAATCACTGCAGATGGTGATTGCAGCCATGAAATTAAAAGACGCTTACTCCTTGGAAGGAAAGTTATGACCAACCTAGATAGCATATTCAAAAGCAGAGACATTACTTTGCCAACAAAGGTCTGTCTAGTCAAGGCTATGGTTTTTCCAGTGGTCATGTATGGATGTGAGAGTTGGACTGTGAAGAAAGTTGAGTGCCGAAGAATTGATGCTTTTGAACTGTGGTGTTGGAGAAGACTCTTGAGAGTCCCTTGGACTGTAAGGAGATCCAACCAGTCCATTCTGAAGGAGATCAGCCCTGGGATTTCTTTGGAAGGAATGATGCTGAAGCTGAAACTCCAGTACTTTGGCCACCTCATGCGAAGAGTTGACTCATTGGAAAAGACTCTGATGCTGGGAGGGATTGGGGGCAGGAGGAGAAGGGGACGACAGAGGATGAGATGGCTAGATGGCATCACTGACTCGATGGACATGAGTCTGAGTGAACTCTGGGAATTGGTGATAGACAGGGAGGCTTGGCGTGCTGCGATTCATGGAGTCGCAAAGAGTCGGAAACGACTGAGTGACTGAACTGACTGAACTGAACTGAATACTACATTTAACAAGATGTTTTATTGAGAACACTCACAAAAATATCCAACTGACTCGGCTATCTACTGGGAGGACTTTGAAAATAAATATTACTTGTTTTCTGTTATTATAAAAATATCACTCGTAAACGCATAAGAAATCAGTTCATTGTTCCTTTGTCCTGTAAATGTAATGACTTAACATTGTGCTTGTCCTTGCTCAACAAATGGAGATTACCATTACTATTATTCTATATCTCCACAGAGCCATCTATAAATATTAAATAAAGCCATCTAACTAATGGTTGTTTTAAAATGAACTCTTAAATAACTTCATCTTTTTCAAGAATGTTCCACTTTCCTTAAAGACTATTTAACATTTGAAAACTAGTCTTTCTCATCTTGGTACTGAATCATATAATGAGTACACTTCAAAAAGTACTTTTAAGTATTAAAACCATGATACTTTCATTTCCTTCACAATATGAGGCTGTGGAAAAATCAAGAAATGAAAAACACATATAACACATAGGGAAAAAAATAGTTAAATGGCAGAAGTAGGTCCTTCCTTATCAGCAATTAAGTACAAATGTATTAAACTTTTCAATTAAAAGGCAGAAATTATGTATGGCAAAAACCACTACAATATTGTAAAGTAATTAGCCTCCAATTAAAATAAATAATTTTTTAAATAAATTAAAAATAAATAAATAAAAGGCAGAAATTGACAAAATGGATTTTAAAATACATGATCCATCTATACATTGTCTATACAAGACTCACTATAGATACAAAGACACAAAAGGTTTATTTCATGCAAATAGTAACCAAAAGAGATGAGGAGTAGCTAAATTAATATCATACAAAATAGATTTTAAGTCAAAAAGTTTATAAAAGAAAAAGGATATTGTATGTTCATAAAAGATTCAATTCACCAACAAGATATAACAATTATAAATATTTACACACCTGGTGACAGACCAACAAAATATGAGAAGCAAAAACTGACAGAATCTCAATATCCCACTCACAGTAATGAATTAAACAAACAAAAGATAAATAAGGAAATAGAGAACTTAAGTAGCACAATAAACCAACCATATCTAACAGACATACAGAATACTCCACCCAAAAACAGCAACATACACATTCTTCTCAACATACACATCTTCTCATGAGATGTTTTCCAGGATAAACCATAGATTAGGCCACAAATAAATCTCAATCCACCTGCAATGCAGGAAACCTGGGTTCGATCCCGGGGTTGGGAAGATCCCCTGGAGAAGGGAAAGGCTACCCACTCCAGTATTCTGGCCTGGAGAATTCCATGGACATCCATGGGGTCCCAAAGAGTCAGACATGACTGAGTGACTTTCACTTTCACTAAGTCTCAATAGATTTAAAAATATAAATGTCATACAAAGTTTCTTCTCTGGTCACAACAGGATGAAGCTGGAAATCAATAACAAAAAGAAAACTGAAAATTCACAAAATTTTGAGAATTAAACATTGCACTTCTAAGAAGCCAATATATCAAAGAAGAAATCACAAGGGAAATTAGAAAATACTTAGAAATGAATGAAAATGAAAACACAACTTACTAAAACTCACAAGACATGGCAAAAGGAGTGCTAAGAGGGAAATTTATAGCTACAAGTCTTGAAACCAAGAAAGATCTCAAGCCAATAACCTAACTTTACAACTTGAAGGAACTAGGAAAAGAAAAAAACTAAACCCAAAAACAGCAGAATGAAAAAATAGATTACAGTAGAGGGACTTCCCTCATGGTCCAGTGGTTAAGAATCCACCTTCCAATGCAGGAGACTTGGACTCGATTCCTAGTCATGGAACTAGGATCCTACATGCTGCAGGGCAATTAAGCCCATGTGCCACAACTACAGAGCCCACACACTTGGGAGCCTGCACACCGTAGCTACTGAGCCTGTGCTCTGCAGCCTGCACACAACAGCTAGAGAGAAGCCTGCACACTGCAACAAAGAGTCCACACACTGCAGTGAAGATCCTGTGTGCTGCAACTAAGACTCAATGCAGCCAAAAATAAATAAATATTAAAAAAAAAAGATTAGAGATAAATGAAACCTAGAACAGAAAAACAGAAAAACAAATCAATGAAACAAGAAGTTGATACTTTGAAAATATCAACAAAATTGAGAAATCTTTAGCTAGATTGACTTTTAAAAAAGGAGAAAATAATTACTAAAATTAGAAAGTGGGGACATTAGTACCAATTCTACAGAAATAAAAAGGATTATAAGAGAATACTATGAGGAACTGTATGCAACAAAAAAAATTGGATAACCTAGATGAAATGGAAAAATTCCAGAAACACAAAACCTACCAAGACTCAGTAAATTAAGAAATCAGTAATCAAAAATATCCATACAAAGAAAAGCCCTAGATCTGATGGTGTCACTGGTGAATGCAACCAAACACTTAAAGAAAAGCTAATACCATTCTCAAACTTTTCCAAAAAAATTAAAAGGAGAAAACACTTCCTACCTCATTCTATGAGACTAGCATAACCCTGACACCAAAGCCAAAGAAAGACATTTCAAGAGAAGAAAACTGCAAATCAATATCCCTTATGAAGACCAATGTAGAAATTCTCAACAAAATACTAGCAAACACAATTCAGTAACATATTAAAAGGATTATATACCATGCCAAAGTGAGATTAATTCCTGCTGTGCAAGGGTAGTTCAGTATACGAAAATTAATCAATGTAATAATTCATCACATCAGCAAAATTAAAGGAAAAAAACACATGATAATCTTGATTCAGAAAATGCATGTGACCAAATTCAACATCTTTCATGATAAAAACCTACATAAAATAGAAATAGGAAACCACCTCCATACAGTAAAAGCCACATATGAAACGCACACAGCAAACATAACCAATGGTGAAAGACTGAAAACTTTTCCTCTAATATCAGGAACAAAGAAAAAATGCCCACTTTCACCACTTCTAGTTAATATAGTGCTGGAAGCGCTGGTCAAAGCAATTAAGAAAGAAAAATAAGGGTGAAAGCATCCAAATAGGAATAAAAGAAGTAAAATTATCTCTACAGACATTAGAATCTTTATATATATTATTTTTAAGATTATTTTTATGTGGATTTTAAAATCATTATTGAACTTGTTACAGTATTAGTTCTGTGCTTTCGTCCTGGCTTTTTGGCCTCAAGGCATGTGGTATCTTAACTCCTGAACCAGGGATCCAACTTGCACCGCGTGCACTGGAAGATAAAGTCTTAACCACTGGAAGGCCAGGGAAGTCCCAATATCATCTTATATACAGAAAATCCTAAAGACTCCACAATAAAGCTGTTAGAATAGATGAATTCAACAAAGCAGCAGGGTACAAAGTCAACAAACAAAAATCAATGGCATCTCCATGCACAATGAACAATCTGAAAAGGAAATTACAAAAACAATTCCACTTACAATAGCACCAGAAAGAATAAAATGCCAAAGTTCAGTTCAGTTCAGTCGCTCAGTCATGTCTGACTCTTTGTGACCCCATGGACTGCACCACGCCAGGCTCCCTGTTCTTCAACAACTCCGGGAGCTTGCTTAAACTCATGTCCATTGAGTCAGTGATGCCATCCAACCATTTCATCTTCTGGCGTTCCCTTCTCCTCCTGCCTTCAATCTTTCCCAGCATCAAGGTCTTTTCCAAAGAGTCAGTCCTTCACATCAGGTGGCAAAAGGATTGGAGTTTCAGCTTCAGCATCAGTCCTTCCAATGAATATTCAGGACTGATTTCCTTTAGGATTCTCCTTGCACTCCAAGGGACTTTCAAGAGTCTTCTCCAACACCACAGTTCAAAAGCATCAACTCTTCAGCGCTCAGCTTTCTTTTTAGTCCAACTCTCACATTCATACATGACTAATGGAAAAACCATAGCTTTGACTAGATGGACCTTTGATGGCAAAGTAATGTCTTTGCTTTTTAACATGCTGTCTAGGTTTGTCATAGCTTTTCTTCCAAGGAGCAAGTGTCTTTTAATTTCATGGCTGCAGTCACCATCTGCAGTGATTTTGGAGCCCCCAAAAATTAAGTCTCTCACTGTTTCCCTTGTTTCCCCATCTATTTGCCATGAACTGATGGGACCAGATGCCATAATCTTAGTTTCCTGAATGTTGAGTTTTAAGCCAACTTTTTCACTCTCCTCTTTCACTTTCATCAAGAGGTTCTTCTTTGCTTTCTGCCATAAGGGTGGTGTCATCTGCATATCTGAGGTTACTGATATTTCTCCTGGCAATCTTGATTCCAGCATGTGCTTCATCCAGACCAGCATTTCTCATGATGTACTCTGCATATAAGTTAAATAAGCAGGGTAACAATATACACCCTTGACGTACTCCTTTTCCAATTTGGAATCAGTTCATTGTTGCATGTCCGGTTCTAACTGTTGCTTCTTAACCTGCATACAGGTTTCCCAGGAGGCAGGTTAAGCGGTCTGGTACTCCCATCTCTTTAAGAATTCCACAGTTTGTTGTGATCTACACAGTCAAAGGCTTTGGCACAGTCAATAAAGCAGAAGTAGATGTTTTTCTGGAACTCTCTTGCTTTTTTGATGATCAAACTGATGTTGGCAATTTGAGCTCCGGTTCCTCTGCCTTCTCTAAATCCAACAAACATCTGGAAGTTCACGGTTCACGTACTGTTGAAGCCTGGCTTGGAGAATTTTGAGCATTACTTTGCTAGCATGCAAGATAAGCGCAGTTGTGTGGTAGTTTGAAAATTCTTTGGCATTGCCTTTCTTTGGGATTGAAATGAAAACTGACCTTTTCCAGTCCTGTGGCCACTGGTGAATTTTCCAAATTTGCTGGCATATTGAGTACAGGACTTTAATAGCATCATCTTTTAGGATTTGAAATAGCTCAGCTGATATTCCATCACCTCCACTAGCTTTGTTCAGTGATGCTTCCTAAGGCCTACTTGACTTCACACTGCAAGATGTCTGACTCCAAGATGTAGACACACCATCGTAGTTAACTGGGTCATGAAGATCTTTTTCGTATAGTCCTTCTGTGTATTCTTGCCACCTCTTCTTAATATCTTCTGCTTCTGTTAGGTCCATACCATTTGTGTCCTTTATTGTGCCCATCTTTGCATGAAATGTTCCCTTGGTATCTCTAATTTTCTTGAAGAGATCTCTAGTCTCTCCCATTCTATGGTTTTCCTCTATTTCTTTGCATTGATCACTGAGATCATTTTCTTATGTCTCCTTGCTATTCTTTGGAACTCTGACATCTATTTCTGCTTTACTGACTATGCCAAAGCCTTTGATTGTGGGGATCACAATAAACTGTGGAAAATTCTGAAAGAGCTGGGAATATCAGACCACCTGACCTGCCTCTTGAAAAATCTGTATGCAGGTCAGGAAGCAACAGTTAGAACTGGACATGGAACAACAGACTGGTTCCAAATAGGAAAAGGAGTACGTCAAGGCTGTATATTGTCACCCTGCTTATTTAACTTATATGCAGAGTACATCATGCGAAATGCTGGGCTGGAAGAAACACAAGCTGGAATCAAGATTGCCGGGAGAAATATCAGTAACCTCAGATATGCAGATGACACCACCCATATGGCAGAAAGTGAAGAGGAACTAAAAAGCCTCTTGGTGAAAGTGAAAGTGGAGAGTGAAAAAGTTGGCTTAAAGCTCAACATTCAGAAGACAAAGATCATGCCATCTGGTCCCATCACTTCATGGGAAATAGATGAGGAAACAGTGGAAACAGTGTCAGACTTTATTTTGGGGGGCTCCAAAATCACTGCAGATGGTGACTGCAGCCATGAAATTAAAAGACGCTTACTCCTTGGAAGGAAAGTTATGACCAACCTAGATAGCATATTCAAAAGCAGAGACATTACTTTGCCAACAAAGGTTCCTGTGGTCATGTATGGATGTGAGAGTTGGACTGTGAAGAAGGCTGAGTGCCAAAGAATTGATGCTTTTGAACTGTGGTGTTGGAGAAGACTCTTGAGAGTCCCTTGGACTGCAAGGAGATCCAACCAGTCCATTCTAAAGGAGATCAGTCCTGGGTGTTCTTTGGAAGGACTGATGCTAAAGCTCAAAGTCCAATACTTTGGCCACCTCATGCAAAGAGTTGACTCATTGGAAAAGAGCAATGCAGAAGACCCCAGTTCAATTCCTGGGTCAGGAAGATCCATTGCAGAAGGAATAGGCTACCCACTTGAGCACTCTTGGGCTTCCTTTGTGGCTCAGCTGGTAAGGAAACTGCCTGCTATGTGGGAGACCTGGGTTCGATCCCTGGGTTGAGAAGATCCCCTGGAGAAGGGAAAGGCCACCCACTCCAGTGTTCTGACCTGGAGAGTTCCATGAACTGTATAGTCCACGGGGTTGCAAAGAGTCAGACGTGATTTAGCAACTTTCACTTCACTTTCAATCAAAAAAGTGTGGTACTGGCAATAAAGACCATATAGACCTGTGGAATAGAACAGAGAGCCCAGAAATAAAGCTTCACATACATATGGTCAGATAATTTTTTATACGGGTACGAAGTTCAATCAATGGGAAAAGGACAGTCTTATCAACAAATGGTGTTGGGAAAACTGAATATCCACACCCAAAAGAATGAAATTAGATCCTTACCTAACACTGTACATAAAAATTAACTCAAAATGGATCAACAGACCTAAATGTAAGACCTAAAACAACGAAACTCTTAGAAGAAAACACAGGATTTAGCAATGATTCTTGGATATAACACCAAAAAGTACAGTCAACAAATGAAAACACAAACTGCACTTCATGAAAAGTTTTAAATTTTGTACCATAAGAGATACTGTGTGTGTGCATGTTAAGTCTCTTCAGTCATGTCTGACTCCATGCAACCCAAAGGACTGCAGCCTGCCAGGCTCTTCTGTCCATGGGATTCTCCAGGCAAGAATACTGGAATGAGTTGCTGTGCCCTCTTCCAGAGGGTCTTCCTGACCCGGGGATCAAACCTCTCTGTCTCTTACATCTAACCTGCACTGACAGGTGTGTTCTTTACCACTGGCACTACCTGGGAAGCCCTAAGAGATACTACCCACAGAGTAAGATGGCAACCCATAGAATGGGAGAGAACATTTGCAAATTATGTATCTCAGAAGGGATTTCAGAATATTTAGAGAACTCCTAAAATGCAGCAATGAAACAATCTGATTAAACAAACAATCTGATTAAAAAATGAGCAAAGAACTTGAATAGACATTTCTCTAAAGAAGATATACAAAAGGCCAATAATCACATGAAAAAGTGCTCAACATTACTAATCATTAGGGAAATATAAATCAAAACTGCAATGAAATACCACCTCACACCCATTCTAGTATAAGAAAATAAAGAAAACAAGTGTTGCTGAGGGTGTGAAAAAACTGGAACCCTTGCTTACTGTATGTAGGAATGTAACACAGTGCAACCACTGTGGAAAAAATGGTGGGGGTTCTTCAAAAAATTAAAAATAAAATTACCACACGACCCCTAATTTCACTTCTAGGTATATACCTAAAAGAATTGAAAGCAAAGTCTCAAGGAGATAGCTGCACATCCATGCCCATGTTTATGGCAGTTCACAACCGCTAAAACATGGAAGCAATCCAGGAGTCCATCAATAAATGAATAGATAAGCAAAATGAAAATTATTAGGCCTTAAATAGAAAGCAAATTCTGCAATATGCTTCAATTAATCTTGAGGACATTATACTAAGTGAATCAAGCCAGTTACAAAAAGAAAAACACTGTGTGAGTCCATTTACATGAAGAACTTAAAGTAGTCAAAATCATCATGATGGAAAGTATATATAATTGGGGTTTCCAGAGACTGGGGGAAGGTAAAATGGGGAGTTAATATTTAATAAGTATAGAGTTTCACTTCCCTCATAGCTCAATTGGTATAGAACCCGCCTGCAATGCAGGAGACCCCAGTTCAATTCCTGGGTCAGGAAGATCGGCTGGATAAGAGATAGGCTACCCACTCTAGTATTCTTGGGCTTCCCTTGTGGCTCAGCTGGTAAAGAATCCACCTGCAATGCAGGAGACCTGGGTTCGATCCCTGGGTTAGGAAGATCCCCTGGAGAAGGGAAAGGCTATCCACTCCAGTATTCTGGACTGGAGAATTCCATGGACTGTATGGTCCATCGGGTCTCAAAGAGTCAGACATGTATAAGCAACTTTAACCTCACTTCAAGTATAGAGTTTCAGATTTACAAGATGAAAAGGGTGGTGATAGCTGCACAACCATGTGATTATATTTAATATCACTGAGCTATACATTTTTAAATGGTTAATATTGGGGGGATATTATGTGTATTTAAACATAGCTTTTTAAAAAGAGAGAAAAGCAATTGTTGAACAACCATAAGGAATTAGACCTACAGTGAACCCTGGAGGAGCCCTCTTCTTATAGATATTCTGTTTCCAGAAGTAATACTATGGAGGAAAGAATAACAAGTAGGATTAAAGATTAAGAGACCTTACAACATTGATGTTAGAATAATATAGCAACAAGGTCACAAAAGATGTGTCAACTAATAAGAGTTCCCATCCTGAATTCACAATGGTCTGATCTTCATTTGTTTCTTTCTGCCCTCTCTGGTTAGTGGTTAAAGAATCACTGAGTTTTAGTGCCAGAAGGGAAAACAGAAATCACCCTCTCTCTTGAATTTTTTCTAATGAAGATCTGAGACTCCAAGAAGAGATTTCCCCCAAATCACACATCTAGTAAAGACTTGAGCTGGCACCACCACCCACATCTTCAGACTATCTTCATTTTTGTGCACTTTTTCTTGCTTGGTTCATATTCTCTCTTTTCTTCTCTCGTTCTCAGTCCCATTAGTTATTTAGTTATAAAAAGATAGTGGCCTGAAGAGGGTTCCAAGCTGCCAAGTAAATCACACTGTAGCGAGCCCCACTGCGAAAGGCCTGTGCAGGTGTCTGGGCAGAAAGAGAGGAAAGCTGGTCTTTCTCTCAGCCCTTGGCAAGCTCCAGTGAACTTTAATTGAAATTTGCAAGGAGGAACAAAATCTAGAAACAAGAAGGGTCTGACTAAATGGCTTTAGTTTGAAGATATCCCCCAAAAAAGTTTACAGGGACAGGGAGAGGGGAAAGGAGAAGATGGGGAAAAGGAGAGGAAAGGAAAGAGGCAAGTAGCCAGATATATCACATTGGAAATTTCTGAAAACCAGCTTGGAACTAGCTAATAACAGAGGAAGTGAACATTTGGTAAGTTTCCATCAGAAAGCATCATTTGATTAATTCATATAATAACAAATATTTTCTGAATCCCTACTATGTGTATAACACTCTACTAAGCCTATATGGGGGCTTCCCAGGGGGCGCTAGTGGTAAAGAAACTGCCCACCAATTCAGGAGACATAACAGACACAGGTTCAACCCCTGGGTCAGGAAGAACCCCTGGAGGAGGGCATGGCAACGCACTCCAGTATTCTTGCCTGGAGAATTCCATGGGAATTTCCCATCACCTCATAGGAACAGAAGGGGAAAAGTGGAAGCAGTGACAGATTTTATTTTCCTGGGCTCCAAAATTACTGCTGACAGTGACTGCAGCACAAAATTAAAAAACACTTCCTCCTTGGAAGAACAGCTATGACAAACCTAGACAGCATATTTAAAAGCAGAAATGTTAATTTTCCTGACAAAGGTCTGTATAGTCAAAGTTATGGTTTTCCCAATAGTCATGTATGGATGTGAGAGCTGGACCATAAAGAAGGCTGAGCAAAGAAGAATTGATGCTTTTGAAATGTGACACTAGAGAAGACTCTTGAGAGTCCATTGGACAGCAAGGAGATCAGACCAGTCAATCCTGAAGGAAATCAACCTTGAATGTTCATTGGAAGGACTGATGCTGAAGCTGAAGCTCCAATACTTTGGCCACCTGATGTGAAGTCAACTCACTGAAAAATACCCTGATGCTGGGAAAGATTGAAGGCAAAAGGAGAAGGGGGAGGCAGAGGGTAAGATGGTTTGATAGCACCACCGATTCAATGGATATGAATTTGAGCAAACTCCAAGAGATAGTGGAAGACAGAGGAGCCTGGAGTGCTGCAGTTCATGGGGTCACAAAAAGTCAGACACGACTTAGCAACTGAACAACAACCTTACTGGCTAAAGCAAGAGGTCAGAAGTTCTATGCTCTTCCAAGATATGATCCTCTTCACTTGTAAAGTCTGATAGCAGCTACCATCCCCCACCATTACCACTACACACATACAACACCTATCTGAGAACCACTATTGAATCTAAAGGGCCACAAATATAAAATAAAACAATATAAAATAAAACTACTATAGGATATAAAAAACAACCAAAAAAAAAAGCAAACTATGTGAACTATCTCAAAAAGCATGATTATATAGCAAATGCTGAACTGGATTGTGAAATATCGGGATTGGCCAGAGCAGTTAGGAAAGGCTTTATTGAGAGCATGGGGCTTGAACTGTGTCTTGAAAGATCAATAAGGCACATTGAAAGAAAACTTAAAACACTTCACCTTTGTCATACAAAAATCGTAATTTGAAAACTTGAGCAAGCCATGACTTAAAATGCATTTTTAAAAACTCTGAGGAGACTATGTACTCAGTCCTAAAATACGTTTTGGGGAAGTGGATAGGAACATTTTGCTCTTCTTATAGAAACAGGGATGAGGGTGGGAGGCGTCAATTAAGGGTAATACTCAAGAGAAAAACAAGTTTTTTTTACAGCTTTCAATTTTAAAAGAAAACACTAAAAACAGTTTTTAATCTTTAAACAATGTAAAACCATATATAAACACAGATGAATAACTGAAAAACTGATCAAGAAAACAGAAATTTAGATTTCAATTAATAATACAATTACAATTTTTTAAACCTCAGCCCCAGTTCAGTTCAGTTCAGTCGCTCAGTCGTGTCCGATTCTTTGTGACCCCATGAATCGCAGCACACCAGGCCTCCCTGTCCATCACCAACTCCCGGAGTTCACTCAGACTCACGTCCATCAAGTCAGCGATGCCATCCAGCCATCTCATCTTCTGTCGTCCCCTTCTCCTCCCGCCCCCAACCCCTCTCAGCATCAGAGTCTTTTCCAATGAGTCAACTCTTCGCATGAGGTGGCCAAAGTACTGGAGTTTCAGCTTCAGCATCATTCCTTCCAAAGAAATCCCAGGGCTGATCTCCTTCAGAATGGACTGGTTGGATCTCCTTGCAGTCCAAGGGACTCTCAAGAGTCTTCTCCAACACCACAGTTCAAAAGCATCAGTTCTTCGGTGCTCAGCCTTCTTCACAGTCCAACTCTCACATCCATACATGACCACTGGAAAAACCATAGCCTTGACTAGACGGACCTTTGTTGGCAAAGTAATGTCTTCACTTTTGAATATGCTATCTAGGTTGGTCAGCCCCAGATTATAGCCAATTACAGGAAACAGAAAGGAGAGGGAAATATGATCAAAGAGTGGTAAAAATGTCTTTCTCAGTCCAAACCCTGGCTATCTCTGTGGTTTTCCAAGTCCACCAGCCAAAACACTTGCCAATATGACTGGACAAATACTTGTCCAGGTCCACTGCTGATTAGCAAAGCTAATGCAGTAAACTCCAAATGAAGTTATAGGCTTTCCCTTAGTCTTCACCTCCTGGCTAAATTTTTCAGAGCAAAAATACCCCTAAGGATATATCCTAGGGATATTTCTATCAGATGAAAGCAACAACACTGTCTGACCAGTGGAATATGATTTTTAAATTATATCAAGTTAGAGTATACCTCAACTAACAATTTTCAATATTCAAAATAAGGTAGTGGTAAAGAATACAGATATGAGCATTACATCTGCAGGGTTTGAATCCCCACTCTGATGATCTTGGGAAAGTTACCTAGCCTGTCAGTTATACATGTGTAAAACAATGGTAATAATATTACTTTATAAATTGTTGTAGTCCTGCAGAATTAACTAAAGTAATCTTTCACAGCCTCAAAGACTTGTGAAAACACTTTTCACTCTCCCAGATTCCTGAAAGAAGCTGCACTCCTCTCTGACATAGCACAGGTAAGGGACCTTAACAAACCTTTCCTTTCCTTATTCCAGTGTCCTAGAAAAGTGAACTACTCCACTGGAAAGTAAAGTTCCTTTAAAACAATGCTACCCTAGGCTTGTGCAATTAGAACCCAAAGTTGAATCCAGTTGGCAGATCCAATTTGAAAAGGACTGTTTCCAAGAATCTAGCATCTAAATTTATATGAAATAATAAGGATTTTAGGAAAGGTGGGTTAACATGAAGGGCAAATAGGAAGTATGATATGGGCACATTCAGACCTCAGAACACCAGAAAGCACAGTACACAGTTTCCAAATGCTCAGGACCGACTATCTGCAAAGTATGAGGAATTGGCCAGATGCAGTCTGCTAGCTAAGAGAGTCCAAAATTTTTTCAAAAAATCTACCCTAAACAATGCCCAACTAATTCCTGCTTAACATTTAGATAATCATCTTAGACAACAGTGCCTTCAGAAAGTGTACTCCCAAAACTAGTTTCTTTAACCTTGACTTTCATAGCACTTATTTCCTTAAACATGCCAAATACTTACCAGAATTATCTATTTAATCAATTTCTAGTTTAGTGGTCTTCAAAACATTGCTCCACAACCTTCCAAAAGATTTTTTTTTAATATGGACATGAATACTTATGTTTCCATGTAGGATGAAGTAGTCTGAAGCAGATAAACTTTACCACTGAAAAACAACTAAAATTTGGATAAATTACAAAAATCACATATTTAAAACCATCAAAGAGCTACAAATGTGGAACTTCCCTGGCAGTCCAGTGGTAGGTGCTGGACCCTCCACTGCAGGGGGCACAGTGCCATGATTCAATCCCTGGTCAGGAAATAAGATCTCTCATGCTATGCAGTGAGGAAAAAGTAAAAAAGCAGCAAAGGCAATAAGAAATATCAGAGGCAAAATTCCAGAGAGCAGAGAACCATTCAGAAGTAATCTTAGAATGCACAGGGTTTGGGAGACATTTGTCATTTTGGGGCACAAGCCAGTGGCTGAGATTTGAAGTCAGGGCAAGCACAGGAATGCTACTATAGGGCAGAGAAATGAGCCAAATCTTTGATAACTGCTTGGGATGGAGTGACAAAACTGAAGATTTGAAAAGCCTCAAACACAAGATCAGTTTCTTCCTCAAAGTATTTGCTAAATTCTGAAGGTAAGCCAAAACTTCCAGAAAGTAGAGTAGAATTTTCTAGAGTCTATGGATATTTAGGAGATAAAAGGTCTTGAATATAACCAGTGGGAGGTGAAAGCATTGGAGGGAATGATAGATTAATGCTACCATCTATTATCACTTTTTTCCTCATTGCATTTTCCAATTTGGACACAACCAGAGACTAAGAATTTAGGCTTCAGAAAGCTGCTCTTAGGAAATAGAGAAACCAGTAGTCTTGGCAGTTGTGATTTCAAGCCTACAGCCAGTCTTTCCCCAAAAGATGTGAGATATTTTGAAATTTCAAAAGGTGAAAGGATAATTCAAATACCTCTGGAAAGTAGAGTGAAAACTTAATCTTTGTTCTAAACATAGGATTTCCCGCTTCTCCTCATGCTGTCAGTGAAAAACCATAAAGGACCATGTCCTCGGAATAAGTAAAACAAAGATGGACTAGATCTCACCAAAACTGAAAACCAGTCTTGACCTAAATAAGTTTGCAAAAGGATTAAGGTGGCCACTATTCAACCTTCTTAGACTCTTACTTCTCTGGTAAAAAAAAAAAAAAAAATTCCATTATCTGAACCTTCTAAAGTTGTTATTGGGGTGTGAGTATGTGTGTTTAATATAAAGCATCTGACATTCAAACAAAAATTACTAGGTATACAAAAATATAACCACTTGACTGGTAACCAATAAAAGCAGAGCAAAATAGGTGATCTAGATATTGGAATTAGCAGACAAGGACTTTAAATGATTCATATATTAAACAAAAGAAAGGAAAAGATAGAGATAAAAAGATACAAAATTTCAACAGGCAAGTGAAATTTATATAAAGAATTAAATGGACATTCTAAAACTGAAAATAAAATATAAGATAAGGAACCCAATGGACGTATCTAAAAATAAACTGACCTAATCAAAGACAGGAAGTAAGCTCAAAGAGATATCAATAGAAAATATCCAAACTGAAGCACAAAAAGAAAAAGGACTGCTAGAGGTAGTACAGAAGAAAAAAAAAAATATGAAGAGAAAGAAAATAAACAGAACATGGAAACATGTGGGACACAGTCAAAAGAGCTAACATACATGTAGTTACAGATCCAGAAGAACGAGAGAGAGAGAACAAGGCAGAAGCAGCATCTGAAGAGATAATGATGGAGGATTTCCTACAACTGATCAAAGATCCACTGGAATAAAAAGTTTCCGGCAGATTTCAAGCCTTACCACTCCTGTTTACCTTTGTGCCCCACAAATGGGCAAGCCAGCAACAGAGCCTGCCTGCTACCCACTTTGGCATTGGTAAGTTTCAAAACACAGTAGCCTTGGCCCATGGGTAACTATTATCACCCCATCTACACCCTATTTCCACAATGAAAGCTAAAGCTAGTCTCTCCTCCTCACTCTCTCAAGCTATTCTTGGACCTGCCTGGGAGCCTGCCCTGCTCACCTCCAGAAAGCCTCATTCCATGAATAATAAAGCCTTTTTTATCCTCTGGATTCATCTGTGGTAAAATCAATCTCAACATCCTAATGAAATTTTTGGTGAAAGAGGTTGATCCTGCCCCTCACAGGGCACCATAATACAACTGGTGCTGTGAGTAGAATGTTCAGATGATGACCACAGCCACTGAGGGTCTTTCCTTCCTTCTGTTAGCTTGCTAACTAGTTCTGCTGACTGCTGGCGTGCGTGCACTTTACTGTACAGTTGCTGTCTGCTAGCTAGCAAGCTCTCTGAGCTGTGCTGCTGCCTGCTAGAGAGTTTAGACTTGGAGCTGTGCTGCTTTGTGTTGCATTTGCTGATTCCTACTAAGCTTTTGTTGGGCTTCCCTGGTGGCTCAGTGATAAAGAATCTGCCTGCAGTGCAGGAGCTGCAGGTGAAGAGGGTTCAATACAAGATCCCCTGGAGGAGGAAATGGCAACCCACACCAGTATTCTTGCCTGGGAAATCCGTGGACAGAGGAGCCTGGCAGGCTACAGTCCATAGGGTTGCAAAGAGCTGGACATGACTGAAGCGACTTAGCACATATGCATAACAAATTATCACATACTTGGTGGGTTCAGTTCAGTTCAGTTCAGTCGCTCAGTCGTGTCCGACTCTTCGCAACCCCATGGATTGCAGCACGCAGGCCTCCCTGTCCATCACCAACTCCCGGAGTTCACTCAGACTCACGTCCATTGAGTCAGTGATACCATCCAGCCATCTCATCCTCTTCTCCTTCTGCCCCCAATCCCTCCCAGCATCAGTCTTTTCCAATGAGTCAACTCTTTGCATGAGGTGGCCAAAGTACTGGAGTTTCAGCTTCAGCATCATTCCTTCCAAAGAAATCCCAGGGCTGATCTCCTTCAGAATGGACTGGTTGGATCTCCTTGCAGTCCAAGGGACTCTCAAGAGTCTTCTCCAACAACACAGTTCAAAAGCATCAATTCTTTGGTGCTCAGCCTTCTTCACAGTCCAACTCTCACATCCATACATGACCACAGGAAAAACCATAGCCTTGACTAGACAGACCTTTGTTGGCAAAGTAATGTCTCTGCTTTTCAATATGCTATCTAGGTTGGACATAACTTTCCTTCCAAGGAGAAAGCATCTTTTAATTTCATGGCTGCAGTCACCATCTGCAGAAATGGTTTCTTTCATGCTACAATAGCAGACCGGAGTGTCTGCCATAGGACCACATGGCCTATAAAGCCTAAAATATTTACTGTCCAGTTCTTCAATATATAACCCCCAACCCTTGACGTAGAGCAACCAGAACTCTCATACATTGCTCCTGGGAGTGTAAATTGGTACAACCACTCTGGAAACTATTTGGTTTATCTACAAAAACTGAACAAATATATACACTACAAACCCCTACAGTCCATGGGGTCGCAGTATCAAACCCAACTTAGCAACTAAACAACAACAATGAACAATTTCCTGTGGCTGCCGTAACAGATGATCATAGCTTTGTTGGCTTAAAACAAAATAAACTCATCCTCTCATAGCTCTGAAGGCTCAGAGCATTAAAACTTTCTTCTGAATTACACTGTCATTACAATTAGTATCAGCATGCAATTGAACAAAACAGTATAAACATAATAAAATTTATGTAGGTACAAAACCTAAGAAAAATTGTATTTGCATCATATTTCTTAGTGAGATGAATGTAGCTTTTATTTTATGAATTCATGCTTTTACCCACAGTAACAATTGCTCTGGGCTTCCCTAGTAGCAAAGTCGGTAATCGTTGCTCTACAAAATCAATCCCTTTCCTATATTTATTTATTTTTAAATATAAATTCTGAAAAAGCTTGTTTACATAAGTAATTAGGAATAATCATTTTGCTATGGCAACAGCACATAATTCTTTGATCTCCAGACTTATTTGCCAAAAATCCTATAGTGACCTATTACTAAAAATTACTTCTAATTATCTATCAGTTAACAGCTACATTAGGTCCTCCTTCTACTTTGTTGAAAGAAAGAACTGCAAACCAACTAAATCAGAAAAAGATTTGTGATCGAGTGATTTGGGTCATTCACTTTCTCAAGATCATCAATTTACCTTCTAAGCACAATAGCAAGATCAGGAATGGATTAAAAGTATGCAAAGGCAATGAATTATATTGTACTACAGTCCATAGGGTCCCAAAGAGTCAGACACGACAGAAGTGACTGAGCACGCACACATAGTTGTCAAAATATTTTTAAAATTAATGAAAAAACATTAAATACGTTTCAGTGTCAATGTATTGAATAAAAGATAAGGTGGCAAGTCAAATAACTCAATTTTATAGTAGTGAGCAAAAATATTTCTACATACCACAAAATGAATGACATCTGTGATTTGTGATAAAGGTACAGGCACTGTTAATATCACTTGATTTCTATTGATGACAGTCTGGTACTGCTAATATTCCTGTGATTACAATCACTTTCATAATTGATAAAGATTAAATATTCTATTTATATGTTAAACAAATGTGATTTTCTTTCCACAATAGTTCACGGGACCCCCAGAATTCTAAGGTTAAGAACTCCTGGTTTGATGGAAGGAAGGAGGCAGTGATGAGGAGGAGATGAAGCAAGGAGAGGAGTGAAAATCGAGGACAGGAAGACAGGATGGAGGACAAAACAGAATGAAGAGGAGCAAAAAATAAATACAGCTACGTCTCTGGACTTCGGCTAAGCAAATACACTTGGAGATTCGCAGACAGTACTGGAGTTACTTCTACGGTGATGTTATACTAACGTTTTACAACAAGCAGTTTCTTCCGCTGAGTTCTATCCACTTAGAACCCATAAAGGGTCACCCGATTGCATCACATCTAAGTCTAAATATTACAACCAGTATTTTCCATGATCTTCCAGAATGGTGAGTATAAAGTTGATCCCCCTCAGGGCCACACCCCAAATCTTGTGCCCTCGGTCCCCATCCCCTTCCTTAACAGGGAGTCCATATTTTCTCGATATACCCCCTCTTCCGTTAGTCCCTCCCGGAGTCCTCAAAAGAGGGTGCTGCTCACCTGTCTTCTGAGTGGCCACTTGCTGCTGTCCTACCTCAGCCCAGTGTCCCTCAGCCCACGGTCGGGTGTCGGCTCGGTGCCTCCTCTGTCCACCGACCGTGGGACTCTTCACCACTGCTGACAGGGGAAAATACCCGCCTGGAGGGTTCCTCTTTTTCGCTCCCCTAGGCCAGCTTTCCTTTTGTCCTCAGCCCTTCGGAGGGCAGAGGGTGAGGTCCGAGTCAAGCGTGAGGTGGCCGCTTGCGGCAACGCCCGCAAGTCTCGGTGGGCTCTTCCTCACTCGCCGGGTTTCTTCCCCTCAGGGGGCGCCAGTTAGAGGACCATCGTTCTTCCACAGGCTTCCTCGGTTTCAGTTCCATGTTCTGGGCGCCCCAGAAAGTCAAGCAGAGGCGGAACACGTGTTGGAAAGTCACCACATGTTCGACGACCTGTGGAAAGTTCCTGCACTTTCAGTGACACGACGCAGGACCGTTGTTGGCTGTGAGGAGGCTCTGCGCTGCTCTCGCTAATGACGAGGCACCGCGAGATATTCTGGGCTTTGAGAGGGCTTCTGGCTCCGCCCAGCCAAAAAAACTGGTCCACCCGCAAAGAAAGGCCACGGAGAGAAAACCCTAGGAGCAAAGCAGCACCAAATTCCACTCATCCCAGATCTCTCTCTCTTCTGAGCATCATGACTGCCTTTGAGTTCTTTTTAGGTTGTGCTTTGGGCTGCCGTCTATGGGGTCGCACAGAGTCAGACACGACTGAAGCGACTTAGCAGCAGCAGCAGCAAGAGATCCAAACAGGAAAATGACAGCAGTACTCCTTTCTCAACCCCCAGTATTAAGTTTCTAAACTTGCAGAATAGGATCTTTTTGTTCGTTTATACAAGATATCTTACCAGTGCCTCCTATATGCACTGGGGATGTAATGATGTATGAAATAGCCCAGCCCCTGAAAATCACAGAATTAAAAATCTCATTAAAGAGGTAAATAAACTGGAACTTATAATACAACAAATAAGTTACATGTCAGAGGAAGAGAAAGGATTTTCTTGGGGAATCTCATAGTTTCTCTTAGAGAAACTTCAAAGATAAAATATGAAAGATAATATAGAGTGGTTTTCCAAGCCAAGAGAGTGGACAGAGAAAGTTTCAAGCATAAGCAACTGCATGTCATAAAGCCTAGAGACAAGAAAAATCATAGCTCCCTGGAAACAATAAAGGACATTCAGTATGCCTGACTGCTGGGGCAATGCAAGCAAGCCATTAAGAATATTGGCTCTGGAAGTCAATTATCTGAGTTCAAACCCCAGCTCTGCCACTTATCATCATGCAGAAGCAGGGTGACAAAGCAAAGAGAAGGCAGTTCACGAAGGACTTTGATAAGCCACATATGAAAAATAGAGAGCCTTTGGAATCAGAGGGTTGATGTCATCAGATTTGTTTTATGAATACCTATCTCTTCCCAAAAAAAGCTAAGGCAATTCATCTCCACTACACCTTCCTTACAAGAGTTGTTAAAGGAATTTCTTTAAGCTGAAATGAAAAGACACTAATAAGTAATAAGAAAACATGAAAGCTTAAAATTAATAGGTAAAAGAAAGCATATAGTGAGATTTATTATACTCTAATACTGTAATGATGGTATAAATCACTTTGAACTATAAAATGACTGTAGGGAATGGTATTTGATATCCTATGATAAATAATAATGGGAAAAATATGAAAAAGAAAGTGTGCATGTATAACTGAATCACTTTTCTGTACCATAGAAATTAACACAACATTGTAAATCAACTATAATTCAATATAATAATATTTTTAAGATAAATTTTAAAAAATATCAATCTCTGCTTTGTGAAGACTGGAGTCAGGGAAAAGGGAGTTGAAAAATCCAAGGTTATCAAGAGTGAACCAATGAAAGCTCTTGTAGGTATGTTTTTATTCCGGCTAATAAAGCTGTTAAGGCTGTTAATGTTAACATTCACCTCAGTTCAGTTCCGTTCAGTTCAGTCGCTCAGTCGTGTCCGACTCTTTGCAACCCCATGAGCTGCAGCACGCCAGGCCTCCCTGTCCAACACCAACTCCCAGAGCCTACCTAAACTCATGTCCATTGAGTCGGTGATGCCATCCAACCATCTCATCCTCTGTCATCCCCTTCTCCTCCTGCCTTCAATCTTTCCCAGCATCAGGGTCTTTTCCAATGAGTCAGCTCTTCGCATCAGGTGGCCAAAATATTGGAGTTTCAGCTTCAACATCAGTCCTTCCAATGAACACCCAGGACTGATCTCCTTTAGGATGGACTGGTTGGATCCCCTTGCTGTCCAAGGGATTCTCAAGAGTCTTCTCCAACACCACAGTTCAAAAGCATCAATTCTTCGGCGCTCAGCTTTCTTCACAGTCCAACTCTCACATCCATACATGACTACTGGAAAAACCATAGCCTTGACTAGACGGACCTTTGTTGGCAAAGTAATGTCTCTGCTTTTTAATATGTTGTTTAGGTTGGTCATAAATTTTGTTCCAAGGAGGAAGCGTCTTTTAATTTCATGGCTGCAATCACCATCTGCAGTGATTTTGGAGCCCAAAAAAATAAGGTCTCACTGTTTCCACTGTTTCCCCATCTATTTCCCATGAACTGATGGACCAGATGCCATGGTCTTAGTTTTCTGAATGTTGAGTTTTAAGCCAACTTTTTCACTCTCCTCTCACTTTCATCAAGAGGCTCTTTAGTTCTTCACTTTCTGCCATAAAGATGGTGTCATCTGCATATCTGAGGTTATTGATATGTCTCCTGGCAATCTTGATTCCAGTTTGTGCTTCATCCAGCCCAGTGTTTCTCATGATGTACTCTGCAATAAAGTTAAATAAGCAGGGTGACAATATACAGCCTTGACGTACTCCTTTTCCTATCTGGAACGACTCTGTTGTTTCATGTCCAGTTCTAACTGTTGTTTCCTGACCTGAATATAGATTTCTCAAGAGGCAGGTCAGGTGGTCTGGTATTCCCATCTCTTGAAGAATTTTCCAGTTTAATGTGATCCACACAGTCAAAGGCTTTGGAATAGTAAATAAAGCAGAAGTAGATGTTTTTCTGGAACTCTCTTGACATTCACCTCACATCTATAAATAATAGTGATGTTGTTGTTCATTGTTGTTCAGTCACCCAGTTGTTTCTGACTCTTTGTGACCCCATGGACTGCAGCACGCCAGGCCTCCCTGTTTCTCACCATCTCCCGAAGTTTGCCCAAGTTCATGTCCATTGCATCGGTGATGCCATCCAGCCATCTCGTTCCCTGACACACCTCTCTCCTTCTGTCCTCAAACTTTCCCAATGTCAGGGACTTTTCCAATGAGTCAACTGTTTGCATCAGATGACCAAAATATGGGGCAGTTATCCCCTTCACAGATCACTGCCTTTTCATGGTGAAGAAGTTTATGTCACTCAAGTTATGAGCCATGCCATGTAAGGCCACCCAAGATGGACAGGTCATAGTGGAGAATTCTGACAAAACGTGATCCACTTGTAGGAGGGAATGGCAAACCACCCCAGTATACTTGCCGTGAGAACCTCATGAACTGTATAAATAATAGTGATATGTCCAAATAATTTCAGTGTAATTGAAATTACACTGTATGCTAAAATTACCATGTGTGCTAAAACTTTCCAGTTTGCTTTTGGTTGGCTTGGAATATGGTTTGTTTGGTAACAGATAATCTGAAAATTAAGAAAATGTTGTCCCTGTTGGCTCTATCCAAATATGCCTTTCTCATTTTTAACACCAGGTTGTCACTGACTCCCACATTCTTGATCTCACAGTTTCACAGAGACTGCAGCACTTGGATGCTCAATGCAAAAAGTCCTTTGACATATTTTGTTTAGTCTGTTTGATCTAGCTAAACAGGTATTTCTCAATCGTCTCTCTAAAATATGGGGTTATATAGGTCTTGTTTTGGCCCATAGTAAGTTCATGCCAAAGCATATGCCCTTAATTATTCTTATACAAGCCCACTTCCCTGCTTCCTAATGGTCCAGAAAAATATGTCCTTGCTTTACTTCCTCTTAGCTTCCTTTGCCTCTCACAAGACTGTATCACAGAAAGCTCAAATCTCATTTCACCATATATTTAACCTTCTGTTTTTGTTCCTGTCCCTCTTCCTATATTGTCTCTTTTCCTCATTATCCCCAAAAGGAATGACTCAAGATCACACATTCTCAAATATGGAAGCAAATTCTCATTTACTAGAATTTCTCATAGAGGAAAAGGATATAGTGTATAACTATCCAAGTAATTAATCCATTGCCAATTTTCCAGGCAGATGAGCACAAGGCAGTCAAAAGTATTGGATGCTATCTTTGACTATTCCATTAACTTCTCAGACCCTGAGCAAGTCACACTGCCAAGATTCAAATCCTGTCCCTAGCACTTTCTGTTTAATCTTGGGCAATTTAACTTAACTTCTTTGCACTTCATTTTCCCCACTTGGAAGGTGGAGATAATCATAGTTTAATTTCATAGGGTTGTTGTGAGGATTAAATGAGCTGATACATGTCAGACACTGAACAGTTTCAGAAATAAAATAAGAACTCAATATACGTTAGCTACTACTTCATTCAAGGCACTGGACATATAAGAATGGGTGAGATAGAAAAGGTCCTTGCTCTCCTGCATTCTACGTCCTTATAGAAGAAAAAGATAACAAACAAGTAACTAAATGCAAATAATTACAAATTGTGATAACACTATAAGCAGGATGATGGACTGGGGATGGAGCCTTTAGACAACATGGTTATGGAAGGAAGAAAGATGAGAAGAAATCAATAATGCAAGGAACTGGAGAAATAAACAGGAAATGCAAAGGCCTTGAGGTTGAAAAGATCTTGGAGAGTTCTAGAAACGGCAGGAGGTGGAGGAGGAAGGCACATTGTGGCTGAACATTGGTGAGCTCAGTGGAGAGTAGTACAAGTCAAGATTTAGATAAAGGCCAGATTCAGTAGAACAGTGTGGGCCCTGATAAAAAGCTGAATTTATGCTAAATGCTGTGGAATCCATTGGAGGGTTTTAATTAGGAGAATAATATCAGATCTATATTTTAAGAGGAACCTTTCTAGATCTCTGTGGGATCCATAGCTCAAGAGCAGCCTGCCTAGCTAAAATCTTGGCACTGCCCAGAAACTTAATTAAAGGTCAGCATAAGTCATCTCCAAAGTCCCTCCCAGCTCCAGTAATCAGTGGTTCTATGCTGAACTTGAAATGAAGAGACTTTTGATTTCTCAGCAGCATAATCTAAGTGCAGCTTCCTTATTCCTTTTTCTCTCTTTACTGTTGGCTTTGAATGGTTGAGTCATTTCAAATGTATGCTTTTAATTGTTTCTTGTTTCTTGCCTCCAAATTCCCAAATGGTAATCAACAATTTTCCACTAATGAAGTGTGCAAAACTAAACACAGCATCCCAGGTGCTATCTCACTAGGGCCAAACAGAAAGAGCCATTATCTCCCTGCTTTGTGACAAGAGGTCAGTGTCTTATTTTTCTCACAATATTATACAACAGACATGTATCTAATTTGCCATTTAGCATCATCCTTGAGCCTTCTATAGACATTACTATTTTCCAGGTGTTGCCCTCCCCATGAAAAATTTTCTTTCTGATTACTTTTCTCTAGATACTTCAACTTGAAATTTTCCCAAGCTGAGGGTCATTCTATTTGCCATATTGCTAATGTTTTCTATAATTTCTTTAGCTTTCCTGGTGTTTGGAGCATATCCTCTTTTGGAGTCATCTGCAGATTTCATTAGCATGTTTGTGGACAGGATGTAGCTAGAAGGGAATTGTTGAGGGATCCATCTTCTGTCCCTTATTAATTAGGAACTGCTTCTAGAAATAGAGAAGGAGCCCCGTCATCAAAAGTAGAAATTGCCTCTGCTCTTTTCTTTCACACACACCCATGCACACATGAATGCCCCCACTTGAAATTCTTCTCAATTCTATGAATTTCCCTCTCTTAAAATAAAAACTCCTTACCATGATATAGAACAAAACCTCTACATCAGGGTCCCTGACATAAGAAACATGGATGGCATAATGCCACCGGAATGGCACAAATGCCTGCAGTTGTATTCACCACATATTCACATGATTATGTCCTTGAGTACAGGTGCAGTTCTCTAGGGAAAAGGCCCATAGCTTTCATTAGAAATTCACAGGAGTGTGTAAATCCAAACAAGAATAAAAGCCACTCATATCATCTTTTGTCAAAAAGTGAACCAACAGTCAGCTATACTGGAACCACAGGAGATGCTTGTTAAAATGCAGATTCTTGGGTCCTATTCCAGAGTCACAGAATCAAAATAGGGATGTGCATTTTTTAATAAAATGTAAATTATTTTTGAATAGAATATGTATATTAACTGTACAAAATTTAAAAGGTCAAAAGGGAAAGGTCTCTCCTATCCCTGTTTCCCAGCGACCAGTTTCTCTTCAGAGAGGCAACCACTGTTAACAGTTTCCTATCTATTCTGCTGCTGCTCCTGCTGCTGCTAAGTCACTTCAGTCGTGTCCGACCCTGTTCGACCCCATTGACGGCAGCCCACCAGGTTCCATCGTCCCTGGGATTCTCCAGGCAAGAACACTGGAGTGGGTTGCCATTTCCTTCTCCAATACATGAAAGTGAAAAGTGAAAGTGAAGTCGCTCAGTCGTGTTTGACTCTTAGTGACCCCAAGGACTGCAGCCTACCAGGCTCCTCCGTCCATGGGATTTTCCAGGCAAGAGTACTGGAGTGGGGTGCCATTGCCTTCTCCGATCTATTCTTCCAGAACCTGTCCAAAAAAAAAAAAAAACTCCCAAGAGATTTTTATGCATAAAAAATTTGAGAATCTTTGAGCTACGAAAAAAATTAATGTTTGAGTGCATTAAAGACTATCTTAATAAGATTTACTTTCTCTCCTGCCCATCTGAGAACCAGATTATCCTGGAAAGCAACATCAAGCCAATCACATATAAGTAACTTTCAATCCGCATCTCCACTCAGTAAAAGAAACACCTTCAATGTTAATAATATTTTTTTCTGTTTGACTGAAGGTTATTGCCCCTGGGTCCAACTCTTTGTGACCCAGGCTGGTACCCCGCCACTGTATTACTTGATTCAGGTGTTGAATGAACTGATTAGCTGACTAATCAGTTAAGCTTCTGACTGCCCAGATGCTGGAAAGTAATCATTCCCCTCAAAAGCTTTTGACCTTTTTAGGAGGATAAAACTCTCTTTGCCCTGCAAAGGGGCTTCTCTTATTAACTCTTAGAAATGCCTCTATCTGAGAACTGCTGTGCACACAATTAACTGTTTATTATAGATATTAACAAATCCAGGCTGTTTTACCCCTGCTCTATCAGGGAGCTCCCTCTCCATGTTTCTGTCTGGGTTGGTGCAGGGCTTCAAGCCAAGTAAAGCGTGAGTTAGTGTTTTCAGATATGAAGCACTGTTGAAAAGAAAAGAGCAGATGTACTTTAAATGCCAGCCTCAAACTTCAGCCCCAATCCATTCAATTTCACACTGAAAGGCTAACAAATATATAAAGAGATGCTTAAAGTTGTTAGAAATAAGAGACAGGCGAGTTTTTGTTGTTGTTGTTGTTTTTATGAAAAAGTACTTCATGCCCATTAGCTTGGCCGGATTTGAAAAGTGAATGATACTAAGTGTAGGCTAAGATGTAGTAAAACAGAAAACTTCAGACATTACTGGTTAAGGGCAATCTGGCTGTACTGAGTAAAACTGAGTATATGTATAGACTGTGACCCATCAGTCCCACAGTGGGTACATATCAGAGGAAACCCCCACTGATCCAGAAGGCAATGGTTAAGGATGTCACTGTGGCATTGTTGGTGGTAGATAAAAATTGATGGCAATCTAAGTGTCCCCCTCTCTAAGGGACATTAGAATGAAATTAATGTTGTGGCAATGCAGTGTGGAAGAGCATTGAGAACCATCATATCAGTTATAATTCAGCAACATGGACAGATTTTACAAATGTAGTGTTGAGTGAAAACGTGATAAGCAGAACAAGTTCTACAGCACTTCTAATGAAAATTAAAAGCACAGGCAGAAAGTGGACCAGTGGTTGCTAAAGGCTGGGTCCGGGGAGAGAAGCATCTAATAAATAAGGGCCTCTTTGGGGAGGTTTCTGAAAATATTCTGGAATTAGGTAATGATGATGGTTGCACAGCTTTATGAATATACTAAAAACCACAGAATTGTATATCCTAAAAGGGTGAATTTTATGGTATGGGAAACATATTACAATAAAAGAAAAAAACCACACAAACCAATATTTTTTTAAAGATTTATTTAGTTATGGCTATACTGGGTCTTTGTTGTTGCTCAAGGGCTTTCTCTAGCTGCGAAGAGCAAGGGTTACTCTCTAGTTGTGGTACACGGGCTTCTTACCACAGTGGCTTCTCCTGTTGTGAAGCACGGGCTCTAGAGTGCTGGCTTAGTCATTGTGACACACAGGCTTAGTTGCTCTGTCCGTGGCATGTGGCATCTTCCTGGAGCAGGGATTGAACCCGTGTCTCCTGCATTAGCAGATGGATTCTCAATCACTGGATGACCAAGGAAGCCCCAAACAATATTTTATACTTGTTTTAAGGACACATCAAAAAAGTTGGAATGGCTGCCTGAAGCAGGAGGAGATGGGATTGGGATTAGGATGTAGTGTTGTTGTTGTTGTTGTTGTTGTTGTTAAGTTGCTAAATCGTGTCCAGCTCTTTGCCAACCCCATGAACTATAGCCCCCTGGGCTCCTCGGTCCATGGGATTTCCCAGGTAAGAATACTGGAGTGCATTTTCATTTCCTTCTCCGGAAATCTTCCACACATGGATTGAACTCATGTCTCCTGCATTGGCAGGCAGATTCTTTACCACTGAGCCACCAGGAAACTTTCAGGATGGAGTGGAGGAGGACTTTACAAAGCCCATGAACTGAAAAAGATGATTTACTCAATCCTCTGTGCCTGTGGTAAAACAAACAAATAATCAACAATAACAACAGAATTTGGAGGTGGGATGCAGGAGGAAATGGCAACCCACTCCAGCATTCTTGTCTGGGAAATCCCATAGACCGAGGAGTCTGGTGGGCTACAGTTCATGGGGTCGCAAAGAGTCAGACATGACTGAGCACATATGGACTTGGAGGTGGGGAGGAAAAAGGAAGAACATGTTTACAATTAGTTTTAATGAGGGAAAACATGTTATAATGATGAATGCAAAGAAACAGAATACTATAGTTGTAGAAATATGTGACTATGTAAGATGGTGTATGTAAATGGGCAAAGATATGACAGGTAGCTGTAGTATAGTATTGTGTAAAATTGTGTGGTACAGTGGCAGGCATCTGCCCTTGGTTGTATAATCTTGGCTAACATGGTATTTAATCTCTCTGTAGTTTAGCTTCCTCATATAAAGTGGAAATAATAATAACACCTACTTCCAAAGGTTCTTCTGAGAATTAAATGAGTTAGTTTATGCCTAATACATAGTAAGGGTTAACTGGTATTGTTTTCTTAACTTTTTAAGCTGTACTCTCTGAACTCAAACTGTGTATCCAACTGAGCACCACTACCCACCAGCAACAGGAATTTCGCAAAGTTACCCAATCTGAGCCTAAGTTGTCTCATCTGTTGTGAGAATTAAAAGGGATAATGTACTTGGCACATGGTAAGCACTTCATAAATGTCAACAGATTATATTCTTCAGTTCAGTCAGTTCAGTTCAGTCACTCAGTCATGTCCAACTCTTTGCGACCATTCTTAGGGATATTATTAATACATTGTCATAGTTTTAAAAGTATTACAAAAAAGAAGATACAAAATATATGTTTCATGTTCTTCCTAATGTTTAAATTCTTCCACTTTCATTTTATTTCATTTTGGGTATTATCTGCCCAGGCTTTCCTCTTTGGCCTAGGTTATATACTTGCATGCACTATGAACATCTCTTTCATAGGAATAACTAACTAATTAGATAAGTAAGCAATTTCTGGTTCACATCTGTCATTCTTAGGAGAATCTAAACTCAGTGATGGCAAGGATTATTGAATATTAACAAGTATTTATTGAATGAATGAACAAGTAATGAAGTAAATAAAAGCATTTTAATACATATATTCTGAAATATCTTAGTCATGAGGTTAAAGGCAAGTATCATTTCCTCCATCTCTCTGAGAACTGAGGAGTTGCCCACTTTGTGAGCTAGAAAGATAATCAACATCCAGATTCTGGAGAACTGTTTTTGGCAGCTCTTCCTTACTAGAATCACACTGCCTGAATCTGTCCCCAGGAATCGTTTCAGCTACAGTAAAGCTTTGGAAACCCAGTACTTTTCCAGAACCTCTTGTTCAGAAAAGGAAAAGTACTCAGTCTCTTTAGATTATCTTCACCTGGTGTACATTAGTCCATACTCACTGATTCATGAAAGGATAAGGACCTTAAAACTGTCTTTCATTTCACAGATAAAGAAATGGGTCCAGAATTCTGAGTTGACTTTCTGAAGCCTAACACTTGTTAATATTAAAAAATATGCTTATCAAAGAATTTTTATTACATTAGGGAAAATGTTCCTGATATGTTAAGTGATAGAAGCAGACTAAAATTGTATGCATAATATGTATTCAATTATAGATGTATGTGTTCTTCTCAGTTATCTATGTGGAAAATAAAAAAGGAAATGTGTCAAAATATTAACTGTTTATCTCTGCTTGGTGGGGTTATAGTTTATTTTTATGTAAGCTTTTCTGTATTAAAACTTTATTTTCAATGGGAATGTAATACTTTATATTAGGCATTTAGGTTTTTTAATTCCTAATTGAATATTTTTGATAGCTTCTATTTTGGCACATGTCAGCCCTATGGAGGGAGGGAGCATCAACCTAGAATTCAAAGAAGGTTTACCAGTCATTTCACCCGATCTGTAAAATGGGTACAATTACATCTACTTCACAAGGCTGTGTGCATGTATGTGTGTGTGTGTGAGATAATAAATATGGAATCCCTTTGTAACTCTAAAGCTTGCTAAAGGTGTCAGCTGGTATTATAATGATGATAAAGTCCTGTGACCTAAAAGAGATGAGAGAACCCTTATGATAACAGGTAACTTTGTGCTGAGAGAGGAGGGAGATCTAAGTGTGAGGACAAAAGTGAGAATGTGTTTTTTTGCCTTAAACAATCACATGCCTGACACCTCCCCCCTTTCCCCTACATTTCCAATAAATGCTTCAATGTTCCTTCTCTAGATTAAACGTTTCTTCAGTTCTCTAAGCAGTCCATGCAAGAGGCAGCTTGTAGCACACAGGATCTATGTATTTTTAAGGCAATGGCAGCTTTGCTTCACACTCCCTCCCTGCAGAGTGTGAAAAGCAGCCTATGAGACCAGAATGTGAGCAGCAGCCCACTAAGGCCTATGTAGTCACAGACAAGGAAGGAGGGGGGCTATTTCCACTCTGGATGATAAGAGTTTGTTATGAAAAGAAGGTAACTTTGAGTCTGCACCACATTGAGCCTCATCTTTTGCAAGTCTTTCTCAATCAGTATCTTTGAAATTCGATGAAATATTTCATATATGATTTTTTTAATTAGAGGTGCCAAAGGTAGTATGCCAAAGTATTGTTACTTTTATATTTTAAAAGGTAATACAGACCTGTGGCAAATTTCCCCAAGAGAAATGATAACATACGTTCACACAAAAATTTGCATACAAACATTTGTAGCAGCTTTATTCACAACTGCCAAAAGCTGGAACTAACTCAAATGTTTTTTAACTGGTAAATGGATAAACTGTGATACATCTATGTAATAGAATATGGTTAGTCACTCAGTCGTTTCTGACTCTTTGTGACCCCATGAATAGTAGCCCACCAGGCTCCTCTGTTCATGGGATTCTCCAGGCAAGAATACTAGAGTGGTTTGCCATTTCCTTCTGCAATGTAATAGAATACTACCCAGCTATAAAAAGGAATGAACTATTGATAAACACAGCAACATGTGTGACTCTCAACTGCATATTGCTAAGTAAGTAAAGGAAGCTAGAGCCAGAAGGCCATATTCTGTATTATTTCATTAATATGACATTCTGGAAAATAAAGCTAAGGAGATAACAAATCAGATCAGTAACTGCTAGATGATAAATAGAAGTGGGGTGGGAGGAGGGCAGAGTTAACCACAAAGAAAAAGAGTGAAAGTTGGAGGAGGATGGCACTATTTTTTTTCTTAAATATTTATTTATTTGGCTGCCTCTGGTCTTAGTTGCCACTTGTTATCATGTGGGATATTTTGTTGCACCCAGTGGGCCCCAGAGTGCACGGGGTCAGTAGCTAAAGTATGCTGGTTTAGTTGCTCTGCAGCATGTGGGATCTTAGAACCCACATCCCCTGCATTACAAGGCAGATTCTTAGCCACTGGACCACCAGGAAGTCCCCATGGCACTAGTATTTATTGTAGTCATTATATGAACGTATGTCAAAACTCACAGTACACCAGGAGATGAATTTTACTATATAATTTTTTTCAAAATGCATAAAAGTAAAATAAGGTAACAAGCCCATGGTAAGTTCAAACAATACAAGGAATTCAGTAAAAAGTCTCGCTCCCAGCTCTTTATGGTGACAGAATAGTTCTGCATTTTGATTCAGCAATGATTATATAAATCTATTCATGTGGTAAAATGAGACAAAACTCTTCAATGCCAATTTCCTGCTTTTGGCATTGTATTATAGGCTTGCTCCCCTGAGTTGAACACTGTTACAAATTTCTTGTGTATCCTCTGCATACTAAATCTATTATTTTATATATGTATATGTGTACATAAACATTTATACTTACATATTTTTAATACAAACAGTAGCATATGACACACACTGTTCTGCACCTTGATATTTTCAACTATTACTTCAGAGGTTTTCCGTATCACGAACACGTGGAGCCACATCATTATTTTTCCTGCTGAATAGTATTCCATCACACAGTGGAATCACAACTTCATTACACAATTTCCAATCAATGGACATTGGGATCTTAAAAAGGATTTAACCTACGTAATCTGTAAATTTTTAAAACATGAAAGGTCAGCTGAAATTGAGACTTAACACACAGATTCAAGACTGGTCTCCAGAATATCTTTTCACCAGGAGGGGGAACGCAAGAGGCAGGAGGAGAGGCGAAATGCTGGGAAATTTCCCTGGCCAATGGTGAAGTGGAAGGACCATCAGGAAATTACTGCCGGGTAGGAGTTCGCCCAGGGGCGCCCTAATGCTCTAGTAGGAGGCCATGCTCCAAGACCAGCTTTCCCTAGGCTGCGACTCTGGGTACTCAAGTGGGTCGGGGTCACAGTGCAATGATGCATGACCATCTCCAGCTTCCCGTGGGGACCCACGGCCCGGGCTGGGTCTGAACCCCCACGGCCTCCGGCTCACGCGCGAGGTGGGGCATACACGTGGTGACCTGCCCGGGGCCGGGTTCCCGGCTTCGGCTCCTCCTCCCTCCAGCTCTCGTTCGGCTTTCTGCAGTATCACGTGCAGCCGCGCCGGGTGCAGGATGGCGGCGGCCGCTGCAGCGGTGGGTATCAGGCTCCGAGACTGCTGCAGCCGGGGCGCTGTGCTCCTGCTCTTCTTTTCCCTATCCCCTCGGCCCCCGGCCGCCGCCGCCTGGCTACTGGGCCTGCGGCCCGAGGACACCGCCGGAGGCCGCGTGTCCCTAGAGGGGGGCACCCTGCGCGCCGCCGAAGGCACCAGCTTCCTCCTGCGCGTCTATTTCCAGCCCGGGCCCGCAGCGCCCGCGGCGCCGGTACCTGCACCCACCTTTTCCCCGGGGGAGAACAGCACCGGCGACTGGGCTCCACGGCTCGTGTTTATCGAGGAGCCTCCGGGAGGGAGTGGCGCGGCGCCCAGCGCTGTGCCCACGCGCCCCCCGGGGCCGCAGCGCTGCCGCGAGCAGAGCGACTGGGCATCGGACGTGGAGGTCCTGGGGCCCCTGCGCCCCGGAGGCGTGGCGGGCTCAGCCCTAGTCCAGGTGCGGGTGCGGGAACTCCGCAAGGGCGAGGCTGAGCGAGGCGGCGCGGGCGGTGGCGGGAAGCTCTTCTCCCTGTGCGCCTGGGACGGGCGCGCCTGGCACCACCACGGCGCCGCCGGCGGCTTCCTGCTGCGCGTCCGCCCGCGGTTGTACGGCCCCGGCGGGGACCTGCTGCCCCCCGCTTGGCTGCGGGCGCTTGGAGCACTCCTGCTGCTCGCCCTGTCTGCCCTGTTCAGCGGCCTACGCCTGAGCCTGCTCTCGCTGGACCCGGTGGAGTTACGGGTGCTGCGGAACAGCGGCTCGGCCGCCGAGCAGGAGCAGGCGCGCCGAGTGCAGGCCGTGCGCGGCAGGGGGACCCATCTGCTCTGCACCCTGCTCCTGGGCCAAGCCGGAGCCAACGCGGCCCTGGCGGGCTGGCTGTACGCCTCGCTGCCGCCGGGGGTCGGGGGCACGGGGGAGGACTACGGTGACGCGGGAATTCACTTCCCGTGGCTGCCGGCACTAGTGTGCACCGGCGCGGTGTTCCTGGGAGCCGAGATCTGCCCCTACTCAGTGTGTTCGCGGCACGGGCTGGCCATCGCCTCGCACAGCGTGTGCCTGACCCGGCTTCTGATGGCGGCCGCCTTCCCCGTGTGCTACCCACTGGGCCGCCTGCTCGACTGGGCGCTGCGCCAGGAGATCAGCACTTTCTACACGCGGGAGAAGCTGCTGGAGACGCTGCGAGCCGCGGACCCTTACAGCGACCTGGTCAAAGAGGAGCTCAACATCATCCAGGGCGCCCTGGAGCTGCGCACCAAAGTGGTGGAGGAGGTGCTGACCCCACTCGGGGACTGCTTCATGCTGCGCTCCGACGCGGTGCTGGATTTCGCTACAGTCTCCGAGATCCTGCGCAGCGGCTACACGCGCATCCCCGTATACGAGGGCGACCAGCGGCACAACATTGTGGACATTCTGTTTGTCAAGGACTTGGCCTTCGTGGACCCCGACGACTGCACGCCGCTCCTCACCGTCACCCGCTTCTACAACCGGCCCCTGCACTGTGTCTTCAACGATACCCGGCTGGACACAGTGCTGGAGGAATTTAAGAAGGGTGAGCATGTGGTCTATCTCCTCCCTCCAATCCTCCCCCCTTTAAAAGTATTGGAGTGCTTGCGTGCTCAGTCGTGCCCGACTCGGTGCGACCCCCCATGGACCATAGCCTTTCGTAAACACGTGAGGCTTCAGGTACCCAGAGCAGCTTCTCTCCTACGGTACCAAAAACTCGAGGAAGGTCCTACCTCATGGCTCCCTGGGTCTTTTCATTGCACTTCTCCCTACCTTCCTTGAGGCTGATTGAGTCCCTGCCTCTTCCCCTTTATGTGGTTCACACGATTCACTGCATGCCTCATTCATTCCATTCCAGTATTTTTTCAGGGCCCACCAATTGTCAGGTATTGTGCAGGTAGGACTCAGGGGCTAATCCCTGGGGGACACTGCATAGCTCCCCATTGCAGGAGAAACTTCTTAAGGTTCCTGTAACAAGTAGTCTTTGCCTTAAACTCTACACTCTGGGTGGAAGTTCGCCATTTCCAATTCCAGAGCAAACTCCATTGCTGGACAGCTCCAGCAGCTGACAATGTATTTCTTACTAGGAACAGAAATTTATGTCTCCAGAGCTTCTTTCTGGGTCCTAGTTTTGCCCTTTGAATCACATAGCGCAAGCCCCAGGCATCTTAGCTATTCTTCTCCCGTATTGATCTTTCCATCAGCTATGTCTTGGACACAGACCAAGTACCTAGGTTGGAGATTAAAAGTTAACTAAGGCAGTGACATCCTTGGACTTCTGGAAACTGTGGTCTCATGAAGTAAATTAAAGTAGATCTAGATCTGAGGAAATATTCTGGTAAAGGAAACCACTAAAAAAACTTGCATATCCAAATGAATGGGGTTTCCTTCAGAGCAGTCACATCCCCTGCCCTTGTTGTCATGCCTGTAACATGTTTACTATATATCTGGGGTTTGCCTTCGGAAACTGTCTTCTGAGGTTGAGAATGATTCACTCCAGAAAAATCAGCCTGGAAGCTTTAGGGCTGATCCTCTTGACATTACAGTTTGGTCCCCCTAGATAACCAGAGTTGACCCAGAAGGACCCTGGTTGTTTTTGAAAGTCAAATCTACCTTCATGAGTCACCACTGAGAGCTTTCAGAAGACCATCTCACAGACCCTTAAAGCAATTCAAGAAATGATTTAAAACAGTGACACAGTTAGAATAAGTGTAGAACCTCCCAGAATTTTGAAAGAGGCATTCATCTATACATATGAGTTGGCATGTTTATTGAAAACAAAGCAAAGCAAAAAACTAATCCCTTGACTTTAGAATCTGGTTGCAAATGTAGCTCCCTGTGGCTAGAAAAATCTCACTTGACTGCGTGTTTTTGATATATTTTTCTGTTTGTCAAAAATTCAGTCTCATTACCTATTTTATCAGCACAGGTATTCTTTGTATATGAAGAATTTGTATATGAAGAATTTGCACTCAGAGAATAATCTGTGGTCTTCCTCCTGCCACAATATTTTTAAACAAGTAAAATTGTATTGAATATCAAAACATAACCTGAGAAGGAGGAAAAAGTCAAAAAAGCTACTTTTGATCTCAGATTTGGAGAGAGAACAATCCTACATTTTGTGTTGATCATGAGAAGGAAAAGGAAATATACATGTATTGCAGCTGTTTTAACCCAATCTGGGCTACTATCTCACCCTCTTCTGTCTCCCCCAAGTCCTTCCATGACTCAATCCCACTGCACTTGGAGGTTCATCCATCCAGTCTTAGCATTTTTCAGACATTTTGTGTACCCTCCAGAACACAGTCTTGGTTCTGGGCATAAAAGTTATGAAAATTTGTATTAGTTTACTAGGGTTGCCATAACAAAATACCATAGACTGAGTGGCTTAAACAACAGAAATTTATTATCTCATAGTTCTGGAGGCTGAAAGTGCAAGATTAAGGTGTCTTCAAGCTTGATTTCTTCTGAAGTCACTGTTCTTGGCTCGCAGATGGCAGCCTTCTTGCTGTGCCCTTACAGAGTGGCTGCTCAGTGTGTGTGTGTATGCTCATCCCTGGAGTCTCTGTGTGTGTGTGAATCTCTTCTTATAAGGACACCAGTCAGATTGGATTAAGGCTCACCCTTGTTGTTGTTGTTGTTTGGTCACTAAGTCGTGTCCAATTCTTTTGCAACCCCATCAACTGTAGTCCACCAGGCTCCTGCATAGGATTTTCCAGAAAAGAATACTGGAGTGGGTTGCTATTTCTTGCTCCACAGGATCTTCCCAGCCCAGGAATTGAACTCTCATCTCTTGAATTGGCAAGGAGATTCTTCACCACTGAGCCACCTGGGAAGCCCTAGTTCAATTCAGTTCAGTTGCTCAGTCGTATCCAACTCTTTGCGACCCCATGAACTGCAGTACGCCAGGCCTCCCTGTCCATCACCAACTCCCAGAGTTCACTCAGACTCACGGCCATCGAGTCAGTGATGCCATCCAGCCATTTTCATCCTCTGTCATCCCCTTCTCCTCCTGCCCCCAATCCCTCCCAGCATCAGAGTCTTTTCCAATGAGTCAACTCTTCTCATGAGGTGGCCAAAGTATCGGAGCTTCAGCTTCAGCATCAGTCCTTCCAAAGAACACCCAGGACTGATCTCCTTTAGGATGGACTGGGAAGCCCTAAGGCTCACCCTATTGGCCCCTTTTTAATTTAACCACCTCTTACATGTGACTGGGCTTCCCTGGTGACTCAGATGGTAAAGAATCCACCTGCCAATGCAGGAGACATGGGTTCAATCCCAGGGTCAGGAAGATTCCCTGAAGAAGGGAATGGCAACCCACTCTAGTATTCTTGCCTGGAGAATTCCATGGACAGAGGAGCCTGGCAGATCTATGGGCTCTCAAAGAATCAGACATGACTGAGCAACTTTCACTTTCTACATGTGATGGCCAAGGTAGTGTTCATTGTCATGCACTGCTAGACAAGACTTTTTTTTATTGAGGCACAGTTGATATACAATATTATATAAGTTTCAGGCATATAACATAGTGATTCACAATTCTTAGAGATTACATTCCATTTATAGTAATTGTAAAATATTGGCTATAGTCCTTGTTTTGGACTATATATCCTTGTAGCTTATTTATTTTATACATAATAGTTTGTACCTGTTAGTCCCCTACCCCTATGGGGCCCCCTCTCTCTTTTTTCTCCCCACTGCTCCGTATCTATAAGTCTTGTTTCTTTTTGTTATATTCACTACTTTGTTTTATTTTTTAGATTCCACATATAAGTGATATCATACAGCATTTGCCTTTCTCTGCCAGACAACATTTTTAATGAAATTCCTGGGAACTCATTTCTTCATTAATTATTTACTGGGCATCTATATAGAGCTAGGGAACAAGGGAGACAATAAGATTGCCCTAAGAATGGTAACAATCTCCAAGGGAGGCAGTCTCCTGAAGCAGAAATTGTGCCTTTCTAACCACTGTATCTCTGGCACCTTGCACTGTGCCTTGCACATAGTAGGTTGCTCGAAAAAGTCAGAATTGATCAGATATGAGTCTTGCTGCAGAATTTCTAAATCTGGTCTTAAAAAGGCCTGGTAGTGTTCTATCAGCAAGTGGTTAGTTTGCAATTAGGTAGATCTCCAAAAAGAAGCAAGTAGTTACACCAAGGAAAATATTTCCATGCCCCCTTAGAACCTCCCTCCTTCCTCAAAGTGTGGTCCATGAACCAGAATCATGGGCCTCACCTGGGACCTTTTTAGAAATGCAGATTTTCATGCCTCACTCCAAATCCATTGAATAAAAATCTGCATTTTAGCACATCCTCAAGAGACTCACGTGTACATTAAATTTTGAGAATCATTGCCTTATGAGGAGCTTATTAACAATGATTGGTAGATTAACTTAGAATAGAATAAATATAAGGTATAATTATTAAGGTAGGTGTTCTCTGACTCCAAGCCATCTAATACAGTGGTAATTTTTTATAAGACTTATGTCTCCATCATAGGTTAGGAGAGGAAAACTGAATTGAACTATCTTTCTTTACCTTTAAAAATAACATTTTAGTCAAGTCATAACAGCCCTTCCATTTCTCTCACTCCCTTGTACCTCAAGTAATTTAACCGCCTAAACAAACCCCTTAGGAGGTAGGAGAGGAAAATGGCCATTTTAATAGGAACAACGGTTACCATTGAGTGACAGCTCTGCTAGGCACCACACCGAGCTCTTTATATACTCAGAACAACCCTCCTGGGTAAGAATTATTAACTCCATTTTACAGATGAAGAAACTAGAGCTCAGACTGATTACATGACTTGCTCAACTTTCCAGAGCTAATAATTGCCTGAATCATGATTTGAACCAGATCGAAGGACCGGAAAGGCTATTTTTTCCCCACCACATGTCTTATTCCACTTCCCATCCCAAAACTCCTGCCATCCAAAGAGTTCAAAGCTGGTCTTTCAATTCAGACTTGCTGCCCGTGACTGATTCACCTCCTGTTTCTGCAGGTTGGAAATGTAGCTTTTTATAATTACATTAATTGTTAATATGCATTTTACAAAAAATTTCTACCTCTCTTATCTGTAAAACAACTCTCTGGGTGTAGGTGAGGACCATAAGAATCAGAAGAGTTACTTGCTCTGCCTAAGATCATCACTCACCTGGTTGGTATATTCCAAGGCCCAGATTCAAGTCTGGGTCTTGTAACTCCAAAGCTCATATCCATTTAAGATTTTCTCTATATATTTCTTAGGAGCTCCAAGTCTTTAGAAGTGGGGGAAAGAAAAGCAAGCATGCTAGCTTTACAAAAAGGAACAATATTTCTCCCCACTAGACTGTGAATTCCTTGAGGGCAGAGAATGAATCTTACTTACTCTATGTGCTCAGAACAATCACAGTGGCCCTCATGACTACTTCTTCTTGTTGTTTAGTCACTAAGTCATATCTGATTCTGTGTGACCCCATGGACTATAGCCAGCTAGGCTCCTCTGTCCATGGAATTCTCCAGGCAAGAATACTGGAGTGGATTGCCATTTCCTTCTCCAGGGGATCTTCCCAACCCAGAGATCGAACACACATCTCCTGCGTTGGCAGGCAAATTCTTTACTGCTGAGCCACCAGGAAAGTCCTGGCCATCATGTCAAGAGATTGAATTAATATTTATTGAATAAATGATCTTAAATGGCTGATTTCAATTTTATTTCTGTGTTTGAGTGAGGTGAACTTTAAGTACAGAATAATTAGTGTGGTTCCATTGACCATGACCAATCTTTCCTCTTCCCGGGTTCTCGACCCCAGTTAGTGGCACCACTGTGCCCACAGGCTACCAGGCTAGAAATTCTCTCCTTCCCCCTACCCTCATCCTATTAATCACTGTCTGCCACAGTGATTTCAGGCTGCCACAACAGATGTCAAATTGAATGGCTTAAACAACAGAAATTTATTTTCTCACTTTTCTGGAGGCGAGAAGTTCAAGATCAAGGTTCCAGCTGATTTGGTCTCTGATAAGAGCTGTCTTCCTGGCTTGCCGACAGCTACCTTCTCACTGTGTCCTCACGTGGCCTTTCCTTAGTGCACACGCACAGGGAGACAGAGAAACAGCCCCGGTCTCTCTTCTTCTCATGAAATTACCAATCCTTTTGGATTAGAACCCCACCCTTCTGATCTCACTGAACCTGAGAGGCCCACTGGGGGTTGGGGCTTCAACATGTCAATTTGGAAGGGGAAAGGACATAAGCATTCAGTCCATAATAATCGCCAAAGTCAGCCCCATATTTGAACAAAGTCTGCAAAAAAGTTTGCTAATATTGCATATTTCTTTTATTGAATACCTATGCATAACTTAGTCCACTATTTATTCTGCTTAGGTTATTCTTTAATTTTATTCAATAAATAATATTGTGTAGGCACAGTGGAGATACTACCAACAGGGACCCTGTCTGAATGGAGCTTTCATACTAATACAAGAGACAGAAATTAAACAAATGAGATAGGAATTAAGAGCATAAGCTTTGGTACCAAACCCCACTGGGTTGCATCCTGGCCTTGGGCAATTTATTTAACTCTTTGCTTCATTAGCTGTAAAATAAGGGTAATAATAGGATTATTTTTTACTCTATTTTTTTATTGAAGGATAATTGCTTTACAGAATTTTGTTTTCTGTCAAACCTCAACATGAATCAGCCATGAAGTAAAGTGGCTTAGTCGTGTCTGATTCTTAGCGACCCCATGGACTGTAGCCTACTGGGCTCCTCCATCCATGGGATTTTCCAGGCAAGAATACTGGAGTGGGGTGCCATTTCCTTCTCCAGGGAAACTTCCTGACCCAGGGATCGAACCCGGGTCTCCTGCATTGTAGGCAGACGCTTTATTGCCTGAGCCACAAGGGACGCCTCATAGGTATACATATATCCCCTCCCTTTTGAACCTCCCTCCCATCTCCCTCCCCATCCCATCCCTTTAGGTTGATACAGAGCGCCTGTTTGAGTCAGGATTATTTGAAATATTAAGACAATATTGCAGCAGCAGCAAGACAATATTGCATAATACAGCTTTTTTAGTAACTGTCATATAATAAGTGCTAAATAAATGTTAGCTCTGATTACTAAATATAAACACAAATCTATTACATACTCATTTGTGCAAATGCCTCCTGAGAAGTTCTACATCCTCCAATTTCTTTTCCACCTTCAAATCCATCCTCTCCGGAGCCAATAAATAATGCCTGGTGTCATCATCCTCTGCTTCAAACACTTCTGCAGTCCTCCGCACTGCCTGCAGGATGAGGTCTAAGCTGTGCCCTTAGGACCTGCTCCCAGCCCTCCCCTGCAGACTCATCACTCCCACAGCTTTATGCTCCAGCAAGGCCAAACTTCACGGCCACACTGCTATTTCTTGCCTTTGTCCCTTTACTCATGCTGTCCTCTTTGAGAGAAACATGCATCACCCGACTAGTCCCTACTCCAGGCAAACATACTGGAGTGGGTTGCCATTTCCTACTCCAGGAGATCTTCCCGACCCAGGGATCAAACCCTGGTCTCCTGCATTGCAGGCAGATTCTTCACCATGTAAGCCACCAGGGAAGCCCAATTCCTACTCTAGCCCCTCCTTTAACACATAGCACAAGGGCCACCTCCTCTGCGAAACTTCTCCTGTAAACCTCAGATTTGGCCAACTTAATTCTTCAATATCTCCATTATTGAACTAACGGGGTATTATTAGTGTCTGTTGAAAAGTGCCACCCATCCATATAAAGAACATCTGGAGGGCAGAGGCTGTCATATCTACCTTTGTAGCTGTAGCACCTAACAATGGATATGACACAGTAAGTTTTCAATAAGTCTTTATTGAATGACTGAATGAATGACTGGAAGGAGTTAAACTTCAATATAATGGAAGGGATCTGCAGAGCTCTAGTAAATGAATCATTCATTATCTTCAGTCCAGTCACTTTGGACCATGCAGAAGGACAAAGTCAAAGTTTAAATGTTAGGGGAAAAGTGTTATGTATTTGTTTCTTTGAACTTCCCTGGTGGCTCAGTGGTAAAAGAATGTACCTGCAATGCAGGAGCCGGATTCAATCCCTGGGTTGGGAAGATCCCCTGATGGAGGGTGTGGCAACCCACTCCAGTACTCTTGCCTGGAGAAATCCATGGACCAGAGGAGCCTCATGGCTACACTCCATAGGGTTGCACTGTCAGACATGACTGAAGCGACTAAGCAGCAGCAGCATTTTGTTTCTTTGCTTCTTTAGGTAACAATTTTTTAGCCCTTCCCAAACACTGCGCTAAGAGTTGGGTATATGAGACACAATCCCTCCTCTCAAGGAGCCTTCAGCCTAATGGGAAAATAGCTTTCCCCTTTGAAAAGCTAGAAGGCAGCCTGAACTGGTCTTTCCCCCCAACTTCCTACAATGTTACATTTCACAAGTCATAGCTTAGCATGTAAGTTATGTGGATAAGACAGACCTGTACATAAATCGTTAAAGCAAATGTGAAAGTGAAATTCGCTCAGTCAAGTTCGACTCTTTACAACCTCATACACTATACAGTCCATGGAATTCTCCAGGCCAGAATTCTGAACTGGATAGTCATTCTCTTCTCCAGGAGATATTCCCAACCCAGGGATTGAACCCAGGTCTCCCACATTGCAGGTGGCTTCTTTACCAGCTGAGCCACCAGAGAAAGCAAAAATGAAATAATAGAAATACTAATGTGCAATGAGACTATGGAGAAGACAGTGATTATGATAGGGTTATTTTGCTTTTACAAAACTTTTACTAAAGTTTTAAGTTTCTATACTTATTCACTCTAGAAAATTGAAAACTGTAGAACAAAGTATGAAAATCACCAGAAGATAATCATTCTACTGTCCTGAAATAATAACTTTTAATATTTTGTCATGATAAAAATATGTCGCATGCAATAACAACATTAATCAAATTCTTAAATAGGAAAAAAAGAAAAACCCTCTGGTCTTACCTTCTTCCAGAGATCAAATATCTCATTCTAATCCAAAGAGTGATTTTTTGATGAGGTGGTATTATTTTCACAGTAGTCTCCTTGAGTTGAGTTCTATAATTTGGAAACACTAATTCATAAAACACAGCCCTAGAAATTTATTGAACTTAATTTCTAAAATTTACTCTTATATTTATTGGATTGTTTTAGGAGAAAACTAATCTTGTATAGATAACACAGGGAAGGAAAAAAGCTTTGTTCCAAAGTTGAAGGCCTCTGGGTACTATAGCTCCAGTATCTAACTTGGTTAAACAATATAGCTCTGTCTTCCTAAACAAAAGACGGCAAAATCCATGTAATGTTGGGTTCCTCGATCTGTAGGCAAGCATAGCCATCTAAAATTATGTAAATGGCCTATTGCTGTTTTCAAACTCGGCCTTTGTTCATTGATTGATTCATTCATTCATTCAATTAATATTTATTGAATTCCTGCTTTGGGCCAGGCACCTGAGTGGGACTTGGGAATATAGACGTGAACAAGAAAGACATTGAGCTGCAATTATGGGGCTGAAAAAGGTCCACTTCAATTTTTGGTCTACTGCATGTGATTTGTTCCCTAAAGTACATCCAACCAGCCAGTAAGTACTTCTGGCACAGACACACAGTGTAACATTTTCACTGGGGAATAATCTGAAAAGTCAGTGTTCTGCGTCATCACTCCAAATTCTATTGTGAGCTATTTTAGCAGAAAGAATAGTCACCCCACTGTTTAATTCTATAAAAAGCTGCCAAAACATTAATGCTCCTTTCTTTGTCTTCTATAAAAGAAAATAAAAAGTTATTTCACTCAAAGTTATATTTCACTGATATAATTAGAGGTAATATGCTTAAAATGTGTTAAACATTGCTATATAATAATTAGTAAAACTTAGAATAAGATGTTTACCTTCTAAACAATAATTAGAGTAACAGTAAACAAAGCATAGTCCATCATATCCAGGGAGGAAGAACAAAAGAAAAGAAGGAAAAGTGAAAATAATTAATTATACAAGGTGCTAAACTTGCTGATTTATATTTCTTTCTTTACAACTTTTCATTATGATTGTTTTAATATTTTTATGCAGTAGTCTTCTTTTTGGAGAAGGCAATGGCAACCCACTCCAGTACTCTAGCCAGGAAAATCCCAAGGACGGAGGAGCCTGGTAGGCTGCAGTCCATCCATGGGGTCGCTAAGAGTCCGAACGACTGAGCGATTTCACTTTCTCTTTTCACTTTCGTGCATTGGAGAAGGAAATGGCAACCCACCCCAGTGTTCTTGCCTGGAGAATCCCAGGAACGGCGGAGCCTGGTGGGCTGCCATCTATGGGGTCACACAGAGTCAGACACGACTGAAGTGACTTAGCAGCAGCAGTCTTCTTTTTTTCTTAGCCTAGCAGTAGATATACCAGGTAACAAGAGAATCTGAACTGAAAGGAGCACTGAAAGACCTGAGAGAGAGTCTAATTCACACTTTTTTTTTTTAGATTTACTTATCCTTTCTAGGATATAACAGCCTTTGTTATCAGACCCTGTTTATATCTAATCTAAACCCCACAGACTGCGGTCAAATTCTGTTTCCTCTTTTTATCATGTTTTGTGGGTCCTCTTTTACTTGGAGGACATAGTAGCTTGCCTTGATTCTATTTTTTAACAACCAGATAGACTTAGTCATGTTTCTGGCTCCCTTAAAGCATTTGATGTCTCAGGGAAGGGGTTCTGTAGATTTTTCTATTGTTGTTCAGCCACTGAATCATGTCCAACTCTTTGCAACCCCATGAACTGCAGCACACCAGGCTTCCCTTTCCTTCACTATCTTCCGGAGTTAGTTCAAACTCATGTCCATTGAATCGGTGATGCTATCTCACCATCTCAACCTCTGTTGTCCCCTTATCCTTTTGGCTTCAATCTTTCCCAGCATCAGGGTCTTTTCCAAAGAGTCAGTTCTTCACATCAGGTGGCCAAAGTATTGGAGTTTCAGCTTCAGCATCAGTCATTCCAATGAATACTCAGGACTGATTTCCTTTAGGATTGACTGGTTTGATCTACTTGCAGTCCAAAGTACTCTCAAGAGTCTTCTCCAGCACCACAATTCAAAAGCATCAGTTCCTCCGTGTTCAGCCTTCTTTATGGTCCAACTTTCACATCCATGCATAACTACTGGAAAAACCAAAGCTCTGACTATGCAGACCTTTGTTGGCAAAGTGATATCTCTGCTTTTTAATACAACTGTCTAAGTCTATCACTCAGTTGGTAAAGAATCTGCCTGCAATGTGGGAGACCTGGGTTCAGTCCCTGAGTTGGGAATATCCTCTGGAGAAGGGAAAGGCTACCCATGCCAGTATTCTGGCCTGGAGAATTCCATGCGCTGTATAGTCCATGGGGTCACAAAGAGTTGGACACGACTGAGCTTTCACTTTTTTTTCACTATTTTTTTCACTTTCATTTTTTCAGGTCTGTCACAGCTTTCCTTCCAAGGAGCAAGCGTCTTTTAATTTCATGGCTGCAGTCACTGCCCATAGTGATCGTGAAGCCCAAGAAAACTAAAATCTGTCACTGTTTCCACTTTTTCCCCTTCTATTTGCCATGAAATGATGGGATCAGATGCCATGATCTTAGTTTTTTAGTGGTGATTAGATTTTTCTAGTACTCATAAACTATTTTACCTCTATGCCCATATTTAGAGATTCCTGGACCTTTAGTAACAATTTCAATCCTCTATTTCCTGCTGTCTATTCCTTTCCAAACTAGATTCTTCTCAATTCTTCCTTCCATTCTTCCCTTTCTCCCTTCCTTCCTTCCATGTGACATTATTCTCTGTGAGGCCTCTAGTCTTCTTGGTGCTTGCAATCAAGTAAGGAGATACACACTAATAATAAACAATTACAAAGGAAGACAAGTTATTTGAAGGAAAAGTATAGGGAGCTCTGAGAGCATATAATAGGGGGTCCTAACCTGGTCTTACAGGTTAGGATAAACTACCCCCTCCCCAAGTGATATTTGTGCTGAATCCTAAAGGGTGGAGAGGAGTTCACCAGAGCTTTCCAGGAGAAGGGAACAGACATGCAAAGGCTCTGAGGAAAGAGGGCCAAGTGGGTGTCCTGCAGGGTTCCTGGGCCATTTGACACCCAGTGGGGAAAGTGCCACCTCTACCAACCAGTCTTCTTTCTATCGATGTTATCAGAATGCTTAGCTACCAGGGCTCTGGGAGGTGGATTTGAATATAAATATCCAAGAGCATGAAAAGAGGAAGGACTCTGATGGAAATGATACAGAGCAGCCTGGGGTACAGACAAGGGCATCCAGACAACATCTATGGGTGATGGGGGGCCGAGGAGGGTTGGCTGCTAGGGAGAACTGATTCCCTGGAAGGATTTGGGAAAACTTCTCTGAGGAAGTGAATGAAGAGGGACTCTGATAAGCAGTTATAAAGGGAAAGAACATTTTAGCTGAGGCAGGAGCTTGAGCGAGAAAAGGAAAGGGAGCCGAGAGGACCTTCAAAAGCTGTTAAAGCCGTGATTATATTGTTCCTTTTCTTCCAGCAAAATGGGAAACTAGGCAGATCGAGACGTTTGTCAAACATAATTTATGTTCTCTCCAAGCGCCAAAACTGTATATGTTAACCATTTTTGGTGGTGATATTTCTAAAATGTTTTAAGCCCGTTTCTGCCTGCCTTAATAAAGGATCCTAAATATAACAACCTTTTCTTGATGACGCATGATCATGGTCATGAGAGTGTAGTTATTTTATGCTGCATTATAAATCAGTTCTCTGCTCTTTCATTTTTCTCTGTCCTCTGGCTATCAGCTGCTAGTAGTTTTTGAGTCAGCCTCAAGCAAAGCCCTGTCCCCACCTCGCTCATCACAAAATCATTCTATTTAACTGAGAAACCAAGTAAATACATGGGTTGGGAATCATATGCCTGATGTACAATAGGCTTCAATAAATATTTGTTGAATAAATGATTAATTAGGCTTGGACTGGGAGTCTCAGGTATGGGGTTGGTGTACAGACCTAGAATAGTTCCTCCTGGGACCAGACTCAAAACCATGCGAAGTCACCTCCAGATAATGGGTGGTTACGCTGCTATTTTTGTAGTGTTGCTTAGCAAGAACAGACTGCCAACCAGCTTAGAGTCTAGTGACTAACAACTATTTTCTTCATGCCCTAGTGATGCTGGTTACCATGGTGTTCTGGGTGACATGGCTGGCTTTTTTTATAATTGCCTTTTAGTGGCTCGAGAAGTTTTTTTGTGATAAATGCATTGATTATTTCTGATGAAGTAGGGCAGGATTACTACAAAGTACAGACTTTTTAAAAAAAACTAGAAAAAGGGACTGTTTTGCTTTTCCAGATTAAGGTAGTTGCTGCGGGACTGGTAGGATATTTTTTGTGTTGCTCTTCCTGATTTGATAGAAAGTAATTTGATTTGATTGTATAAATTTTTTTTAAAGTCTAGCTTGTGTCAAGGTAATATTTCTTATCTTATTCTTTAATATTAAAATATAAAACTTAGGAGTTCAAGCTCCTTTGTAAACTTAAGAGGCTATAATTATTGGCACTGTTAAAATTTTGGTATGTCATATATCATCATACCAGAGGAGGACATGACAACCCACTCCAGTATTCTTGCCTGAAGAATCCCCATGGACAGAGGAGCCTGACAAGCTAGAGTCCATGGGGTTGCAAAGAGTCGGACATGACTAAGTGATTAAGCAAAGCACATCTCATGACAAAGAAGCACCCTGTTAAGCCAAACTGGTTTTGTGGCCCAGGACTGTTTAGTATAGAATTTTAGAGCATGAAAAATGACCTTGGAGATCACCTGAACCCATCCTTTAATTTCTTTGTAATTTTTATTTATTTATTTTGGCTGTGCTGACTCTTGCAATGTGTAGGCTTCTCATTTCAGTGGCTTCTCTTGTTGGGGAACACTGGCTTTAGGCATGTGCACTTCAGTAGCTATGGCTCACAGGCTCTAGAATGGGGGCTCAGCAGTTGTGGCGTAAGGGCTTAGTTGTTGCAAGGCATGTGGAATCTTCCCAGACCAGGGCTTGAGCCTGTATCCCCTGCATTGGCAGGAGGATCTTATCAACTGCACTACCAGGTAAATCCCCCCGTCCTTTAATTTTAAGGCAGAGAAAGCTGAGGCCCAGAAAAGACAAATTATAAAAATAGCGATGATAATCCCTTATAGTTGCAAAGCATTTACATTTGCAAAGATCTTTTCAAACAGTAATTCATTTTGTGTTCACCATGCATGTGAAGTCAGTAGAATTTATCCCCATTTTGTTGAAGAGGCACATGGGATCTGGAGACACAAGTGTCCTGTTCAGTGTTAATGACTGAGGCAGAACCAGAAGCCACATCTGTGATTCGCTGTCTCAGACCACGGAGCCACAGCCAGACATAGTCACAGGAACCTGGGCCCCACTCTTCTGTTTACTAGCTGTGTGACTAGGGCAGGTCACTCCACCACTCCAAATGAGGCTTACCTTCCTTCTTAAAATGACAATATTTTAAAAACGATCCTACATTGTAAGATTAACATGAAGGCTAAAGATTATGCTTATATAGTACTTAAGACACTCCCCCACTTGCCTTTCACCTCACTGATCTACCTAAATGAATTCTATCTAGTTAGTTATTTTGTGTAACAAGTGCTTTCCCTGATTCAGCCCATATGGAAGTCATTGTATACAATAAGAAAATAAGAATGACAGCTGTTTACCTTGGATAGGGCCCAGAGACCAAATTAATTGTGGAAATTTCCTTGCATTTCTTTTATCCTGTCATCAGTTAGGTTTCCTTCTGTATCACTGTGACCTTCCTCAGGCACAGTAAATAAAAAAACATAATCTACAAACAAATATCATACCAGATCAATGAAAGCTCTTAAAGCTGCAGTTCAGTTCAGTTCAGTTCAGTCACTCAGTCGTGTCCAACTCTTTGCAACCCCATGGACCACAGCATGCCGGGCTTCCCTGAGCTTACTCAAACTCATGTCCATCGAGTCGGTGATGCCATCCAACCATCTCATCCTCTGTCATCCCCTTCTCCTCCCGCCTTCAATCTTTCCCAGCATAAGGGTCTTTTCAAATGAGTCAGTTCTTCACATCAGGTGGCCAAAGTATTGGAGCTTCAGCTTCAGCATCAGTCTTTCCAATGAATATTCAGAACTGATTTTCTTTAGGATGGACTGGTTGGATCTCCTTGCAGTCCAAGAGACTCTCGAGAGTCTTCTTCAAAACCACAGTTCAAAAGCCTCAATTCTTTGGCACAACATATTTTGATAGAGTTAGTGGGAAAGAAGGCAACGTATATACCCCAAGCCATGGAGGCCTCTAATGACAGGAAGAAGAGTTCAGAAATGATCTTCCCCGGTTACCTGTCCATGTTACTGAGATGGGGAATAACCTCATGAATGTAGTGTTTGGGGGCAGTCAATCTGTTTTTACTGGATAGGATTGATTACAGCAGAAAAAAACCAACAGGAGAACAGGGTAGGATATTGGTGCAATTCTCCAAGATACAATGAGAGTATGGAAATTAACTATATACTTGCAGTTGGAAAGAGGGAAATATGAGGCTTCATTGCCTTCTGGACACTCCTGCTTAGTCTCCTTTTCTGTTCCTCCTATTTAATATTCACTGATACATTGTCAGCACTTGGGACAGGACCTACCCCTATCAGACACTCAAATATCTGTTGCTTGAATGTTGCATTTCTATAACCTCTGAATGTTGGGAGTGCACAGGGCTGAGAAATAAATCTCTTTGTCTTCTCTTACTCCCTCTGTTTATTTCATTCATTCTCCCAAAGATTACCAACCTAAACCAGACTTAAATTTCTAACTGACATTTGACATCTCCACTTGGAGGCTTAAAAGGCATCTCAAACTTCAGACTATCCAGAATTGAACTTCTGCTCTCTTTGCTAAATCTACACCTTGCACAATATGCCCCAACTCCCTAAATTGCAGTTCCATTCTTCTAGATTTTCAGACCCAAACTTCTTTGTCTCTTTTGCCACACATCCAGTCCCTCATATGGGTTCTGCTTTCAACATATATAGAGAATCTGTCTACATCTCACTACCTCCAATACACCCTGGTCCATGCCATAAGCCATCTCTCGTTTGGATGAATACCAGAGCTGTGAGGTCTCTCTGCTTCCACCTCTGTCCACTTTGTGTCCACTATTCAAACAGCCAATGGAGAGATTCTTTTAAAATGTAAGTCAGATCATATCACTTTTTTGCCAAAACCAAACATAGACACAAACACAAAACTCTACAATGGCTTTATCTCACCCAGAGTAGGAGCCTAAGTCCTCACAAAGACCTTTCAGGCTCTATCTATCAAAGTGACAAATACCCCACCCCTTTCCTCCTTGACCTTGGCCCACTACTGTCCTCTTTCACTTCTGCAACTGTTCCTCAAGCACATCAGTTACATTTCCAAAATTCAAGGCCTTTGCATCTTATGCTGCTGATATCCCCCAGGTATCCACAGGGCTCCCTACCTCACCGCCTTTAGATCTGTATTCATATACCAGCTTCTCAGGGAGTTTATCTGGCATCCCTTGCCTAGAACTGTACTACATGGTCACTCCATCCACACACTCCCTCACCAGTCTTCCCTGCTGTGCTTCTCCCGTAGCCAGAGCAATAGAGTTCATGTATCTATCTGCCTTATTATCTCTCACCCCACGTACTAGAATGTAAGCTACAGGAGGAAAGTGATTTTGTCTATCGTGTTCATTGCTGCATGCCCAGAGCCTAGATGAGTGCTTGGCACATAGTAGTATTTAATAAATACCAGTTGAGAGAATGAAGAGGAGAAAGAATTGGAAGTTTATTGGGATTTTTTTTTTTCTGAATAGGAACAAAGAAAAAGAAGGTAAAAACTGACTCCTGGGTTACAACTCCTGGGTTAGAGCTGAAGGTGCTGTTTGTTATGGTGGAGAGGGAGGCAGAGTGGGGATAGTGGGTCTTGGAAATCGTGTGTTCCTATTTGGATAAGTGATTTTGACACGACAAGGGGAAAGCTCAGGCACAATGTCTAAAACAAGATGACAGTTCAAAATAGACTCTGATGTTAAGATATAAATTTAGTTCAGGAAAGAGGTGATGGTGACATTGAAAGGCTCTGTTGGGATTTTTTTTTAATTGATTATTTGGCTGCATTGGGTCTTAGTTGCTGTATGCAGGATCTTCAGTCTCTAGTTGAGGCTCACTGGCTTAGTTGTTTACAGCATGTGGGATCTTAGTTCCCCAAACAGGGATCAAACCCACATTTCCTCCATTGTAAGGTGGATTCTTAACCACTGGACTACAGGGAAGTCCCAGGGATATTTAATCCAGAGGAGAAAGAAGAGCAGAGGATCAGGGATTGGAGTGGAGGTTCTTAACTGCAACTGCCCACTTTAGAGTCACCTGAAGATGTTTTGAACATGCCAATGCCTGGACCACACGCCAGACTAATTAGGTCAGAACTTTCCTGGGTGGGACACAGGTCTCAGTAGGTTTTAAACTCCCCAGCTAATTCCCACAGGCAGCCAGTGTCAAGAATCACTGAGCTAAAGTCTTTAATATATATATTTATCTTTGTTGTGGTTGTTTAGTTGCTAATTTGTGTCTCTTTTGTGACCCCCTGGACTGCAGCCCGCCAGGCTCTTCTGTCCATGGGATTTTCCAGGCAATACTGGAGTGGGTTGCCATTTCCTTCTCCAATATTTACCTTCAGGTGAGGATAAAGTAAAGGAATCCACAATGAGAGCAGAAAAATATTAGTCATAAGGGTAGAAAAAAACAGGGTAGTCTTGGCCAGCTCTTCTCATACTCAACTCCATAAGAGTCAAAAGAATCACCTGAGATCTTGAGGATCTACAGATCATGACTCAAACTGCCAAGCTCCCAGGTGATCCTGTGACACCTGGTTCAAGGGCCACACTGAATAGCAAGTGTCAAGAGCAGTGCTTCTCAAACTCTAATGTACATAAGAATCACCTGGGATATCATTAAAGCAGCTGTCTGGACCCCACCCACCAAGATCCAGATTCTGTAAGTCAGGAATAGAACCCAAGAACCTGCATCATTTTTTTAATTCATTTATTTTAATTTAAGAATAACTGCTTTACGATATTGTATTGGTTTCTGCATACATCAGCATGAATCAGCCATAGGTATACATACGTCCTTTCCCTCTGGGACCTCCCTCCCACCCCTTTGGGTTCTCACAGAGCATTGGTTTGAGCTCCCTGAGCCATATAGCAAATTCCCACTGGCGATCTGTTTCACAGGTAGTGTACACATTGCTGTGCTACTCTCTCCGTTCATCCCACCCTCTCTTTTGCTGCTCCCCCATGTTCACAAGTCTGTTTTCTATGTCTGCGTCTCCATTGCTGCCCTACAAATAGGTTCATCAGGACCATCTTTCTAGATTTCATATATATGTGTTAATGTAGGATATTTGGTTTTCTCTTTCTGATTTATTTCACTCTGTATAATAGGCTCTAGGTTCATCCACTTCATTAGAACTGACTCAAATGCAAGCGCCTGCATTTTGAATGAGGTGATATGCAATGCTGCTGGTCCCACACTTCAAGTGTTAGAGAGTCACCAAGACCACAGTAAGGAAGAAGAGGCACTTGGGACTTCCCTGGTGGTCCAGTGCTCCCAGTGCAGGGGACCCGGTTTCAATCTCTGGTCAGGGAACTGGATCCCTCAGGCTGCAACTGAGACCTGGCACAGCCAAATAAATAAATAAATATTTTTTTTTTAAAGGAAGGAAAGAAGAGGCACTCAATACTGCCTACCAAATGAATAAAAGATATTGTAGGGATACCAGAAAGAATAAGAATGTAGCAAAGCCACTAGATTTTGCAAGGTGAAGGTCATAAGTGAGGCAGAAACCATAAAACCATAAAATGATTTCTGCTTTCCTTGGTTCTCTATTTTCAAGCAGTAAGCTTTCCCCCGGCTTCTATATTTTATCTTGGGAACAATTACCTTACCAAAGTGCTGTAACTATTTTTGAAAGAGAGAGAAAGCAAATCAATTATTTGATTTTCTTTTCAAGGCATTGGAGGTATGCTAATAGGGTACTTGGGAGCTCTTCTCTGTGGATATGCCTAAACCATCTAGAAGCTACATTTATTAAGGACCTTTGGAGGTTATTCCAACTTCTTCAAATACCAGAGTACAGTTGTAATGTTGCTGACACTTGTAACTTTCTTTAGGGCAAGGTTTCCAACCTTGACACTCCTTATGTTGAGGCTGTTGGAAAGCAACACTACATGCAACCATTAGATGCCAATATCATCTCCTGCCCCAAGTTGTGACAAGCCAGATTGTCTCCAGACATTGCCAAATGTTCCCTGGGAGGCAAAAATCAGCCCCAGTTAAGAACCACTGCTTCAAAAGCAATGTTTGAAAACCTAGTCACCCTTCTAAAAGAAGTCTGACTTACAGCTTGGACATGTTGATGCCAGGTAGTAAAGACAGAGCACTACCAGTAACCAGTACTAGGACCACCCTTTGGATTCTTGGGGCAACAGAAAAGACTAGTTTGACTTTCAGAAGTGGGAAATTTTATTGACCTCACTTATACCAAGAGCCTAATAGATGGTACAGTACTTCAAACTTGTCTCATTGGTACACAAGCTGGATGCATGATACAGGATGCTCGGGGCTGGTGCACTGGGATGACCCAGAGGGATGGTATGGGGAGGGAGAGGGGAGAGGGGTTCAGGATGGGGATCACATGTACACCTGTGGCGGATTCATGTTAGTGTATGGCAAAACCAATACAATATCGTAATTAGCCTCCAATTAAAATAAATAAATTTATATTAAAAAAAAAAAGAAACCTATTTCCAGGCTCAGCATAAAAGAGTCAGCTGCCACTCTGTGCCCTGTAACAAAATACCATAACCACCACATCATATGAGAGAAAGCATTCATCAGCTTGCCACACAACTATCATTTGTCCAGGAGGTTCTTTCCTCTCCTTTCATGAGTACTTAACATCTTGTGACTTAAACCAAGTACACAGAAAAGATGAGGATTGCATTAGAAATCTCAGTGCTTGTTTCTCTTCCTCAGTAGAGGTCATCAGACAAATAACCAGAGTGCCATAGAGCCTACCTATAAACCAGTGGTTTTCAAACTTTAGCCTGCATCATAACCAGCTAAAAGCTTGTTAAACCACTGATCACTGGACTATACCCCCTGAGATTCTGATTTACTAGGTCTAGAGTGGGGCCTGAGAATTTGCATTTCAATGATGCTGATAGTCCAGGGACCACACTTTGAGAACCGTGACTGTAAAGCAAGTAATAATTCTCAGACTTGGCTGAACATTGGTATTACCCGAGGAATGTTTTTAACTACTGGTGTCATGGCCCCATCCCAAACAAATGAAATCAGAATGTCTGGGCATGAGATCCAGTCTTCAGAGTGTATTTATTAGTTTCTCAGATGATTCTTGTATAGAGCCAGCATTGAGAAACACTGAACTAAGTGGAATGTATTCCAAAGCACTGGGGTACCTCTACCCCAGGTGGCCCTGCTTAATGGAGGGCTTTAGTATGACTTAATCCCATATTCTTACCCATTATGCTTCTTTGAGGATTACTTCTCCAGTTTCACCAAAATCATCCTAACACTGTGGTCCAAACAAGTCTTAAGCCATAGGCGCGTATTCTCTACTTCATGTTTCATTGAGCTGTAGACAGCAATGGAGCTGAAGATTGCAAATCAGAGTCTGAGAGGAAGTAGCCTGCTGCTGCTGCTAAGTCATTTCAGTCGTGTCCGACTCTGTGCGACCCCATAGACGGCAGCCTACCAGGCTCCCCCATCCCTGGCATTTTCCAGGCAAGTAGCCTGCTGCTGATGCTGCTGCTAAGTCACTTCAGTCGTGTCCGACTCTGGGCGACCCCACAGACAGCAGCCCACCAGACTCCCCCATCCCTGGGATTCTCCAGGCAAGAACACTGGAGTGGGTTGCCATTTCCTTCTCCAATGCATGAAAGTGAAAAGTGAAAGTGAAGTTGCTCAGTCGTGTCCAACTCTTAGCGACCCCATGGACTGCAGCCTACCAGTCTCCTCTGCCCATGGGATTTTCCAAGCAAGAGTACTGGAGTGGGGTGCCATTGCCTTCTCCCAGGCAAGTAGCCTGCTGCTGCTGCTGCTAAGCCACTTCAGTCGTGTCCAACTCTGTGTGACCCCATAGACGGCAGCCCACCAGGCTCCCCCGTCTCTGGGATTCTCCAGGCAAGAACACTGGAGTGGGTTGCCATTTCCTTCTCCAATGCACAAAAGTGAAAAGTGAAAGTGAAGTCACTCAGTCGTTTCCGACCCTCAGCGATTCCATGGACTGCAGCCTACCAGGCTCCTCTGTCCATGGGATTCTCCAGGCAGGAGTACTGGAGTGGGGTGCCATCGCCTTCTCCGGGCAAGTAGCCTAGAGGGCAGCAAATCAAGGCTTAAGGAGTCTACAGCTGCTGGAAGCCAGGAAAGGCATGTCAACAGGCCAAATCATCAGGACAGGACTGGGACTTCTGCTGAGGCTGGATACCAGGAACATGGCAGGGATTCAAGCCAGTAGCTACCAGTTCAGAAGTAGAACACTACTGAACCAGAATGAAATGTATTCTTACAACAGAGACAGATGTTGCCTTAATTTCTAGAAAGTGCATTGCAGTAAGATCCATTGTTTCCTTATCTTTCAATTCAATCCAGAGATTTTCATCTGTTGGTGTTCAGTGCCATGGTAGTATGGTCAAGGGACATGTTAAAATACCTCATCAAATGGTAGCGTTCATGAGTTTTCTGTTTAAAGAATTGCCTTTTGCCTGACTGTATCTTTTTTTTAAGTGCATGCAGGCTTTCTCTAGTTGCAGTGAACAGGCTTCTCATTATGGTGGCTTCTCTTATTGCAGAGGGTGGGCTCTAGGCACATGGGCTCAGTAGTTGCAGTGGAGAGGCTTAATTACTCTATAGCATATGGGTTCTTCCTGGACCAGGGATCGAACTCGTGTCCCATGTACTGGCAGATGGATTCCTAACCACTGGATCACCAGGTAAGCCCTGAGTCTTTATATCTTAATCAGATCAAATCGGGCCTTGGAATTAGCAAACTTAAATTTTTTCACTTTGACTATTTTTAGCAAAAGGAAGGGTGATTCTTCCAGGGACCCAGTTGCTTTGGACTTACCTATAGGCTGGGAGTGTGCAGAGCCAAGTACTGAGCAAAGCACCCTCAGCAGTTCAACACAGCGTTGCTGTTCTCCATCTTGTTTTACATCTTGTTTACAGTGACAATCCTAAAGAAATAGTCTTTTTTAATTCTTCAAGTCAAGTGGGCACCCAATGAGAGAGAATCTAGAAGCTGAGAAAGGAGCTATCTTGCTTCAAAATATGCATAAGACACTTGTATATGACACAGTTCCTATTGTCTCTCAATAGATTCTGGAGAAAGCAGGGCCAAACATCTCTAATTCACAAAATGAAGGCTTCTCACAATTCTCAGGAAATCTTCTCACAATGTCCATGACTCTCCTGTACCATGTGAAACATCTTAACAAATTGTTAGTTCTATGGAGAAGGCAATGGCACCCCACTCCACTACTCTTGCCTGGAAAATCCCATGGACGGAGGAGCCTGGTAGGCTGCAGTCCATGGGGTCGCTAAGAGTCGGACATGACTGAGCGACTTCACTTTCACTTTTCACTTTCATGCATTGGAGAAGGAAATGGCAACCCACTCCAGTGTTCTTGCCTGGAGAATCCCAGGGACAGGGGAGCCTGGTGGGCTGTCGTCTATGGGGTCTCACAGAGTCAGACATGACTGAAGTGACTTAGCAGCAGCAGCAGCATATAAATGTTAACGTTCATCATCATTAACCTAAATTATTTCACAGTTCAGTTTAGTCGCTCAGTCATGTCTGACCCTTTGCTACTCCATGGACTGCAGAATGCCAGGTTTCCTGTCCATCACCAACTCCCAGAGCTTACTCAAACTCATGTCCATCAAGTCGGTGATTCCATCCAACCATCTCATCCTCTTTCATCCCCTTCTCCTCCCACCTTCAATCTTTCCCAGTATCAGGGTCTTTTCCAAGGAGTCAGTTCTTGGCATCAGGTGGCCAAAGTATTGGAGTTTCAGCTTCAGCATCAGTCCTTCCCATGAATATTCAGGACTGATTTCCTTTAGGATTGACTGGTTTGATCTCCTTGCAATCCAAGGAACTCTCAAGAGTCTTCTCCAACACCACAGTTCAAAGGATCAATTCTTTGGCACTCAGCTTTCTTTATAGTCCAATTCTCACATCTATACATGACTACTGGAAAAACCATAGCTTTGACTAGATGGACCTTTGTTGGCAAAGTAATGTCTCTACTTTTTAATAAGCTGTCTAGGTTTGTCATAGCTTTTCTTCCAAGGAGCAAGCATCTTTTAATTTCATGGCTGCAGTCACCACCTGCAGTGATTTTGGAGCCCAAGAAAATAAAGTCTCTCGCTGTTTCCATTGTTCCCCCATCCATTTTCCGTGAAATGATGGGACCAGAATCCATTATCTTAGTTTTTTGAATGTTTTTCACTCTCCTCTTTCACTTTCATCAAGAGGCTCTTTAGTTCTTCTTCACTTTCTGCCTTAAGGGTCATGTCATCTGCGTACCTGAGGTTATTGATATTTTAAATTTCTTTCACAGATACCCAAATTTCTAGTAAGTTGGAAGGAAATTGAAATCAATAGGCTAGTGGTGGTGAGAAGGAACTTGAGAAATTCTGCTGGTCTGTACAGGGACAGCATTCACAGAACCTCATAGAAGGACATCAGAGGGGATTAACCAAGATTGAAGCCACTTCCTCAAGTATGCCATTTGCAAGTAAACACAGCACTCATCCATGGGAGGAGACATAAAGCATATTAGAAACAGTTTTTGCCCAGCAAAAGATGGAAACACTTGTGAAATTTGAGCCCCCACTGCCGCAGTTTTGAATACTCATAGGTCATCCCTCAGGGTTGGTAAGATCTCTAATAGAGACATGAACCTTCTGCATCCCAGGCCCATAGCTCCAGCACTTCTGGGGCCCAGGAAGAGGAGGAGTGCCAGGAGTTGCGTCTCCAAGGCCAGCTGCTTTGAGGGAAGGACCTGGGGTATGTGTGTCATGGGAACAGCTGGCTTTCTTGTCCCATTGTCAGCTCAGAACAGGGTTATTGATTCCTGTTCCAGTCTGTCCCCAAGAAACAATGACTTCCCACATTTGTTTGTAGATCTCTACAGGCACTTGACGGAATCATAAAGGCTGATTGTGAATTATAAAATATTTCTAAATTTCTAAAGTACATTGTCTTGAATATCATATAATTAGGACTTGAAATCATTATTCGCTGATGATCATATAGTTTGTCCTCAAATTGACCTTGAAAGGTGTAGACCAAAGGTGGATTTTCACTTGGAAGTTGGGACACTTCTTGTGAAACAACATAAGATGTTGATTTATTTAATCCCATTATATAAACTAACCTCTTGGTGGCAGGAAGTATGGCTGTATTATATATATTCTGGGCTCCACATAACAAAAAATTATCCAATTATAGAAAACAATTTTAAGAAATCACTTTTCCAACTTTTTCCATTATGCTAGTCATATGCTAGCACGTGTTAGCAGAAAAGTGAGAGCAGGTGCCAGAAGTTTAAGAACATGTGTTAAAAAAAACAATTTTAAATTGAGCACATCCTAACAATTAACATAATCTAATTTAAGCTACAAAACACTTCAATCCAATTGGGCAGGATGTAGTTGTTTCAAAGGATAATTTTAGAACCACTGATTCAGTTTAAATGTTAATTTAAACACACTGTATTTTAGTTTTTAAAAAGGGTCTTGTCTGGTTTTAATATCACGTATTACATAAACTGTGGACTTTTATTCAGTCTTAGTTCAGTTCATCAGGCACTTATTGGCTGCCTGTTGTGTAGAGAAAACCCTGACTAAGTGTATGAGCCTTTGTCCTGAAGAATCTTACAATCTGAGGAAGACACGTAGGCCCAGTAGAGCAGGGGTCCCCAGCCTCCAGGCCGTGGACTGGTACCTCCTGTCAGATCGGTGGCAGCATTAGATTAGAAATAAAATACACCGTAAGTGTAATGCACTTGAATTATCTCAAAACCATCCCCCTCCCCATCCATGGAAAAATTGTCTTCCACGAAACCAGTCCCTGGTGCCAAAAAGTTTGGGGACTGCTGCTGTAGAGGACACATACATTGTAAGTTATGAGAAGCAGCAAATTGTGATAAGTGCTTTAATGGAGTTATCAAGGAGACAGAATGGGAAAAGGAAACAGTGTGAGTGAGAACCTGGAAAATGGACGTGGAAGAAGTTAGGAGCTAGAGGTAACGCGGTTCCTCTGGAGTACGGGATATTTGGAGGATGTGGCAGGGCATGCAGTTAGAAAGACAGGGAGGTGCTACATTTTACAGTCTTGAGAATACCAAACTAATGAGCCTAGATTTGACTTTGTGCACACTAGGGAGGGTGTTTGAGCAGGGGAGTGGCCTGATCAAGTCAGTTTGGGAGTAAGTCGCAGGATGAGTTGAAGGTGAAGAGGAAATTAGAGACTATTTTTGAGTGATATAGATGCCATCTGTCTCGTTAAAAATCCCAATAAGTAGCTATCTTGCGATTTGAAAGTATTTGATACATAAATTCATGTTGTTTAAATTTTAATGGTTAATTATGCACTGGCAAGCTTACTACTCTGATATTTCTAACAGTGGGCGAGCAAAAGCTTATACAGGGTAGCAGTGATAAGGCATGAACTTCCTTTTTTGGGGCAGGGGGGCAAGAATAACATCTGAATCCGTACCCTAGATGGTCTCCTAATTTAAGGAGATGTTCTCTTAGCCAAGGAAGAGAACCACCCAGATTGTCCTTTTAGAAACAGATCCAGAAAATGCATCTCTCAGTGGATGAAAATAAACCAAGGTGAAGCAGGACTCAGGTAAGACAGTCTCTAGATTAGGACCAAAAACCAGTTTACCTGGGTTCACAAAGTCTAGCTTTGCCACTTACAGACTGTAACTTTAGGCTTTTAGTTAACCAATCTGTGTCCAAGTTGTTTCGCTTGTAAAATAGGAATAATAATGGTACTTGTCTCAGGGGTTGTTATGAGGATGAAATGAACTGATACATGTAAAGTGTTCCAAATAGTACCTGGCATGTAGTTATCTCAATAAATGTTAACTGTTGTTAGTCAGTTGTTAGGCAGTAAGCTAACCGCCTATGACATATTATAGTTTACCCAGTGCCTCACACTATGGAAACCTCCCTGCCCCTGCTCCCTAACTACCCTAGTGACTATCTGTGCAACTGATCCTGGACACATCCACTGGGCCATTTGAACTCCACAATCACTTGATGGAAATTGATTGTCCTAGTTACTGCTGCTATTAACAAGCCACCTCAAAACTGGGAAGCGCAAAACAGCAGCCATTTTATCATGCTCACAGATTCCTGAGTCAGGACTTCAGTGGGAGTTGCTTATCTCTGCTTCACAGTGTTTGTGCCAGTGGTTAGAAGCGTCTCAGATGACTGGGGAGAATGCCAGCAGGTGGGGCAGGATCCACTGCCATAGAAGGCTTCTTCTCTAACCTGTCCGGCACTTTGGTGGGATGGCGGAAAGGCCAGGCTTAGCTGGGACTGTCACCTAAGCACCGACATGAGTCCCCTTCACCATGGTGGCCTCACAGTAGTTTTCAGACTTCTTAGAGTGTTTCTGCAGCAGAAGCTATATGCCTTTTATGATGCATTCTCAGAAGCCTCATCGCAGACATTTCTCTGTTCTCTGGGCTTCCCTGGTGGCTCAGGTGGTAAAGAATCTGCTTGCAAGGCAGGAGACCCGGGCTTGATCCCTGGGTCAGAAAGATCCCCTGGGCTTGGAGAAATTCATGGACAGAGGAGCCTGGTGGGTTACAGTCCATTAGGTCGCAAAGAGTCAGACACAACTGAGCAACTAACACTTTCACTTTCCCTGTTCTCGATTGATTGAAGCAGCCACAAACCCGAGGGAGTTGATTAGACCATGCTTATCAAGCCTCTGGGAGCCATATTGAAAATCACCATTTTAGTATTATCCTCTAATGCTGGATGAGAAGCTTGAGATTCAGTACAGGTTTAACATACTGGTTTGTCCAGGGTGAGTTGCACAGATAGTCACTAAGAGAGTTAGGGATGGGGGCAAGGAGGTTTGCAGGCTTCTAACCTAATTCTTCTAACTCCAAATTCTAATTCTCTCAATTAGATTATTCATCCTCCTTCAGCTTAGATATACTTCTTAATATAGGAAAATTACAGGAAAAAAAAATTAAATGGCATTGTGTATATCAGGTAACTTTCTTTTTATTTATTTATTTGTGGCTGTACTGGATCTTTGTTCCCACACATGGGCTTTCTCTAGATGCGGCACGTGGGCTCTAGAGCACAGGCTCAGTGGTTGTGGCACATGGGCTTAGTTGTTTCAAGGCATGTGGAATCTTCCCAGACCATGGATCAAACCCATGTGCCCTGTATTGGCACACAAATTCTTAATCACTGGACTACCAGGGAAGTCCAAGTAACTTGCTTCAAAAGCGATAGTGATATAAAAGTATAAAGTTTGCATTTATAAGAGGTTGTATACAAACTTCATATTTTAAAGAGATCCTGGAATGGGTTCAGTGGTTCAGTCCCAAGACTGGTCAGAGAGCAATTTAGTATCATTTTCTCACAAGGAAAGTTCTCTGAAAATATCCCAGATGCTGAACTGTGACTTCCTTTGTCTCTAGGAAAGTCTCACCTGGCCATTGTCCAGCGGGTGAATAACGAGGGAGAAGGGGACCCCTTCTATGAGGTGATGGGCATCGTCACACTGGAGGACATCATAGAGGAGATCATCAAGTCAGAGATCCTGGATGAAACTGACCTCTACAGTAAGTGGCTCTTGTCCAAAGCCATCATATTTTCCTGTGAGGTTCTCAGAGCTGGCTTAATTTAATGGACAGTGTGAAAGGGGGTCAGGACAAGCCTGTTGCTTGTTGTTGTGTGTGTTGTCAGCCCTCTCCTGCCAGGGGCTGGCATGGCAAGATGCCCCAGCCTGAACCACCGATGAGTCACTGAGAGTATGCTAGCTAAATGTTTATCAAGAGAGAACCTTCAGGAACAGAGCCAAGACTATGAAAAGGAGACCTCCTGGCCTTTGGATGGAGGAAATGAAGTGCACCTCGGATGACCTCTCTGCCCTTGTTTCTGTCCCCTGTGTTGTTCCTGGCTTGTCTCTTTGTCCACCTGGACACAGACCCCGGCATCCCTGGGGGTTCTACTCATGATTCACTCACAACAACATCAGTGTGCTGTGGAGACTCATGACATCACCCAGCACAACCTAAGCCAGACCTAAGTCGTCCTTTTAGACGCTGCTCTTGTCCTGTGTATGTTTCAACCCTGCTGCCTGGTTCCCCCCTCCTCCCTTTCACCCCTGGCTCTGGTCTAGTCTCCTCACCCTCCTCCCCACTCCCCCTCAGGAACAACACAGGTTCCTCCCTGCGATAGTGACTGATTTCGTTACTGAGTCTTGTCAAAGCTTTGCTCACAAACATTACAAAGGCCTGCTTTCCTCAAAAATGGGAGTGATATCAAATCCATGGGAGTCCCTAGGCCAGTAAATGTCCCCTCCTCCCAGTTTCATCAAGTAGGACAGCAGTCCCCATCCTCCCCTCAGAGAACCCATTCCAGATCTGTGTCCTTGGTTTGCTGGAGGCAACTGTTCAGAGACAAGCTCCTAGTAGAAAAAACTTCAAGACTCTAAGGCAGTGAGTGGTGCAGAAAGAGTGCTTCCCTTTGGGGTGAGAAGAGATCAGACCAAGGTGGGCCAAGCCTTGATGAAACATGGCAGGAGCATCACAGTGTCTGCTGTTGCAGTGGAGCCCTGGCCCGGCTCATCACCTTAAAATAGGGGCTGATCTCTCCATCCCCCAATCCTTCCCCCCTTCTCCACCTCTGACTATCACTCTGCTCTAGAGTTAGAAATCCCAAGTGTCTCAATAGATATATTGGTGAAAATATTCACACTAAAGTGTTAGTGGCTGATGTGAATAGTAGTGACAACAGTCTTCCTAGGGCATTTGTCTCAACAACCTGATATTCCAATACTCACTATTAAAATCGAAGGAATGGGGACTTCCCTGGCAGTCCAGTGGTTAAGACTTCATCTTCCAACGCAGGTGGTATGGGTTCAATCCATGCTTGGAGAGCTAAGACCCCAAATGCCTCATGGCCAAAAAAAAAAAAACAAAACATAAAACAGAAGCAATATTGTAACAAATCCAATAAAGACTTTAAAAATGGTTCACATCAAAAAAAAATTTTTTAATAAATAAAATAAAATAGAAAGAATGAAGAGGGAGATCAGAGGAAACTGATTCTCCAGTGATTAACTATTTGGTAGCATTCTGATGGAGGAAAGAGAGGGAATATTTAGACGAACACGTCATATAAATCAGAAGGTTACTTACTAGTAATGGAAAAGAGTGGTCTGATAGATATCTTTGCTGCTCTCTTGCTAAACCATCCCCTCTCTAAAAGAGAGGGTTATGATTTTCCCATTCTTATAAATAAGCATGAATCCTTAAGAACGGTGAGAAGGCTGAGGAGCCAGGACTACTGTGTTGCTTCTCCCCAGATCCTGACCCCCAGGACAGCTGGGTCCTGGATCTCACTGTGGGATCTCAACATTTGTGGCAACCAGACACAAGGAGCCTTAAAGCCGGGGCCAGGAGTCCAAGGCAGGCCCACAAGAGAGCAGTGTGGAGGGCACTTTCTTCCTTCTAGAAGGGAACTCAGTCATGTGGCAGAGCGAAATCAGAAGGAAGGGGAGAGTCCCAGGGAGCCCGTCCCCTGGGGTTCTCTCCCTTTCATTTCCACTGTGTCTGTTCAGCCTGCACTGAGAGTTCCCTGAACCGCTGTTTTGCTCCAGGCCAACTTTAGAAAAACCCTAATCTGCTTCTCTGCTTCCCTAGCATAGGTTAAGATAGGCTAAAGTTTCAATATTTTACTCAGTACTAAGGGAAAGCAAGAGACATATGACCAAAGAAAACCTACCCTTTATCCCAAAACAGATTTTTATTGATTTATTTGGCTGTGTCAGGTCTTAGTTGCAGCACTCAGGATCTTTTTAGTTGCAACATGCAAACACTTTGTTGTGGCATGTGGCATCTTAGATCCCTGACCAAGGGTCAAACCCAGGCCCCCTGCCTTGGGAGCGTGGAGTCTTAGCCACTGGACCACCAGGGAAGTCACCCCCTGAAAAAAAAAAAAAAAAAAAAAAATATATATATATATATATTTAGAGAGAGAGAGAGAGAAGATTTTAAAAAGCAGAGAGAAAAATTAAATTGGAAAAAGCAGAGATTTTTTTTCAATCAATAATCACAATAGTCCTGCCTGAGGCCCACCTGGAGAACTCCCCTTTATGGATTATAGATCTAGTTGCATTTTTCTCCTTTCCTTTATTTCCCCCAATTCTCTCCCGGTGGAGGGGCCAGGGTTGAAGCAAGAGAATTGTGAGTGGAAAGAGGAGTGACCACCCCCCACCTCCTTTGGGTGGCATCCGTCTGTACCGCTCAGAGCATGGTTTAAATCAGTGGGAAGACACCAGGTGAGTCCAGCTCTGGAGACAGGAGCATGGCCAAGGCATAAACCCCCAGACCCTGCCAGAGTCCCTGATGCTAAGAACACAAGTCCCTCGTGTGCGAAGGCCTTTTTGTAAGCATACAGTTATTTGTAAGCATTTCACAGATAGATTCTGATGGGAGTCTCATAATAACTACCTGAGATGAGCAGAAAAATTACAATTAATCATTAACTTTATGGGGCTTCCCTGGTTGCTCAGACGGTAAAGAATCTGCCTACAATGCAGGAGACCTGAGTTCTATCCCTGAGTTTCGAAGACCCTTGAAGAAGGGAATGGCTACCCACTCCAGTATTCTTGCCTGGAGAATCCCATGGACAGAAGAACCTGGCGGGCTACAGTCCCTGGGGTTGAATACAGTCGGACACAATGGAGTGAATAAGCATGCAGACACTAAACTTATGAGCAGAAGAGTTATGATTAATCACTAACTCTATTGTATAAATTAAAGCACACAAGACTGTGATGCTTAGAGATGCTGCACGGCTCATAAGCAGGGGAGCCAGCCCTAGAAGCCTGAACTTGGGAGCCCCAGGCTGGCCTTCCGCTTTTCCACTGTTCACCACTTCAGTGAGATTAATACAGAGACTTGTTGACACTTTCCAGAAATCCCCATGGTCCCAAAGGACCTGTCTCAGGTGAAACCTCCAAAAATCAACAGTGACTCTGAGATAGTTGCCATCTGTCCCCTGTCCCCACAGCAGACAATCGGAAAAAGCAGAGGGTCCCACACAGGGAGAGGAAGCGGCACGACTTCTCCTTGTTTAAGCTTTCTGACTCGGAGATGAGGGTGAAGATCTCGCCACAGCTTCTGCTGGCCACACACCGCTTCATGGCCACAGGTATGATGACCCTGCCCTCCTGCATCTCCACCCCAGGCAGGCAAGGCAGCTCTGGAGGGTGGGACCCAGGCACCAGTCATCCTTAACACCTTGCAACATGAGTCCAGTGCAGGGACTGAGAACCTCTGTTCCAGAAGAGGAGGTTATCCTTGGGCAGGGGCAACAGGACCCTATATTTGCTCGTTTTCAGCCTCCAATCTTCTCGGGGTAAGTGAGTATGATGCAACTCTGCTTTTCTCTCTTCTACTTGAGAAAAGAGCTGAGGAATCCACCACTGCACTTTCCCTTCCTCTACCTGCTTCATGGTGGGGGTTGGTGGCCCAGAGGGTTCATCTGGGAGGGACAGGCAATGTCCTATGTAGCTACAAAGGCCCTGGGGGCCAGACTCTCCAGGGGCCATGTAGGCCTGTGAGCTATGAGTTCTTCAAATACAGACATAGATTGTGAATCCCAGAATCTTTAGAGAAAAAAAAGGAAAGGATCCAAAGATAAACTTCTCCTTCTTGTAAAGAAGGTAAAATTGTCTTTGAACTGTCTAATCTCCTCATTCATGCCTAATTATGTGCTGACCTAGAATGATCATACAAATTAGTAAGTTCACTATTTAATTAATCCAGCATGTATTTATAGAGTGCATAATGAATGCTAGTACTGTTCCAGATGCTAAAAGGTAGAAAATTTTAAATTGGAGTTTCTTTAGGGTTTTAAACATGTAATATAGTTCTGACTTTATAGTTCTAGTATAGTCTTTCAGTGACTACAGATGTCAACTGGATATCTGATTTCCTAGAACAAAGCAGATGTATCTGTAAATATAATGATATGCCATAATATAATAGTATAGTATAACATAACATAATAATATAGTATATAATAATATCTATTAATATGTAAATACAATGCAATGATGCTTCTTATTGAGAACTTTCCACTTAAATAATTAAGGGTTCCTGTTAACTTGAAATTTCATTTCACTCAACAGATATACATCATACAAATAAGTCAGATTAAATTCTCTGTATTTCATTTGATCATAGCATTAAAACAAAAACATTTTTAGCCATGTTCACATGGCTTACTTATCCATGTCCAACTCCAGCTGCTTTTTAAACCACTTTATTGCAATATAGTTGACATACAAAAAATGGTACATATTTAATGTAAACATCTTGATAAGCTTAGAGATACACATACATTCATAAAACCATCATCATAATCTGTGCCATAAACATAAACATCACTTCCAAAAGTTTCTTGCCACTTTCTATGTGTGTTATTACTATTTGTGTGTGTGTGTGTGTGTGTTAATATAAGATCTTAGCAAAATTTTAAGTTCAATTCAGTTCAGTCGCTCAGTCATGTCCTACTCTTTGTGACCCCATGACCGCAGCATGCCTGTCCATCACCAGCTCCCGGAGTTTACCCAAACTCATGTGCATTGAGTAGGTGAAGCCATCCAACCATCTCACCCTCTGTTTTCCCCTCCTCCTCCCACCTTCAATCTTTCCCAGCATCAGGGTCTTTTCAAATGAGTCAATTCTTCGCATCAGGTGGCCAAAGTATTGGCGTTTCAGCTTCAGCATCAGTCCTTCCAGTGAATATTCGGGACTGATTTCCTTTAGGATGGACTAGTTGGATCTCCTTGCAGTCCAAGGGACTCTCAAGAGTCTTCAGTATAGCATTGTTCTTGGGCTCTATATGCTGTGCAGTAGATCTCTAGGATTTATTCATCTGGCATAACTGGAGCTCTGTACCCTCTGACTGATACCCCCATTACCTCCAACTCCCAGCCCATTCTACTCTCTGTTTCTATGAATTTGACTATTTTAGATTCATCATATAAATGGTATCGTGTAGTATTTGTCCCTCTGTGCCTGGCTTATGTCACCTAGCATAACATCCTCCAGGTTCATCCATGCTGTCACAAACGGCAGGATTTTCTTCTTTTTTAAGTCTATGTGCAGCTTTAAATAAAGTCAACGAGAAAATTAATAACAAAATTGACACTGTCAAAACAGTGACCTCAAATGCCAGTGCAGGTACCCATATCCCCAGAGGGCCCGAAGATGCACACTTGGGCTTAAGACACTCCCCCACCCCCACCCACCTAAGGGAATTGCAGGATGGAGCGTGGAGCATGAATGGCTCTGTTTATGTCCACCCTGACTCCTCCCTGCTGCCGATTCCTCCTGCCTTCACCTCCCCTAGAAGTGGAGCCGTTTAAGTCTCTGTACCTCTCAGAGAAGATCCTGCTTCGGCTCTTGAAACATCCCAACGTGATCCAGGAGCTGAAGTTTGATGAGAAGAACAAGAAGGCCCCGGAACACTACCTCTACCAGCGCAACCGCCCCGTGGACTACTTTGTGCTGCTTCTGCAGGTGAGTGGGAAAGGCTTGGACCCTCCAAGGGCAAGGTAGGACTTCTCCAGACTGAAGAGGAATGCCCATGCCTCCTCCGAGCCAGGTTCCAAGGCTGCCTTGGAAGCAAGGCCAGTTGGGGCAGGCGTTTGTCCATGACTCACAGAAGGAGACAGGTGTGACTGGCTGGCATCCTAGAGTGATGGGATCTTGATGGCATTTAGTCTGATGTCAGCAATGTTTGTGGTTGGGGGGTGCAGTGGGTAACTCCCAGCCGAGAGGTTCTGCTGCTGAACTTCCTAAACTGGTGTCCTACAAAATCCCTATCACCTCTTGTCTCTGCTTGGCCATGCCCAGGAATGCAACTGTGCACTGCCTCCCAAATTTCAGGCACTCCTTGTTTTAAGCTCTTCTCTCTGTCGAGCTAAAACCTCACCATCTCTGATTTCCACCCACTGGTCCATGCTCTGCTCTCTGGAGGCACATGGAACACATCCACTCTCTCTGCCACACTTCAACCATTGCAGTCCCTTAATCTTCTTCTTAAGGGGACTATGAGGGAATAAACAAGCAAATGAGAGAGCTGCAGCATCTTCCTGGTACTCACATGAGTACAGTCACCCACCCTGCCCAGAGTGGATGTAAATAAGCGGAGAGGCCTGTAAATAAGTGTCAGGCATGGTTCCAGCCCCGCCTCCTGGCCTGGCTCCACCATTAGCCCCGCCCCTATTCACAGTCTCTTCCCAGTAGAATCTGGTGAACCCTAAATACAATGATTGTCTTAAAATCTTAATTAAATTCACACTGACTTAGAAAGGCCCTCTCTGTTACAGTCCCCCTGCCAACTGTCTGCTCGGACGTGGTATATGCCTCAAACCCATCCTTCCAGATAACCTCGTTAAAATGCCTTCTTCTCCAGAAATGGAGTCGCATTCTTTACTGTTGGAAATTGAGAAGGGTGTTTACATTGTTTATATAACACAAGGAACACTAGTAGAGTCTTATGCCTAATATAAACGTAACCATTTTCAAATAAATCTTGGCAGGGGTAAAATATAGGGGCAAGAAGTTAGGTTCAGAAATTGGAAAGACCTAGTTTTAAAATTCCAATATTGGTACTTGTTAACTAACCTTGACTCAATTATTTAATCTTTATGAGCCTCAAAATTGATTCATCTATAAAACTGGGGGTAAAAATAGTACAGGCCTTGTAGGGTCTGGGATGGATCCATGCAGTGCATATACACGGTTTCAGACCCCTAATAGCACACCATGTGCTCAAGCTTCTCACAGAATCTGGCTTTATCTCAGCTAGAGATAATAGAGATGGTCTATCAGAGAAGGCAATGGCAACCCACTCCAGTACTCTTGCCTGGAAAATCCCATGGATGGAGGAGCCTGGTAGGCTGTAGTCTATGGGGCCGCCAAGAGTCAGACAGGACTGAGCGACTTCACTTTCACGCATTGGAGAAGGAAATGGCAACCCACTCCAGTGTTCTTGCCTGGAGAATCCCAGGGTCGGGGAGCCTGGTGGGCTGCCGTCTATGGGGTCACACAGAGTTGGACACGACTGAAGTGACTTAGCAGCAGCAGTCTCAGACTATACCACTGGAGCAGTTTATGGGGTTAATAGGGTCCTGAGCTAGCTGGACCTGCCTCATGAAGGAGCCATTAGAGTCTTCAAGGAAAGCTTGCATGTTCATGACTGGATACTGCTTTATTAACTAAGCAAGAACTTTACTGCCAAGGGCTCCTGAAGTTAAAGCTGCTGTTTCAAAACATATCTGGATGGAATTCACATTCTCCTGTGATAAGATTTTAGGTCCACTTATTATCCAAACAGAAGTACTTAGGGTCGTCTTCACTAAAAGAGCTGGAAGTGCTTGTCCACACCCTTAGCACACTTCCTTCTTTCTCCAGGGTAAAGTGGAGGTGGAGGTTGGTAAGGAAGGCCTTCGCTTCGAGAACGGAGCTTTCACCTACTATGGTGTCCCAGCCATCATGACCACTGCTTGCTCAGGTATTCCAGTTCCCAAGCCATAGCTTATTGGGGAAGCAGTGGGATAGTGGAGAAAATGCACCTGGGTTCTAAGTCGTGACTCCTGTTATGGACCCCGGACAAGCCTTTTACCTTCCCGGACTTTAGAAGTGGAAGTACATAGTAGACTGTAACATTATCCAGTGTTAGGGATGGATAGTGGTAATTTTCAATATGAAAAGACACATTTACTTTACTCTTTATACTTCCACCTGATTACCTGTTTTTGCAGAGTTGATTGGTGCTGTGGGTGGGGTGGGAGAGGGAGAATTCCTTTAAGAAGGTGTGTTTTCTGAATTGCCTCTGAAACACACTGCATCCTTCTGTCCTTAGATAACGAAGTGCGGAAGGTTGGAAGTCTGGCTGGATCCTCTGTCTTTCGTATGTATCTTTCAAACCCCTCCCTCGTCCTCCCTGCCGAGGTCCTGCCTCAGCCCAGGCCGGGGAACCGGACCAACCACTCTCAGCCTGGGCTGGGACTAACACAAATGCTGGCAGCCTCTTTGTATGCTCTGCCAGGAACACTGCTTTCTGCCAGGTACCCGCAGACCACAGGGCAGGGGGCAGGGGAGCTTAGTTTCTGAGAGTCTATAATGTTTTCTGCTGCTTCTCTGCTCATGTGCAAAATGATGAATGCCCAGCGAGGGAGGTTGTGAGGGGAGGCACCATTTGCTGTCACCTGCCAGGGAATGCAAGCAGGTAGTTTTGTGTGCTCTGCTGGAGGTTGAACCGTTCCTTCTCTGCTGTGGTAATTCACCCTCTGTCCTCTACTTGCAAACCGTAATATGCTATTATTGTGTCTGTGGCATTTAGTAAGCAGCAACAGCAAGATCTTAGGATGTAAAGCCCAGGCTGGCACGTATGTTGCTCATCTGCTTCTCTTTGCTCATTGACCACATCTCAGCAGGTGGGGAGGGGTCTGCAGCTGGCCGTGCATGCTGATGGCAGGGGCTGGCACAGGCTTCTGGTGGGTGTTCTCTGCCCCTTCTGTACTCTACCTTCTCTCTGCTTCCTGCATCAGTTATCGTACTTGTGTTTAGAGGGCATGGCATTTGTTGTGATATAAGTATGATCCAAAAAGCATTATTTCTCTAGATTTGTCTGTGATTCACCAGTCTGAATTTTGCATTGCTTTCAGCTCTTAGTGTTTATGGTGGCCATTTTAATGCCAAATGGGTGTTTTTTCTCATCATTAAAAAAAAAAATCTTCCATAGTGCTTTATATTGGGATTTATCAGAGGGTCCCAAAGCTTGAAATCACAATCCACAGCACCTGAAAAGTAGGTACTGTTTTAACAGAGAAACTAAAGAAATTACCTGCTCCGAATCACCTCAATGCAATTATTTACCTCAATGCATTCCAGTGGCCTGACTTGTTCAAACAGCACGATGAAATACAGATCTTAGATCCAACGTGTTCCAGGATGTCATTTCTATGTGGGAATATTGGGACAATTTACAGTGTAATTTCCCATCCTGGCCCAACAGAGGGCTTAAAAGAAATTGAAATAGCTGCCCACACCCAAGGAGTGGTCCCACATATGTGGAAGGAGGGCTGTAACAAAAAACCCTGGTATGTTGTTATATAAACCAGCAAATGTCAATTAAGGTTGGTGAAGGAAGCATCAGTTCGCAGAACAAGAAGTCAAGATATAGGAGAGGGATGGTCTACAGGACCCAGTAGACCTTGGTTCTCTAAAGGAGGTCTCCACCAGCCATCACATTGGTCCTTGCTCAAGGTAGAGTGACTACTGAGATTCAAAGTGTTACCTAGATGTGTTGGCCTTTACATAAGACCAAAAGAAGTGGGGACCCTAGGGGTAAATTGCTGCATAAAGGTCCCAAGCCCATCTAATTTACATGACTTTCTTTCTTTAAAAAAAATTTTTTTAAGTAGTGGGAAAATGTTATCTGGTTCCTCCTTCCTTCCTGTCTCTAGTTCTTTCTATCAAAATCCATTTTATCATTGAGACAGAATAAACCTGCAATAGTAATCTCTCCTTCAAAAATGGTTAACTAAAAAGAAATGTTAACCTCTCTTTCCCTCCCCACACTTCTGAGCATCTTTATTTATCCATCTTCAGGAGGAAAAAGAAATCAAATTAGCTTGTAGGGATATAGAGACATTTTCCATTCTCCCCCACGAGCCCTCCACACCTAATAGAGTTAGGTGTGGATAACTGCCAAGACCACCACCACTACCCCCCTGCCCCTGCTTATTCCACGTCCACCTCTCAGCCCAGGTCCAGCCACCCAGCATCTTTCACTGTCCAAGAACCTTACTTGTAGGTCAAGGAAGAGCTTAAGGCTGGACCACAAAGTGGTGGATTCTTGTAGGGTCTCAGTCTACCTAACTAGCCCTGTCCTTGATGCCAGTCTAGAGCTTTGTCAGCCTTGAGGGTGATAAACAAGATGATGAGTTTGCCAGAACACTGGCCCTGTGACCGATGCCTCAAAGTTGAGTCTGAGGTTTTAAGTCAATCCCTCTGCTTTTCCTGTGCTGGGTGAAGGAAACACAATCAGCATTGTCTCCTTTGTCTTGGTTCTGATTGCCAGGGAACCCCGGAGGACCAAAGTGAGCCTGGTAATCCGGAGGAATGGGGCCTGAGCTCAGCATGACCAGAACAGATGCCCACAGGGGTGTGGAAGTGGGAGAGAACAAGTCTCCTATTTGCTTGACTGAGATATATTTAATTTGTAGGCCAGAAGTACTAGGATTCTTCTTGAGACAATGGGGTTTCTTATTCCAGTGTGTCTTGCAACACTAGGGGCCCATTTAAATATTCCTTGACAAAGAATGTGATTTCTTGACAAAATAAATGATTATCAGGTAGGATAAGGCTCTCCCCTCTCCCCTTTACACTATTGGATAATTTCAGGCAAATCATTGGGTGCAGCAACTAAGACTGCCAAAGCCACCTATTTCAGAGTGCTGTCACCTGCAGGCTGACTTCATTTAGTTTCTTGGAAGGTACTCTGGGAATGATCAGATAAGAGGGATAAAGACAGATTCCCTCCCGGAAATACTGCTCGATCAGTATCAAGGTCGGTGAAGGACTGGAATATTTCTACACATTCCACTCCACCCAGGCCCGAAGTGATAGCCAGCACCATTTCAGACTGTGGGAAAAGAGAAAGAAGGAAAAGGGGATAGGAAGAGAGGTGCTTTGGAGCACTTGTACTGGCTAAGAAGTGACTATGATTTAGTTTATCAAGTTGATTCACATTAAGATTGCTAGAAACTGCCCTTCCTGTGTCCCAAGGCTCTAGCTGTGCACAGTTCCTCCCCAGCACTGTGCCCACAGAGGGAACTCCTATGAGTCCGAGGCAGAAGATGGCCTCCTCTTCCTCGAGGATGCACCCCCCCTAGCAGGAGCTTGCGCTTTGCTTTCAGCCCTCCCGCAGGTGAGAAGCCCTAAGGCAGTCGGGAGGGCCCGGAGGGGATGCAGTGCTGGGCTCCCAACACATATGCTGGCTCAAAAAGGCGTCTCAGACGGAACACTGCCCACGCGTACTCCCTGCTGGGGCACTGCCTTTCATGTCACTGGTGGGTCTCATCCCCTCTGAGATTATTGTGCATCTTTTTGGAAGAACTTCAGCAAAATCTATTTATTTTCTTCTTTCTGGAGAGTGACTTTGTGAGAAGATGCGATTTCCATGTTTCCAGAGGCAAGACTCCCTTTGGCAGAGAAATGGGATGTTGTGAAGATCCAGGAGCAGACTGTCTCACCCACTTTGCTCTTTGTCTCTCTCCTTTTGTGTTTATCTTCCCCTTCACAACTCACAAATCCTTGACTCTTTAGTGCCCGTCTCTGTGTCTCGTACCTTCGCCTTCAGCAGAGGGGACTCTCTGGCAGGCTCCCCAGGTAAACATGCATGGGGTCTCGGTCTCCATAGATCCATGGGGTTTACAAGAGGCCTTTGGTCTCTGTCACTGTCCCGCATGAAAACTAGCCTCTCCCAACAGACACACCCAGGACGTAGGCATAGCACGATGCATTGCTAATACTCACTGGTACTCACTGCCCAAGCGTTGCTGGTGCAGTGGTGTCGTTTATGAACTTAGCCCCCAGGGATATGTCTGTGTGCATCCATGTGAGAAATGGGGAGGGCTGGAGAGGAATGGTCTGAGTTTTTCCTTATCGTTTGTCCAACTGCAGAAAGGAGGGATAAGAGGTGCAACAGATGAAAAATGGGAGAAAACAATGAAAGTCCATGCTTTATTTCCATTTTTCCTCTGTCTTTTCCTCTATGTGGTCTCTGACCTCAGTTAACCACTAACCCCACCTCATCTTCCTAGAAATGTTACTATGTAGTGACCATAATCGCTCTGGCTCTGCTCACACAAAGGATGCTATATTAAAAACTTCAGAACAACTTTTCATTAGGTTTAACCTCTCCTGTTAATGAAAAGTTACCGATTTCTTTTTAATCAGGTACAGCAGCTCCATACTATAACTCAAAGATGGGGTAGAATGTAATAAATCTGAACAATCGGTTAAGAATTTTTTTTTTCATCCCTAGAAATTGATCTCTTAGTTTCATGGAGCAAATAATGACCAAACTAAGGATTTATTTAAGTTACCCTGAAGTTAAAGCACAATCCAATTTCCCACACCCTCTACATCTGTCTTCCTTATTCCAATGCTATGGTAGTGATTCTGAGGCCCCACCATAGCCTCATCATCAAGAAATCAGTTGTATTTCACTGTGTATATAGTAGATTCTCAACATTCAAATAGGCTGAGACCTCAAACCCCAAATTTGCAACTTCAGAACTATTTATGTTGACTTATACGTTCTCACAAATCACGGTTTTCCATCAAAAGCCATCTGGTTCCCATGTTTATCTGTATAAGACAAATTAACCACCTTCTCCAATTTCATCAGTTTTCTCTCTTACTTCATGGTGATTTTCCACCAATAAATAAATTTTTTTTCTCACTTTGTGGGAGCTCATGCCTTTATGATGACTACCGGAGAATGGCCCATCAGAGATGCCATTCTGGTGCCCTCACCAGCTGAGTGGTCACTCCCACATGCCAGCAAAATTAGAAATGACCACATCATGGACCTTCAAGATCCTTCCCACGTGGGGAGTCTTGGTGAATGAATAATGTGCTCTTTAGTTTCAGCAGAAAGGGAAGATGCACATTTTTAAAATATTTTCAACTAAAAAGATCAAAGCATTAAAAAAGAAAAAGAATGAAACCATGAGAGCTGGAATATACTTTTTAAAAATCAACCGTCAGCTCATCAGAAAACCTAGTTAATGATAACTTCCTACTTAAAAAAAGGTTAGTTCTAGTTCATCAGTATAATCCTATAATTAAGTATTTCCAGTCATTCTTACTTCTGTTCCATATCAGCAGAAGAAGAAGCCTCACTCATTGGATTTAAAGAAAGCAGTTCTGGGCACATTCTGGCCCCATACTTGATTTATTATCCAGATGCATTAATTTACATATATTATGTCTTCAGTTCAGTTCAGTCGCTCAGTCGTGTCCGACTCTCTGCGACCCCATGAATTGCAGCACGCCAGGCCTCCCTGTCTATCACCAACTCCCGGAGTTCACTCAAACTCATGTCCATTGAGTCGGTGATGCCATCCAGCCATCTCATCTTCTGTCATCCCCTTCTCCTCCTGCCCCCAATCCCTCCCAGCATCATAGTCTTTTCCAATGAGAGGTGGCCAAAGTATTGGAGTTTCAGCTTTAGCATCAGTCCTTCCAAAGAACACCCAGGACTGATCTCCTTCAGAATGGACTGGTTGGATCTCCTTGCAGTCCAAGGGACTCTCAAGAGTCTTCTCCAACACCACAGTTCAAAAGCATCAATTCTTCAGCACTCAGATTTCTTCACAGTCCAACTCTCACATCCATACATGACTACTGGAAAAACCATAGCCTTGACTAGACGGACCTTTGTTGGCAAAGTAATGTCTCTGCTTTTGAATATGCTGTCTAGGTTGGTCATAAATTTCCTTCCAAGGAGTAAGCGTCTTTTGATTTCATGGCTGCAGTCACCATCTGCAGTGATTTGGGAGCCCAAAAAAATAAAGTCTGACACTGTTTCCACTGTTTCCCCATCTATTTGCCAGGAAGCGATGGGACCAGATGCCATGACCTTAGTTTTCTGAATGTTGAGCTTTAAGACAACTTTTTCACTCTCCTCTTTCACTTTCATCAAGAGGCTTTTTAGTTCCTCTTCACTTTCTGCCATAAGGGTGGTGTCATCTGCATATCTGAGGTTATTGATATTTCTCCCAGCAATCTTGATTCCCGTTTGTGCTTCCTCCAGCCCAGCGTTCCTCATGATGTCCTCTGCATATAAGTTAAATAAGCAGGGTGACAATATACAGCCTTGACATACTCCTTTTCCTATTTGGAACCAGTGTGTTGTTTCATGTCCAATTCTAACTGTTGCTTCCTGACCTGCATATAGGTTTCTCAAGAGGTAGGTCATGTGGTCTGGTATTCCCAACTCTTTCAGAATTTTCCACAGTTTATTGTGATCCACACAGTCAAAGGCTTTGGCGTAGTCAATAAAGCAGAAATAGATGTTTTTCTGGAACTCTCTTGCTTTTTCTATGATCCAGCGGATGTTGGCAATTTGATCTCTGGCTCCTCTGCCTTTTCTAAAACCAGCTTGAACATCTGGAAGTTTACGGTTTACGTATTGCTAAAGCCTGGCTTGGAGAATTTTGAGCATTCCTTTACTAGCATGTGAGATGAATGCAATTGTGCAGTAGTTTGAGCATTCTTTGGCATTGCCTTTCTTTGGGATTGGAATGAAAACTGACCTTTTCCAGTCCTGTGGCCACTGCTGAGTTTTCCAAATTTGCTGGCATATTGAATGCAGCACTTTCACAGCATCATCTTTCAGGATTTGAAATAGCTCAACTGGAATTCCATCACCTCCACTAGCTTTGTTCGTAGTGATGCTTTCTAAGGCCCACTTGACTTCACAGTCCAGGATGTCTGGCTCTAGGACAGTGATCACACCATCGTGATTATCTGGGTTGTGAAGATCTTTTTTGTACAGTTCTTCTGTGTATTCTTGCCATCTCTTCTGCTTGTGTTAGGTCCATACCATTTCTGTCCTTTATCGAGCCCATCTTTGCATGAAATGTTCCCTTGGTATCTCTGATTTTCTTGAAGAGATCCCTAGTCTTTCCCATTCTGTTGTTTTCCTCTATTTCTTTGCATTGATCATTGAGGGAGGCTTTCTTATCTCTTCTTGCTATTCTTGGGAACTCTGCATTCAGATGCTTATATCTTTCCTTTTCTCCTTTGCTTTTTGCTTCTCTTCTTTTCACAGCTATTTGTAAGGCCTCCCCAGACAGCCATTTTGCTTTTTTGCATTTCTTTTCCATGGGGATGGTCTTGATCCCTGTCTCCTGTACAATGTCACAAACCTCAGTCCATAGTTCATCAGGCACTCTATCTATCAGATCTAGTCCCTTAAATCTATTTCTCACTTTCACTGTGTAATCATAAAGAATTTGATTTAGGTCATTCCTGAATGGTCTAGTGGTTTTCCCTACTTTCTTCAGTTTAAGTGTGAATTTGGCAGTAAGGAGTTCATGATCTGAGCCACGGTCAGCTCCCAGTCTTGTTTTTGCTGACTGTATAGAGCTTCTCCATCTTTGGCTGCAAAGAATATAATCAATCGGATTTTGGTGTTGACCATCTGGCGATGTCCATGTGTAGAGTCTTCTCTTGTGTTGTTGGAAGAAGATGTTTGCTATGACCACTGCGTTCTCTTGGCAAAACTCTATTAGCCTTTGCCCTGCTTCATTCCGTATTCCAAGGCCAAATTTGCCTGTTACCCCAGGTGTTTCTTGACTTCCTACTCTTGCATTCCAGTCCCCTATAATGAAAAGGAAATCTTCTTTGGGTGTTAGTTCTAAAAGGTCTTGGAGGTCTTCATTGTTATGTCTTACTCCCATCTTTTTTTTTTTTGGTTACACCACAAGGCAGGCGGGATCTTAGTTCCCCTACCAGGGATCGAACTCTTGCCCCCTTCAGTGGAAGCACAGAGTCCTAACCTTTGGACCTCCAGGAGAGTCCCTGGAAATTAAGAGGGCTTTTAAGTTTTAAAAGACCTGGTTATTTTTTTTTTAATCCCCACAACCACCTTAGGAGATGGGCAGAAATTGTTTGGGGACAATAGGTAAGGAAACAACTCTAAGAAATTAAGCGGTTGGATCAGTGTCAGACGTGTAATTAGGATGCAGAGGGCTGAGGACCAGAATCCAACTCTCTTAGGCCTTGTTCTGTTGCCTGGGACCTTACTGTGTTTCTGTATGTGGGCCTATTGTGCCCTCTAGAGGGCTGTGACTTGTTTGCATTTTGAAAGCAGCTGTGCTCATCAACTATGGTACGTACTCACCTTGGATTGAGGCTGGTGGTCCCTACTCCAAATATTGCCACTATTACTCATAGGCAGTTTCCTTCTAGCTGAGCCTGAGGGTGAAATAAGGAGAGCAGAGTGTGTGTGGATTACCTCAAGAGTGTGCTGTGATATGCAATTAGCCAGACTTGCAGGTGTTTTTATTTAAAACCACTGAGAGTACACAGCCCCACTACAGTTATCATTCCCTCTCCCTGGCTTCATTCCTTTCTTCTTCTCCTGATGGTGGAGATGATTTCAAGTTCCCCATGACAGTCCTTCTGAATCCATGAAAGAACAAAAGCAAGAGAGAGGCTGCAAGCAAGAGTCCTTTTTCAAAGCCCAGTTGCATTTGTAATGTACTTTGAGATCATTGAGGATAGTTTTTTCCCCAGAATATAAAGGAAGAACCTAAAAATAATCTTTTTACTTTGTGAAATGTGGTAAGTGGAAATATTCCTTTGGGTCGGCTCTTGCGTAGTCAACATTTGGGAACCATTAAAGCTCCATGTAATGTGAGCGAGTTCATCTGGGCTCCTAACTTGGGCTGATTTGCAGAGTTCACATTGTAGCTTTGACAGAGAGCTTTTGGCATTTGGTTTTCTGATGTTGAATAGTACCCCAGAATGATGAATTTTAATAATCCTAGTTTGTACTCTTATAAGCCTGTGTAATTAAATTCCCGCATCCAGTTTAGAAAGCACAGATGGCCTGTGGCATAGTGACGATGACCAAATCGGGCTGTTCCTCTCTGTCCCTCAGTGAGACTTGGAAAGATGTAAGCAGGCAGCTGCTGAACCCTACCTCTTCTCACATCCCCAGACTGAAAAGGAGAATGAGGTGTTCTTCTGTGTGTGGCTCCTGTTCCTGGGATAGAGTTGCGAGAGCTCTGGGCACAGGTGTCACGAGTAAAGCAAGAGTCGCAGAGGTGTGTCTAGGTTTTCAGGGCCCCTGCCTATCCGTGCAGAATGAGGGGAGATTCCATCCAGCCCTGACTTCACTTTAAAATCCTCTTCCACCCCTTCTCTCACCCCAACCCGATTTTACCCCAGTGTCTTCTCCACCCAACCTCAGTAACTCCAACTTGCCATCCAGGACAGATGTACCTTACAGGAGAACCACACGAAGTCCGCAGGATTGAGCTTGCCACACTTCACCCAAATTGAGAGCATGATGTAAGAGCAAGATGGGCGAGGGAGATGTCAACAGCTTGGCCTGCGCCCTCTTGAGGGATCCTGTGGTCAGTTTCATGCATCACTGCCCAATCCGTCGCCTCTTAGACCTCTTTGCCCTGTGCTTAGAATTTTTCTTCTCTCTTCACTCCCCCAAGCTGCGCCTCTGTGCTCTTAGAAAATGCCAAGGGGAATTATACAACTTGAACTAGTTTGCCATGCTGCTGGGACACTCGTCTGTTACTGATTTCTTCTCTTTTGTTTTTATTAAAAGCATTTCCATTTCCCTTGCTCAAAAACTTCTGAGTGTATGTGCACAATTACCAAAATGCCGAGTCATCAGCGTCCTACCTATTGAGGAATGTCAGGCTCTGGGACACAAAATCATTGATCTTGCACAACAGTCAGATGAGCTGGGACATTCTTTGTCATGAAATGAAGATTCCTTTTTCATTCTAAAGATGGCTTTTATAGACCCAACCTTTGTAAGACAGCTGTATCTTTTGCTGTAGAGAATCCTTTGGGATATTATGAATAAACCTTCAATAGCATTGTCTTTACTTAAAAAAGAAACATGTTTTTCCTCCCAGCACAACAGTGATGTTGCTTGTGTTTGACATGTGGGCCCTATGAGTGACAGCAGGGTAACATGCCTGCGCTGGGTGCCAGTGAAGACGAGAGCTTTGGGAAGAACGGGTGAAACTGTTTCCTCTGTTTTCAACAGCAAGTGGAAGTGATTCGGGCAGAAGTTAATTCTGTTCAGTTCAGTTCAGTAGCTCAGTCATGTCCAACTCTTGGCAACCCCTTGGACTGCAGCACGCCAGCCTTCCCTGTCCATCACCAACTCCCAGAGCTTGCTCAAATTCATGTCCATCGAGTCGGTGATGCCATCCAACCATCTCATCCTCTGTTGTTCGCTTCTCCTCCTGCCTTCAAGCTTTGCTCAGCATCAGGGTCTTTTCCAGTGAGTCAGTTCTTGGCATCAGGTGGCCAAAGTATTGAAGTTTCAGCTTCAGCATCAGTCCTTCCAATGAATATTCAGGACTGATTTCCTTTAGGATTGACTGGTTTGATCTTGCGGTCCACTGGACTCTCAAAAGTCTTCTCCAACACCACAGTTCAAAAGCATCAATTTTTCAGTGCTCAGCCTTCTTTATGGTCCAGCTCTCACATCCATACATGACTACTGGAAAAACCACAGCTTTGACTAGACAGACATTTGTCAGCAAAGTAATGTCTCTGCTCTTTAATATGCTGTCTAGGTTTGTCATAGCTTGTAAGTAAGCAGAAGTTGATTAGTAGGCACGATATATTTCCCTATCAGCCTCACTGAAGCTGTCTTGAATGGTGACATAAGGGATGAGAATGTACAACAGAGATGTGGGGTTGTGGGGCACAGGTCCCACCAGGCAAAGTGGAGGATTATCAAGGAGCAGTGGTTATTTCTCAGGGTAACTGAAGCCACAAACCCCTGCTCACACCCACTCTCTTTGTTCCAAACTGAGTTGAGGACAAAACCTACCAGATCAAGGTGTGGTTTTCCAGACTCTTCTTGCACCAAAGAAGCCACACTCCTGCAGGGCTGCCTGCCCCCTTTTCCATGACAACCAGACCTGAGGAAGCACTACCAACTGACTTAGTCAGCCACCACCTCAGAACAGCCGCAGTGGATCTAGGCAAGCCAGACCTTGTCCATTTATTTCAAGGGACCAGGGCCAAATGTGAAATGCGTCTTTTTCTGCCCAATACTGCTGCTCTTTACAGTCACACTGGTGCTTTATTCTGTTCTCCACATCACCATCACTGTCCCTCTCGGCCCCTGGTCACTCCAGTGTCACCCGGCTGGTAAGTAGGACTCCAGGCCTCCTGGTTTCACACGCTCTTATTAAATAGACAAACAGAAGGTTCTGATGTTTCCTGAGGCCTCTTCCTCAAGTTATGGGGCCTTGGCAGTGCATTCCTGGAGTGTCCTTCTGCCCACCCCTCACTTCAAGAAGTCAATCTACCGGGAATGACTTAGGTTGCTGGAAAAGGCTTTCTGATTCCAGAGTGACTAAAAGGCTCTGAAACCTTTTTAAAAACAAAATTTAGATTCTAAATAAAAACTCCTTCAAGGACTGTTAGGTGCTGACTTGGTCATTCCATCCTTCTTTAATGAGCACCTACTCTGGGCCAGGCACTGTGGTAGATACCGGATATACAACAATGTCCAGAAAAGACAAGGTCTCTGCCCTCATGGAATTTAGCATTGAACTGAGCAGACATTACAAATAAATACAAACATGTAATTAATTAAAACTTGTGAAAAGTGCTTTAAAGGGATGAACAGGGGACAGTGATAGAGGAAAATAGGGGGAATATTCTTAAGGTGGCCAGACTGGGTCTTCAGAGAAGAGGAAAACAACAGAATATGAAAGACTAGAGATCTCTTCAAGAAAATCAGAGATACCAAGGGAACATTTCATGCAAAGATGGGCTCGATAAAGGACAGAAATGGTATGGACCTAACAGAACCAGGAGATATTAAGAAGAGGTGGCAAGAATACACAGGAGAACTGTGCAAAAAAGATCTTCACGACCCAGATAATCACGGTGGTGTGATCACTGTCCTAGAGCCAGACATCCTGGACTGTGAAGTTAAGTGGGCCTTAGAAAGCATCACTACAAACAAAGCTAGTGGAGGTGATGGGATTCCAGTTGAGCTATTTCAAATCCTGAAAGATGATGCTGTGAAAGTGCTGCATTCAATATGCCAGCAAATTTGGAAAACTCAGCAGTAGCCACAGGACTGGAAAAGGTCAATTTTCATTCCAATCCCAAAGAAAGGCAATGCCAAAGAATGCTCAAACTACTGCACAATTGCATTCATCTCACATGCTAGTAAAGGAATGCTCAAAATTCTCCAAGCCAGGCTTTAGCAATATGTGAACCGTGAACTTCCAGATATTCAAGCTGGTTTTAGAAAAGGCAGAGGAACCAGAGATCAAATTGCCAACATCTGCTGGATCGTGGAAAAAGCAAGAGAGTTCCAGAAAAACATCTATTTCTGCTTTATTGACTACGCCAAAGCCTTTGACTGTGTGGATCACAATAAACTGTGGAAAATTTTGAAAGAGATGGGAATACCAGACCACATGACCTGCCTCTTGAGAAACCTATATGCAGGTCAGGAAGCAACAGTTAGAACTGGACATGAAACAACACACTGGTTCCAAATAGGAAAAGGAGTATGTCAAGGCTGTATATTGTCACCCTGCTTATTTAACTTATATGCAGAGGACATCATGAGGAACGCTGGGCTGGAGGAAGCACAAACTGGAATCAAGATTGCTGGGAGAAATATCAATAACCTCAGATATGCAGATGGACACTACCCTTATGGCAGAAAGTAAAGAGGAACTAAAAAGCCTCTTGATGAAAGTGAAAGAGGAGAGTGAAAAAGTTGTCTTAAAGCTCAACATTCAGAAAACTAAGGTCATGGCATCTGGTCCCATCACTTCATGGGAACTAGATGGGGAAACAGTGGAAACAGTGTCAGACTTTATTTTTTTGGGCTCCCAAATCACTGCAGATGGTGACTGCAGCCATGAAATTAAAAGACGCTTAGACGCTTACTCCTTGGAAGGAAATTTATGACCAACCTAGACAGCATATTCAAAAGCAGAGACATTACTTTGCCAACAAAGGTCCATCTAGTCAAGGCTATGGTTTTTCCAGTAGTCATGTATGGATGTGAGAGTTGGACTGTGAAGAAATCTGAGTGCTGAAGAATTGATGCTTTTGAACTGTGGTGTTGGAGAAGACTCTTGAGAGTCCCTTGGACTGCAAGGAGATCCAACCAGTCCATGCTAAAGGAGATCAGCCCTGGGATTCCTTTGGAAGGAATGATGCTAAAGCTGAAATTCCAGTACTGTGGCCACCTCATGTGAAGAGTTGACTCATTGGAAAAGACTCTGATGCTGGGAGGGATTGGGGGCAGGAGGAGAAGGGGACGACAGAGGATGAGATGGCTGGATGGCATCACTGACTCAATGGACGTGAGTCTGAGTGAACTCCGGGAGTTGGTGATGGACAGGGAGGCCTGGCATGCTGCGATTCATGGGGTCACGAAGAGTTGGATACGACTGAGCAACTGAACTGAATGACTGAAAAGTGAGTGCAGGGATTGGGGGGTAAAATGAGGGGAAAAAAGGGGGCATGAGGGTAAAATGAGGGGGAGGGGAGAAGGGGAAATGGCATCTACTGAGGTGGGGGAGGCTTACATGATTGAGAATCCCCAAGGGGGCTAGTAGGCTGGAGCAGAATAAGCATGGTGGGAAGGGAGCCCCAGGAGGAGATCAGATGGGAAAGCAGGGGTCAAGCCGTGGGGGGATTAGTGCTAAGGGTCAAGTCACGGGGGCTTAGATTCAACTGGAAGTTGATTTCTGTGTTTTTCTGTTTTTTTTTTAATATTTATTTATTTGGCTGCATCGGGTCTTATTTATTTGGCTGCATCTTGTTGTGGCACTCAAGCTATTTCGTTGCAGCACACGGACTCTCTAGCTGTGGCATGCGGTCTTAGTTCCTAGTCCCCCACCAGGAATTGACCTGTGTCCTTTACATTGCAAGGCAGATTCTTAACCACTGGACCACCAGGGAAGTCCCCTGATTTGTGTTTTGAAAATGTGCTTTTGACAGCTGAGGTGAGAACAGATTATGAGATTATAAGTGGGAAGACCAGACTGTGGTCTAGGCAAGAGTGACGGTAACTGGGACTTGAGCGGAAACAGAGACCTGATGTGGGGCTGATGGATTGGCAGGAGTCGCAGGAAACTCCCAGGTTTCTGGTTCAAGTAACAGTGTATATGCGGATGGCACTTAACTGAGAAGGGAAAGACTGGAGGTAGAACCCTTAATTCTATAATCTGATCAAGGCAATGATTATTCTGGCTCTAATGAGAAAATGATTCAACATATTGTCATTTTAATCTTTCCACAACAGTAACAGCTTGACAGCTAAACAGACCTTCAGACCTCCGGAAGTCACTCCAAAGAGATGCTAATCATTTTGATGGATGGCAGCATTATCTTAAGAAACAGAATTAAATTCCTAAAGTTCTTCCAAGGAACCAAGGAGCCTAATCTCTAAACAATCAGGCTCTTCATTGGCGCCCCTGAACTGACTGTGTTAGGAGAGGCCACAGCTTCCCACTTCTCTTTCTTGGGAAGAAATGCAGAGTGGTGTCAGAGGGATGCAGAGTGGTGGAAAGGGCTTTGCAGTCTCACTCAGGGTTATTCTGTGGTGGAGATAATGCTAGAATCACCTTAGGATCTCTCTTCTGTTGATCCTGGGAGAGCAGTTCCCAGTCCATTTTGAAACCCAGTGATACGGTCATAATTGAACATTTCCAAGAAATTGTTCTTGAAAACGGAGAGACTGACTTGGAATATTCAGGAGGCCTTTGACCGAAGGCCTGGAGCATTGTTCCGGCCTCTGGCCTGTGAGCCTAAAGAGAGCCCTGCCTGAGATCCACCCTGGAGGGGGCCCCACTTTGGCCCTCCCCAGCTCCACCTCCTCTCTGCGGGGTGAGTAGTTCACAGAGCCAAAGGGATGTACCACCCAGAGCTGTGTTTTTCCTTCTAGACCATATTTCAGATACAAGAATCCTGAATTTTCCACCCAGAGAGCTCTAGGAAACCATCCCGGGAAGCCCTAGGGCAGGGCAGGGTCTCCCCCTACAGCCTGTTTTCTGGCACAAAACTCTAAGGAGCCTGACCTGGCCTACTAGGTTGTCAAGACGGTGTATTTGTCAAGGAGAAGCATAGAGCATATTTTAACGGTTTATTGATGTGATTTAAATATCTATCCATATGGTTTGTGGGCCTATGCTGGTCCCTGCCTGGAGGCAGGCCTGACATTCCCTCTGAAATGCCTCACCACAATGAGGGCTGGTTATCTGTGCTTGCCAGGTGGTTTTTAGGGCAAACCTAAGGCTTCAGCCTTTCTAAAAGAAGGTTTGTGAATGGAGTTTATATAAAATAACTCACTTTGGTAAATAAAGGGTCTCCTGGTCTGGGGTAGCCACCCACATTCACAGTGGGGTCCTCATCTCCTTCCCTTCCTTACCCCTGAACCAAGAAAGGCAGTGGACCACTCAGCTCCTCGCTGGTAGAGGTGGTGGGGAGGGAAGGAGCCTGAGCCAAGTGGAGCCCGGAGGTCTGAATTTGATACACATAAATGGAGCAGCAGGGCATTTCCTGGGCTCTGCGGGGAGAGGTGAGGGCCCCATGCTGCCATAACCTAAATGTCCTGCGGGACCTCAGTAAACCACACCCCTTCCTCTCTCTCCCTCCTTCTCTTCCCTCTACTGCCTCCCCACCCCACCCTCCTTGCCTTTCCCCCCATCTCCTCTCTCGTCTGCAGTAAACCGGTCCCCTTCCCGCTGCAGTGGGTTGAACCGCTCGGAGTCTCCGAACCGTGAGCGCAGCGACTTTGGGGGGAGCAACACCCAGCTGTGCAGCAGCAGCAACAACCTCTACACACCCGACTACTCGGTCCACATCCTCAGCGACGTGCAGTTCGTGAAGGTAACTCCGCAGAGGACCCTCCCCTCACCCTGACCCTGCAGCCTTCTGTTCCCCGTTCCCCATACCTCAGCTTTCCAAATGCCATGGTTTCAGTCAGTTGTTTTGTTTTGTTTTTTCCAGTCAGTTTTATTCTGTTCATTATTTGTCACTATTATCGTTCCTTTGTTCATTTGAACCCTGGTTGTTCATGACTGTCACCCCATTTTTCAAGTGGAGAAACTGAGGAGGAAGAGATAGGGAATTAGCTTGCCTGAGAGAAGTTGCCAGCAGGACTTTCCTTTAGTTGCCCCATCATTGGCACAAGGTTGATTTGGTTTATTCAAGATACATTTGCAGGGGATTAATAAACCAAGCATATAGGAGCATATCCCTGGCGAAGGAAATGGCAACCCACTCCAGTCTTCTTGTCTGGGAAATCCCATGGACAGAGGAGCCTGGCAGGCTACAGTCCATAGGGTCACAAAAGAGTTGGTCACGACTTAGGGACTAATCAACAACAATATAGTCGTGTATACTGGCTTCCCAGGTGCCTCCATGCGTGCTCAGTGGTGTTTGACTCTTTGTGATTCCACGGACTCTAGTCCACCAGACTCTTCTTTCTGTGGGGATTCCCAGGCAAGAGTACTGGAGTGGGTTGCCATTTCCTCCTCCAGGGGATCTTCCTGACCCAGGGATTAAACCCTCATCTCCTGCATCTGCATTGTCAGGCAGATTCTTAACCACTGAGCCTCATGGGAATCCCAGCTATGATCTTACATATGTATCAGGTTTCACATATTATTATCTAGAAATCTAAAACACAAGGCAGTCTGTTATGTTAGCTGAAAATCTTTGTAGTAATTATCATACCACCTTGCCCTGTCCCTGAGCTATTTGAAGAGAATCACTTTGCAAGTGGGAGAGAGGCAGCAATGCTTATCACCTTATAATTAAGGAAAGCTGTTTCTTCATACCCCTCATTGAGTTTAATATTAGACAAACATATTCTAAGATTTCCTCCTTTCTCTTGCTTTGATAGGTTTTATTTTGTTGGTTTTGTTTGCTAGCATTCCACAAATCATTACACACTTGGCCTGAGATCAGAAGGGAACCCATTTACCCGAGTCCAGCTAAACACCCAACGTGCTCACTCGGTGACTGTCGTCCCGGTTGCAGGGGATGAGGGTATGCTGAATCCCAAAGGTGGGAAAAGGTCCTTTCCTTCTGTTCAGAACACTCACCCTGATAATTTGAGGGCGGTGTGTGCTGACTGGCTTTCTGTGTTCCATGACTCTGTAGACACCCTGAACTAAAATACACATCGTTGATAAAAGTAACCCTGGAGAGTTACCAGAGGAGGGGCTGTACCTGTGGAGTGGGCTGGGGTAATGACTGTTGGTGGCGTGGCCTGTGCCATGCACTTTAAGTCCTTGATCTGAATTATCCACTTAGTCCCACAACCACCTTAAGAGGTAGGTACTCTGTCATCCCCACTTTATAGGTGAAGTAGGAGCTTGTGGGGGGCTTCCCAGGTGGTCTTAGTAGTAAAGAACTCACCTGCCAATGCAGGAGACGTAAGAGATGCTGGTTGGATCCCTGGATCAGGACGATCCCCTGGAGATGGAAACAGCAACTCACTCCAGCATTCTTGCCTGGGAAATCCCGCAGATAGAGGAGCCAGGCAGGCTACAGTCCATGGGGTCACAAAGAGTCAGACACAACCGAAGTGACTCAGCGCACATACACGTGGGAGTTTGAGGAGTATAAGGTCTCCTAGCTGGGAAGTGGCAGAACCAAGCAAGATTAAGTCTCTCTGTCTCCAGAGTCCAAGCCCTCAAGTCACTGGGCTTTGAGAGAGTTCAGGGAAATCAGAGCTGATGGAGCCAGGGGAAAGTGTTTTAGTAACTAATCCAACAGTATGCATGGTATGTATGATTGTGGACACTTTAACTAGTCTATCGTGACAATGAGGTTGAACCTCAGAAAACCACATTCCACGATTCTCCTCCCTCTTGCCTCCAGCCCTGAAGCCCTGTAATTGTAGACCATCCTCAGAAATGGGATAAGAAAAAGTGGGAGGAGAGAAATTCTGCTGTGCTAACTCAGTGGTTGGTAGTACTGGGCACGTGGTTTATGGGAAAAGAAATTGAATGTCATGATATGAGTCAGTGGCTCAACAGGTATCTACTGACTACTTGCTCGTGCTCAGCACTGTCTAGGCATCAACAAGATACTGTGGTCAACAAGACTGCAAGTTCCTGCTTTTCTAGAGCTTCCAGGCTCATAGGAGGAGAAAGGTGATAAATAAGTAACCACATCAGTAACCTAGGTTATTTAGGAGAGTGATGAAGGCTCTGAAGGGAATAAATCACATCATGGGATAAACAGTGCCTGGGCAGAGTCAGCAAGGAGGCTGCTTTAGAAATGGTTATTAAAGCAGGCTGAGAAAAGGACATTTTTTGTTGGGACCTGGAAGGGGCTGTGGAGAGAATGTTCAAGACAGAAATGACAGAGCCAGGAAAGAGTTTGGTGGTCTGAGGATATTTGGCCTGGCGCATTATGTGCAGAGGCTGACCTGAGTTGGAAATAGAGTGTGGGTAGCAGTGTTACCTGGCATCTTTAGGCCAGAGCACAGGGTCTGGATTCTGTTTTAAGTGCATTGGGAATTTTTGTTCAGTTCGTTTCTCAGGTCTTTCCACTTGTCTTAGTCTATTTTAGCTATTATAACAATTACCATAGACTGGCGACTCAGACTACCAACATTGGAAGCTGGATCTCCAAGTTCAAGGTGCTGGTCAATCCAGGTGGTATCTGGTGAGAGTCCAGTTCATGGTTTGAAAATGGCTGTCTTCTCTGTGTGGGAGAAGCATCCTCATATGGTGGGAAGGAGCAGGGAGAGGGAGAGACAGAGGGAGCAGGCATCCTTCTTATAAGGGCACCGATCGCATTCATGAGGGCTCCCTGCTCATGACCTAACTACCTCCAAGGCTCTACCTCCTAATGCCATCACCTTGGAAGTTAGAATTTCAGCATATGAGTTTTGGAGGAACACAAACATCCAGTCCATAACGCCATTTGTATCATAAGTCGAGAAAATCCATATGAGGCTTTGGAGAGAAAAGTGAAGGAGATTTTGAGGCGTCATGTGTAACGAGCAACTGTGATAAACCCAGAGTTTTCTGAAACATCTCTGGGAGTTTACAGCTTGGAGAGCACTTTTAGGAGATGGATTTGGCTGTTCCTCAAAATGGAATGTGTTAGATGAATGAGTGAGTGAGTGAAGTTGCTCAGTCGTGTCCAACTCTTTGCAACCCCATGGACTGTAGCCTACCAGGCTCCTCAGTCCATAGGATTTTCCAGGCAAGAGTACTGGAGTAGGTTGCCATTTCCTTCTCCAGGGGATCTTCCCCACCCAGGGATCGAGCCTGGGTCTCCCGCATTGTAGGCAGACGCTTTACCGTCTGAGCTACCAGGGAAGCCCTGTTAGGATGAATACCCAACACTAAGTTTGTAAGGATTTTCCTAAAACTTACAATTGATCTCACATATCTCATGTATCCACTCCTAAAAACAAATGGAACATTCTATAAATAACAAGGAACATAAAAGGAATGTCTCTTTCCTGACAGTGAGCCAGTGGCATGCTGAGAACTCCAAATCTGAGGTCAGTTCTCAGGTACAGGTGTTATCCTTTATCTCAGGCCAGAGGGCCTTGCTGTGACTGGGGCAGCAGGGCATCACTAGGGCATCACTAGGTCCTTTTGTCTACCTAGATATTCTGAAATTGAGAAAGCTACATGTCAGAAGTAGAAATTTAGGGAAGGCTAGAAACCTAGTAAAATATTATTCAGAAATCTCTTTCAACTTGTGGTTCAAGTCACTTAAAAACTTCAATTGCAATGGGTTGTTCTACAGAAGGGAACATTGTAAGTTCAAGCTCTTGTTTAACATAAGGGTTTGATTTTTCTGTTTTGTTTTTTAATATAAGTTGAGATGACATTTTTCTCCTGACTGAATGGACTTTTAGGGCCATGTTCAGGTTGCTCTTTTACTCACCTCCTCAAACCCACCTTTTTTTTTTAATACAAAGAGAGTTTTTGAGAAAGCTCAGGGGTAATTTCACTGGCCAAAGCCGCTGTGACTGGCTGCAGAGGCTTTTCCTGTCCAACAGACTAAGTTCTAGAACTGTTCATTAAGTCCAGGAGTAATTTGAGTTCAATATAAAATTAGAAAGAAAGGTATATCCAATATCCAGTGAGTATCTGGGAAAGGTATTAAAGCCATGATTGTGTCTGTGTGTGTTTGTGTGTGTGTGTGCGTGCATGCTCAGTCGCTTCAGTCATGTCTGACTCTTTGTGACCCTATGGACTGAAGCCCACCAGGCTTCTCTGACCATGGATTATCCAAGCAAGAATATTGGAGTGGGTTGCCATGCCATCCTCAAGGAGATCAACTCAACCCAGGGATCGAACCCTCGTCTCCTAAGTCTCCTGCACAGCAAGCAGATTTTTTACCACTGAGCCACTGGGAAAGCCCCAAAGCCATGATTAATAGAAGTTAATAAGTTATGAAGGTACCAAAGAATCTTTAGGAATTCTTTAATGTATTCCATAAATATTAATATCATCTTTAAATTAAGAACATTTGGCAGACGTTGTATAGTGAATTGTAACCATGGCTCAGATGCCCCATCACCATCTGGAGGCAGAATCTCTAAATTGCAAAATTGTGTTTTAAGGAATGAATTTCTGTTGCTGTTTAGTCGCTAAGTTGTGTCCAACTCTTCTGCGACTCCACGGACTGTAGCTCTACTGTCTATGGGATTTCCCAGGCAAGAATACTGGCATGGGTTGCCATTTCCTTCTCCAGGGGATCTTCCTGACCTGGGATTGAACCCTTATCTCGAGCACTGGCAGGTAGATACTTTACCAATGAGCTACCAGGGAAGCCCTTGAGGGATGAATAAACCACCCAAGAGTTGAAAATGTAAGCAGAACATCATAAGAGGATTGGAAACATCACTCTGGCTGAAAGGTGAACTTCTGAACGCATTGACTGCTAAGTCAGAATGTCCCAAAGGGTACCCTTAACTCCTGTTAATTTCAAGATCAACTGATCTCCATTTCTTTTGTAATTTAGAGGACACTTGAGTGATCGTGTATGGATGTGAGAGTTGGACTGTGAAGAAAGCTGAGTGCTGAAGAATTGATGCTTTTGAACTGTGGTGCTGGAGAAGACTCTTGCAAGTCCCTTGGACTGCAAGGAGATCCAACCAGTCCATTCTGAAGGAGACCTGTCCTGGGTGTTCATTGGAAGGACTGATGCTGAGGCTGAAACTCCAATACTTTGGCCACCTCATGCAAAGAGTTGACTCATTGGAAAAGACTCTGATGCTGGGAGGGATTGGGGGCAGGAGGAGAAGGGGACGACAGAGGATGAGATGGCTGGATGGCATCACCAACTCAATGCACATGAGTTTGAGTGAACTCTGGGAGTTGGTGATGGACAAGGAGGCCTGGCATGCTGCAATTTATGGGGTCGCAAAGAGTTGGACATGACTGAAATGGTAGCTACAGTAGTGAAAAGAGAATAAGAACATGGTGTCCTTTGAACAGTGGTTTCATTCGCTTGGTGCCAATCAGTAAGTATTTGGTAAGCAGTTAATGATGGTTCTTGGTACCATGAGCTGTACTCAAGAAATATAATTGGGGAAAAGAACCGTAAGTCAAATGACAGTGACCAATGCAGAGTAGTATCTAACTGATTATGAAATCATATGACACTTTAAGCACTGTATTGGCTGGAGAAAGCACTGGACCTTGAAGAATTAGGAAAGAATAAAAGGCGAGTGAAGCCAAGGCCAAGAGGAAGAAGGAAGGAAGGGGTATGGAAGGCAAGTGAGCATGGCGCACTCAAGGAATGTAAAAGAGGGGCTGAGCCGGACCAGTGGTTCTGTGCTGGCAAGCAGCGGGACACTGGGGCCGTGCCAGGCTGGATTGTCAAAACTGGGGAGAGCTATCTAGTTGATCTGCTGGACCGTCAGTGTCTGATACAGAATCCAGTGGCCATATGTGGCTGTTGAGCACATGAAATGTGGCTCATCCAAACTGCGGTTTGCTAGAATGTAAAATACATATTGGATTCCAAAGACTTGATACAAAGAAGAATGTAAGATTCCTCATTAATTATTTTATGTTGGTGACACATTGAAGTGAAGCTATTTTGGATATGTTAAGCTAAATGAAATATATAAAATTAATTTCACCTATTTGCTTTTACTTTTTTTAAAATGTGACAACTAGAGAATTTTAAATTACCTATGTGGGGGTTTCCCTAGTGGTCCAGTGGTTAAGACTCTGCACTTCCAATGCAGGAGGCATGGTTTCAGTTCTTGGTCAGGCAGCTTAGATCCCACATGCTGCTCAGCCAAAAAAAAAAAAAACTTTACCTATGTGATCTCACATTATGTTTTTCTTGGATAGTACTATGCTAGGTAGAAAAGGCTTCACAGGTGAACAGGAGGAAGGAACTGACAAAAAGTGATGCTTGAATCTAGAAATGCAGCTGGGGAGATTTCCTGAATACATTTGGCTAGTGCCTTCTCAAATTTCTTTTAAGATGACACTTTGACCCAGATGGTAAAAAATCCACCTGCAATGCAGGAGACCTGGGTTCGATCCCTGGGTTGGGAAGATCCCCTGGAGAAGGGAACAGCTACCCACTCCAGTATTCTGGCCTGGAGAATTCCATGGACAGAAGAGCCTGGCAGGCAACAGTCCATGGCGTGAAAAAGAGTCGGACACAACTGAGCAACTTTCATTTTCGTTGACATCGTATTTGTTTGTGACTTTTCTAACTTAAAAGAGAAGCATTGTGAAAGCAAGGCTGTGAGATCCCTAGAGCAGGTAACCAAGGCATTGCCCAGTGCCTTTGTCTTGAATAGGCAGTGTGTTTTACATCATAGTTTTTAGGCAAAGAATCATTTGGTCTTTAGCTAAAAGTGAAAAAGTAAAAGTGTTAGTTATTTAGCCATGTCCAACTCTTTGGGACCCCATGGACTATATGTAGCCCTCCAGGCTCCTCTGCCCATGGAATTCTCCTGGCAAGAATACTAGAGTGGGCAGCCATTCCCTTCTCCAGATCTTCCTGACCCAGGGATTGATCCCAGGTCTCCTGCCTTGCAAGCGGATTCTTTACCATCTGAGTCACCAGGGAACTAAACTGGAAGCCAAATCTAAACTAACTAGTTAAAAGAACCCAAATAGAATAATATCAAGTGCTTTGTTGGGCTTACCAAGAGTCATTTAGGACATTTTCCTGTCGTTTAAGCCAGGAGAACCTTCAAGACTCCAAAGAAAGCATCACCTTTAGAAACCCATGGTAACATTAGAAGACTGAGTTTTGATAATAACCTTGGCTCAGACCATGTATCCTACTTCTCTTCAGTCATCTGATGCCTGCTGCTGCTGCTGCTAAGTCGCTTCAGTGGTGTCCGACTCTGTGTGACCCCATAGACGGCAGCCCATCAGGCTCCCCCGTCCCTGGGATTCTCCAGGCAAGAACACTGGAGTGGGTTGCCATTTCCTTCTCCAATGCATAAAAGTGAAAAGTGAAAGTGAAATCACTTAGTTGTATCCGACTCTTGGCGACCCCATGGACTTCAGCCTACCAGGCTCCTCCATCCATGGGATTTTCCATGCAAGAGTACTGGAGTGGGTTGCCATTGTCTTCTCCCATCTGATGCCTATGGGCCCCCAAAATAACATAGCAATTTTGGAGGGACTTCCCCTAAAGTTTTGTGAAAGGCAGCCTAATGCAGCCAGGTGCGTTTACAATGTACAGAGGTGAGCTCAGATGCTTTCCCTTGGACAGCAAGCGTAAAGGCCCTTTAAACTGAAATGACCAGATTGCAAGGGCAGATCCTGCCCATTATCAGACCCTGGAGTTTCTCTTCAGAGAACTTGGAACTCTACAGTCCCACCTCGCTTTCCCTCTCCTTGGCCCCTGAGGATGAATAGCACTTTCCCAAGCAGAATGCACATCTCAGTGCTGGAACTCTGAAGGCTTGCTAACTGTTAAAGCTTAGGCAAATCCCCAACCTTTCTAAACGTCATTTCCTTATTTGTAAAATGGGCATCACAGGACCTCTCATGCTTAACCCCCTGCAGCCATGGTGCCCAAAGGAGATAACGCATTCCTGAGTGCTCTGTAAGCCATAATGCACTGAATGGATGGAAGGTTTTATTCTCATATTCCAATGTCTGTCTGCAAAAGCAAACTCTTCTGCATAACATTAGCACTTCACCAACATCTGAAAATCAAATCATCAGTTCCATCTCTTTAGTATATTTATAGCACTTCCAGTAATATATAGGATTTCCAAAAATAAATAACTCAATGATGTTTTAAATAAAAAGTTGAGATTACAAGCCAATTTGGTGCAAATACTATCAGGAATGAGTTTGTTACTGCAAATAAATGAATTTGTGAGCTTCCTGTCATAAAAGGAAAAAAAGGAAGCCTAGTGGATATTTGAGTCCTCATTAAATATAAAGAAGTATACAGTGCGTCTACAGAAAGGAGCTTCTTCCTGGCACTACTTTCTTGAAGGATTTCTCAAATGGATTCCTATATGATTATGGAAGGCATTAGAAAAAACAGTAGTAATAAAGTGACTTCATCCGTGGTTTTGCCAAAGTTTATGTTCTTCATATGGAGGTTTCTTATTTCAGCCTCTACACAAGTTGGGGATCTTGTTCTTGCTGAGTCCCCATTGACTGCCCTTTAGGAAGAGGGCCCTTGGCAACAACATAAGCCTGTGTTTTAAACCTCTCCATGGGCAACCGCCTGCTAACTGAAGGGCCTTCCATCCTCTCCTGGGTCTCAGGAGAAGGTTCCTCCATGTGTAAGAGTCCAGAGCCAACAAAAATGAACAGAAGAACGCTAGTGGCAAAGGGGTTCCCTCTTTGCCCCTTCACTGCTGGGCCCCAGAACATGGATCCCAGACCACCAAGGCCAAAGATTCCAAAGCACCTTAGTGGGGGTGCTTCTGATCTCAGGAAGGTGAGCCAGGTCCAGGGAGGGGTCTGCCCAACTTCTGACCTCAACCCACATTTCTGCCTCCATCTTCCAGATCACACGGCAGCAGTACCAGAACGCGCTCACCGCCTGCCACATGGAGAGCTCACCCCAATCCCCCGACATGGAGGCCTCCACGACCCGGGGCACACCCCAGACTCCCAAGGATGACCCTGCTGCCACCCTCCTGAGCCACCGGAGCAGCCTGCCGTGTAAGCCGGTTGGGAGGTGATGAGCCCCGCCGGGGACTGCCCGCCTCCCTCCTCGGCCCCGCCTCCCTCCTCGGCCCCGCCTCCCTCCTCGGCCCCGCCTCCCTCCTCGGCCCCGCCTCCCTCCTCGGCCCCGCCTCCCTCCTCGGCCCCGCCTCCCTCCTCGGCCCCGCCTCCCTCCTCGGCCCCGCCTCCCTCCTCGGCCCCGCCTCCCTCCTCGGCCCCGCCTCCCTCCTCGGCCCCGCCTCCCTCCTCGGCCCCGCCTCCCTCCTCGGCCCTGCCCAGAGCTGCAGTCTTGTCCCCAGAGGGCCCCAAGTCTCCTCCAGAACAGGGAGGTGACACACGTACTGTCCTCCCCAGGCAGCCGCTCAGATGGGCTGAGAAGCCCCGGCGAGGTCGTGTACCTGAGGATGGAGGAGATGGCCTTCACCCAGGAGGAAATGACCGACTTTGAGGAGCAGAACACGCAACAGCTCTCGCTGTCTCCTGCCGCTGTGCCCGCTAGAGCAGGTCAGGGAGGGAAACTGAGTCCCGTGGGAGTAAAGGGGGGAATGGGTCAAGGCCATTGGGTCCTGGTATGGCCCCAGGTGAGCCAGGTGAGGGAAGTCTGGGACCAGAGCCCCCACGTAAAACTCCCCACTTCCTTAGGCTACCAGGGAAGGAACATTAAGGCTTACTATGCCTCTCCCAGGCATCAGATCCGCGGTAGTTTGTTCTCAGAACACTGTTAGCTAGGTTTCCACCTGGATTCAGACCTTGGCTTCCCCATTTAGGAGTTCGGCAACTTTAGGCAAGTTACTCTAACCTAAGACTCGGTTCCCTTAGCTTAATAGATATCTTTCCTTATGTTTGTTTTTCAGTCGCTCAGTCATGTCTGACGTTTTTGCATCCCCGTGGACTGTAGTCCACCAGGCTCCTCTGACCATGTTGTTTCCTAGGCAAGAATACTGGAGTGGGTTGCCATTTCCTTTTCCAGGGGAACTTCCCAACCCAGAATCAAACTTCCCTGCATTAGCAGATGGGTACTTTACCACTGAGCATCCAAGGAAACCCATTCTTCCTTATGTTAATAGATACAAATCACGGTGGCTACTTCATGAAGTAGCTTTGAGCAGAAATGAAATAACATTTATAGGAGGGCGCATCACAGGCCTGGTACTGTGCTCCCTAAATATTAGGAAGTTATTATTAGGCCTAATTTATAGATTAGGAAGGGCTTCCCTGGTGGCTCAAGACAATATAGAATCCGCCTGCAATGCAGGAGTCCTGGGTTAAATCCCTGGGTTGGGAAGATCGCCTGAAGGAGGGCGTGACAACCCACTCCAATATTCTTGCCTGGAGAATCCCCATGTACCGAGGAGCCTGGCAGGTTACAGTCCTGGGGGTTGCAAAGAGTCGACAGAAATGAGCAATTGAGCACGTATATTAGGAAACTGAGGTCAGCCTTTGCTCTTACTGGCAGGGCTCTTCCCTTTCTTTGAGTCCCTGAGACTAGCAGTAATCTGTAGGATCTGTCCCGATCTCTGAGATCATAGCACCTCCTATGGAGACACTGAATACTCCTGTCTTGACTGCAGTGTTGCTCCAAACTCCCAGCGTCCCACCAGTCCTGAGATACTTCTATGCTTGCCTCATCAAGCTAGTCATCTCCATGTATTCTGCCACCCCCTACAGGAACGACCCCAAGGCCAGCACCCATCCCGCCTCCAGACCCACCCTAGTCCGCAAGTCTGAGATCCCCCAGGTCCAGAGCAGTGGCCTGACAAGTGCTCACAGACTTTTGAAGTCAGTGAGACAACGTGTTTGAACTTGTGGCTAACTCAGAAAATCGAGGATATGCATAATCACAACTCCAGGACCTGAATTTAGAATGATGGTTTTCCTCCTGTGCACACTGATTTTAATAGCTAACACATGTAGCAAGTTTATATCAAAGGAATGAGAATAGAGGAGATGGGCCAGTCTTTGGAGATTATTCCAGTCCATCCTCCTCGTATGACACAAGAGGGCCTACGCCCGGAGAAGGGAAATGACTTGCCCAGTGCACCACACCATCTGCCTCCCCAATGAGATTCAGAGGCATTGGTGGTCAGGGCCTGGGTCCCTTTCCAGCTCTCAGATCGGGCAGTTCTCTGAATCCCCCGGGTTTGGTGGAAGAAGAGAGCACATGAGCTTAGTTGCTATTGAGCCCTGTGATTTTTCAGGGTCCATGCAAGGAGAGGAGGGTGAAAGGGACACCCGGCCTGTCCTCCAAGGTGCTTCTTATCTGGCAGATACTGAGTGGAAATGCTCGTGTTCCCGTCTCTGTCTGACCTAACAGTGCTTGGAAAGTTGGATTCCTGCTCCTCTTCTCTTGTTTCTTAGTTCCTTTTGTGGCCCTAAAAAGCCTCTTGCTAAGTAATTAGAGCCTTTTTCTTCCTGGACATCCCTTCTATGTTACAGCCACCACTGCCTTGGCTCTAGTTTTGAGCTTTCACCTGCCAAGGAACATTGACAAAAAACACCCTACCTGGATCCCTGAGTGTTCAGGTGGGAAGGCTTGTGTTCTTTCTTCTTTTCTTTTTCTCAGCATCAGATAGTGAATGTTGTCATATCAACGTGGACGCAGAGGCCAGCCCCTGCAGCAGTGACTTGGAGGAAACCATGGGCAGGAAGTTGCTGAGAACCTTGAGTGAGTACTTCTTTACCAGGATGAAAACCACTCACCAGCTGGTTAGTACGAAAACATGCTAGGATCTTACTCCTGAAGGAGAAACCATTGACTCCTTTTGGGAACCCTAATGAGGTACAATTGTGGAAACCTGTAATGGGGTTTGGGCAGGTACTGCACCCTTGATAGTTTGGGCATCTGTCCCATTCAGTGGGTAGTTGTCTAGGGCGGGAGTCTGTAAACCATGGCCACAGATCAAATCCTGACCTCCTCCCCTGCCCATTCCTATAAAAAATAAGGAGGCTTCCCTGTAGCTCAGACAGTAAATAATCTGCCTCCAATGTGGGAGACCTGGGTTTGATCCCTGGGTTGGGAAGATCCCCTGGAGAAGGGAATGGCAACCCACTCCAGTATTCTTGCCTAGAGAATTCCCTGGACAGGGGAGCCTGGCAGGCTACCGTCCATAGGGTTGCAAAGAGTCAGACACTTTCACTTCACTTTGTTGGATTATAGAACCCACTAGTCTTTGATGGCCACAATGGCAGAGTTGGGTAGTTGCAACAGGGACCAAATGGCCTGCAAAACCTAAAATACTTACAATCTGGTCTTTTAAAGAAAATTTGTGTTCAGGAAACTCAATAAAAAGGAGAGCAATATCCTCTGTGGAAGGAAGTCCATGGCAGGGAGAACAAGGTGAAAAATACTCCTTTCCAAAAACAATGGAGCTGGGAACAGAGTACCCTTCCACCCCCACATACCCCAGTGCAGAGAGAGGTTGCCTCTGATCTAGAGAGTGCAGGTCCCTGGGGATGGCTCCCAGCTACACCACCACCTCTGGCTCAGGGACATCAACGTCCGTGAGACCAGTCTTCTTTCTGAGGGTGTCTGGCAACCACTTGCGCTGGGGATGAGGAGGCATGCTCCTGGGACACCGTGTGGGCCTCGCTCGATCCCATCCAGGAAATCTCCCATATATTGGCACTAGTCTGGACGTGTGGCTTTTTGGAGATGTCATCTCAGGTGGAAGGTGCATTCTAATCCTTCAAGATGTGCATATGCTGATATTAGCACCTGGAGACAGTGCAGACTACTGCCACAATATCGAGGGCTTTGTCTCCATTCCTGCTTCTATTTTGAAGAGCGCTTGGGCCCCCGAGAGAGTACTCATGTTCTCCCAGCCTTACAGATTGACCCTTAGAAACTGTGTTTTTCAGGTGGACGAAAAAGGAAGAGGTCACCAGATGGAGAGAGAACCTCTGAGGAGAACTCCAACTTAACGCCTCTCATCACATGACAGGGCTGTTGGCGTCCACTGGGGGCGTGAGATTCCAGAGCGCTGGGGAGAACCCATCCTCCCATCGTCTGCTTCTCCCCAAGGCCTCCCACTGGTGACAGAGCGTACTGCTTTCTTTACCACCTCTTCACCCCTAGCCGTCGGTGTGGCAGATTTTCTCTCATCGCCTCCAGTTTGACTCAGAGCCTTGCGGTGGCCGTGACGGAAGGAGGTGCCCCAGTGGAACATGCTAGAAATGATCTCATCCACAGCACAGTCTGGGACTGCAGAAGAAACGACTCCAGGCTGACAATGCCACTCTAGGCTAACCCCTGATGCACTTCCTGTTCCTTGGTGTCCCTTGGCACCATATTCATGCTTCCCTTAGCTCAAAAGGTGCCACTGGCAGATGAGAACAAAGGAGGCTGGGGCAGCAGGTAGGAGGGGTAGTTCGGGAGATGCACCAAGAATTTCTCCAGAACATTAGAGCAGCGGGACTCAGTCATGCTGCCGTGTGACGTTACAGGACAGAAAACTGTTGGTGACCAGTTTCCTGTTAGAAGAGGGTTCCAGCAGCCTGGGAGGTGTGTCTCGGCTGGAATGAAAAGAATGTGAGATGGAACCTCAAGTCACTGTATTTCCCAGGGACACATCTGTTTTGGCTCCTGATTAGTAGTCATCAGTCCATCAGTAAATCTGCTCTGGAAGAGGAGGAGCAAGAAGAAGAGAAACCCATTTGGGAGCCAGAGATGGAACTTCAGGTTTTAAATTTTAAAATATATATATATATATATATATATATATATATATATATATATATATGGAAAAGTTTTAGCCATGACAAACCAAAGAGTGCCCAGGTCAGCCAAGAAGGATGCAAGCTCTCACGCGGCTTCAGTGTGTATTACACAGGAATATTGAAGAATCACTCTTCTTTTTTTGTCCATTCCCCCGCCCCCACCCTTTTCTCCACTCCGTCAAGTCAGCTGAGTGTACTTTATTCCGAGAATGTACCAGATCTCTGAATAAAGTACCAGAGAGAGCTGGTACATTGAACACCATTTTCACCTGATGTTGGGCTTCCCTTGTGGCTCAGCTGGTAAAGATCCGCCTGCAATGCAGGAGACCTGGGTTCGATTCCTGGGTTGGGAAGATCCCCTAGAGAAGGGAAAGGATGCTCACTCCAGTATTCTTGCCTGGAGAATTTCATGGACTGTGTAGTCCATGGGGTCGCAAAGAATCCGATGCGACTGAGCAACTTGAACCCCGCTTCACTTCACTTGGGACAGGTGCAATTCCAAGCATAACCACCAGATGGCAGGATGACTGTACGGACCTGCTTGAAGAGTAACCTGATCAGAAACCACAGAGCCAGCCTTACGGAAAATGTGGAAGTGAAGGTTGTCTTTGGGACACCTGTATCCCTTTCTGATGTATATCCCACCTATTGGGTTCCCTCGATCAGGGATCCAATGATCCAGTGCTCATCTCAAAACCATTCCCTAACTTTTCTCTGGGGATGTAATTCTCAGGCTTCCCTCATCTTCCTCCAAAACCATTACTCCCACCTCCCTATACCCATTCAATCAATAATCACATAGAGGGTGGAGAAACTGATAATTCCTCTGGGTTATTTGCATCTCAAAAGAAAATGCTTACCCACGGGAACATTTACCTCAGGGGTTCTTAACTTGGGGTCCGTCACTCCAGGGGGGTCCATTGTTGGACTTAGAGGGTCTATGAAACTCCTAACTCGGTCAGAATTTAGTGTCTGCCTTCTTATGTGTGTTTTCCAGAGGGCTAAAGCTTTCATACAATTCTCAAAGTTCTCAGACCCGCAAAGTATTAAAATCCACTATTTTAACTAGTGGAACTTTCAGCCCATAGTTTCTGCAATGCAGAATGAAGTGAATACTGGGTAGTTTGAGACAGATTTTTAGTTGTAAATGGTCTTCCCAAGTGTCCATCAAATCGATGGCGAAAGCTGGCACCCACCAAGTGGAAATCGTCAGAAGTCCTTGGCATACCCTAATGTATTGTACAGCGTACACCCACGTAACTTGGTCCCCACCAAACCCCAGCAGGTGTCTGCAAACAGGAGGGGCACAGCATGTGGAAGTGGACCTTGCCTTTTTCAGCAGTGTATTATTGACTTCACATCCTTTGCCTGGCCCTGCCTGAGGCTCAGCAGTGCATGACTTCTCATAAATAACTCACAGCTACCACCTACCCCCAACACCTACCCTTGCCTGGTAAAAACGGCCAAAGTGTCAGCCCTTGGTGCTGGGTGCCTCTGACCCAAACCGGTGAATGCTGTTTCAAACAAGGTCTGCAGTCACGCAGTCTTCTTGCCCAGCTGGCCACTGACCCAAGGGTTCCGCCTGGCTGGTCTTCCTTTCATTACCCCTTAGGCCACCGCTGTTGCTGTACACCCGTCTCTTTGCAAAATCCCTAAGGAGCCTGTCACCACTCCTCTCCCTTTACCCCACCCCATCCCAAGATTTTCTTCAGGTTAAAAAAAAAAGTTTAAAAAAAAGAGGATTTTGAAATAAAGTATTTATGAAGCCTCAATACATTGTAAATAATTTTTAAATAAAATAAAAATCCTTTTCCTGGACTATGGCTGTTTTCTTTGCCCCTGCATCTCAGAGTTCCAAAGTGGTTTTCGTATGAGATGTAGGGTGGGGTGAGGCACACACATAATTACCTTACCTGAGGGCCACCTGCCTGAAGAGGCACCCCTCTCAAGGCCAGGTGTGAGGTTGCAGGTAAGGTTACAGGAAAGCCCTGCGCTCTGCTTTGGGATGTCAGATGGGTAAGATCTTGCAAGAACAAATTTCAGAAACAGAAATTAAAACCCAGATGAGAAGCCAGAGTGTGACTTTAGACAAGAAAGGAGCATGAGGATGAAAATGAGACGGGCTGGCATTTTTCGGAGCCCTGTGTTTGCGAGGCACTGGACTGGGTGCCTTTCAAGTTCAAGGTCTTAGCGGCCAGATCCAGGCTAGCGTTTGAAGCACTGTGCTGGTCACACTGGCTCACTTCTGCAGGCCCTTTGGAGAGGAGCCAAAGTAGCCCAATTCCAGTGATTTCCAACCAAAGGCTGGGAAAAGGAACAAGGGAGCAGGGAGGGCTTATTGAGTAGTTATAAACCAAGACAGGAACAAGGGGACAACCAACAGGTGGGCAGTCACTGAAGTATTGATGGACTTTGTGGAAGGTTGGAATCTCTCACCTACTACCATCTCCAACCAGCACACAGGACAGTTAGTGAGCGACCTGCACGAGGACTGCTTGGGGTTCTTCCCAGGAGCTGCCACAGGCTGTAAAGTTCACTGTGCACGCATGCTCCGTAGTGTTCGATTCTTTGAAACTCCCTGGACTGTAGCCCACTGGGCTCCTCTGTCCATGGTATTCTCCAGGCAAGAAAACTGGAATGGGTTGCCATTTCCTACTCCAGGGGATCTTCCCAACCCAGGGATCAAACCTGCATCTCTTATGTCCTCTGAATTGGCAGGTAGGCTCTTTACCACAAGCACCAGCTGGGAAGCTCCTAAAGTTCATTAACAGTAAATAAATGATGTGATGTTAATTGCTCAGTCATGTCCAACTCTTTGCGATCCCATGTACTATAGCCCGCCAGGCTCCTCTGTCCATGGATTTCTCCAGGCCAGAATACTGGAGTGGGTAGACTTTCCCTTCTCCAAGGGATCTTCCCAACCCAGGAATCAAACCCAGATCTCTTGCATTGCAGGCAGATTCTTTATCATCTGAGCCACTAGGGAAGCCTTAAATAAATGATACTAATAACTATTTTGTTGGGGGTTTTATGTGAACTTCAAAGGTAGGATCGGCCCAACACTCATGCACCTAGCCTTCACCACTTCCTGGCCATGGAACCTTGAGCAATTCATAACCTATTTCACAGACTGTGACACAGCACAGGGACCATGCTCCTTCCCAGGGTGGTTTTGAGAAAGAAACGAGTGTGCCTACATGTAGAGGTGCACGGAGAGGCCCTGCAGTAAAGAACCTTGTGTAACTAGCTAAAGCCAGCTTTTCCCAGACTTGCCCAAGGCCATTCATGTGAACACTAGCGGGAAAAAGGAACACACTACAGGGAACAGCATGTAAGAAGAGAATTAAGAAGGCCAGATTCTCATGAGATTGGGACTTCTTTATATGCTAAAAACATTTGCGCATTTTGGTAAGTATACTTTGGCTTAAAGAAGTGTTTCCAACTGGTTTTTCATTAGCAATCCCTCTAGAGAGAAATACTAAATTCAAATTCTCCCCAACAAGAGAAATTATGATTTTGATAAGATACCCAGAAATAAGATTTTGTCAAGTAGGATTTTGCTTTGGAAGACCACAAAACCACTTTAATATTTTACACCTTCTTTTGCCCTCATGAGCCAATCTTTGCCACCTTAGAGGTCCTATCACCCCTGTTGAGAATTCAGTTTAAAGCTATGTTTGGGAAGAATGATAGATTGACAGAAGGTAGAAATCACTGGACTCCAGTTTTTCTCATCCCCTTATGAAGGGCAAGCATCTTTAAATAGGAAGGAGAACAAATACTGATAGAAAGGAAAATAAAATGAAAGGTAATGGAGAGATGAGTGTGAGGTCATATCCATTCACATCCTCCAGACCCAGTCACACACCGACATGAGTTCTCTGAAGGACTCTGGGGAACCAGCCGGGTGGTGAAGGATCTAGAAGCCATAATCTGTGTGGAAACACTGAAGCATCATGGAGGGTGGAGTTTCACATGAAGAAGCAAAAGCAAGGAATACCAACTACTACTCTCAAATATTTGAAAGGTCATCAGTCAGAAGGACCCAGAAATTTAGTGTGTGTGGTTTAAAGGAAGGGAGGAGGGGAGCCAGGGGATAGGGTAGATGGAAATCAAATTCTGGATCAAGGTAAAAGACCTCTTTAATGAAAATGCTCCATCAGTAGAATGGGATTTTTCACCAAGTATCAAAAGAACACAACCCCCCACCCAACCCAGTTAGAAGTGGTGAGTCAGGGACAACACGGAAGAAACCCTCGCATTGGGAGAGAGAGGCTGCAGCTGATAACTTCTAAAATCTTGATTGGCCCTCAAGACTGTTGCATTTTGGGGACTTCCCTTGCAGTCCAGTGGTTAAGAATCCACGTTTCCTCTGCAAGGGGTGCAGGTTTGATCCCTGGCTGGGGAACTAAGATTCCACATGCAGCACAATGCAGCCTTTTTTTAATTTTTAAAAATTAAAAGACTGTAAAATTTTATTGTTTTTGTCTTGAGGCTGGGTAAGTACAGGGCTTGCAGGCCTGTGGGGTGCAGCCCAACACTGAGTGTTCCTGACTTGCTGACTTAACAAGATTTATAGGATAGTGCCATGTACCTATGCTCCAGGAGCTCCTGAAGGTTGCTAAGCCTCAGAGTGATCCCCAGGCTGAGGTATTGGGTGCCCCTCCCCTGGCCCAGAAACTTCCCATTCTAAGACAGCCCCATGACTCTGGCAGTGGTCCTTTGAGCCTCAGTCTCATGTAAGGAGTGGGTATGAGATTCCTCTGGGTTATTTGTGGTAATCATGAGGACCAAGATGCTTCCCTGGTGGCTCAGACTAAGATCATGGCATCTGGTCCCATCACTTCATGGCAAATAGATGGGGAAACAATAAAAACAGTGAGAGACTTTATTTTCTTGGGCTCCAAAATCACTGCAGATGGTAATTGCAGGCTTGAAATTAAAAGACACTTGCTCCTTGGAAGAAAAGCTATGACCAACCTAGACAGCATATTAAAAAGCAGAGACATTACTTTACCCACAAAGGTCCATATATTGTCAAAGCTATGGTTTTTCCAGTAGTCATGTATGGATGTAAGAGTTGGATCATAAAGCTGAGCACTGAAGAACTGATGCTTTTGAACTGTGGTGTTGGAGAAGACTCTTGAGAGTCCCTTGGACAGCAAGGAGATCCAACCAGTCCATCCTAAAGGAAATCAGTTCTGAATAATCATTGGAAGGACTGATGCTGAAGCTGAAGCTCCAATCCTTTGGCCACCAGATGTAAAGAACTGTCTCATTGGAAAAGACCCTGATGCTGGGAAAGATTGAAAGCAGAAAGAAAAGGGGATGACAGAAGATGAGATGCCTGGATGGAATCACCAACTCGATGAACGTGAGTTTGAGCAAGCTCCGGGAGTTGGTGATGGACAGAGAAGCCTGGCATGCTGCAGTCCATGGGGTTGCAAAGAGTCAGACATGACTGAGACACTGAACTGAACTGAGGACTAAGATAATTCCTGAGTGCTAAGTAACATTAAGAGTCCCAGATTCCAGTGACTTCCCACTGTCCTCTGTTCCTTCCAGAATCCTCCATTGTGACATGAGATTTTTCTGAACGATGCTTCCAGCCACTGCTCATCGGGTAAGAGAATGGAGAGGAGCTCTCGCCTTGCACTGAGGGAAAGTCTGCTTCTAGTGTAACTGGATTCTTGGGGAGGGATGTGTGGTTCTTCCCTTGAAAAGCAAAGGGGTTGCTGTGCCGTTTGCCAAGTCAGGAACCCAGAGGAGATACATGGTGTCCTATTCCAGGCAGATGCTGAAGAAGGAGCTGGTGAGGGATAGGAATTGGTGAGGAGTGTCTTTCCTCTTCCTGTGAGGGAAGACTGAAAAACTGGACAGGTATTTTCAGGAAGGGAGAGGCAAGTGAAGGAGGCAGCCCTGGATAAACGTGGTCACCTTGTACCTTTTTGAGTCACAAAGGGCAAAGATTCAGATGAGGCTCCAGAAAGACTGAATTCTGACAGAGAAGGCCTTTGGCACTGAGGAAGTCACAGGCCACGCTGTGAGACCCCGAGAGCTGCTCGGTACTCACCCTTCCTGCTGTAGGAGATTCAGGGAGGAAGGCCTGGCATTGGGATTAAGGAACAGGTTAAACTTGTGGACTCGAGCCAGACTCCCTGGCTTCAGATCCCTATCACCTGTGAGTCATGTGACTGATATTGGTATTAGGCAAGTCCCTTGATTCACTGTGCCTGTTTTCTCCTCAGTGGAGGGTGATGGTAACATTAATGCCCACTGCATTGATTTATCATTGAGGATTAAGTGGACCTACATAGATATATATAAAGGGCTTGGAGTAGTGCCTGACAATAAATCATATTCAATGAAGTCTTTCCTCAGACCTTTGTTTTTGAAACATTTAGTTTTATTTATCTGGCCGCACCAGGTCTGGGTTGTAGCACAGGGAGTCTGCGACCTTAGCTGTAGCACGCAAGATCTTTTAGTTGCAGCATGCAAACTCTTAGTTACAGCACATGGGGTACAGTTCCCTGACCAGGGATCGAACCCAAGTCTCCTGCATTGGGACCGTGGAGTCTTAGCCACTGGACCACCGGGGAAGCCTCTCAGATTTCCCTTAGATATGTAATTTTTAAAGAAAATATTAGTTACAGGTGAAGCATCTCACCGTCTTACTCCCTTTCTCCTCACTGGTAACTGCCTTCCCGAGACTGAGGTATACCTTTCCTACCTATATTTTAAAATTTATTACATATGTATGTACTCATAAGCAACCACAGTATGCAGCACATTTTAAGAGATGATATCATAAATGGCATCTCATTTCACCTCTCATCCACTCAGAACTAACCATGAGCTTTACCCTCATTCACACACACAGCTCCGGTACCATGTCCAGTCCTGAGACTGGCCCGGATGTGCTCTTCACTGTGCCCTGTCACTGTCCAACCCTAAGCCTCTCTCCATGTGCACATGTGAGTTTCTCTAAAGTGTGTACATAAACTGCTTATGACCCCTTGAATGTACAGTACATACATCCTCAGCTTTTCCAAATGCTGCCAAAATGCTCTCCAACATGTTTGTGCCATATTTTCCATTTCCCCAATGTGGTAATAAGTGTAAAATGGTACCTTGCTACTTTAATTACATTTCCATTATTCTAGGAATGTTAAGAACCTTTTCGTTGTTTATACTTGATTTGAGCTTTCCCTCTGATTTACCCATTCATGTCCTTTGTTCATTTTTTTCTAGTTATTTGTATTTTTCTTTTAATGTTTAATATGTAGGATTTTAAAAATTAAAAAATCCTGGATTGTAATCCTTTGTAATTCAGAATAGTAATCCTTTGTCAGTGACATGCATGGCAAATATATTCTTCTAGTCTGGAAAAAGAAATCTATAGGATTTTATAACAACTCAAAGGCATCCTAAAAAGGATGCCTGTTAACATAACAGATCTTATAGCAGGATAACACAGCAGATCCTGTTAACATAACAAGAGTTATTTTTCAATATTTTAAAATGCGAAGTAGTAGCCCTCTTGTTTGAGTTAAGGCTGAAATTCTACTAAACCATCATCTGGAGAGGCCCTTGGACTGCCTGGAAAAATATGATCTATGTGTAAGTGGCTCTAATCGTTTCAATAGACTGAGGTACTCCAACTACAGAGGGAGAGACTGTTTTAGAATCACCCTGAGTGATGTCAACCCTTCTATGAATCCAGGAAGTTCAGTTTCTTATGTAATATAAGACAATGGCTGGCCCCTGAAGGACAGAACTGACAAAAGGCTGTGGATGGTGAGTTCACAAAGGGAGGCAGACCACAAGAATACATTTTAGTATTTTCTTCGGCAACTGGTAAGTCCCACCATAGCATTCATTTTAAATTGTGGGTTACAACCCATTAGAGGATGACAAAATCAAGTCCATGGGTTCGATCAGCACTTTTACTTTTATTACTTTAGTGAAATGGAACATGATTGATAGAACAGAAAACGGAATCCACTACACATAGTAAGGGTAAACCCTGTTCTGTGAAACTTCCATCTCAGTTAAATGTGTGGGTGAGATATAAATATATTTCTTACCTGGGTCACCCTAAAGAACTCAAGCGTAGGGCTAGGGACACAACCATGCAGAAAAAGCAGGGGGACAGACACTCTGGGTCGAGATGAGGAGTTTTAATGACAGCCAACGCCCACAATCACACTCGGCTCTTCAGACAACTTCATCTTTGGGACTCGACTTGATGCAAAGTAAACCAACACACGGGAGCACGTGAATGACACGGGCAGTACTCCTGATTCCAGCGAGGGGGCAAGACACTTAAGTTTCATTATCAAAGTACCTTTTTATTCTTCAAATAAAAACCTTAATTTGCTCTGACCTCCAAAATGGCTCTAATCCCAGGCCCCTATTTCTTTTCAAGAGATGTGCTTTTCCTGAGGGGCCAGTTTAAACAGAAGCCACTTCACCAGAGGCGCCTTCTCTGTCCCTCAGTAGTCTCTAATCTAGTTGTGATGTTTACAACCAGGTCTGTGCAGGCAGGGAACACATGAAACAGAGGACCGCTTTGGTGGTGCTGGTTTGAGTGCTGTTTCTTCACTGGATTTTGGTGACTGCTTCATGGATGGAGGTGGCCACGTACTCTAGATTTTTGGTGGTTAAGCCACACATATTGATCCGACCACTTGGCAGCAGATAGATGTGCTTTTCATTGACCAGATACTCAACCTGTTTGGCTGTTGAAAACCAAAAAAGGCATATAATCAGAGCAGAAGGAATCCTTTAAGCAAAGGAGGTCCAAAGAGTCCATTATAGTGACAATTTCCTTCTTTCCCCCTTCACAGAGAAGCAAAACAATAGGAGTTATTTGTTAGGTTGGCACAGCAAGAAGTAACTAACGCTCAACAGATTCTGGAAGCTATTCTCATGAGCTAAGTTTCTAATCCCCAGAAAGCTTAACATGGTTTTTCCTGATGGGAATTTTAATCTGGGACTACCTGTCCATCAAACCTTGAATGTTACATTCACTGGGATAGCCCATCAACCCAACCAAACCCATAGACTCAAGACCAACCCACCGATATGAAAAACTGTTAAGAATCACTTCATTTATCTGTTTCTTCAACTGTATTTGCTTAACTCTGAGCACCTAGAGCAACTTCCCTTTGACACTTCATTTTCACAGTACACTGGACAAGGCCCTGAGATGAGAGCTACTGGATAAATGTTGTGTATGTGAACTCACAGGCTGAAAACTGCAGAGACCTCTCAGGCCTGGCGCATCTCAACTGTCATTCACACACACGCAGGAGGGCTTTCCCCTGAGTCAGCAGAAACGCTTGTGGACAAAATGGGAAGGGACTGTCTGTACTTCCTTTCTGCCATAATCTCTATAGCTTTTGTGATTTATTGTAAAAGCCATTTAGCGGATTTTAGGTGATTTTTTTCCCCCTTAAGTAATTAGCACTCTTAAGACACCATCAGTTTGAGTTATGGATAATATTAATAGTTACGGACTGAATGTGTCCCCCCAAAATTCATATGTTGAAGCCCTAACCCCCAATGTGATGGTATTAGGAAGTGGAGTCAGGTTTAGATGAGGTCATGAGGGTGAGCATGTGTGATGGGAGCAGTGACCTCCTAAGAGGAGACCAGAGAGCCTACTCATGGACGAGGTCTCTCTCTCTCCCCCCTTCTCTCCCTCCCTCCTCCACCCCATGTGAGGACACAGCAAGAAGACAGCCATTTACAAGCTAGGAAGAGAACCCCACCAGAACCTGATGGTGCTGGCGCTCTGAGCTCAGATTTCCCAGTCTCCAGAACCGTGAGAGAGAAACCTCTTGTTTAAACCACCTAGTCGATGGCATTTTGCTACAGCAGCCCAAGCAGACTAACGTGGGAATAAAATCATAATCATTAGAGGAGCAAGCACTTTGTGCCAGGCTGTGCTCCACTCACTTTATCTTAGCTCAGTTATCACCCCCTTTTACAGATGGCATAGATGGAAGCTACATGACCTTCCCAAGGCCACAGAGCTATTCACTGGATCTGGAATTCTGAGGTAGGCACTGTAACTCCCAACAGAGCATGCTTGTTAAGCCCATGCCCCAGGGGTAGATGTGGATACAGGACTTCCACCTTCATTTTTTAAATAGAAACGAAACTCCTCTACTTTTGTGGGGGAGGGGAGTATCACACTTGAGAAGTGAGTAAAAGTTAGGGACTCCTTCCCTAGAAAAAGGGTTACATACACAATTTTAAAAACATCATTTCAGGATGAAAGCCCCTGTCCTGATAGATGAAATGTAGTAAAGGAAGCTCTGCAACATGAGAATGGTAAAAACGAGGTGGTGTGCATGTGGAGTTCACTGTACAATTCCTCCAACTTCTCTGTATGTGTAAAATTTTTCCTAATAAAATGTTGGGAGCAAAAAAAAAAAAAATGCTTCTCTTCTTTTTTTAAAGGGAGGGGTGGGTAAAGGATGCCAAGTTCTAAATATATAGCTTTATGTTATAAGCTCACGTCTATTCTCACCATTTTCCAATCCAAAATAAAACTAAGTCCCTACTCTGGACAGCAGGACAATATGGATATTTTATGGGACGACATCTCCACCTTGTGAGCTTTCAGAATATTACTACTAAGCCATTTCCATTTTACTACTACTACCATTTCCATTACACTTAATATCTTAAAAATTGTATAAGGATGATTTTCCTTAGCCCAGTGCACTAATTCCCCACATCAGGATGGTGAGGACACCCAAGGTTAACTAAGCTACCCGTTTACTTTCTTACGTAGCCTCATTTTACCCAAAGTATCTCTGTGGGTCTACAATATATAATCTCTATAATCTCTACCAATTTTTTTCTGAGCCCATTTCAAACAGGTGCACTGATGGCCCTGGTTTAAAGGACCTCCCAGCACCTCTGACGGCCCACTTGCTACCCAAAAGCACGTCTGTCTCTAGAGCCACTCGGACACAAGTGCCACCCCGAGGTCGTATCTGCACCCTGTGAACAGTGGCTTGACTTGAGGTGCTTGGGAATAATTTACTAAATGAACGCATCCTCTCTCATCGGACGGGATGGCCCATCGCTGATATGGTCCACTGATGGCTGACCAAGATCATGCAAGGCTGCCTACTAGACTTCCAATCGGTTTTTAATTCCAACTACAAATCTAAGTTCTTTTTTATGAAGAGAGAATGTTATAACCTAGGCAATGCTTGGAGACTAGGAAAGACCTGTTAAGAAATTAAGTCCCTGGAAAATCATAGGTAATATTTATACTTAAGATTAAGGACAAGCCAAAAGGTGCTTGAGCATTTATAAAAGATGTTTCATAAATCAAGGTTCCAAGGCACATATCCTATTACTTCCCAGTCAGCCCTGAGCCACTTCCCGAGCCCACCAAAATGAAGATATCTGAGTTATGATCAGGACAGTGGGCCACAACAATGCTCTTCTGAAGCCCCAGGGGTCCAGGAGATGGGGCGGGGGAGCCACACTATGAAAATCAAACTAGTTCCAGTCCAAAGTCTGGCTGACCAAATGGGCGACGGCTCAGGGAGCCAAGCCCAGGAACACTGACTGTGAGGAGTGCCGTGTCCAATGGTGAGCATTCCAGGTGGTGGGGCCACTTACGGTTCAACCCGGTGAAGCTGAACATTCCGATCTGCTCTGTGATGTGGTTCCAGGTTCCTGGGGTCTTGAGGGCTTCTAATCGTGCCCTGAGCTCAGATCTCATGGTCAGAATGCGGTCTGCCATTGTCTTCACGTTACCTGTCCTGAGTGGACAGCAATATGAATACCAACACAGGCAGCAGAGATGGCACACAAAAACGCAAACATTTTTTAAATGTAATCTAATCTATAAGCTAAAAACAGAGTCAGAACCTATCTATTATGGTCTGTTGATGCATGGATGGGTAGATAAGGGGACCAGAGACATGGACTTACTAGACAGAAGAGAAGGACTATATTCACTGATGGAGTTTATGGCTAGTCTCGGGTAGACTGGCTGTAATACCACTTATGTTTTAACTCACACTTCAGCAAGGTGCTGCTCAAGACAGAATAATATATTTTATCAGGCCTAATTAAGTAGAGATTGCAGATTCAGCTACTACACAACAATTACTCTGTTTCAAGGACAGGATAAAATACATATAAATTAGATAAGAACGAAGAGCCCCCAAACTGTTGCACTAACTTAATGCTATTCTAACAGAAATCCCTCCCTGTATTTCCTGACTTTAAGAGGAGGAAGCCTGGGAGGCGGGAGAGGAGAGGAAACTCCCATTTACCCAAGGCCTCCTTCCTACGTTCCTGATTCTGTGTTACACACACATGTAGATGCCAGCCCTATTTTAGAGAAATAACTGACACTCAAAGAGGCTCAAGCAGTTTTGTCCTGCCTCTGCCAAAGTAAAAGGAAGAGACAGTGAGATGAAATGGGACAATCTCTGTTCTGCATCCCCACCCCTCACCCATTGGGCGTGAGCCCCTTACCATTCATTAAAGAGCTCAGGATCAGACAGGGTACGTGCCACGATCCGTGCTCCCTGAGCCGGGGGATTGGACCATGTGATTCGCACGATCTTCTCCATCTGGGAGAGGACCCGCAGGATGCTATCTGGTTCTTTGGCAACCACAGTCAGATTCCCCACGCGCTCATCTAAAAAGAAGGACAGGAGTCAGCCCTGGGGCTCCAGCGGGGGTGGGGCCGGGGTGGCTGGGCTGTAACGCAGGAGAGCACTCACTGTAGAGCCCGAAGTTTTTGGAGAAGGACTGGGCACAGAAGAGCTCGAACCCTTCAGACACAAAATAGCGAATGGCCCAGGCGTCTTTCTCCAGGTTGCCAGATGCGAAGCCCTGATAGGCCGAGTCAAAGAAGGGGAACAGAAACCGGCGCTGCGAGGAAGCAAAGCGAGTCAGGGCAGGAAATGCTCCTGGAACCAACCTCAGACACAGGCCTTCCTTCCCCAACTGGTGCCTGGGAGGAACGTCTCATTCTGTCTGTTCCTCCTACATCTTTCCTTTCTGTATCCAACTCCACTTTACGTCTGTTTCTCTGTCCACCTAAATACCAACCAACAAATCTAATGACATCAGTAAAGCTCATTTCTTTACGTACATAGTCCTAGAGTGTCATGATGCTGCTCTGCCAACAGGGCACAACTGATCACGTCACTCCAGGATATCAAAGGTTTCCAGGGGCTCCCCACCGCCCTCAGAATCAAGTCTGAGGCTTCAGCACAGGGCCTGGCCTGTCACTCAGCCCCTCCCCTGGAACTCTAGCCCATAGCAAGAATTACTTTCTCCTCCTTAAATAGACCAAGACCTCTGTCTTGGGCTTTTGACAGTGTTCTTCCCTCTGTGGGAAACTTTCCTTCCCTGTCAGCCCCAACCTGTCCTCATCCTTCAAAGCTAAACAGGGAAACCATTTCTTCCAGGAAAGCTTCTTCTGCTACCATCAGCCCTCCCAAAACACACACACTCCCCAAAGTCTGGGATATGTGCCTCAACGGCACCCCATCAACACGGCTATCTCCCCAAACAGGCCATATTCTCTGAAGGTAGAACCACCTCTGCTTTGTTCACTATTGTACCCCCACGGCACCTGGTACATAATAGTTTATCAAGAAGCATTCTTTAAACACATTAATGAATACACACACACACACACTCCCTGAGCTAGAAAGTCCAATGTAGAAAGTTATCCCAAAGAAATGATAAAAAAGTTTATTACATATATTGTTCACAAGAAAAGAAACCTGGGCTCTAAACAACCATCAACTGATTTAATCAATGTGTAATGTGACATACTTAAGCATGTATAACTACACGAAAAATATTAAAAAAGAAAAGAGCCTGACATTCTGTATACCAGAATGCTATCAGCGGCTTTCTTTGGGTAATGGAATTTATAGTTAATACTTACTTTCTTCTTTGGGCTTTTCTCCATTTTCCAAATTCTTCAGTAAATAGGTACTTCTTTTGAATACATCAACTGTTACTACACACCACTGTAAGAGTGGCTCTGAAAAGGCAGTTACCTTCATGACGGAGGCGATCTGCTTCCACTGCTCCGGAGTCGGGTCAGTCCCCGTTGGGTTGTGCGCACAGGCATGGAGGACAAAGATGGAGAACTCGGGAGCTTTCTGGGGAGAAGGAAGCTGTGTCAGCTCTGACGCCAGCAGGGACATGGTGGGGCAGAGTCAGGGGCACACAGGACAGGCACTCCCTCCTTAAGCGCCGTTTCAGAGAAAAGCACCTGGCTTGGGGAGGATGTCTCAGACTCTCTCACTTATCAACTGATCCAAAGACTGTCCCCCACTCTGCCTGAAACCTTGGCATTCTGTCCACTTTCTCTCTTCTAATCACCCACCTCCAAATCATTCAGGAAACCCTGGAGGTCTAGTCCTCTCTTCGCTGCATCCCAATAGTGATAGGACCGAATGTCTTTAAATCCAGCGGCAATAAAGACACCATTATGATTCTCTGCAAGCAAAGGGGTAAAACGTTAAATGTTTTACAGACACTAGGAGGCATAAATGGAAAGGACACAGGGCAGCTTCCAGGGCCGTCACAGGCTCCACGTCCACTGGGGGCACAGAGGTGAGAGGTTAAGATCGAGAGGAATGACTGTAACCAAGAACAAGTTCAACCAGTTGTCGTCATGCTGATTTACACCCCACTACAGAGGGACCTCCCTCCTCCAGGAAGGTTCAACATTCACTAAAACACAAGTTCGCCAAGAATCTTGGGAAAAAGCATTGCCAATCTGAACTTAAGCATCAGGTTACCCATGTCCTGCCATAATCCACTACTCAAGCCATTCACCGTTAGTTGATCCAGGGCTGGGATACATTTTCAGTGTAAGCAGTGAGACTCGTGGGGATAATTCCCCTGGCTCCTCTGTTTCTCCTCTCACTACAGCTACAGGACTCACCCCAGGTTGGCGAGGATACATAGACGGGCGTGTCCTTGTTGTTCGTTCCATTGTACCAGCGCGCCAAGAACTCAGCTCCGATTCGAAGTGCACCTGTTCCCCCCAAGCACTGCACACCTCCTACCTGAAAGAGAGACAGCAGGGTTGCTGGTCATTTAAGGGTGAGGTCAGATAACATTAGGGAAAACACAGTAATGATGAGCACTTCCTTAAATGTGTTCTCTCTATAAAATGTCATAAGTACATGAAGAAGTATTATTTGCCCACGTTTACAAATAAGGAAACTAAGGCTAAGCTACTTTGGCCACCTGATGGGAAAAGCCGACTCATTAGAAAAGACCCTGATGCTGGGAAAGATTGAGGGCAGGAGGAGAAAGGGACGACAGAGGATGAGATGGTTGGATGGCATTACCCATTCAATAGACATGAGTTTGGGCAAACTCTGGGAGATAGTGAAGGACTAGGAAGCCTGGCAGGCTGCAATCCAGGGGGTTGGAAAGAGTCGGACACGACTGATCTTCTGAACAACAACAAAGGCTAAGAAGTGAAGCACTCTCCTCAGTTACCAGCTATTGAGCGGAAAGGCCAGGTGTTCACCCAGGCAGTCTTGAAGTCTGACTCCCAAGGGAGCATCCCTCTGAACAGAGGTAGAGGACATACCTAGGCCATATTAAGTGTGGCCTTCAAGGCAAACTTATTCCTTTGCACCCATCCCAAGATCAAAACTGCCCTCCAACAGTAGCCTGTAAAATAATGTTCTGAGCTTGCCATCAACATCAATCTGCAATGCCCCTTCTCATCACTATAATGAAGGCTTATTAATCCTTAGAAATGTCCTCATAGAACAAAGGTGCTATGCAAACACTACTTTTCTCTCCTCAGGCTTAGAATGCCCTCACTTGAGCAATAATTAAAGTCCTATATTTTGCCTTTTACAAAATACCTTCACACACATGGGCTTCCTTGATAGCTCAGTTGGTAAAGAATCAGCCTGCAATGCAGGAGACCCCGGTTCGATTCCTGGGTCGGGAAGATCTGCTGGAGAAGGGATAGGCTACCCACTCCAGCATTCTTGGGCTTCCCTGATGGCTCAGCAGGTAAAGAATCCACCTGCAACGTGGGAGACCTGGGTTCGATCCCTGGGTTGAGCAGATCCCCTGGAGAAGAAAAAGGCTACCCACTCCAGTGTTCCGGCCTAGTGAATTCCATGGACTGTATAGTCCATGGGGTCACAAAGAGTCAGACACGACTGAGCGATTTTCACTTCACACACATACTTATCTGACCTTCACATAGCCCTATAAAATAAGTACTAGATCCCCAATTTATACATGAGGAAACTGACTCAGAGAAGTGGTTTGCCAGAGGATTTATAGCTGGTGAGTAGCAGAGCTGGGCACACTTCCAGATCGCCTCAGTCTACATCTAGTCACGGGGCCCCACTTCTGTTGTTCTGTCTGAACATCTTTAATCCTGCCCTTTCACGATTCTAACTAGAGAAATGTCGTAAGTTACATATTGTTTAAATATCTAAAGAAGAAAAGAGAGAAAAAGATCACATAAGGAAGTCCATCGACGAAGAAGTACATGTACCATGTAATACCAGCGACAAGCTCTGGGGAGGGAGCTAGGAGGTGGGAATAGTGGTCAAAGGGACTTTGGGCTAATCTATGTTTTTTCTTTTTTTTTAAGATAAGGAGAATCTATTCATGCATTAGTTGGAAATTTTTTAATAACTAAAAAAGTATATTTAGATGTTCTGCAATTTGCTGTAAAATAATTCCACTTTGGTGACCAAATATAAATCATTGTTGAAGCTAGCTGATGGATCCATGGGGGTTTGTTCATTACATTGTTTTATCTACTTTTATATATGTTTGAAATTTTCCACAAAAAAAGGAAAAAAACAAATCTTTGTAGATAAAGAAAAAAAGCTTCCAAAATCTTTTTTTTTTTTAAACTAGCATAAGATCAATGCGAAAAGATGACAAAGCAAAAAAGAGAGCTCTCTTTCATGAATATGGATATTAATGTCCCAAATAAATATTAATAAACACTATGCATCCAAGAGTACATTTAAAAATACCCCTTGGTCAAATGAGTTATCCCTTGAATATGTGATTATTAACAAATATAGGAGTGAGTCAGTTTTCCTAGGCCTCTCCCATGTATATGTGTCACTAAACTTTGATTCTCTCATGTTCAAAAAAGAGAGAAAAGAAATATTAAGTCTGTTATACTGCTAGATAAAGAAAATGATCACCAAATGACCATCATAACAGGAGAGAAAAATAGAGCTATTTCTGATATAAATGCTCAGTAAAACAAGAACCAATGGAGACATCCTAAAAACAACTTGAAAAAATTTTGATTCAGCCACATGTCATGATAAACACTGAATCATGAGCAGAAATCCCCTGTAAGCTCGGAACCATGCAATGATACCAACTGTCGCTCTTATTCCCCACTGCTCTATTTTTATTCAGAGATTTGAGCATCTGTGAGAGAACACTGAAACATGAAACAGAAATGAGACTGACGTTCAGGGAAACAAGGAATGGAGCACGGCGTCCACTGCAAGAAGCAAAGGCCACGGACGGGAGTGGAAAAGGTCAGTGCAGATCCGACGCGGCTCCTCACAGGAGTCGCCCCCACCCCGCCCCTGAACAACAGTACTTTCCCATTAAAGGTTTCGGCTTCACAGCATGATCTACCTGGATTTCTTGTGCAAATGGCTACCAAGGGTCATGTAACCCATATGTACATTTTTTTTTTTCATGGATTTCTCATCAACTAAATTGAATGTCAACTTTATTCCTTATTTCATATTTCAAACACCTCAGCACTGTGCGTGTTATTTCCTATACAAATGAGCAAGGTTTCCCTTGAATAGGGTTTTTAAGTTACCATGGATATGTGACAGGGGCATGTGGATATCAGTGAAGACATTCTCAGGCATAGGTTTTATTTTCTGTGCTCAATTTGCAACTCCACCCTTTCTCACTCCAGAAAGCAAATTCGTTAACTAAGAGAAGTCAAAAAGTCAATTGTTGCTGTTTAGTCGCTAAGCTATGAGCGACTCTTTACAACCCCATGGACTGTAGTCCGCCAGGCTCCTCTGTCCATGGGATTTCCCAAGCAAGAATACTGGAGTGGGTTGCCATTTCCTTCTCCAGGGATCTTCCCACCCAGGGATCAAACCCATGACTCCTGCTTGGCAGGTGGATTCTTTACCACTGAGCCACCTGGGCTTCCCTAGAAAGTCAGTACACTAGATTAAAAACGTTTGGAAGAGATAAACCCACTTCACTAACATTAACCAATCCTTGACATTCATGATGTATATGACAGTGACATATCAAATTCTCAAGAAATTATCATTCTCTCTAAAAATATATTGTACACTAGATGAATTCAGTGAAACGCAAGTTGCTCTAAACTGTACCGACAACTAGCAGGAACAAACTTTGGGTGAATCAATAGTATGTCAGTTTGATCATTCTGTGAACTGATTTTTGGCAAACTGCTCTAAAGCCCAAGAAAGTCTTGTATTTGGGATAAAGGAAAAAACCATAATAGCAAAGAAAATAAATGCAAACTTCAAGGGGAGCAGGCAGTGGGGCCTGGGTGACTAAACAGGGGTATCCAGAACAAGAGAAATGCAGTTAAGACTTGGCAGAAAACTATGGCAGTGTATGATCTGTACTCCCAACTTAGCCACACTGCCGGAAGAAATCCCCACTTGGCTCTAGAACGCCTGTCCAAGGTCACGATTTGCTGATGTAATGACTTCCCTGTGAGGAACAGGAGAGCCGTTTAGGAGCCACTTGTAGTCAATGCTATGATGTGCTGATCTGGGTGTCCCCAGTTAGTTGGGCAGTATCTGGCACGTGGCACTAAATAAACATGGACTGAACTAGATGAAGAAAAAGAGTCCCTGATGCTGGGAAAGACTGCGGACAGAGGGAGAAGAGGGCATCAGAGGATGAGATGGCTGGTGGCACTAAATAAACATGGACTGAACTAGATGAAGAAAGAGTCCCTGATGCTGGGAAAGACTGCGGACAGAGGGAGAAGAGGGCATCAGAGGATGAGATGGCTGGATGGCATTACCGAAGCAATGGACATGAACTTGGGCAAACTTCAGGAGATGGTGAGGGACCAGGAGACCTAGCGTGCTGCAGTCCATGGGGTGGCACAAAGTCGGACATGACTGGGCGACTGAACAACAATAACATGGTGAGAGCCACAGAGAAAACCCCAAATCTCCGAAAGGCAATGGCCCAAGCCAGGAAACTGTGATGCCGTCTCACAGTTCACAAGACCTCCTACCCGCAGGGGCCCAGTAATTTCAGAAGCTGAAATGTTTATCAGCTGAGATGAAAGTTGGACATTTAGTCCAGATTCTAAGATCTGAAGATGGAAAAGCAGTAGGAGGCGGTGACGAGTCTAGAAAACAGGGCTCCTCAAAGTGGTTAATGGACATGGTAATGTGAAATCTTGAGAACAGTCTAAGAAAAGACATGATTACTGTTTGTTTTCTGGTTCATTCTTTCATTCATGCCTCAACTCCTACAAGTTTTGGCTCCAATGTCATTTCTATTTCTACCACAACCACCCTAGTTAAACTTTCACTCCAACCCTCAGCACTCCTAATACACCTTCCACTGCCCTATTTTTTTTTTTTTTTTTTTTTTAGCATTTATCACCTTTCAATATACTATACTGTGCTCCTATTTATTATGTTTAATCTTGGTTTCTCCCCACAAAACTGTAAGCCAGGCAGAGACCCTGGGGTGTTTTGGTCACCACTGTGCTCCAGCATCTAGAACAGTGCCTAGTGGTAAGCACTCATCTGTTAACTGAGCGAATGAGGGAACTCAAACATCCGAGGTCTCTGAGGTGCCAGGCTAGGAGCTAAGTGCTGAATATCTGCGAGGTCAGCAAATAAGCCATCACTCCTACCCTGGAAGAAGTTAGGGTCTGTGGGAGGGACAGGCTTACAGAACTGTACATTAAATCCAGAAAGCACTGCTATTTCCCCAGCGATGCAGTCCTGTGATGACTCAGAGCACTTGAATAGCTAGCTCCACCTAAGAGAGCTCAGGATTCAACATGGAGGCCTTAAAGGACTTGGAGGTGGGACTGGAGAGTCTGAGAAGTAAAGGAGGCATTCCCAGCAGAGGGAACAGCTGAGGCAAAAGTGCCAAGTCATGGCAGGGCCCAGCGGATCTAGAAAGCAGGCTCTTCGGACGGCAGGACCTGGGAGCAAGAGTAACTAACTGGAAGAACAGGATGAAGCCTGGCTACAAAACACGCAGCATGCCCAGGGCAGAGTCTGCATTTTACCCTGTAGATAATGGAGGAGACACTGTGTGTGTGACAGGGGAAGCAGGTGACAGGATCAGCTTATTTTTTTTTTTTTTTTTGCTGAGGAAGATCATTCTAGCTGCACTGTGCATTACACACTAGAATGGGGAAGAGACTAGAGGCCAGAGGCTATTATGAGAATCCAATCGGATAACAATGGGCTGAACAAGATAGTCACCTGGGGGAGGTGCAGGGAAAGAGGAAGTACTCAGAACTCAGTATCAATGGGTACCTAGGGTGTTGGACATGCCAAGAGGGTACCCTAAACCATTACCAAAAAAAGAGAGTAAAAGTCTTCAAATGTTTACGGACTGCCATTCAAAGTTGTTCTATGATCAAAAACACAACACAGGATGAACTAGACTAAGAGGAAGGGCTCTGTTCCATCAGCAACAGCCCTGGGTATTAAGTGAGGAAAACAGGGAACACCGGGCAGGGGAACGAGCATCTATCTGCCGGCACAGTTAACAAGCATAGAAGAAATGTACAGTCTTGGAGGAAGAAGCTTGCCAACACAGAATCTCTGTTTGCATTTGTTAACAATCGAGTTTAAACTAATTTATCAACCATCTCTCAAAAGATCACCCCCAGTTACCAAAGATCCCTATTTTCAAACTTCATCGGGACTCTCTCTCTTCCTCCGTGGAAACCCTGGATTTTCAGAGCAACTGCCCAATGCTAACCACAATCTCTACCATTTCTATCCTGTGTCTATCAGTATTCCTTCACAGTCTCTCATACCAATCCAGATAAAACCCTCATCAAGTTAATTATTGATACTTACCTAATCATTAATCTGAATTCCAAGATCTTCATCCAGAGCCTCCCTGTCTCCTCCATTATCTAAGAGTGTGCAATGTTCATTTTACCCTGCCGTGTGCTTATCAGGGCGTGTGGGTGACAGCATGAGAATAAATCAATGACTCCAAGACATGGTCCCTCTCATACATGAAGGCTGCACCTGCATGAAGCCTGCTCCAATGGCCTGACACTGGCCCAGCAGAGCAATAGGGCAGTCGGTTTAAATTGCACAATACCTAATTGGACTATTGCAAAAACCTGAGCTCATCCCCTCCTACACTCCAACCAGGTCTATCTTCTTCAAATACCCTTATTGGGTAACTCCTCTGCGCAAACCCTCAAGGGGCTTCCCCTGCCCTGGCTGCCAAATCAGCCTGCCTGATCTATCCAACATGTTCCCAGCTCTACTCAGGTAGGTCTTTTTACAACCTAGACCTGCTTCGGAGAAGGCAATGGCACCCCACTCCAGTCCTCTTGCCTGGAAAATCCCATGGACAGCAGAGCCTGGTAGGCTGCAGTCCATGGGGTCGCTAAGAGGCGTCTTCATTTTCACTTTTCACTTTCATGCATTGGAGAAAGAAATGGCAACCCACTCCAGTGTTCTTGCCCAGAGAATCCCAGGGACGGGGGAGCCTGGTGTGCTGTCTGCACAGAATTGGACACAACTGAAGTGATGCAGCAGCAGCAGCACCAGACCTGTTTACCTCCAACCTTTGTCCCTGGACTCCTAGTGTTCTAGACAAATATTCCTTTCTCTTCCTCTGCACTTTGTGGTTCTCAACGTTGGCTGTCCTTTGGAGTCACACTGAGGAGCTTTTTAAAAATACCCTTGAAGGGAAGGGAATTGGAGGGAAAGGAAATAAAAGGGCAGAGGAGGGTGGTACTGTCCAAGACTTGGATCTAACAAGCCTGGTATGGGATCCTGCCACCAGTATGCTTTTAAAACCACCTAGGTAACAGAGTCAGAGTACAGAACCAGAATGAGCCCTGGCCTCATGCCCCAAGGTTCAGCTCAAGCCCCACCTCCAGACTCCACCAGTCTCTCTCTCTGGATTCCTATAACACTGATAAATAATCTCTATCACACTCCTTTCTGTCACACACAGCCTCTCGCCAAATGTGTTCTTCCATGTATCTCTAGTTACACATAGACTATGTACCAGGAAGCACTTAAATGAGAGACGCTGAGATCAAGACTCTAAAAATCAAATATTAGAACTGGCAGGATCTTCGAGCATCTAGACTAGTGGCTCTTAGACTTTGGAGGGCCACAGGCTCCTTCAGAAACTCTGATTAAAGGTATGGAATACACATACACACAGAATTCTGAAATTCAGAATATGGGGCGTTCAGAGGTCCCTTAAATGATTCCCCATGCAAATACTCCTTATGGGACCATGAACCATAAACTAGTCTTTCTCTAACTCACAGATGAGTCGTAGGGGCTGGAGGGGCTGCCTTTGGTCAAAAGTAGTGGCAGAGCTGGATCCAGACCCTGATGTCTTGATCATTCCATTAAACTCCCTTGGCTTGGTATTCCCACTGACTGCTTCAAACCCAGCAGCTGAAATCTGACCATTTCTTGGGCAAAAGTGTACAACTAAAGAACCTATGCGTTATACAAAAGCATGTTACTTCCACAATCAGGTTCCTGAGGTCACACTCTTTAAACCCTTATTCACTGACAGTTCAATAGACATGATACCTAATTTTTAACCTCTTTTTACCCTCACAGCTTCTAAAGAGAAAACAGATCCTCACCCAAAACTCACCCGCTTCTCTTGCAGAGCTGGGCTGTCATCCCCAAGGGCCAGGCGGGAAGCACAGGTTCGGAACTCTGCCAGGCCCAGGATGGGCAGATACTCATGGTTTATGCTGCTGTCGTTAGCAATCCTCTGCTCCACCTTCCTCACGACTGGCAAAACCCAGGGCTGGCTATCATCGGTGCGATAAGCTAGGACACAAGAAAGAGACATACAACAGGGGAGCCTTAGGCTTGATCCAAGGAAGAGTCTGGAACTGTGAACAGGGGGAGTTCTACCACCTTCCAATCAAAGCAGAACTGTGAGGGAATTAAAATTTTTTCACTCACTGACTGCCTGCTTTTAGCAGGCACCAGACTAGGTGCTGGACAGGCAGAAGGACAGATGTGATTCCTATCCTTCTGGAAATTACAGCTCTTACCTCCAACGAGTAGAATGCTGAAATAAAACTGGGATATGACAGAGCCTGACTGAGTGACAGAGCACACGCAAAAGTACTTAGCAAATTAAAAATACCGTACAAATGCTAGCTATGTCAATATTACTAGGGCGCTGAGGTCTCCAGGCCAGTGGCCCTGCAACCGCCTTCTTTCTGCATCTCCCCGGGAGAAGGGCTCGGTGCTACTTTAGATGAACGCCTCACCCGCAAACACAAACACGGAGGAAGAGGGCACTAGAGGGAGGTCCTGTAAACACAGAAACGGGACAAAGGGCAAGGAGACACTCTGTGACTGGAGATTCCAACAACTGGTTACACAGTCGTCCAACATCCAGTTTAAACACATCTTTGTCCTCTTGCTGATTTTTGATAACAGCCAGTGTTTACCAATTTGACTGTTCTTCCCACTCACTTCCTCAGCTTCACACTTTCACTGATGTAAGTTTAACTATTTCATAACGTTTAATAGTGATTAAAGCACATTTCTAAGCATTTCTTCTATGCTACAATTATTTTCAGTCTACTTTGGGTTACCCTATCACTGACTTTTTTCTCCCTATAGTACCTTATGATCATTCTGAGATTACAGCTTGAGAGGACAGCTGCTTTGGCCTGTATCCAAGCCAGTGACCTCTCTGAGCAGGATTCCTGACAGGAATTTGCTTCTGCTGGAATGTTTAGGTCTCCAATAAGCCTATACTTTGGCAAGGGATGGTGAAACTGACATTTTAAAAATAATTCTTATCTTGATTTCTGCTCAACCTTAATCCCTGACTTTTTTTTTTTTTTCCCTAATCACTTTTTAGGGTAGTTGATGTTTTTTGAACAACACATGTTGATTGCAGAAAATTCAGAAAAGCCTAGAAACAAAATAACAAACATTATAATTAACACGTAATTCCAGTACCCAGAGATGAGGAATATAAAAATTTTGGTGTATAACCTTCCAAACTTTACCTGAGTATACTCTTTTATCAATTATGTATCAATTTTATATAGAATTTTCAGCATGCTTTTTTCCACTTGTTAAATGTATATTATGAATATCTTTCATCACCATTAACTACCTAAATCTCTGTACTATGTCTATATTCTTTTCAGAGCTGCATAACTGATATATGCACCATCATTTGTTTAGTCAGACTCCTGCTGACGGACACTGGAGTTGTTTCTAATCCTTGGCTATTAGAAAACAATTCCTCGGTGAGCCTTGTACATACGTCATCTTACATGTACGTAAATACAGCTGTGAGAGGCAGGGTTGAAAATGGAAGAATAGGTTGAGAAGTATGTGTATTTGTAGCTTCGTTGTTGTTTTTGAGGGTATACATTAGTTTACTACTTTCAACCGATTTTCACTTACAACACATGACAAATATGGTTAAGACAACTGACTGGAAGAAACTGGTAGCGATCGATGAACAGTTTAAAGAATATGGCCCTTTTAAATGCAAATATGTTACCTTCAAGCACACTTTATGTTATCTGTAGCTCTGATAGATATGGCCACCTTGGCTTTTTTACGGGGATTCTATCAGTTTACTTTCCTACCATGTGTGTTAGTTGCTCACTTGTGTCTGAGTCTTTCCGACTCCATAAACTGCAGCCCACCAGGCTCCTCTGTCCATGGCATTCTCCAGGCAAGAATACTGGAGTGGGTAGTCATTCCCTTCTCCAGAGGATCTTCCTGACCCAGGAATCAAACCCGGGTCTCCTGCATTGCAGGCAGATTCTTATACTGTCTGAGTCACACATTCCTACCATAGGTTAGGGATTTTATCAGTTTACATTTCTACCATGAGTGTATAAGAGTGTCTGCTTCCCCACATCCTCAGCCACTGAGTGAATTTTTGCCAACTTAAGACTGCAAATGCTATCTCAGCATAGTTTAAATTTGCCTTTCTCTTAGCATAGAAGTAATTGGGCATTTTTCATACACATGAGCCATTTACAACACAATTTTAGTGGCTAGACAATATTCCTTTCTACATATAATTGAGTAACTGTTTGTGTTACTTTTGATTATCTGCTAATATAAACAAGGTAACAAATGTTTTTGTATCTTTATACACATTCATGAGGGCTTCCTCAGAAAAACTTCTAGATGTAAAATTACTAGATCAAAAGTCAGACAACAAATAAGACTTAATAAGATATTTTGATTCTGCGTCTGTCTTCTATTCCGTCCACTAACCCTGTCCTCCAGGAATGTGTCATCTGCAAATCTGATAAGGATATCAAGCCAGTAATAAAAATGTGAACAGAGTTCCGGACTGACACAGCCACGAATCAACAACCAGTCTCTGGGTAGGTGAATCTGATGCACAATACAGTCCTATCAGTCACACGAGACCCACTGGCCCACCAAACTAACTCCCTTTCAACGAGTTCAAAAATCCTGCTTTATCAGGCGAGGTTTGGTCTGGTTTTTCAAAGAGATACCAAAATAACTTACTCTCAAATAATCACTGTCCCTGAAAGAGATCACCCCATCTACGATCACAATGCTACCATTGTTCTAAATATTCCTGGAATTATTCTCTTGGAATTGTCTTTAGAGGCAACATCTCATTATTCTGCATATCCTCAATAGTCCCATATTTTCATCCTTTGAACATAAATTTAATCTTTGAAAAGAGTACTTGCATTATGCCCAGCAGAGTAGGCGGGTGAATGGACTGAATAATATGAATGGAGAACAGCTATAAAAAGATGGCCTCCTCTGTGGGTCCAACATGCTCTAGAAAAGAAGGTTTCCAGAAAACTCTGGGCAATAGCAGTATATCCAGACTACAGCACTGAGGGAATACTATTTAGATGTACAAGAATATGGGTGCCCATAGAAAAACTAATTCTATTATGCTTCCCATCTATGTTTAGAAGATTTCTATTAATATATTATATAATTATGCTACATAGATTTATGTCATTTATAAATCATGTATTATAAATAAATAAAATATGAAAAATAAAGAAAAAGTCCTAGTACGAATGCTCTTACCAGTAACAAACATACTCCGTGCAACTATAAAAAAATCCTGTTATATGACTGGAGTCAGGAAGGCACTGGGTCCATATTGTGACAAAAGAGAAATTGGCCAGTTCACACCGCTGCTTCCTTCTTCACTGTCCAGGCTCCCCCAGATTCAGTTCTAGATTTGTTCTCAATGCCTTGTCTAACTGTCCTGCTGAATGTCCTAACTGTCCTGCAGTCACTCTGAGTTGATCAGAGCAGTGAGGGAAGAGGCATTATCAACAACCACTGTTCTTGCTCTGCCAGAGGGATTCTATTCCTGTTTGTTGGACCTATGAGCTTCTCATTCATTCTTTCATTCTCTCATGTGTTTGACAGGTACTCACTGAATCCACCATGAACCAGGCACTGACTAGAAAAAGCTACGCAGAGATGAGTAAGATAAAACAAGATACTGTCTGGTCTCCCCCCAGGAAACACAGCATAGAGTCCTTAATTCTCCTGTAAGTGATCAGGGAAGATTTTACAAAAGACAGAGTATGAAAGATGATAAGAGTTTCAAAGACAGACAAGGAAAGGGGGCATTCCGGGCAGGGGGAACACTTGTGCAAGATCCAGGGGCTTGGAGAGATGAGGTTTATGAGGATCTGCATTTTCGTGGCTCGGAAATAAGATCCATGGAGAAGCAGCAAGGAATGGCTCAAGGAGTCTTGGGAGTCTGTCTCAATGGGGAAACCACTGAAAGCATTTAAGTGAGTGACATGGACAGCTGTACATTTAAACAGAATCATTTGAGTGACATGATGGAAAACAAACTGGAAGGAGGACAGAGGTAGATGGTTAAGTGAGGTTTCTGCAATAATCCACAAAGGAAATAATGATGTCCTAAATTAAGGCAGCAGCCACAGGGATAAACGAAAGGGGAGACATTCACGATAAACTTATGAGGAAAAGAAAAGACAGAACCTAATATCCGCTGGATCATCAAAAAAGCAAGAGAGTTCCAGAAAAACATCTATTTCTGCTTTATTGACTATGCCAAAGCCTTTGACTGTGTGGATCACAATAAACTGTGGAAAATTCTTAAAGAGATGGGAATACCAGACCACCTGACCTGCCTCTTGAGAAATTTGTATGCAGGTCAGGAAGCAACAGTTAGAACTGGACATGGAACAACAGACTGGTTCCAAATAGGAAAAGGAGTACGTCAAGGCTGTATATTGTCACCCTGCTTATTTAATTTATATGCAGAGTACATCATGAGAAATGCTGGGCTGGAAGAAGCACAAGCTGAAATCAAGATTGCCAGGAGAAATATCAATAACCTCAGATATGCAGATGACACCACCCTTATGGCAGAAAGTGAAGAGGAACTCAAAAGGCTCTTGATGAAGGTGAAAGAGGAGAGTAAAAAAGTTGGCTTAAAACTCAATATTCAGAAAACGAAGATCATGGCATCCAGTCCCATCACTTCATGGCAAATAGATGGGGAAACAGTGGAAACAGTGTCAGACTTTATTTTTGGGGGCTCCAAAATCACTGCAGACGGTGACTGCAGCCATGAAATCAAAAGACGCTTACTCCTTGGAAGGAAAGTTATGACCAACCTAGATAGCATATTCAAAAGCAGAGACATTACTTTGCCAACAAAAGTCCGTCTAGTCAAGGCTATGGTTTTTCCAGTGGTCATGTATGGATGTGAGAGTTGGACTGTGAAGAAAGCTGAGCGCCAAAGAATTGCTGCCTTTGAACTGTGGTGTTGGAGAAGACTCTTGAGAGTCCCTTGGACTGCAAGGAGATCCAACCAGTCCATTCTAAAGGAGATCGACCCTGGAATTTCTTTGGAAGGAATGATACTAAAGCTGAAACTCCAGTACTTTGGCCAACTCATGTGAAGAGTTGACTCACTGGAAAAGACTCTGATGTTGGGAGGGATTGGGGGCAGGAGGAGAAGGGGACGACAGAGGATGAGATGGCTGGATGGCATCACTGACTCAATGGACGTGAGTCTCAGTGAACTCCGGGAGTTGGTGATGGACAGGGAGGCCTGGCGTGCTGCGGTTCATGGGGTCACAAAGAGTCGGACACAACTAAGCGACTGAACGGAACTGAACTGAATGACCAAATAAATAGATGTAGAATTGATGAAAGTGTCACCAACGACCTCCAAAGTCTCTCCAGTCTGAATAAAGACTGGTGGGGGTGAGGTGGGAGAGGGGGCAACCAAGGAAGCAGAAGAGAAAAAGAAAAGATGGGGGGGAAGGTAGAATTCACGTGTTGTTCTAAACACACTGAATTTGAGGTGGTTGTACAACGTGTCCAGCAAACTGTAGCAAGTATGGGTCCAGCATCCAGGGAAGTAGTACAGGATGGAAAAAGGTTTTATAATTATAGACATGGACGGTGGCTGAAGCCACAGTCGTAACAAGAACTTACTGAATAGTTAGTACATACAGGGCACTGTGCTAAACACTTCACCTTTAAAAAAAAAAAAAACTGTCATTTAAGTCTTATAACAACTCACAAAATAATATTATGATCTCTATTTTAGGGATCTGGAAACTGAGGCCAGAAGTTTCCCCAAGATCACAGGATGATAAGGGCTAGGCTGCCATACTATTAAGTGCATGGATCCCTGTGTTTTTTCTAATGAGCAAGAGATGTTCAGGGAAAGCCTGAAGCCAGCAGGCCCCAGGGGACTGACTGTGCAAGAGGTCTTTCTACCAGCACACCCACCCCAACTCCATGCACCACTGCCTTCTCCCCAAGGACCAGCTCTAAAGGAGTCACACAGGTTCAGGTGAGTACAGCGGTCTCAATTTCCAAAAGAACATGGAAAATTAAGTGATCAACCCATCACCTCCCCTTCCCTCATCCATCCCCATCCAAGAGCCCATGAACATATGCCTTTTTAAGGCCCTTCTCCAACTAGGGTCCCTGGGAAAGGGCCGGGGGTACTCAGAAACACTTGATACAGCACATCTCACCCACAATTTTATTTGAAAATGCTAGGAAACCACATTAAAAACAACAAATATAAAATCAAGCACAGTTTATCTGGAACAAAACAAAGTTTACATGATAAACAGACTAGAGTCTGTGAAGAAATATCTTGCTTCAGGCTGCATCAGGCTAGACACATATTTCCCCTGCCCTTAAAGTTCTGAAACTTAGCATCATATTCAACACTGGCAAATACAATGCTCTGCTCTGTTACTACATGGAAATTATGCAGATAGTAACAGCAAGAAAAATTCCTGGGGAAACTACCTGCAAGTGGAATGAGCTAACGAGCTTATAGTTGCAGCTTATTTTAAATGCCCAGCATCACTAGAACTTGAACTGGATAACTTCCATTAGGCTTTATCTTAACTTAGAGAAAAAAAAAAAAAGCATCTTCCCCAAAGTCAGCAAGATTAATTACATTTCCTTCACAAAGGATATACTTTGGGATGTGTATAAACAGAGCTAGGACATAAGAAAGCCATAAAGAGACTTCTCACAATACTATACTTTAATGAGACCCTTATCTGAACACTTACTATCCACAAAAAAAAAAAAAAAATGGGTCACAGTGATCAATAAAAATAACATTTATATAGCACTTTTCATTTATATGTCACATTTCACACATAATTATTTACTTCAAAGTCATCTGATTAGATCAGTAACATTATTATCCTATATTACAGTCATGTAACATGCTTGTGAATCTTAAGAGTAGAATTTTAGAGGAAGGTCATTCCTTTCTGGCTCCTCACTTAATAGACGGAGTCCCGCCTGGGATGTTAAATAACACTCCCAAGGTCACATCACTGGACTACAGACCCAGGCCTGTACCCAAGTCTTCTCACTCTTCCCACTACAGGGCACTGGCTCTATCTGGACCACCTGAAGCTGCCCAAAATAGAGAAGGGGACAGAGACCCAGGTACCCGACATGGCCTATAATCCCAGCTCTCCCACTTACAGCCTATGGCCTGGGCCAAAATGTTTCATCAATCTGGGCTTCAGCTTTCTTACCTCTAAAACAGTAATAGTAATAAACAACCCTCCAGAGTCATCCTGAGCACTTAAACCATTTGCTTCTAATAAAGAGAAGGAATTCCTCAGTTCTCACATGACAAAGGCACTTTCACCGTTAAAGTGACCCCAATCTGGGCCGCAGAATGCGCTTCTGAGTCAATCACTTCTGGCCTTAGCTGGCAGGGTACTTAATTTCTGCATGGGCAATTTATTTCTGAACCAGGGTTATTTCATTTTGCAGTTCTTGAGCTGAAAATTTTTACTCGACATCTTTTATGTGACCCACCCAAAGAAATGCCAAAACAACCACAGTAATAGCCAGTACTTACATAACTCCTACGTAGGTGCAAGACACTGTTCTAAGCATTTTAAATGCATTTAATCCTCACCAAAAGCCTGTAGGATAGTTCAAAGGTAACTGAGCAAATAAAATCTGAAGTTTTAAAACGATGTATTTAGATTAACATCAATACTAGTTCATCATGTTATACCCAGCTCTGAAGAAATATCTGGAGGTTCTGGATTGGTTTTAAATTAAGAGCTTGAATAGCGCTCATTCCAATTCAATTCAAGGTCTTTCAATATCACCCCCACTTTGCTGCCTGCTAAAAGCAACACTTTCCCTCTGTGGGTGAAACTATGTACAACTGGCTTTTTATGCTTTATTATGGAAAATTTCAAACATATACAAAAGTTGTGAGAATAATATAATGGATGCCCATGTACCCATTACCCAGCTTCATTACCTGCTGCTTCATTACCATGTACCCATTACCTGCTTTTTCCTCACCCCTACTCCATACTCCCTGGTGAAAACTTTAACAGATCCTTTAAACAGATTCACTGTGGGACACCTGATTCTGAACCTCCTTCTTGCCACTTCTTCTCTTCTACAAAACACTTCAATTTTTCTCTTTCTGAATTTCTAGTCCTTCTATTCTGTCTGTTTCCTAGCACAGAACACGATCCTACTCGTGCTCTTTTCCTTGGCTTGTTTTGTATGCCCTTGGGTAAGTGTCGGTGCGGCTGCAAGCATCCCAATGACGTTGATAGAAATAACAAATTCAGAGAAGATTAAGAGTTAAAGGAACTTCAGAGGCACTCCAGTCCAGATCTTTTTCTTGGTAGTAATAAAAAAAAGAACCCAATGCTCTCAGCTGTCCAAGGTCCAAGAGATACACGCAAGAAATGATGACAAGGATGTGTGGAAAGTAAGCTTCTACTGTCCACATTCTTTCCTCTCTTTTCCACCATCTCTACCCATTCCCACCACAGCCAAAACATTCTTCCCAGATCCCAAGGGAGCATTATCCTGTCTCAGAAGCATTTTAGATCTTTATTATTTCACTTAACACCTGCTGATTTTAATCTCCTTGGGGCTAAAACCAAGCTTCAGTCTTTCCTGAACAAGGCTTGGTAAAGTACCCGAATGATACCTTGTAGTCACTCAAATATTCACTGACCCAGACCAGAGCTCTGTAGGGCTAAGAGGTCTCCTTTATCCATTCCCCTGTAGCCAGGACTCCAAGCCTATCAGGCTTATTTTTCTCCTTCTCCTTTCAATCCCTGACTGCCCCATTTCTTAAGAGGCAAAAGAATGCAGTGAAATACACAATGAATACACAATGCAGAATCAGAAAACATGAGTTTGTGTCTTGACTGCTACACCTATTCTGTGTGTTCACAGATACATCTCCCTTTTCCAGGGACTCCATATACAAGGGGCAGGTTGAACTAAGCCTCGGGGATCTTGTCTCGTCTCCAAGCTAGACCTCGGCATCTCCTACGGTCCCCACAGCCCGCTCCACTCCCACGCTGCTCACATTCTTAGGCACTGCATCCTTACCTCCCACTCCCAGATTGACCTTGCGGGGGTCCGGATCCTCCCGGAAGTCAGCAGTTAGCTTAAAGACAAGGACCGGCTGGGCCTGAGGAACCTCGGCAAAGATTGATGGAGGCGCCATAGCTAGAAAGCAGGAGTCGACTGAAAGCTTCCACTCAGCGCCTGGAGCCTCTCGGTCCGGTCCAACCGCGGCGACTGGAGGAGACTCTCACCTTCACCTAGCCGGCGGGGGCGGGCCCGCGGCCTCCAATGGTCGAGCCGCGTCCGGAGCTTGGCAACGCGGTTAACCAATCGCGAGCTTCTGACTCAAAAAGACAGGCGGGCGGGGATGATATTAGCCAATCAAAGAAAAGACTCTTATCTGAGGCCGGTAATGATGCAACCAATGCAACGTACGCTGGCTGGGGAGGGGCGGGGATAGAGCTGATTGACAGAGCATGCTCCTATCGCTGAGGCCGTTATTCCTTAGCCCTCCCGGGGCTGAGGGGAGGAGCCAAGCTGCGTAGCGAGGAGGTGGCCTCCTCGACCTTTAAGGGCCAAGAGGCCAGAGAGAGGTAGCTGACGGGAATTCTGGAGGACTGGCCTTCCAGTACCCGCGAAGCTGGTGTTCTCGTTGCCAGGCCCGGGAGTACGCACATTCCTGACCCAGCCTGGCCCGGCTCGGTTGGCAGCTAAATCCGGCCTCTGCGCACGGGACGTGAGTCCTCGGCCAGGAAGTGCAGCTCTGGAGCCCTCGTGGACGACCTTGACCATCTCGATCGGCTGTTTTCCCCAGAGAGAAATATTAGTGGGCCACCTGCCTTGGTTTCAGACAGGGGGCCATCCTACTAATTGGAGAAGTGTCCAGGAATTCCTTTCTGCCACCCTTACAGTTTGAGACTTTTGCTCCCCTTCCCTTACGCGGCCTCCCCCTCCAGCTTTTCTCCCACGCGGGCACTCAACCACATCTTGCTGTCGTCAGCTTGCCGGTACTCAAACTGTGTCTTCTTTTAGTCAGGCTGTTCCTTCCTCCCCAGCCCCTGTCTTCACCTGTTGACCTTCAAGATCCAGAGCATAAAGCTTTGCTTTAACCCTCACTCTGCTTAAAGTCCGTCTCTCTTTCCTATGCTTCTGTATCTTGGCAATATTTTAGAAAACGCCCAGTTAAGAACCCAGCTCTGGAGGCAGACTACTTAGGTTTAGAGTCTAGCCCTACCACTTACCAACTCAGGTAAGTCTAGGCAAGTTATTTAACCTCTCGGGTCCTGCTCAGTAAATGGAGACGATAGTACTTTCCTTAAGAGTTGTGGGGATTATATGAGTTAATAAATATCAAGTGTTTAGTTGCACATAGTAAGCACTCACTAAATGTTGGCTATTATCATCATTGCACATCTGCACACCCTTGGCTAGAGATCTTAGTCTGTATTAGTCTCCCTTAATTTCTTGCACTTAGTAAGTATTCAATAAATGGTGGAAGAGCCTGTTCTTTTGGTTTTTCAGAAAAAAACGCAATACTTCAGCCTCGCTTCATTGGATAATATGACAAATCTCAAAATGAATCTTTCATTCAGAGTAACAAAGCCAGAAGACCTTTGTGCAACAGCTGCCAACCTTTGTATCATTTGCTCTTTTTCAGAAATTTAACCTCTAGTTTTAAAGGTAACTGTCCACAGTGTTTCATTGACAGCACTTTCCTTTAAAATTGCAAGTTCAACACTGAAGGTGAAATGACAATGAACTTTACGTACTTCCCTAAGCAGAGGCAAAGGGCAACTGCTGGGTGGGATGTTCTATAGCCCAGCCTTCCCAAAGTTTGATTTAAAAGTATGGTCTTCACAGCACTGGCCGAAAATATCATGGTCACTACTTACGTCATTCACTGAGGGGAAAACAACCCTAGGTTACCTCAACATTATCAACTTAGCAAGTCCAAATAAATATTGATTGGCAACCTAAACAACCCCATAACCAAATCAGTGCTGATAAGGGTAAAGTACCTTAAGCAGTTTTTCTTCATGTCTTCATAATATCTGTTCTGAGTTTTAGAAAGGGACAGTTACTGGGTGTTAGGGGAGGACATTATGTATTATATGGGATCCAAGTCTCAAGCTTTTTTCCTCGTGAATATGTTTCTTGGAGATTAAGTTCAGTACTCGTGCAGGCTGCCCCTCTAACCAAACTCCGTGTATTGAAGTAAACAAAATGCTTTCCAGGCCATCGCTAATTTTAACACTTAGAATGGATTTAAGACTGCCTCCCCGCCAATGGATAATTCAAAGGATTCTTGAGAGGCAAGCATTGCCCAGACAAATAGGCAGCCAGGGAAAAGAGTCCAGGGAAAGGGCAGTGAGGGTCAGAAGGAAGACTGGCAGGTATTTCCCCTGCCTCCTGACTTCATTAGGATTATCTGTTCAAGGGACTGTCTGTACCTACCATCTCCCTTCTGCCTTTTTCTTTTTTTTTTCTTCAAAAGAATTGAAAGGGAAGAGGTGGGAACCATACAGCAACAACTTGATCAGGAATGAATCCCTTTAACAATATACTCGCTTGGAAATCTGAAGCCTTCAGGGCTAGACAGCACTGCCCCGTAGTGTAAGAGGCAAGCCAGGGCAGCAGTGGGCACTGCATGGACCTCTAAGTAAATCTACACCTGCTTATTGCAGTCAATCTTGCTCCTGATACCCAGATCTACACTTAGCAAGAAGTCAAGGGACAGAGGAGTTTATCACACTTTGCACTCAAGCACAAAAGCACTTTGGAATGATTGTGTTTGGGGGTATGCTGTCATAAAGGGTAGGATATTTAGAATCTAAGTTGTGTGCTAAACAATAAAAATCAAAGCTGTAAGAAGAGATCTGTTCAGTAGTCACCATGTGGCTAAATTGTGGCCGAGAAGGTAAGTGTAGAGGCCCTAGGCTGATGCTGTCCTCCTTCTGTATTGAGATTACGCTTGCTAAGGAAAGTGAGCGCTTATCAACCACTCTCTTCAACTTAACTCGTTTGTTTCCTGGGTGTGTCTTGGTGGAACCATCTCCTTGCATCTCTCCCCTCACTTCTCTCCTCTCTCATACACTTTTTAAAGTATTTATTTATTTGGCTGCGCCAGGTTGTAGCTGCAGCACACGGGATCTTCAGTGGCATTTGAACTCTGCATCGCAGCACATGGGATCTAGTTCCCTGACCAGGGATCAGACTGAGCCCCCTGCATTGGAAGCTTGGAGTCCTAGCCACTGGACCACCAGAGAAGTCGCTCCCTCCCTATGTATGACTTCTCTTCCCACCTGCACACATGGATTAGACCAAGTGAAGGTCTCTTGCTGTTTCCTGTTTCATAGAAGGGTGTGTCTAGTGAGGCCTGGGGTGGACAATGTCTAACATTAGTTCCTAAACTAGGCACCTACATGGGCAGAACTTTTTAAAAACCACTGAGGCCTTTGTATAACAGAGATTTCAACAAGACTGAGAAGTATGGCTGGGCTTTATCTACTTGTTAATGTAACTAAGTTCTTGAGCACCATTTAAAAATTGTTGCATTATATAATTTTTGTATGTTACTTAAAGGAGCAGTGTAGTATAATGGTTAAAAGCATGGCCTCTGGGACTAGATTTCCCCTGTATACCTCAGTTCCCTTACCTGTGACACAGAGATAATAATAATTCTACCACATGGGATTGCTGTGAGGATTAAATGATTTAATGTTATTAAACGATTGACTCTAAAATGCTTAAAATTGTACTGGACACTTAGTAAGATCACCTTGCTGCTGCTACTGCTAAGTTGCTTCAGTCGTGTCCAACTCTGTGCGACCCCATAGACGGCAGCCCACCAGGCTCCCTCGTCCCTGGGATTCTCCAGGCAAGAGCACTGGAGTGGGTTGCCATTTCCTTCTCCAATGCGTGAAAGTGAAGTCGCTCAATCGTGTCCTACTCCCAGCGACCCCATGGACTGCAGCCCACCAGGCTCCTCCATCCATGGGATTTTCCAGGCAAGAGTACTGGAGTGGGGTGCCATTAGCAGAAAGCTAATGACAATACTCCAAATGAAAGGAGACCAAAAGATCACAGACCTTAAAGTCAGAATTAAATTTCCTCCCTTTGCACTGTTTCTCCCTAAATGCACCAAAACACAGCCTCTTACCTCTAGAGCAATGTCTTAAGCTTCCCCCCAACCCAAGTTGTAATATCCTTTTTTTGTTGTTAGATCATGTCCTAAAGTCCTACGCTTTGGTACAAAATGAAGGTAGATAAAGAAATAATGATGGAAACAAATTCAATGTATTTTCCAAGAACACATTTCTTTTTTTGTTTGTTTGTTGTTGTTGTTGTTCACATTTCTTTTAAACACCTCCTAAAGGGATAGTGTAAAAATTGTAATAGATTGTCTTCCTCTATCCCACATGGCTGGGTTGTGGTGTGGGGTGGCAGGCGGATATCAAAGTGTATTGTGAACATTTCAACATCCTGCAGTAGAGGGCAGCATGGCCCTTATTTTGCAAAATGTTGAGCACTCGTGAGAAAGAAAATGAAAAGCAAAGCTCTTGACCGCTGTGCGTGTGTTTGTAGTAGTGCTCAGTCACTCAGTCGTGTTTGCCTGTTTGCAACCCCATGGACTATAGCCCGCTAGGCTCCTCTGTCCGTGAGATTCTCCAGGCAAGAATACTAGAGTGAGTTGCCATTTCCTCCTCCAGGGAATCCTCGGGACCCAGGGATCATACCTGCAGCCCCTGCAGCTCCTGCATTAGCAGGCAGATTCTTTACCACTGAGCTACTTTTACCTAATACTTAAAAAAACAAAAACAAAATATTAGAGTATTTCTCTTGTTTAGGTGATTATGTAGAAAGAATGTCAGAGCCTGTATTGCCCTGAAGTAATTGGTGAAAACACAGGTTTTAGGATATGGGTTCTGTTCAGGATATGGGTTGTGTCTGGCAAAGATAAACAGTAGCTTGACCCTGGGCAATCAGATAGGGTTATTGTATGAAAAGACCTAAGGCTCTGCTCTTTCTGGGTAGAAGTCAGTTCTCTGAACCAGCAGGATGTGGTTTAAGAAAATGTGTGTAACTCATGTGGTCTTAGCCCTGAGAACTGCTTTTAAATTAGAATTCACTGACTTTATTCTGTTACCTGTGTTAGTTTTCCTTTCTGTCACACCTGGGTCAGATCAGAATGATTTTAACTGTACTGCATGTATTATTACTTTAAAGAATGATGTCAGGCGTGATGGGTAAGGAATGTCTGTCATGGACTGCAGTTGGCCAAACGGCTGTGTATATACAGCAGTGAGACTGCAGACTTGCATGTTAGTCCTCATTCAATTGCAGTTTGATTTGAGTTTCTCTATACAGTAAATAGTAAGAAAAAAAAAGATTCCTTACTTTATATTAAAAGTTACTTGAGGGACTTCCCTGGTGGTCCAGTGGTTGACTCCGAGCTTCCAATGCAAGGGACCCAGGTTTGATCCCTGGTAGCAGAATTAAGACACCGTATGCTGTGTAGCATAACCAATAAATAAATAAAAATTACTTTATATTCTTTGGCATGATGACAGTGAGGAGAGAATAATCATAATTCTAACAAATACATAACCACAGTGTCCCTAGCACATTTGTATTCTGCTCTAACCTTCAAAACTTTCAGGCAATAAATCTTCAGTGCCAGCTTAAAAAAAAGCCCACTAGGAGTAAGAACTGGAAAACACTGGATCTAGTTCCCAGCTCTGCCATGTGAACTCGGAAAAATTACAACCTCTGAGCCTTTGTTTCCTCATCTGTTAAATGGAGATAATGCCTCCTAGATCTGGTAAAAGGGTCAATTTGGAAAATATATGTTAAAGTGTATTGAAAGCTGTTTAAGTATCTAACATTTCTATCACTGTAGTCAGATTTCTGCTTTTTTAAAACTCCTATAAGAATTTGTGTCTCTTCTCATTTGGTATCATTACACTGCCTGAGACTGTACATTTTCATGCATACTCAACTATTTTCTCCAGCTTGATTGCTTGTTAGTTCCCTGAGGACTGAAATCACCAATTATATTTCCCGGTATCTTCCACCACCACAAGATATTTGATACATAATAGGTACTCAAATACTAGTTGATTGATTAAAAACATACACTATAATGCAGAATTAACTCTTTAATTATGGTAAAAAAAAATAACGTGCAACTAACCATCTTAACCATTTTAAAATGTATAATACAGTCGATTTAGCTACATGCACACTGTGTGCAGCAGATCTCTATGACTTTTTCACCCAGAATTAATTCTTAATAACCATCTTCCACATCACCTGCTTTCCAAAGCACGTCTTTGTTGATTGGGCAAAAACAGGAAAAAAATATAGGACTTTCACTATGTGGATAGGGATGTGAAGAACAAAGTAATCAAAAGACTTCTACTCTGTTTTAAACTCTCATTCCCCTCATAGAGGTTCTGCCCTGGTCTCTCCCCAGCCATTTTCTATAGACATGGGAATATATGCAAGAAACAGGAGGCGCCTCTATAAAATGCTTTCACAAGTCATTTATGTCTAGCACATAATTAAACATTTATATGAAGGAAACTTACCACGTTAAAACAAACTCGCTTTATTATTATTTGATTTTCAAAATATGTGACTTCTGCTAATGACTGAAAACTAAGTACTATTGTTAATCATTATTGCTATCACAGCAGCAGTTTTTTGAGATTTAAATATTTTAAACTACAAACAAAATAGTGAAGATAGTGGAGATTTTTGAAAGAGTACTGGGGTGGAATAGACTCTCCCAATCATGACATAATCTCAGAAGCCCTAAAGAAAAAATTGATGATAGATACCATAAATTAAAATATGATGACTTGGAAAAAATACTTGCAGCCTGCTTATCAGTCACATCTGTTAGATACTCAGAGCTTCATTGTATCAGTATAAAAATGAATTGAGGATATAGAGAAATCAATCAGGAATCAGTACAAATAGCCAATAAATGGACCAAAAATCATTCTCATTATAAAACTGAAACCACACCAATTTATCCATTATTGCCTATGAGACTGACAAAAATATTTATAAATATTGTTAAATCATGTTGAGAGTATAGGGGTGTAGGCACTTTCATGCACTATTGGTGAGAGCGTCAATAGATAAAAGCCTCTTCTTAGAAGGCATTTTGGCAATATCAGTCAAAATTAAAATGAATATACCATTTCACCGAGCAATTTCTCCTCTTAGGAATCTATCCTAAAGACTTCTGCATAAGTTTACAAAGATAGATAGGCATAGAGATATACAACTATGCATTACAGCATTGCTTCAATAGAAAAATGACATACTTTCCAACAAATATATTGTTTTATAACCTAAAAAAATCAAGTTTTTGTTGAAAAATAACAGATTTGAAAGTTATTTCACAAGAATACAAAATTAAGACAGTCTCTAACAATGATAATTAAGTAGAACAGACACGCGAAAAAAATAGTTCTACAAAGCTCTAGGAATGTAGTAATTTAAAACTTCAGAAGTTATAAGAATGTTTTAATAGAGATTAGTGAGATACACTACAATTTAGAGCTGATCTGGAAATTGAGGGCGCTATTGAAAATCATTTGTTAGTAAAATAATAATTTTTAAAAACATAAATCCCAAGATGCTATGCCTCAGGACCGAAAACAGTCCCTGACATCTAGTGGACACTCAGTAAGTACTGGCTGAAGGAATGAGGAAGGATGATGTCGCCGTCAGAATTGTCATAAAAACTAACGCAAAACTGCTACAGATTAGTGCTTGATATATCGCAAGTGTTCAGTAGATACTAGTTCACAACTTTCCCGGGAGCCTGTTGGTGCTTGATACCTGCTTGGCACATTACAGGAGTTTGTTTATTTAAAACCATGTGCATAGTGCTTACAGGCTTCCCAAGTTGCTCAATGGGTAAAGAATCCACCTGCAATGCAGGAGATGCAGGTTTGATCCCTGAGTCAGGAAAATTTCTCTGAGAAAGAAAATGGCAACCTACTCCAGTATTTTTGCCTGGAGAATCCTGTGGACAGAGGAGTTGGTGAGCTACAGTCCATGAGGTTGCAAAGAGACACTGCTGAGCAACTGAGCACACCTGCACATATTGCTTATTATACTCCAGGTACTGTCCTAAGAGCTCAATAAAAACTAGTTCATTTAAATTACAAAAACAATTGAAGTAGGTGGTCTTATTATTCCATATAACGGATGAACAAATTGAGGCAAAAAGCACTAGAACAATTTGCCAAAAGAGGGACATCCATACAACGGTGAGATAAGAAAGCCTTCCTCAGTGATCAATGCAAAGAAATAGAGGGAAACATGGGAAAGACTTGAAATCTCTTCAATAAAATTAGAGATACCAAGGGAACACTTCATGCAAAGATGGGCACAATAAAGGACAGAAATGCTATGGAGCTAACAGAAGCAGAAGATATTAAGAAGAGGTGGGAAGAATACACAGAAGAACTATACAAAAAAGATCTTCATGACCCAGATAATCACGATGGTGTGATCACTCTCCTAGAGCCAGACATCCTGGAATGTGAAGTCCAGTGGGGCCTTTCTAGCGTCACTACGAACAAAGCTAGTGAAGGTGATGGAATTCCAGTTGTGCTATTTCAAATCCTGAAAGATGATGCTGTGAAAGTGCTGCACTCAATATGCCAGCAAATTTGGAAAACTCAGCAGTGGCCACAGGACTGGAAAAGGTCAGTTTTCATTCCAATCCCAAGGAAAGGCAATGCCAAAGAATGCTCAAAGTACCGCACAATTGCACTCATCTCACACGCTAGTAAAGGAATGCTCAAAATTCTCCAAGCCAGGCTTCGGCAATACGTGAACTGTGAACTTCCAGATGTTCCAGCCGGTTTTAGAAAAGGCAGAGGAACCACAGATCAAATTGCCAACATCTGTTGGATCATAGAAAAAGCAAGAGACTTCCAGAAAAACATCTACTTCTGCTTTAATGACTATGCCAAAGCCTTTGACTGTGTGGATCACCACAAACTGTGGAAAATTCTTAAAGAGATGGGAATACCAGACCACCTGACCTGCCTTTTGAGAAATCTGTATGCAGGTCAGGAAGCAACAGTTAGAACTGGACATGAAACAATGGACTGATTTCAAATTGGGAAAGGAGTATGTCAAGGCTGTATATTGTCACCCTTCTTATTTAACTTATATGCAGAGTACATCATGCAAAATTCTGGGCTGGATGAAGCACAAGCTAGAATCAAGATTGCAAGGAGAAATATTAATAACCTCAGATATGCAGATGATACCACCCTTATGGCAGAAAGTGAAGAACTAAAGAGCCTCTTGATGAAAGTGAAAGAGGAGAGTGAAAAAGTTGGCTTAAAACTCAACATTCAGAAAACTAAAATCATAGCATATGGTCCCATCACTTCATGGGAAATAGATGGGGAAACAGTGGAAACTGTCAGAGTTTATTTTTGGGGGCTCCAAAATCACTGCAGATGGTGACTGCAGCCATGAAATTAAAAGATGCTTACTCCTTGGAAGAAAAGTAATGACCAACCTAGACAGCATATTAAAAAGCAGAGACACTACTTTGCCAACAAAGGTCCATCTAGTCAAAGCTATGGTTTTTCCAGTAGTCATGTATGGATGTGAGAGTTGGACTATAAAGAAAGCTGAGCACCAAAGAACTGATGCTTTTGAACTGTGGTTTTGGAGAAGACTCTTGAGAGTTCTTGGGACTGTAAAGAGATCCAACCAGCCCATCCTAAAGGAAATCAATCCTGAATATTCATTGGCAGGACTGATTCTGAAGCTGAAACTCCAGTACTTTGGCCACCTGATGCAAAGAACTGACTCATTGGAAAAGACCCTGATACTGGGAAAGATTGAAGGCAGGAGGAGAAGGGGACGACAGAGGATGAGATGGTTGGATGGTGTCACTGACTCAATGGACATGAGTGTGAGTAAACTCCGGGAGTTGGTGATGGACAGGGAGGCCTGGTGTGCTGCAGTCCATGGGGTTGCAGAGAATCAGACACAACTGAGTGACTGAACTGAACTGAACTGATACCATGGTGGGGATAGGAATGTAGGTAGTCTATCTTCAGGGTCCCTGCTCCACTCTGCCATGTGGCCTCTGGTTCAAAAAATTTTCTTGAATGAGAGGGTGAATGAGATGCTCTGATATGAGATATCATATTATGCTTTTATTCCAGGGAGCAAAGAATATTTTATGTTAATGCATACCAAATATTAATCTGATAATTTCTCCTTAAGTTAAATTGTATTTTTAAAAAAACATTTTAAATGTATTACTGGTTCATTAATTGTGTTTAAAAAGACCACAGGAAGTCCTTATTCTGTAATGAAGTCCCTGTATTTGCTTTCTGACATCATATTAATTTCCATACAAGAGTTCCAAGTTCTGAACAGAAAAATATTGTGCTCTAGACATGGAAGAGGCATAGGAGTTACAAAGAATGGCATAACAATGTCAAAATTATTTGAAAGGGGTACGCTATGTTTCAATCTTCCACATGACTGAAGGAATGGGTCTCCAACTTTTCGAATCAGGAATCTTTCTTCCGAAGCTAAGCTTTGTCAACTAAAAACCATTCACAACCTAAAAGTCAAGTGTTACGTTTCATTTGGTGGGAATGTTTAGGACTTCAAGCCAGGGAGGTAGCAACTCTCTAGGAACCCTGAGAAAACTGCTCCAAGGAGGTGAGCAGGGAGCTAGGATATATAGGAGTTTCACAAAAAGGGCAGGTAGTAGGAACAAAAGATTACTGTTAATTAAAGAAAATTACTAATAGAAATTGCAAGTTAAGGAATCTAGCGCTTTTCTATATAGGAAGATGCAAGAGTTTGGGCTCATTGAAATCATTCCTTTGATATGTACTCAGCTATCTGGGGCCAATATACTGTGTTTTCACATCCTGAGTTTTCGCAGAGCTCACCATAGAGAGTAGCTGCAGTCTAATGGCAGGTAGATGGCTGGTATTCTTTTCCTTCCTGAGTTTCCTCGGGGTTCACCAGTTCAACCTAGGCTGTGGCCCCAGTCACTGATGACAGTGTAGTCCTTTGTTTATTAATATGGCAGGCAATAATACATTTATTAGCTTTGTAAACTTGAGAGCCTTTTTTTAGTTTTAATTTTAGTTTAACCCAGTTTAACTTCATCTTATAATAGCACTGTTTCTTTTCTTCATTATTTTTCCCATTCACTTATTCATTGTATCAATACTTACTGACCTTCTGTTAATACTATGTGCCAGGCACTTCACTAGGTTCTAAAGACAACATGGTGAGGGAATTCCCTGGCAGCCCAGTAATTAGGACCTGGTGGTTTCACTGCCATGGCCTGGGTTCAATCCTGGTTGGGAAACAATAAGATCCCACAAGCCATTTAGCAGGGCCAAAAAGAGATTACATGGGGAAAAAAAAAAGACAAAGTACCTGTCCTCATGAATTCGCTAATCTAATGGAGAAGACAGACAATAAAAGCAAGGTACAAATAAAATTACTAAAATTACAGCCATAGTGAGTGCTGTTTGTCTTTTCATGGAAAAGGAACTGAAAGCATATAATAAGGAATTCATCTAGTTGAGGCCAGTTCTTTCCCCCTCAGAATGTTCCCTCCAGTATGGATGGCATTCCCCTTCTAATTCCCACCCCAGTAGCACCTCTCAGACCTTACAGCTTGCACACATTAATCTTGAATTTCTGGAATCTGTTTTGGTGGCCAATATTTTCAAGAGAAAATGGACCATTAAAATAATACCTTTATCATTGTATTAGTGCTCCCAGCTTCCAATGATAAAAACACAAAAATAGTATTTTAAAAATCTAATTTCTGTGCTCACTTCGGCAGCACATATACTAAAATTGGAACGATACAGAGAAGATTAGCATGGCCCCTGCGCAAGGATGACATGCAAATTCGTGAAGCGTTCCATATTTTTTTTAAATTGAAATGTAACCAAAAAAAAAATAAAATAAAAATCTAATTTCTATTAGTAAGATACAAGTATATTATCTTTGTGACTCAGTTAAGAAGTGCGAAGCAAGTAAAAAAGTGTACTGTGAATCATATAGATCTTTATTAATTTAAAGAAAAAAACAAACATCAAGAAAAAGGAAGGATCAGAAACACGTACTTACATGCTTATTATTTTTATTCTACACAGAACAAGAATCTCTAAAGGGTGAGAGGAAAACTGATGACAGGCACTGCCCAAAGAGGCCAGAACTATCCTAGATCGTGAGTGGGTACTGCCAAGAGACTTGTGGTGCCTACTTCATGTCTGATGGGTATGACAGCCAGTGCTGGGCCGCAAAGTCTCCTCTGGAAGACCACTGACCAAGAGAGTAAATGATGGGCAGACGCAAGTCAAGTTCAGAGTTAGGCCTCTGGTTCCCAGGGGAGGGAGTGGGTTGCAACTGAGGTGGAAGGCTGTGGCATGAGCACGTCAGGACCCATGGGCTACCATCAGGATTCCCCAGAAGGGAAAGTTACAGAGACAAGAAACAGTACTGGGCAAGCTCCAGGATTACAGCTGGTATGACAGCCAATAGTCTTGGAATGCTTTTAGTACCATATTCAGGATGTGCCCCTGTCTAGGGCATGGGATTCCAAGATGGAAGGTATCCTTGTTTAGCTAATGTAGAGGAAGAGCTTCTTTGCCCTTCATGCTTCCCCACCCTGTATTCCCTTCTCCTTTCATCCTTTTCTTTGTCATGCCAAGTGTCCATCATTGATGACACTCAGTTTCTTCTGTTGAATTGGGTTCTCCATTGTATGCACTACCTTTTACCCAGGTGCTTACTAGTAATGAGTATAGTCCTCAGCAGCAGCATCGGTGTCACACACGTGCTTGTTGGAAACACAAAATCTCAGGCCCCACCCCTGACCAGCTAAGTCAGAATATGAATTTTTAGAAGATTCCCAGACTTTTACTAAGCACATTAAAATTGAGAAGCATCATTTTTACCCCCATCAGCTTCCTGGACTGTTTCATTCCTGGCCTACCTTGCTCACAGCTTCAAATCCAAGATGCTGAGATAAAAAAGGAAAGCATTTCCAAAGATTAAAAATGTTATGCAGCTATTAAACATCAAATTTATTTTCACCTGGATAACTTGATTCACTCAAGCTGTTTTCAAAGTAAATGATTCAAATTTCATCAGTGACTATTTGATAGTCTCTGATTGCTTCCATAGTAATTGTACTACCTTAAAATGCTCTAGAGTTCTATTTTGTTTGATGTATAGATCATGATTCTCAATCCTTGCTTCACATTAGAATTTTCCAGGTTTTGTTGTTTTTTTTTTTTCCAAAAAAAATCCAAAATGTACACCCTACTCTCAAAGATTCTTAATCAGTGGGTCTGGGTGCAGCTTGGGCATACATTGTTTTTAAAAGTTTAAAATAGCAAACACATTGGAAAAAATGTTGATGCCCACCAGTTAGTGAGTGATTCCCTAAGAAGGGTTCATCCCTATAATACAGTACTGTGCTGATGTGAAAATGAATGAGGAAGACTTATATGTACTGCCATAAAAATATCCCCAAGATATATACACTATTTGGGGTTTTTTAAGTTACATAACAATATGAGATATATATTCTCATTTATGTGAAAAGATGAGTGTGCATATATACATACATGTGTATATAAATGTTTAGAAAGATGACTGAAGGATACTTACCAAACTGTTGACAGCGATTACCTCTGGGAAGAGGAATGGGAGGGAAAGGGACTTTTTGCTGTGTAAACTTCTAAATATTTTACAAGAATGTATCCATGTACTACTTGTGTAAATATTCCAAGTGCATTCCAGGGCTATTGGTTGTCATACCATCTGTAATCCTGGATTACAGATTATTTAAGATAATTATGATTTTTTAACATTATAATCTTGAGTGTGTAATTTTATAATAAATAATAGAGTGACTGACAAAAATAAATCTATAATTCCTACACCAAACAAAAACGGCTAGTGTACAGAGGTTTTTGCTGTTAAACCTGTTGCTTTTCAACTCTGGGATTACTGGAATTGGGTTGCTCTGACTTTTCCAGATACCTTCCCATCCAATGTTACACTTGGCATTGACTCAGACCACCTCTGTGGTTCCTTGGAAAACTCACCCGTGCAAGCAGATCCTACTTCTGGAGCGATCTCCGCACGAGCACTTTGTAAAAGTGGGACAAGCATTTTTAGGCCTTGTCCCAGTCCTAAGAATCACTAGGGAGAGAAGGCTTCCTATATCTCAGCCTTGCTGAGAGCCAGGTCTCCCCCCGTTTAGGCAGCTGAGAAGGGCACGCTGATGAAGCTACAGTGCGAGGGCAGTGCATCCTGTCTCGAGCAGTTTTCAAAGTCTGCTGAGATGGCTCTTCCTCTTTGAAATGGTGATTAAGGACTGGAAGTGTATAATGAGGGAAATTACTAATGAATCTGTGCCTCTCAGCCCCAGGCCATTTCTCTTTCTCTGAGAGAAACTCAAAGATTTTTACCCTAATAGCATTGGAACAAAGTCAGGGCAGAGGCAAGCTGGTGGGGCCCTGCTGACAGCTTGTTAGAAACTGTCCCTCTCCCACTCCCCCCTTTCATTCCTTCAAGTTACAAAGCTTGACAGAGTTTGATGGGAAAACCAAGGCGGTAACATCCCCCGCGGCAACCCAGTCCCGGCTCATCTCTCTTTGACAGATAAGGAGAATAGATGTCACCTACAAAACACTTCACTCAGCGGAGCCAAGTGCACCAGGATGGCCCTGCCGCCCTCGCAGGACCCACAGGAGGAATCCAGACATGGCCCACAATTGAGATTTCTCTACAGAAAATCCTTTTAACTGGACACTCCCTGAAAACCAAATGCCCACTCAAGTTGCCCTCAGAAAAGGGCATAACATCTAAAAATTCAAAGAAACTTATGCTTTGATTTACAAAAGTCTTTTCGAAGTTACACCTTCCACCTGGTCTTTGAGGGCTGGTGATCATGTAAGCTCTGGGAAGTCTGGGGCTTCCCTGGTGGCAAAGTGGATAAGAATCTGCCTTAGTGTGGGGGACACAAGTTTGATCCCTGATCCAAGAAGATCCCATATGCTACAGAGAAACTAAGCCCATGCGCCACAGCTGCTGAGCCTACATGTTGCAACCCCTGAAGCCCACATGCTGCAACTTCTGAAGTCCATGTGTTGCAACTACTGAAGCCTGGCCTTAGAGCACTGCCCCGCCACAAGAGAAGCCACTGCAGTGAGAAGCCTGTGCACCACAACAAAGAGTAGCCCTCGCTCGTTGCAACTACAGAAAGCCCTCGCACAGCAGTGGAGACTCAGCACAGCTGAAAAATAAATAAGTAAATAAAATGTTAAAATACAATCCGAGAAGTCAGTTTAGGTTCTGTGCAGTCTGCTGGGAAGGAGAGTGTGACGAAACAAAACAAAACAAAAACACCTCTCCATTTCAGATGGCAGAGGCTGGGATGCACTGGGATCAACTCAAGTTCTCTGACTCTACTTTGGCCACCTGATGCAAAGAGCCAGCTCATTCGAAAAGACCCTGATGCTAGGAAAGGTTGAAGGCAAGTGGAGAAGGGGATGACAGAGGATGAGATGGTTGGATGGCCTCACTGACTCAATGGACATGAGTTTGAGCAAGCTCCGGGAGTTAGGGAAGGACAGGGAAACCTGGCGTGCTGCAGTCCATGGGGTCTCAATGAGTCGGACATGACTGAGTGACTGAACAACAACATGTCTCAGACAAATCTATGAAGCTTGTTTAAAGTGCAGATCCTGATTCAGTAGGTATGGAGTAGGACCAAAGGACTTGCATTTTAACAAACTCTCTAGGTGATTCTGGATGCAGGTGATCCTGGGGTCTGGCTTTGAGAAGCACTGCTCTTACCTGCTGCTATAGGATGGCGCCTCCACAAGGGCTTCCAATGGTGCTTCCAGCACACCTCCTGGGGGACCTCCTCTTCCCCTCCCCTAACAAGCCTAGGGCGGTTCCTTGGCAGCTGTTCCTGTTAGAGGTGAAGCCAGCCATCCTTAGGAGTCTCCTGGAGGAAAAGATCGAGCCCACCAGCAGAGGCATCTCTGGGACACCAATCTCTCAGGGCCCTTTCCAGAAGGCAACTTCAACAAAGTCCTACCGAGCCTGAAGCTGCCACCCAGACATAGTAGTTCTTGATTTTAACCAATTGCTTTTTATTAGCTCACACGGTCTTAAACCTCATTTTGCATCAGAATGACCAGGGGCTCTTTGTAAATGTCCATGGACCTAGGCCCTGTCCCAGAACCAGCAATGGAGATAGTTGATGGATAATTTAACAAGCTACTGGGTGATGCCAATGCACACCAAAGCTTGAGAACAGACATCAGAACAAAAGCAACAATTATAGAAACATTAAGGTCCAACCACTGTATTGAAAAACTGAAATCTACACTATTAACACCAAACACAGTTGAATCTCCTCCCTTGCTGTCTCACAGTTCCTAATAACTTTCCACTCGAGCATTCAAATACCTTCCTAGAGGGGAAAAGATATCAGACTACCTAACTTACTAAACACAAATATTCTGTGGTTTAAGTGAAAGCTATACACAGAAATCTAAAGTTTTAAAACTAGAGATTATTTTTATCATTACAAAAATTATAGTAATAATAATAAATAATGTTTATTATGCTATTACTATGTTACAGAAACTGTTCTAAGCATTTTCTAAGTGTTAAATTATCTGATATTTACTAAGCACTTGCTTGGTAATAAAAACAATTATTTCATTTAGTCCTTCATTTCCTCTAAGCATTTTAGATGGAGTCACAGAAGGTAACAGGAAACTGAGGCACAGACGAGTTAATCACTCACCAAAAGTTGCACGGCTGTTAAGCAGTAGAACTAAAATTTGAACCCAGATCCCGATTCTTACCCATTATATCACCTTGCTCACAATTCTTACCCATTATATTACCTTGCTCATGTTAATAACAATAGGGCTTTATTTAACAAATATCTATAATTAGAGGTTTCTCTTGAGAAACCTATATGCAAGTCAGGAAGCAACAGTTAGAACTGGACATGGAACAACAGACTGGTTCCAAATAGGAAAAGGAGTACGTCAAGGCTGTATATTGTCACCCCGCTTGTTTAACATATATGCCGAGTACATCATGAGAAATGCTGGGCTGGAAGAAGCACAAGCTGGAATCAAGATTGCCGGGAGAAATATTAATAACCTCAGATACGCAGATGACACCACCCTTATGGCAGAAAGTGAAGAGGAACTAAAAAGCCTCTTGATGAAAGTGAAAGAGGAGAGTGAAAAAGTTGGCTTAAAGCTCAACATTCAGAAAACAAAGATCATGGCATCTGGTCCCATCACTTCATGGCAAATAGATGAGGAAACAGTGGAAACAGTGTCAGACTTTATTTTTTTGGGCTCCAAAATCACTGCAGATGGTGATTGCAGCCATGAAATTAAAAGACGCTTACTCCTTGGAAGGAAAGTTATAACCAACCTAGACAGCATATTCAAAAGCCGAGGCATCACTTTGCAACAAAGGTCCGCCTAGTCAAGGCTATGGTTTTTCCAGTGGTCATGTATGGATGTGAGAGTTGGACTGTGAAGAAAGCTGAGTGCCGAAGAATTGATGCTTTTGAACTGTGGTGTTGGAGAAGACTCTTGAGAGTCCTTTGGACTGCAAGGAGATCCAACCAGTCCATCCTAAAGGAGATCAGTCCTGGGTGTTCATTGGAAAGACTGATGTTGAAGCTGAAAACTCCAGTACTTTGGCCACCTCATGCCAAGAGTTGACTCATTGGAAAAGACTCTGATGCTGGGAGGGATTGGGGGCAGGAGGAGAAGGGGACAACAGAGGATGAGATGGCTGGATGGCATCACCGACTCGATGGACGTGAGTTTGAGTGAACTCCAGGAATTGATGATGGACAGGGAGGCCTGGTGTGCTGCGATTCATGGGGTCGCAAAGAGACGGACACGACTGAGCGACTGAACTGAACTGAACTGATAGACTATCAAGTGTCAGTATTGGTGGCATAACATTCTAAGTATACAGTGACAAACAAGACAAAAATGGTCCCAGCTTTCTGGGGTTCATGATCTGATGGGCGAACCAGACGTGTAAACAGGTCATTCAGTGCAGTGTGAAGAGTGCAGTACTGGGAACCCACCAGGGTAGGTGCTAGACCAGGAGGCTATAGCTGCTGCTGCTGCTGCTAAGTCGCTTCAGTCGTGTCCGACTCTGTGCGACCCCACAGACAGCAGCCCACCAGGCTCTGCCATCCCTGGGATTCTCCAGGCAAGAACACTGGAGTGGGTTGCCATTTCCTTCTTTAATGCATGAAAGTGAAAGTGAAGTCGTGTCCAACCCTCAGCGACCCCATGGACTGCAGCCCACCAGGCTCCCCCGCCCCTGGGATTCTCCAGGCAGGAGTACTGGAGTGGGGTGCCATTGCCTTCTCTGTAGGCTACAGCAGGAGGACCAAACAGTTGTAAAAGTCCAAAGTTCAAGGAGCACATAACATGGTTAGTGGAAGAAATGAAAAATAGTTTGGTCTGAATGGAGCAGAGAGAGAAGAGGGAATGTATCAGTGATGAGATTGGAAAAGTAACCTGGCCAAGATATTGAAAGACTGACTATATTATGCATGTTAAAGGGTTTTGGCATGAGGGAAATGGAGATCCATTAGAAGGTATTAGGCACAGCATGAAGCTGAGAAGAGAGATTTGGTCTTATCCATTGCCTTTTATGTTAACAGGCATACAGTAGTAACTGAAGCCATCAGAAGATAATATCACCCAAGGAAGGGAGAAGAGGGCCTCGGACAGCAGCCTTGGGAACACTAGCATTTCAGGAAAGTGTTGGAAAGAAAAGGAGTCAATGCAGCAAAAAGATTCAGAAGAAGGAGAAGGAAAACAATGAGAGGTGATTTAATTTGTCCAAGATCACAAAGCTAGTAAGCAGCAAACTTAGAACTCAAAATGTCTGCATCATTCCAAAGCCACACTCTTTAAAAAAAAAAAAATTTAAATTGCTTCTGATTGGCTACACCATGCAGCATGCAGGATCTTTATTCCTCAACCAGGGATTGAACCTGAGGCCCCTGCAGTGGAGTCTTAATAACTGGACCACCAAGGAAGTCCCTCCAAAGCCACATTCTTGACCTCAACATCTCTTAAATATTGTTTTCCCTTACTGCCTGGTGATGCAAAAATTCTATTTATACATGTTTTTCCCAGCGTCCTTTTAAATAACAACAACAACGAAATTTGTCGAGGAATTTGTTCAGTGCATCCTTGAGTTGCATTAAGGAAGCAAACACAAAACACGCTTCTCGTCACCTCCTCATGGCTCTCCGTGTGCCCTGCCACGTCTCTGGTGGGACACACTCTGGTTCTACCTAAGAATGCCCCTACAGCATAACCATGCACAGTTCATCGGCAGGTGCTCAGGAATTCTCTTCGGAAGTCCTTCCATGAGGCACAAGGGGCATATACAAATCCAGGAACCACTCTAGGTATTCATAATTAAGTGAAGAATATACAACAGTTCAGAAGTTATAAAGTTATTAAAATTATAAAAGTTATACAATTATTAAAATTCTCTCCTGTCTCCCCAAACCCATGGTCTATAACCCATTCCCAGGAATACCATTGTTAACAATTTAGTGTATATATCCTTAAATGCATATTCTCCACAAGTACAAATTTTTTAATGAAAAGAATCATATTATCTGTATCATTCTGAGAATTGCTTCTTAAACTACACAGTGGCATCTCTTCACATCCGTGTATATAGCTTTACCCACTTTATTCTTTCCACATACCTGTACACCTTCTGAAGGTGCCATTATTGTTTAATCAGTCCTCTATTGATGGTCATTTGTACTATTTCTGTTTTGTTTGGGGGCCGTTTTTCTTTTAGAGAGTGTGAAGTGGCCAAAAGAATGTTATCTGGGCTTCATTTTGGACTGAGCATTTTTCTGAATTTGCCCTTTTTCCCTTTTTGAGCTTGCTGGCTGTTTCTCTCCTGCTGTTCTCTCTAATCTTACTAACACTGTTCAAGGTATGTTTGTTGCTTTAAAGATCTCCCTTCCTTACAGAGTCTTGGACTCTTTGGAGGAGTTAAGTTCAGCAAATAAACTACCATCTTGACTTTACTGTCTTATTCTAGAGGATTTCGGAGACACTGGAAGAAGTTCTCTTGTTATCTGGGAATCAGCTTTAAAACCTCAGGTTATGTTTGTGCTTCTCATTTCCTTTTTAACAGTGTATTATTAAAGACTGACCGAATATGTTTAAATTGAAGGCATATCCTTTAACTTCAAAGTTTACTGGCTCCTACAGTCTATTGGGAGGCAAAATTAGTGTAAGGGAAACAAATAGAGAGCAACTGAGTGTTAATTGTGTGTTACAAGTCCCTGGACACCAGAAAATCAGGGAGGACCTGATTTTGCCTTCAAGGGGAAGGTGGAACTTGAGCTGGTTAGGAAGCAGAAGGTAACATTCTGAGAGTTCTAGGCAGAAGATGCAAGGATTTTCAAGTACAGTGTAAATGTTCAGACCATTTTTTTTGGCCACATTGCAGGAACTGGGGTCTCACCCATACCTCCTGCAGTGGAAACACAGTCTTAACCACTGAACTGCCAGGGAAGTCCCAAATTGTCATATCTTTTTATTATCTGAAATGTTCTTAGTTTTTATTTAGGGTCTGCTTAATCCCCTGAGAACATAAGCCTGATGAAGGCAAGGACTGGGTTTTAACACTAGTGAATCCTGGTTCCTGGTACAGTGCCTGGCACATAGTGGATGTCAACGAATTTATAAATGAACAAGTGAACAAACAACCATGGAAAGGTGAGAAAACTGGCCTATTTGGAAAGAAGTGTCTTTCCTTAGGTTGGGAAGATCCCCTAGAGGAGGAAATAGCAACCCACTCCAGTACTCTTGCCTGGTGAATCCCATGGACAGAGGACCCTGGTGGGACACAGTCCCACAGTGGGGTCACAGAGTCAGATGCGACTGAGCACACACATAGGCACATCTTTCCTTGAGGAGTAGAGGGCTCTCTGACTCTCCAACAGATCGGTAGAGAAGCAGGTAAGTGGACCCGAGTGGGATTCAAAAGCCGGGGGCAATTGGAACCAGCTGAACAAGGCATGATGATTTCCAAGGTGGATCCTACGTAGATTGCCACTGGGCCCTTGAATCTGAAATTAAATTAAAACACAGACAAAGGAAAATTGATCTGCATAACCTCTTAGACTCTATTTGGTCAGCCAACAGTTACACTTTAGGAAAAAAAGGAAGAAAAAAGTTTGTTCAGTTCTACCCTTCCCTAGATTAGAACACAGTAAAATGTTAATATGATTATGGTAATTTATTAACACTTACCATGATTGTATTCACTCTTTAAACAGATAGGTTCACTGTTATCTCATATTGAACTAGTCATTGACCAAAAAATGTTTTGTTTGTTGTGTTTTGTTTTTTACATAAACTGTTGTTTTGTAGGTCTTTCCATCCTATACTCGTAAATTGATTAGTGGACCTAAACACACTGCTTCACATTCCTGGCGCATCATCTCTCTTATTGATTTTAGGCCATCTTTCACCTTACGGAATTCCTTTTAAACCTTGATCCTATCATCAATCACAGTAGTTGCTCCTTTTAGCTTGGTGTCATCTATATATATGATCTGCAAATCTCCAAGTATTAGGATACCTGGAGATCCTCTGGAGAGCTCTAAGGGGCAAGGCGTGTTTACCAGCTGATACACCACCAGCCGTGTGTAAAAAAGAAATTACATCTGGCTCTAGGATGACATTAGGTTCATGGGTACGTGGGGCAAAACTTGAGGGTAGTTGAGAAAGGAAAAACTGTTGGAATTCCAGGTTAAAGCCAGCCAAGGTCAGAATCTCCAGTTTAAGCAGAAAGTTTTCTTCTAGGAAGCATCATTTTAGATTTCTAAAGGGGGGAAAGTATTATCAGTTCGACAAGTTTTGAGGCAGACAGTGAGGGGGAAAGGGTGTGTTCAGCTCAGAAGCAAAACGGGGGATGAGAAAAGGATGACCAACCAAGTCATTGTGAGCCTCACTCCTAGCAGGTAGATATTATTAAAAATTCACTTAGCATCATGGGCTATTTGTAATAATCTTCCCTTCCAGTTTTCAGGGAGAAGTCCTATTTTGGGAGTTCTAAGATGTTTCTCCCCCTCCAGCCACAATCCAAGAAAGTGAAGAGGAACTAAAAAACCTCTTGATGAAAGTGAAAGAGGAGAGTGAAAAAGTTGGCTTAAAGCTCAACATTCAGAAAACAAAGATCATGGCATCTGGTCCCATCACTTCATGGCAAATAGATGGGGAAACAGTGGAAACAGTGTCAGACTTTGTTTTTTTGGGCTCCAAAATCACTGCAGATGGTGATTGCAGCCATGAAATTAAAAGACGCTTACTCCTTGGAAGGAAAGTTATGACCAACCTAGACAGCATATTAAAAAGCAGAGACATTACTTTGTCAACAAAGGTCCTTCTAGTCAAGGCTATGGTTTTTTCAGTGGTCATGTATGGATGTGAGAGTTGGACTGTGAAGAAAGCTGAGTGCCGAAGAATTGATGCTTTTGAACTGTGGTGTTGGAGAAGACTCTTGAGAGTCTCTTGGACTGCAAGGAGATCCAACCAGTCCATTCTAAAGGAGATCAGTCCTGGATGTTCTTTGGAAGGACTGATGCTAAAGCTGAAACTTCAATACTTTGGCCACCTCATGCGAAGAGTTGACTCATTGGAAAAGACTCTGATGCTGGGGGGGATTGGGGGCAGGAGGAGAAGGGGACGACAGAGGATGAGATGGCTGGATGGCATCACCGACTCGATGGACATGAGTTTGGGTGAACTCCAGGAGTTGGTGATGGACAGGGAAGCCTGGCGTGCTGCAATTCATGGGGGTCGTAAAGAGTCAAACACGACTGAAGCGACTTAGCAGCAGCAGCAGCAGATTCCTCTGTACTTCTCCTCACACTCTGCCTCTGTTGTAAAATCAATTACAATTGGCTTACATCTCCAGTTCTGGGTACATTTTCCATCTGCTCCATACATGCACACCCTCCGACTGGACCATTCCCCATTCCCCACACCGCCCCCACCCCTTCCTTCTCCCCATTAACTATCTTCTTAAGCAGCTCAGGAACACAGATGTTTTCACCCTGTCCCTCTGCACAAGGGTATTTTCCCAGTGTCTCTCTGTGTGTATGCTCCAGGCACAGCCTCTCTGGGGAGGGAGAGAGTAAATGTTTTCATTCCAAACCCTCAGGGTCAGGTCTTGTTTGTCTAAACTGTGTTTGTTGCCATAATTATCAGATTAGCTGATCTCTGGCAGCAAGTTGGGTGGGGGGGGGGGGCAAGGGAAGGGGGGTATTAACCCTTTGCAGGGTGGTTGCTGTACTTTGTCACGGGAATACTTTGAGGAGGAGCTATCATTTCTCTTCTAACCTAGAGGATTCGGCTAGAATTCTTTCCACCAACCCTAACAGCCCTCAGTAATAGTCTGCTCTAAGTCAATCCAACCACCCAATGGGCTGCACTGCTGGGATCCAAAAGGCATTTAGCAGAGTTGGAAGGTTGAAAGGGCATCTCTCCAGGGATCTGCTGGGGAAAGAAAGAAACGGAGCTTAGAGAGAATCTAGATAAGTAACTCAACAAGGGGTATCAGCATCTCTCAGACTGAATAAGGAAACCAGGAGAATGCACTGGACATCTTCAGCCTTCCCCACCCCCCTCCTCCCCCTCAGCAGGCCCCATTTAGGTTTGTTTGGGGATTTTCTGTTGTCACAAAGAATACCAAGATCGTTTGCACCACTGCAGTTTTAACAAAATCAACGGTCTCCCCATGTAAGAGGAGCCTTGACATCAGACTGAAATCATTTAAAGATTTTCTCATCTTCCCTTGCCTCCCACCCACAGCACCAATGAACTTTCTATTCTCTGTCTGGTCTCCAGAGACTAGAAACACAGACAGATCTTGCCTCTTAACTCCTAGAGTAGCAGATCCTTTGTAATTTAATTATCTCTTTTACAAATGAATAAATTTTGTCTTCTCAAAAGTATTGAGGCTTTTTGAGGACAAGAATACCCTGAGACTTCCCTGGTGGTCAAGTGGTTAAGACTTGAGGCTGCCAGATGTAGGGGAGTCGGGTGGGAACTAAGAGCAAAAAAAAAAAAAAAATCCTTTAGTCCTATACACTGGTTAACTGGTAGAGAACCTAAACATATAAATAGGAGGTGTTTAGTTAATATTTGGTAGCATTTAGGTAATTTAGGTAACATTTTTCTAAACTTATTTTTTCCATTCCTTCTACCTCTGTTCTTTTCTGTTTTGTGTTTGACTTTTTGTGTTTGACTATTTATAGATCCTTTATTTCTGGACCAGTTCTCCAATTCATATTCATCAAATCTTCCTCCTCTTCTCTCCAAACACACATACACACACACACACAGTGAGAGATAAGAAAACTAACCTTTACTGAGTGTCTATACCTAACATTATGCAAATTTATTCCATGTTACCTCGTTTGAAACCCACTTTGGCATTTGAGATCAGTGCTATCAGTCACAAGGCAAGAACTGGAGACAGGGAATTAAGTCACTTACACAAGCTCCCACAGTTTTAAGCGGTACAATGAACACACACACAGATGTGTGTGTGATCATGTGCTGTGCTTAGTTGCTCAGCTGTGCCCAGCTCTTTGTGATCCCATGGACTGTCGCCCACCAGGCTCCTCTGTCCATGGAGATTCTCCAGGCAAGAATACTGGAGCAGGTTGCCATGCCCTCCTCCAGGGAATGTTCCCCAACCCAGGTCTCCCCCATTGCAGGCAGATTCTTTACTGTCTGAACCTCCAGGGAAACCTGTGTGTAACCCTGAAATCCATACAAACTCCATCTTTCTAGTTTAAATCTTTCCTCTCTACTGATGCTGCCAGACATGGTTCCAAAGGTAGATGGGTCATAGAGAGTGTCTTGAGAAGAAATGTACACAATCAGCATTGGGCAGGAGTTTCCAATTCCATCCCAGAGAATTCAGGTGAACTTCCATGGAAGTAAATAACCAGGGATCCAGCTCCCTTCTTTCCTGCCAGAGAGGTGCTCTGTTTCACATGAAGCCTGCTAAGACGTCTCAGAATTCCACCCAGGGTTCCCCTCTCCTGATACCTGTTCTCCCACTGCTTCTTACATCCTTCCACAAGCCAGGCAGGAGAAAGACCTGGCAGACCTCTAATAGGTCAACTGAACTGTGTCTGTTAGTTGTTCTGATAGGGGAGTTAATGGAAGAGCAGTTGAAATGGTTTTGTTCCAAATCAGAAATCTCAATGGCTTGGAAGGAAATTCTGGAAAGAGAGATAATATAAGGGCCTTAAAAGAAATTCAAAGAAGGACTTACTTTAAAAGATAACAAGGTAAGGTAGGTGATTTGGGCACCCTGTGGCAGAGTATTAGCCACGAGTAGAGCAAAGCAAGGCAAATTCTTATGAAAGAGTCCCTCAGGTTCCTACAATACCTTTCTTAATCCTGGCTATGAGCAATGAACTTGTTAGTAAGATGCTTGAGATCCCACACTACCACCTAAGGTAAGGTACACACCCTCTCTGGGATTTATGGGACAAGTTGAGGATTGGGCTAGATGACATCTGCTGCTGCTACGTCGCTTCAGTCATGTCTGACTCTGTGCGACCCAGTGGACGGCAGCCCACCAGGCTCCCCTGTCCCTGGGATTCTCCAGGCAAGAACACTGGAGTGGGTTGCCATTTCCTTCTCCAGATGACATCTAGATTCCTTCTTTTCTTGATAGGCCATCAAATTCCCCAATAGGGAAGCAAATAGGAAAAGTTGTTTAGAGAAATCACATTTACTTGATTTAATATATGCAAAATGCTAAACATAATGATTGGCACATAGTAATTCTATAGAAATATTAGCTATTATTATCATACATGACAATGAGGCTGTTGAGGATGGATCCATGCACTACAAACACATTTTTACTACCACATCTATAAAATTGAAAAAGACAAATAATCCAGTATTCTGATAACTCTAAAGCCCTCTCTTGCAAAGACTTTGATAGGAGGGGAATGACCTATGGCTTCCGAAGATTACAAATAACTATAGTTCATGGAAGGAGAGTTTGCTAAGCAAACAGCCACCAAGATAAAATATATGAATTTTTTTTTTTAACCTAGCTTTCTTATTTGGTTATGGAATGAATTAGGCTGCTTCGAGAAGTAGTGAGTTTCCCTTTTCAGGGACATAAATGGCAAGTGGCTAGATTGACTCTGATGACTTTGAAGAAGCTTTCTGTCAAAATCTCTGTAATTCCAAAGTGAATCCCAGAATCACATAGTGTCCCAATGTGGGCAGTAGAGTGGCAGAGGCTGGACTTTAGCAGATTACCTAGTCCTGAAAGGCATAATATCAGTGGCATAATATCATCCTGGAATATCTTGCACCTTATATAACGAAGCTGTGCCTTCTAAGGCTTTAGTTGAAACACAATTAGTGAAGCACATTGCTGAGCAGTATTCCTGCATCATTCTCTTTTCAGTGCTAAGACTAAGAATCAAAAGCATGAGGGAATAACAGAGCTACACAATAAGGGAAGAGCCAGAACCCACAGCTCTGCGTTTTTTTTTCTAGTTTTTTCCTCCCTGTGAAGAGATGGAATTATCTTGGACTGAAGATGTAGACCTGAATATGAGTAGAGGCTCATATGCAGTGTTAGAGCAAGATAAATGGCAAGTAAAACAGAAAAGGAAATAAATAATCAGAAAGAACAGAAGGGCAAAGGGCAGGAGATAGAGAGTTGAAGAGGCAGTGGGAGAGAAAAGAAGGAAATGAAGGGACTTTTTTTAAAAAAAAAGTTTATACTTTGAATGAAAGAGAAGTAGAGAAGCAACATTTTAAAAAAGAAAGGGATGGCAAAGAAAGAAAAGTAGTAACATACATTGAGTACTACAATAGCAAAGTGGAAAAGAGTAATTAGGGTTGAGAAAAAAGTCTAATATAATTTAAGCTAGTTATCTGATGAGAATATCTACAGAAGATGTTACATGACTCTTTGCAAAAGAGATTCTCAGTCAGAGAATCTGGGGAAGAGACCTCCCGTCTACTCCCCAGGAATCTCAGCCTCTACAACATAGCATCAGTTCAGTTCAGTTCAGTCGCTCAGTTGTGTCCAACTCTTTCTGACCCCATGGACTGCAGCACACCTGATTTCCCTCTCCATCACCAACTCCCAGAGCTTGCTCAAATGCATGTCCATTGAGTCAGTGATCCCATCCAATTTTCTCATCCTCTGTCGTCCCCTTCTCCTCCTGCCTTCAGTCTTTCCCAACATCAGGGTCTTTTCCAATGAGTCAGTTCTTTGCATTAGGTGGTCAGAGTATTGGAGCTTCAGCTTCAGCATCAGTCCTTCTGGGACTTTCAAGAGTCTTTCTCCAACACCACAGTTCAAAAGCATCAATTCTTCAGTGCTCAGCTTTCTTTACGGTCCAACTTTATGGTCCAATCGTGTATGGTCACATCCATACACGATTACTGGAAAGACCATAGCTTGACTATATGGCGCTTTGTAAAAAGTAATGTCTCTGCTTTTTAATATGCTGTCTAGGTTTGTCATAGCTTTTCTTCCAAGGAGCAAGCATCTTTTAATTTCAAGGCTGCAGTCACCATCTGCAGTGATTTTGGAGCCCAAGAAAATAAAGTCTCTCACTGTTTCCATTGCTTCCACATCTATTTGCCATGAAGTGATGGGACCGGATGCTATGGTCTTAGTTTTTGAATGCTGAGGTTTTTTTTAATGTTATTTATTTATTTATTTATTGGCTGCACTGGGTCTTCGTTGCTGCATGCAGGCTTTTTCTAGTTTTGGCAAGTGGAAAGCTACTCCCTAGTTGTGGTGCGAGGGCCTCTCACTGCCCTAGCCTCTGGGCATGGGAGCTTCAGTAGGTGGCTCCCAGGCTCCAGAGCACAGGCTCAATAGTTGAGGAGCTTGGGTTAAGTTGCTCCTTCGCATGTGGGATCTTACCAGACCAGGAACTGAACCCACGTCTCCTGCATTGTCAGGCAGACTCCCCACCACTGAACCACCAGGGAAGCCCCCTGAATGTTGAGTTTTAAGTCAACTTTTTCACTCTCCTCTTTCACTTTCATCAAGAGGCTCTTTAGTTCCTCTTCATCTTCTGCCGTAAGGGCGGTATCATCTGCATATCTGAGGTTATTGATACTTTTCCTTGAAATCTTGATTCCAGCTTGTGCTTCATCCAGCCCCGTATTTCTCATGATGTACTCTGCATACAAGTCAAATAAGCAGGGTGACAATGTACAGTTTTGATATACTCCTTTCCCAATTTGGAATCAGTCCATTGTTCCATTTCCGGTTCTAACTGTTGCTTCTTGACCTGCATATAGATTTCCCAGGAGATAGGTAAGGTGGTCTGGTATTCCAACATAGCATAGATCAGTTGTTAACATCAGATTTAGAAGCAAAGCTTCTGTTGAACCCCCTTAACATCTGTAACCTGCCTTTCCTTGAAGGGCTCCCTTCCTTCCTCCTGTCACTTCTCTCCATCCCCTTCTGGACTTTGCTGTTACTATGGCTATGGGGTGGTTGGTCTGGAGAACCTTCAGAAATGCCTTCCAACCCTCCAGGTGGACCATTCTCTACTTCTGCTGTCATATTCCTTTCTTTTTTCTTTCTATGCTGGCTCTTTTATTAGGATCTGAGGTTCAGGAACTAAGGGAAGGATAAGCAGTGGGAGCAGGGATGACTCACATGAAAACACAACTGTGTTGCTATAGCTCAGCTGTCTCTTGTTCTGGTAGAAAAAAACCTGGAGGACTTGCTTCCAAGTCCACAGAGAGGTTGCTTGGTATCAGGTATTAGTCATCATTGGGAGCAGAAGCCATGTTACAAAATAGCTGAATGTTATTTTATTCACAATCATGATGGTGAACTAAATAGTTTACCGAGCACTAAAAATAAAACCTTAAATCCTGCCCTGGAGGAGCTAGCAACCAAAAGTGGGAGCCCCAGATCCTGCCAGTTCAACATTCATCATCATTTCCTGGTACTGAGCACCGAGGTGCTTCGGTGCTGGGTACAATGCTGAACATGTGACAGTCCATCTTGGGAGGAAGGTACTGTTGTTATTATCCCCACTTTACAGATGAGGAAATGGAAGCCTGAAGATTAAATGATTTACCAAGATAGCTCAGCCTATGACAGACTGGGATTCAAATTTGCTTGGAGGCACCTGATTAGACTGCCTTCCTTCATCCCCTTTCTGCATCACCTAGAATCCATTTAATGAGTCAAGAATGACAGAAAGAGGAGAGAGGTCCCTAGAGTCATCCCATTCCCATTTCAACACTCACTTTGAGGATTCAAGCTTGGGAGCCACTCCCCTGAGCCCTTCCTCACTGTGTCACTTGTGATCCAACCTGCTTTAACCCGTCATTCTCCTACCTGCCTGAACCTGCAGATGACATGGAGGGATCCTTGGCCTTGGATTCTTGCTTCTCTTCACCACTTTCTACCAATTCATCCAGACTTAACCACATCCTGACTTAACCACCAGCAGGGCTGGTGTTACCCTCAACTAACTACACGTACCTGGGACCTTTGGGTTCCTACCTGTGCTGCTTGTCTCTTTCATAAACTGAATGACATAACCCTCCTTCCAGACCTGAAGTCCTGCTCTCTGGAAGACTCTGTGCACCTCCTATCCAAGAAGTGAAGTCTTCTTTTCAAGTATTTTCTGCCCATAGCAACAGTCCAATAAAAGCCTTTACTTGCACTTGGCTAATTCAGAATTTAAAATGGCTAGTTTTGAGAGATTATGCAAAGTTTGCAAGCAACCAGATTTGGGAATAGAAAGAGGACAGAAATGTTTTCACATTAACAGCTACTATTAATACATTTATTATGTTAATAATATATTTATTATAAATCATACTATAATATCAGTCTTTACTATCTCTAATAATAGTTTTTAACCCAGTTTGAGGTTTCCAATTATCTGAAAATAATAATAAATATTAAAATTTATAATTCAGAATTTTTTTAGGCCAACTTCCCCATTCCTCCAATCCCCCTAACCTGCCTTACCCACTCCCTCCAGGCATCCAAAATTGTACAATCTATATGAATAGGGCCAGGTATCTTATGAATACTCAGTAAATATTAACTAACTGACTGTCTAAACGAATTACTCTATTAGCCTCTGGTACAGAGCTTTTTCTGTCTCTCAAATTCAAATCATTTCCTCTCCTTTTACTAACATGGGCATTCATGCATGCAGTTCAAACAATTGTTTACTTAAGGCTGTTTTGGCCTCCTCAAATACAGTCTGGTAACGGTGCAAGACAGTATGTGAACAAGTGCTCACATGAGGGTCACAGCAGTGGGGAGATGGAAAGAACATGGGCCTTGATCACAGCAGACCTTGTTTCAAAGGCTGCCTTATCTGTTGAAACTGGAGTATTGACACCCAACTCAGGCTCATTGATAGCAGAACATTATGGGAGAGGTTATTGAATGCTGTGTGTATGTACCTCTTCGATCTTCCCTGAAACCCTATATAGGAAGGAAATGATATTTGGAGGTGTGGACCGATTTGGCCAGCCTGAAGTCTCACAGCCACTTAGTGATGGGCATTGCTAGGGTTTGAACACATTCTTAACTCTGAAACCGCACAGGTCACATGATATTCAAACCCAGCCAAAATTCAGATTGGGACTTGAACCCATGAGCTAAGACCAGAACCCATTTACTTTTCATTGAAATTGCACACCTGGCCTCAGGACTTACTGAAGCTCAGGTGTTTTATATCTCAGCTTCCTGATTGCCTCCTAGTAAGAGGCAGAGTGATAGATTTATTGAGAGAAATATACCCCACACTCCACAGACAGAATGTGGTCTGTCTCAAAAGGCTTGAGAGAGGCCCCAAAACATGGGGTTTCTCAGATGGTAAAGAATGGAATTCCAGTTGAGCTATTTCAAATCCTGAAAGATGATGCTGTGAAAGTGCTACACTTGGTATGCCAGCAAATTTGGAAAACTCAGCAGTGGCCACAGGACTGGAAAAGGTCAGTTTTCATTCCAATCCCAAAGAAAGGCAATCCCAAAGAATGTTCAAACTACCGCACAATTGTACTCATCTCACACGTGAATAAAGTAATGCTCAAAATTCTCCAAGCCGGGCTTTAGCAATACGTGAATCATGAACTTCCAGATGTTCAAGCTGGTTTTACAAAAGGCAGACGAACCAGAGATCAAATTGCCAACATCTGCTGGATCATGGGAAAAGCAAGAGAGTTCCAGGAAAACATCTATTTCTGCTTTATTGACTATGCCAAAGCCTTTGACTTTGTGGATCACAGTAAACTGTGGAAAATTCTGAAAGAGATGGGAATACCAGACCACCTGACCTGCCTCTTGAGAAATCTGTATGCAGGTCAGGAAGCAACAGTTAGAACTGGACATGGAACAACAGACTGGTTCCAAATAGGAAAAGGAGTATGTCAAGGCTGTATATTGTCACCCTGCTTATTTAACTTATATGCATAGTACATCATGCGAAATGCTGGGCTGGAAGAAGCACAGGCTGGAATCAAGATGCCGGGAGAAATATCAATAACCTCAGATATGTAGATGACACCACCCTTATGGCAGAAAGTGAAGAGGAACTCAAAAGCCTCTTGATGAAAGTGAAAGAGGAGAGTGAAAAAGTTGGCTTAAAGCTCAACATTCAGAAAACAAAGATCATGGCATCTGGTCCCATCACTTCATGGCAAATAGATGGGGAAACAGTGGAAACAGTGTCAGACTTTATTTTTTGGGGCTCCAAAATCACTGCAGATGGTGACTGCAGCCATGAAATTAAAAGACGCTTACTCCTTGGAAGGAAAGTTATGACCAACCTAGACAGCATATTGAAAAGCAGAGACATTACTTTGTCAACAAAGGTCCTTCTAGTCAAGGCTATGGTTTTTTCAGTGGTCATGTATGGATGTGAGAGTTGGACTATAAAGAAAGCTGAGCACCAAAGAATTGATGCTTTTGAACTGTGGTGTTGGAGAAGACTCTTGAGAGTCCCTTGGATTGCAAGGAGATCCAACCAGTCCATCCTAAAGGAGAGCAGTCCTGGGTGTTCATTGGAAGGACTGGTGTTGAAGCTGAAACTCCAATACTTTGGCCACTTGATGTGAATAGCTGACCCATTTGAAAAGACCCTGATGCTGGGAAAGATTGGGGGCAGGAGGAGAAGGGGACGACAGAGGATGAGATGGTTGGATGGCATAACCGACTCAATGAACATGGGTTTGGGTGGACTCCGGGAGTTGGTGATGGACAGGGAGGCCTGGCATGCCACGGTTCATGGGGTCGCAAAGAGTCGGACACGACTGAACGACTGAACTGAACTGAACTGAACTGAAAGAATCTGCCTGCAATGCAGGAGACCCAGGTTTAATCCCTGGGCCGGGAAGATCTCCTAGAGAAAGGAATGGCTACCCACTCCAGTATTCTTGCCTGGAGAATTTCATGGACAGAGGAACCTGGTGGGCTACAGTCCACATGGTTGCAAAGAGTCGGACATGACTGAGTGACTAACACACTTTAAGTTTCCCTATGCACTGGGTAATTTCATAGGCTAATGAGTGAAAGGATTATTCCAACTACTTTAGAGAAGGGGTGGGGATTTCCAAGAATTGGGTCACTGCCCACTTTTTGGCCTTTTATGGTCAGCCTTGGAATTGTCAGGGCACCTGTAGGCATGTCATTTTATTATATATGAACGAATAACAATTTATCTTAGTAAATATTCCTTTATTTCTGAAAAGTGCTATTCTTGTTTCTGCTTTAAAAAGGGAAGCCAGAGATTTGCCTCCACTCAGGTTGGCTCAAAATTCTCCAAGCTAGGTTTCAACAGTATGTGAAGCGAGAACTTCCAGATGTTTAAGTTGGATTTAGAAAAGGCAGAGCACCCATAGATCAAATTGCCAACATCTGTTGGATCACAAAAAAAGCAAGAGAATTCCAGAAAAATATCTACTTCTGTTTTATTGACTACACTAAAGTCTTTGACTGTGTGGATCACAACAAACTAGAAAATTCTTCAAGAGATGGGAATACTGCTGCTGCTGCTGCTGCTAAGTCACTTCAGTCGTGTCTGACTCTATGCGACCCCACAGACGGCAGCCCACCAGGCTCCCCTGTCCCTGGGATTCTCCAGGCAAGAACACTGGAGTGGGTTGCCATTTCCTTCTCCAATGCAGGAAAGTGAAAAGTGAAAGTAAAGTCACTCAGTTGTGTCCGACTCCCCGGGACCCCATGGACTGCAGCCTACCAGGCTCCCCCATCCATGGGATTTTCCAGGCAAGAGTACTGGAGTGGGCTAGACTACCTTATCTGCCTCCTGAAAAACCTGTATGCAGGTCAAGAAGCAACAGTTGGAACTGGACATGGAACTATGGACTGATTCCAAATTGGGAAAGGAGTACATGCAAGGAGAAATATCAATAACCGCAGATATGCAGATGACAGCACCCTTATGGAAGAAAGCTAAGAGGAATTAAAGAGATCTTGATGACAGTGAAAGAGGAGAGTGAAAAAGCTGACTTAAAACTCAACATTCAAAAACCGAAGATCATGGCATCCAGTCCAATCAGTTCAGTTCAGTCACTCAGTCATGTCCGATTCTTTGCGACCCCATGAATCACAGCATGCCAGGCCTCCCTGTCCATCACCAACTCCTGGAGTTCACGCAAACTCACTTCCATCGAGTCTGTGAGGCCATCCAGCCATCTCATCCTCTGTCGTCCCCTTCTCCTCCTGCCCCCAATCCCTCTCAGCATCAAAGTCTTTTCCAATGAGTCAATTCTTCGCATGAGGTGGCCAAAGTATTGGAGTTTCAGCTTTAGCATCCAGTCCCATCACTTCATGGCAAATAGGGAAACAATGGAAACAGTGAGAGACTTTATTTTCTTGGGCTCCAAAATCACTGCAGATGGTGACTGCAGCCTTGAAATTAAAATATGCTTGCTCCTTGAAGGAAAAGCTATGACAAATCTAGACACCATATTAAAAAGCAGAGACATTACTTCACCAACAAAGGTCCATATATAGTCAGCTATGATTTTTCCAGTAGTCATGTATGCATGTGATAGTTGGACTATAAAGAAAGCTGAGCACTGAAGAATTGATGCTTTTGAACTGTGGTGTTGGAGAAGACTCTTGAAAGTTCCTTGGACAGCAAGGAGATCAAACCAGTCAATCCTAAAGGAAATCAGTCCTGAATATGCATTGGAAGGACTGATGCTGAAGCTGAAGCTCCAATACTTTGGCCACCTAATGCAAAGAACTGACTCATTGGAAAAGATCCTGATGCTGGGAAGGACTGAAGGCAGGAGGAGAAGGGGACGAGAGAGGATGAGATGACTGGATGGCATCACCAACTCAATGGAGACAAGTTTGAGCAAGCTCCAGGAGTTGGTGATGGACAGGGAAGCCTGGTGTGCTGCAGTCCATGAGGTCACAAAGAGTCAGATAGGACAGAGTGACTGGACTGACTGACTGAGGTTGCCTCAAGGTGCGGACTGATGTGTGCTTCAGGTGTGGTGATGGCAGCTGGAGAACTAGGGGAACCAGGAGGAGCTGGGCAGATGGAGAGCGAGACGGTAGGAGGCGAGTCAGAAAGTTGTGATGACTCCTCTCGTACTGCAGGGATTCCACCACCAGTTCTTCCCAGCCAACTTTTTCAATCCCCATTTCAGGTATGGAAATATCCTAATGCTTGGAATAAAAGGAAAAGACTGGATGGAGGCATTCTAGTATGGAAAGAACGAAGTTACAAAGCTTAGTGCCAAGGATGCTAACTGTGAGCTTTGAACATTTAAGTTGCTTAACGTCTCTGGGTGTCCCTGTGTATAACAGCGACGATACACAGACCTCCCAGGGAAGCTGGGAGAACCCAGTGAAATCTTGTTCATAAAGGACCTGGCAGAGGAGGTGACTGTTGAGAATCCGGTGAAGGCTGTGACGCTCGGGCTGCAGCCTTAGTTAGTGACAGATTTGGCTTTATCTGAATCCTACCCAAAACACAGTTGGGCTATGCTCATCCTCCCAAGAAAATGTGAAAGGATGGTAACTCTAATAGCCACTAAAACTAACTAAAGTTACTCCATTTGGGAGAGGAAAAAAGAACTGCAAAAAACTCCAGTATCAGGAGGGTAAAAATGAAAAAGAACACATTAGACAAAAAAAATAAAAAATACATTGTGAATCTAGGAAAAGAAAATCTAGAGTAGCTCACTAGAAGGTCTAAATTTATCTGTTTAAAAAAAAAAACTGTTTGAGGTGGGAAAAAATTGCTGACTATTCATGTAAGATGCTTATAATACAAATAGAAGTTTGAAAAAAAAAATGTTCTGGTGAAAATAAGGTTAAAAAAGGAAATTCCACAAATGACTCTCAACATTTTTTTAGTTGTGGCAAAATACACATAAACCATTGTAATCACTTTAAAGTATACAGTTCAGTCCTATTAAGTACATTGACATTGTTAGGCAACCATCATCACCATCCATCTCTAGAACTCTTCATCTTGCAAAACTGAAACTCTATACCAATTAAACAATACTCCCTGTTTGCCTCACCTCCAGCCCCTGGAAACCACTGTTCTACTCTCTGTCTCTATGGATTTGACTACTTTAGGTACTTCATATAAGTATGAAAGTGAAAGTGAAGCCACTCAGTCGTGTCCAACTCTTTGCGACTCCGTGGACTGTAGCCTGCCAGGCTCCTCCGTCCATGGGATTCTCCAGGCAAGAATACTGGAGTGGGTTGCCATCTCCTTCTCCAGGGGATCTTCCCAACCCAGGGATCGAACCCAGGTCTCCCACATTGCAGGCAGACACTTTAACCTCTGAGCCACCAGGGAAGCCTCATATAATTATAATTATACCATATTTGTCCTCTTGCGCCTGACTTATTTCGCTTAGCATAATGGACTCTCAACTTTTAAACTACATATATTCCAAAGTCATCTTGAAAGTGATTGAAATTTCCATATGGAAGAAGAATGAAGATGACTCTTCCCAGACCTGGAGGAAGAAGTGAATGCAGGTAAGGATGTGGACCCAGTGAAGCCCCAAATGCAGTTTTAGGGGTCAGGGGCTTCTGTCCCTTTCTTGAATTCCTTTGTGTTGCCACAACATAAGAGTTCAGAGCGGGTGTTGGCCTCACAGCATTTCCCTTTGTGTTTTCTGTAGGGTCCATCCCATTATTACCCTCTCCCAGGATGTTCACTATAGCTCATAATAAACAGGCAGATGGTCAGTTAGACTGTTCATTGTACTTACAACTTACCTTGTAGCAGACACAGTCAACAGTTTAAAGTGGCTAGCTTTAAAGAGGATACGGTAGGTGGCAACATAGTCATATCCCATCATCTCTACTCCTTTCTTTCCCAGATTATGAAATAGCTGTACAATTTGGATGGGCTGACACTTCAGCTCCTGAAATGAACTTTGATTGGGTTAAATGAATCAGTAAAGCCCCTCACACTGGCCATGGTGACTGGCTTGGAAATGGGCCCATGCCTAATTCCAACTATCAAAACAAGTTCACTGTAGGCGAATTAGGAAGCACAAAGTCTCAGACATCCTACATCAGTCTCAGTATGAAGACAATGGACATGAGAGTCCTTGATAATAGGGCTCAGGCTCTGGATCAATCCATCCAGAGAGGCCACGAAGTTGGAGCACCTGTGGTGGGGTTAATGCCCTCATAGGAAAAGATAGCAGAAAGACTCTCTTGCTCTCACTGCCATGTGAGGACGTGTGTGACAAGACTGCTGTCTGTAAGCCAGGAAGAGAACCTCACCAGAACCTAGCCATGGCAGCTCCATGCCTCTGAAACAATTCACGAACAAGCTGCCTCTGGGGGGCTCTGAGGGTGGCAACATCACCTAAATAAATGAAGATGACAAAGAAGAACAAGGAGGAGGAGAAAAGAAAGGGTGAAGAAAAGCATGTTGAAGAGCAACACTTCTCCCTCATTTCCACCAGAACAGCAGAGAACAATGGAAGCATACCATCAGAAGGCCTGGCGGCATGGCCAGAAAAAGGATGCCAGTCAGTATCTTTGAAAACTTACATTTTATTGTATTTTATTGTAAAAAGTCATGCAAATTCTGTGTTCTACTTCATAATGTGCCTTTACTCTGTTTATATCAAAATGTTTCCCTAAAAGTGACATTTTATACCTTTTTTATTTCCACACTGCAAGGCTTGCCAGATCTTATTTTCCCGACCAGGGATTGAAACCATACCCCCTGCAGTGGAAGTGTGGAGTCCTAACCACTGGACTTCCAGGGAATTCCCTAAACCAAGTATTTGAAATGATCTCTTGGCCCTGCCCTACCTATCTTGGCATGCTTCCACCCCAATGTGAGTACCATAACTTTCTTCAGAAAGAGCGCTGGATTCAGTTTTAAAATCTGGGTTCTTTTTCCGATTCCATCCCTTCACAGCCATGTGAGCTTGCAAAATCCCCCACCTACTTTAAGCTTCTCTTTCCTCATGAATAAAAGAAAAGATGACATCTCTTTTGCCTTTCTCACAGAGATGTCAAGCTCCAAGGGGTTAATGTGAGAAAGACTTGGGAGACCAGGAAATTCTGACCAGTAGCCCTAACTGTATTATTCCAAGACCATTTTGGAAGTTTCCCCAGCCCAGACTAATCCATTCTTGGATAAAACTTTCTGATACCTTTTGGTCCAATCCTTGCATTTGTGCTGAGGAGTACAGGATACAAAAAGAATGAGGAGGAGTTATTTATAAATAGCTTTCAAGAGGATGGGAGAAAAGTCAAATCTTATTTTCATGTGACTCTATATCTCTTGGTTCCCCTCATTTTTGTATCTTCCATCTTTAACATGAGATCTCAAGCTTCCCTACTCAGAGGAGTTCTGAGCCTATATTCCTTGTTCTTGCTTTATGAACAAATCACCTCGGATTCAGAGTAGGGCAAGAAAGACAAGTTGGTTTCATTTTCAGCACCAGCTCTGACCCATTGGTTGCTTGGAACACTGTATTAAGAGACCACTCAGTGGGAAAGAAGGTAGAGATAGATTAGAGATGTCTGCCACAGGCACAGAAAGTGAGAACAACATGTGTACCATCACTGGCCACCATGGCTTAGAGGCTCAAGATGAGTAAACTCAAAATATGCAGCAACTGTTGAAAGCTGGAAGGCTTTCAGAAAAATCTCAACTGTGAGGGCTTTCATCCTCTGGAGCACTTACAACGTCAGTAATATTGGCTTATGTCTCTTATTTTTAATAATAAGAAAGGCCAACTCCTTATCTGTGGAAGAATTAAATAGGTTAACTACATGTCAAGTTTCCTTCCTTTTGGATAGACGAGTATCAACTCCATTCTCTAACCCAGGGTGTACTATGCTAGTTACTACATTCACTGAAATCATAGAAAGTTCAGGGATGTCATTGGTCAACCTGACAGTCCAGCACTGAGCCCAGGAGCAACTGTGAACATAAATATGGACTGAAAACCAAGATAAGAGACTAACTGAAGAGAACAACAACAACAGCAATAACACACACACACACACACACAAGAATCATGGGAATTAAGAGGTGAGAATCACTGTTCAAATGAAACCTGGTATCAGTCTTAATGTAACTGCTTCAAATGTGCTCAGTTGCTCAGTTGTATCTGACTGTTTTGTGACCCCATGGACTGTAGCCCACCAGGCTCCTCTGTCCATGGGATTTCCCAGGCAAGAATACTGGAGTGGGTTGCCATTTCCTACTCCAGGAGATCTTCTTGACCCAGGGATCAAACCCACATCTCCTGTGTTGCAGGCAGATTCTTTACCGCTAAGCCACCAGGAAGCGACTGGGGAAGTCCAAACCGCTTCAAATCCTATCCCGTATTTCTGAGAACTCTAGGGGCTTCAGATTTGGATGAGCACTCCATGAGTTTATTTCAAAATACTTATTTCTATTTTAGTATGTGTTACTTGAGACTTTAAAAAAAATAACAAACAGCTTCCATTAAGTAGTTAAGTATCTTTTTGTTGTAGAATTCTAAGGGGTTTAGCACTGTGTACATGCACAGCATTTAAGCTTTTAGGAATTTATTTTACTACTTTGGTGCTTTCAGTTTGCTTGAAAGCAGGCCCTTTTGCGTTAAAAGCCCTGTTGGGGCTTAAAAGCTGTCAGTTTGCCTTTATCTGCTCTTTAGACGACTAGACTTTCTGGCTGAGTAGAGTATGTTTGGTTAGTTTTGGTCTTGTTTTACGCTATAAGAAGCTACACAACAACAATAAGAGATGTAGTAATTAAATATTTTTGGAATTTCTTATTTTATTTTTCTGGGTTTCTTTGGGGCCCACTGTTTACTTCCATGTTACAAGCTTCCTTTGCAAATGAATTCTTGCATTTTAAGTAATTAGCCATTGAGGAAGGGATTGTGAGATGGGTCACATTTCAGAGAAAACCCACAGTGGAGGGTAACATGCTGGTGTTGGGTGGCTGTGGGGGAGATGAGCACAGAGAAGACACAGGCCCCTGGGTCTTGATCAAAGCCATGGAGAGGTGGTTTTTGTAAACAGGGGTCTCTCTAGTGGTACTTGCCTGCTCCCCTCTTCCTTTTCCTCATTCTCTTAAGTTTTTCCTCCCTCTCTCCTTTCCCTTCGCCTTTGTGTTTCTCACCTATCCTTTTCTTTTCTAATTACCCTTCCATTCTCCTGCTTTTTCTTGCCTCCTCCTTTCTCTCTGCCCCATCCCCCCATTTTTGTCCTAGCTGCCATCCTCTGCTTTTCCTGTGAAGACCATGCTTCACTACGGCATCAGACTGGATTTCCTAAAGTGTGTTCCACCAAACACCAGGTCCATGAGATACTCTGTGGAAAGTTAAAAAAGATGGGAAGATGGGGTGGAGGGCAAAGCTGGATCTGTAGTTCAATTGCAAAATGTCTCCCCCTAAAGCTTCAGCAACCCCATTAGCATTTAATAGGCTCTGAGAAATCCTGCTGTGAAGAAACTGGTCTAAGCTGGTTTATCCCACTGTTCCCCAAATTTCCTTGACCTCAGTGTCTTTTCCCTTCAAATAAATGAATCTCACTGAGAATACATTTGGGGAACCCCATGGTAGAGCCTCTCTTCTTGGCTCACCTTGGGGCTTTAGAGCGTCGACTTCCTCTACTCATACCTGATGTTAAGGCACCTTCTCACTGGTCTGAACTTTTCTGAAGGTCATCACCGACAGGGGCTCCTCTTCTGTCTGTACTCTTTGCTGCCCAGCATGGCAAAAAAAGATATGCTGCAAAAACAGACTCAGAAATGCAAAACTTTTTTTTTTTTAACTTTACAATATTGTATTGGTTTTGCCAAATATCGAAATGAATCCGCCACAGGTATACATGTGTTCCCCATCCTGAACCCTCCTCCCTCCTCCTTCCCCATACCATCCCTCTGGGTCGTCCCAGTGCACCAGCCCCAAGCATCCAGTATCATGCATCGAATCTGGACTGGCGACTCATTCCATATATGATATTATACGTATTTCAATGCCATTCTCCCAAATCATCCCACCCTCTCCCTCTCCCACAGAGTCCAAAAGACTGTGCAAAACTTTTATATTGCTCACCTCTCCTGTTAAATGTTTGTTTCAGTTCAGTCGCTCAGTCGTGTCCAACTCTTTGCGACCCCATGAACCGCAGCACGCCTAGGCCTCCCTGTCCATAACCAACTCGTTTCTGGTTCTTTTTTCTTTATTTGTCTAACAAGTTGCCAAACATTGTTTTGGGGGATTCCCTGGTGGCTCAGCAGTAAAGAATCTACCTGCGAATGTAGGAGACATGGGTTCGATCCCTGATCCGGGAAGATCCCACATGCCACAGAGCAACTAAGCCTGCGTGCCGCAACTCCTGAGCCCATGCTCTAGAGCCTGTGAGCTGCAACTGCTGAAGCTTTTGCACCCTAGAGCCCGCGCTCCGCAACAAGAGAAGCCCCCACTCACGACAACTACAGAAAAACCCACACAGCTACGAAGACCTAGCACAGCCAAAAATAAATAAATAAATAATGTTTTTGAAGAATAATATACAGAATGGCAGAGGGTCAAGCAGGAAAACATTTTGGTTTCTTGCCGATGGCAATGTAAGTTGGTATAATCATTCGAGAGGACAATTTGACAATATGTGGCCAAGGTCTTAGAAGTCTACTTTTGGGACTTTATCCTAAGAAAATAACTAAGGACATAAGCAAAGATTTAGCTACAAGAATTTTACTTTATTTATTTTTTTTACTGAAGTGTTGTTTATAATAGAAAAAAAAAAAAAAACTTGGAAACAACCTTAATATCCAACAGTGGGAGACTGGTTGAGCATAGATGGCTCATATGGTAAAGAATCTGCCGGCAAAGGAGACCCAAGTTCAATCCCTGGGTTGGGAAGATCTCTTGGAGAAGGGAATGGCAACCCACTCCAGTATTCTTGCTGAAGAATTCCACGGACAGAGGAGTCTGGCGGGCTACAGTCCATGGGGTCCCAAAAAGTTGGAAATGATTGAGTGATTAACACTCATTATCATTATAGTCACTCAGTCGTGTCTGACTCTTTGTGACCCCATGGACTAGAGCCCACCAAGGTATTCTGTCCATGGAATTCTCCAGGCAAGAATACTGGAGTGGGTTGCCATTCCCTTCTCCAAGGGATCTTCCAGACCCTGGGATCAGACGTGGGTCTCCTGCATTGCAGGCAGATTCTTTAACATCTGAACCACCAGAAAGATCCCAGTAGAGTATACTGTGACAAATTCATGTGATGGAGTTTTATGTAGCCCTTACAAGTAGAGATTTAGGAGAGTATTTACTGACATACAGTAGATGCCCAAGATCAATTCTGTGTTAAAAAAAACATATGCATTACCGTGTACATTTTTAAAACTGACATTCACCAAGTGTTATACATACATGTAAATATGTAAAAGCAAGAAAGAACAGTCATCAAAATTTAGCAGTAATTGTCTCTTACTAGGTAGTAGTATTTTGGCAGCTTCTTGTTTATCTGTGCCTTCCGACTTTTATGTAAAGAGCATGTGCCTTTTGTATAGCGAAAGAAATTGATAGGTTAGAAAAATTAACAAAAGTGGCTGGTGATCCCATACAAGTTTTGTTAGCATTTGAATTCCCAGCTGACTCCAAATAGGGTCCTGTCAAAACCAACTGGGACTTTTCTGTCTCCTGGGGGGTAAGTGCTCCATGAGGAAGGTCAAAGAGAATGTCAGCCTTCCTTCTGCTATCTGGGGAAATCTGGATATCAGAGCCAGCTTCGATGTTGTGATGCTACAGTTTACTGGAGGGGAAAAAAGATCAACACACCCCACCATCTATTTATTTAATATTAAAAATAATATTTCACTGAGTTTGGTTGGCGTCAACTGGAGCAGTTACTCATACAGGAATTCAAACAAAAGCACCACTGGCCTTGAGCCAGAGGGCTGGTGCCGGGTGGTCCATGTCCGTCCTTAGCTCAGAGTAGCTCCTAGGCTGCTTTCGGACCTGCTTTGGGTTAAGAAGATGATGTATTCATTTATTTATTAGAAATGTTTTAACAGGAAATGCTAATAGTTTGCATTTAGGGAGAACTACCCTGAAGACAGCTGGAGGAATCCAGCAGACATGGTTGGGGAGGAGATTGCTACACTCAGCCTTGGAGTCAGATCACGGCCTGTTGTAAAAGTCTATACTGGGGCACAGCACGCCAAGTTAGCCTGAAAGATCCTGGTTACTTTGCTTCAGGACAGAAGGGGAAGAGCAGGGCAGTTCTTTCAGCTTCCCTGTTTCCCTTCTCTGTTGCCATTTGTTTCTTAGGAACCTGGAGGTGTGTTTTTGATGTGGGCGTGAACACAGATGTTGGCTCTGCTGGGAATGAACAGGCCCTGTGTACACAAACATCCAGGTGGGAGTGGGTGAGCCGAGGTATAAGCAAGTACATGTGTAACTCAAACCCATTTTTAGTGTGACTGCGGCTGGCAGAGTCATGTGTGAGTTCAGGGGTTGCATGTGCACATCTTTTCAGCATATGAGGACGCATGAAAGTCAAGTGTTTCAAGGGGATTTCAGGCGTGTCCTCAAGCTCCAGAGTGCATTCCAATGCTGGGTCATATTCATGGCTAACTTTGTGGAGCCCAGAGGAAAAAAATGAAAGACAGGGGGAGTACAAATCAAGCCTGAATGAATGAATGTATGTATGAGAGGAATATGAGCAGGTTTGTGTATCTTTAAAAATCCTGTTCCAGCGGGTTTAAAAGACCAGAGGACTTCATTTGTGACAAGAGGGTGTAATTACAGTGCCGTGGGGAGTGGGGTCCAACGTGACCCAGTCTGGCACGACAACAGGGCTGTTCCTGTGTTTCCAGATAACAATAGAGGTGAAGCCTAACCCTGGAAACCAGTCAAGATCCGCAGAGATAAACCTCAGGCAGCAAGAATACTGTCAATGAAAAGAAACTGACCTTTCGCCTTCTGGAGTCACAGAATTCCCACAAATGCTGTGTCCTCATCAGTTTGGCAGCCTTGCCACCACGGCCCCAGACTGCAACGCCAGTACATGAAAAGCAAGGAAGGGGCTGTGCTAGAAGTCAGAGCTTCTCTACCTCCAGAACCTCAAAATACAGGATCCTCTCACCCCATTTTCTCCTGGAGGTTAACCTTCTTCCCAGGCTCACAAAGTTCTGAGAGAGCCCCTTAAAGGGCTTTTCTCTGACAGGGTGGTCTGGTCTGCTAGTGCTGAAGAGACATCAGGTGAGCCTTTAAGCCGTCAGGAAGGCGTTCTAAAATCTGAATGAACAGACTCTGGAAGGACTGTGCAGCCTTGGGAGTCTCAGGACAAGGGTAGTGGAGCACTTGGGCTGGGATGGGGAGTAGTGGGTGAGAGACGACAAGGGAAAGGGGTTTGTGTCTAAGGCTATGAGGGTAAGTACAAGAATTGGAAATTTATTAAATTTCTTGGTTAAGGTCACACAATTAATTAATTGCTTTGAGCCCCAGGTTCCTTAGCAAAATGAGAATGTTAGAGTTTCTGTTTTTTTAAATCCAATAAACTAGGACTTTATTCCTTAACAACTGCTTTCCTTCACAACCCTAAAGATCATTAAGCATCACATAAGCCACTAGAACAAAGGTTTTCAACCTTGGCTGCACATGGACTTGCTGGGGAAGGTGTTGACAATGTTAACGCATGAATTTCACCTCCAGAGCTTCTGATGGAATGTATCTGGGTGAGGCCTGGACACTGGGACCACTCTCTCTTTTCTTAAACCTTCTTGTCAGCACTTATCCTGAAATGTAGGTATTTTCTGAGGTTCTGTCCTTAACTCTCATCTTTCTCTATATTTTCTCTATATTTCTCTTCTCATTCATTCCCACATCTTCAAGTATCATTTCTTTGAGGATGATACCCAAATCCACTTAAGTTCCCATCTATTTATCCCACTTTCTTTTGCCTACCTACTCCTGGAATGATGCTGCACCTGTAACACATGCTCAGCTCCAGACTCAACATCTTGCCCCCAAAGGCCTTCCATTCCTTGGTCTCCCTGTTTCTATAATGATACACCTCCCACTATTCTATCACCAAGACTTGAAGTGTTAATGTTATCTCTGGTGATTTAAAAAATGTATTAATGTGAGTGTTAATACATAACTTCTCTGCCATAACATAAACCTCTCTATTGCGCACCCTATTGTGTAAAAAAAAAAAACAACAATGATGATGGTGGTACCAATGACTAATATTTGTATTGAGCTCATTGTATCCAGGCACTAATATAAGAGCTTTGCACATATTATTTCATTTAAGTCTTGCAACAACCCTATAAGGTAGTACTGTGGGAACTAAGGAAGGGTAAAATGACTTCCTCCGGTTCAATCCCTAGGTTGGGAAGATCCCCTGGAGGAGGGCATGGCAACCCACTCCAGTATTCTTGCCTGGAGAATCCCATGGACAGAGGAGTCTGGCGGGCTATGGTCCATAGGGTCACAAAGAGTTGGACATGACTGAAGGGACTAAGCACAGCACAAAGTGACTTTCCCAAAGTTACACGGCTATAATTGTCAGCAATAGGATCTGAATCCAGGCCTCAGAATCTATATTATTTCTATAGTGTGCTTAAATTTTAATACTTCAATATATGCCTAAATATATCCCTGTCGTGCCTCTATGTCTAGAGGCAGTTTTCATTTGTTACTGCTCCATGTTTTGCACCTCCCCCTGTTCAACATTTTCAAATAAATGCTTGTGCTTTACTATCGTCAGATTTACACAGTCACTTAACAATTCCCACTGGTATCCAAATAGAAGACATCAGCATGTACACGACCAGGATTCTGACTTACAGAGGTCCACTTTAGGTTGAAGTCTTCAGGGACACTTAATCTAAGAGCAGGGAGCGTATGTTTATAAATCTTACCTTTGAGTTTCATCTTCTTCCTCATAATGTCTTTGACATGTCAGCTGTAAAGCAAACCACAGAATGGCCATACTTGAGTGAGGTGAAGATTTAATGCGGCTGCTCTAGTTCAAGTGGCTGTACCTAGGACTACAGTTGTGTTTTGCTGGTCATTGTGAAATACACACACAGTGATTTAACACAGCTTGGTTTATATTCAGATGCAGCTCTGCTCTAACATTGCAGAGAGTAGTGAGTTTGCTTTTAAAAAAGAACAGGGCAATTCACTTGGTCAGGAACAGTTTTCAGGTGAAGAAAACCATAGTTCTATCTTAGAAATACATAAGCCAATTATTTTTAATTCCACAAAATACATTTAAAAAAAAAAACTTTTTAGGATAAAAGCACGCTTTAAATTTTAAATGCAAACTATTGGCCAAGATTAAGGACTGATTTCCTCTCCAACCTGAAACAACCCCCTAAATTGACAAAATGCCTGAAACAGTGGTTTGAAAGGCATGAGATAGCAGGCAAAGAAGGATAATGATTCCTGAAAGATGTGAGACAAATGAAGGGAGCACTATAATTGTCCCAGCTTATTGCCTGGAGAGAGTTTCCAGGCCATAGCACAGAGAGAGGGCACCCAGGCAAAGCCAGGTAAACTCAGCGAGCTGAGAATACAAAGCTGAGAGTCTGAGAAGACCAGGCAGCTGGAATTCTCAGGAGAGAACTGCACAGAAAGAGGAAGTTTTAGAGGTGTGCAGAAGGTTTCCATGTGAGTATTCAGCTGAGGACTGATCAGCACATACATAAAAGGAGAAACCATCTGAGGCCAGAGAATCATCTCAAAAGGTTAGAGGTAATTGACGTGCACACAGGGCTGAGACGAGTATCTGTTCTCACCAGCAAGACCTGAAAACTTCAAGATGCACGGTTGGGGGTGGGGGTCGGGATAAGAGTACACAGAAGGATACTGCCTCTGTAGTAAAAACTAATTAGTCCTGGACTGAACTGAACTGCCCCCGAACTACCTAACAAATCTTAAAAACAAGACCCAAATGCCTTAAACTGTTCTCAAGTGATTTAATAAAATCCTAGAACACAGCTCCAGGCACATGGGAAGGACAACAGTGTGGTCTGGTTAGATAGCATCACTGATTGAATGGACATGAATTTGAGCAAACTCCAGGAGATAGTGAAGGACTGAGGAGCCTGGTATGCTGTAGTCCATGGGGTCGCAAAGAGTTGGACACAACTTGGAGACTGAGCAACAACAACAATATGGTCTGGACTACCAGAACTAATGAGTTTAGCAAGGTTGCATGATACTAGATCAATATGCAAAAATTAATGGTATTTCTACATACTGCAATTAGAAATTAAAATTAAATAAAAATACTATTTATAAGGGTGTCAAAAGATATAAAATGTTTAGCTATAAATGTGACAACAGATACAAAATAACTATACTCTGCAAATTACAAAGCAATGTTGACAGACATTAAAGATGTAGACTGTGTCCTCAACAAATGATAGTGAAAAAAATGAATCTCTATATATTAGTACAAAAAATGGACCACAGGTTTAAATGTAAAACCTAAAACTATAAAAAATTTATAGAAGAAAACATAGGAGAAAACCTCTGTGACTCTGGGTTAGGTAAAGATTTATTAGACACAAACCCATAAGTACATTCTGTATGAAACCAAATTGATAAATTGGACTTTATCAAAATTTAAAACTTCTGCTCTTTGAAAGATGTTGCTGAGAGAATGAAAAGATAATGATGATTGAAAGGAAATATTTGCAAATCATATATATGATAAAAAATACTTATATTCAGAATAAAAAACTCTCAAAACTTAATAATAAGGAAAAACCAATAATAAATTAACCCATACAATAAGAAAATGGCAAAAAAATTTAACAGACACTTCACCACAAGGACATAAAGATGACAAATAAGCATATGAAAAGATGCTTAACCTCATTAGACATTAAGGAAATACAAATTAAAGCCACACTGAAATACTACCATATATCTATTAGAATAGTTAAAATTGAAATATAGATGATATTAAGGGTTGGTGAAAACATGGAGAAATTAGAACTGTTGTCCACTGTTGAGTCCAACCACTTTAGAAGATGGTTTGGTAGTTTTTTAAAAAATAAAACATAACTCTCACATGATCCAGCAATTTTGCTCCTAGATGTTTATTTACCCCAAGGAAATGAAAGCATATTCCTTACAAAGACTTGTACATGAATGGTCATAAGAAGGCTTATTTGTAAAAACCAAAGAGGTGGTCCCTGGACCAGCACGATCAACATCACCTGGGAACTTGTTAGACGTGCAAATTCTCATACTCCACCCCAAAACTACTGAGGTGATTTACCATTTTCCATGTGGAATGGGAATTGTTCAGCATTATGAGATTATCAAACCCTTTAGGTAATCCTGATGCAAACTAAAGTGTAATAACCACATTCTCCCAACCCCACCCCATCCTTACCTCAGATGATGCTGGTACCCCAACCACACTTTGGGAAGACTACTTCAGAACAATCCTTCTCAAACTTCAGTGTGCATAGGAATCACTGGCGATCTTGCGCAAATACCGATTCTAACTCAGTGGGTCTGGGAGGGTGGGGTCTAGAGAGGCTGCATTTCTAATAAGCTCCCAGATAATACTGATTCTGCTTGCCCTGGGAATTCTGGTGAAGATTACCCTTGAAAATGCCCCAATTTCTTAAAAGCAAAGTTCATTTGGCTACCTCAGTTCTTCTTTACCACTGTGCCACCTGGGAAGACCTGAGCCAGAGTGTAGAATCACTAGCTAGCTGCTAGCTTACATGCACCCCTAGACTGCCCCCTCTTATATTCATTCAACGAATACTGATAAACGATACAGTATTTCCCATGTTCTGAGCTACTGTGCTGGGGATACCAAGATGAGTAAGCCATGGCCTTCAGGAAGTTAAAAGTGGTGGGAGAGACAGAGAAATCTATACAGTTTCATTCCTATGATAACTGCTGCAACAGAGGTGCTTCATTCAGCAGATATATATTAAGAATTTACAAGTTTTAGGCACTAGGAATGTTACAGTGAGCAAGACAGACACAATCTTTCCCTTAATAGAGCTTATATCCGAAGGGAACACCAAGTCACAGGGACACAGAAGAGCAGCCCCTAATTCAAACTGAGAATCATCAGGAAAGGACTCCCTAAGGTTCTGAAGCTTCCACTGTACTGAAAACCTCATACTATCCAGGCCCAAGAAGAGGGGAGGGACTTCCCAAGTGGTGCCTGTGGTAAAGAACCCGCCTGCCAATGCAGAAGTCTTAAGAGATGCAAGTTCAATTACTGGGTCAGGAAGATCCCCTGGAGGAGGGCCTAAGCAACCCACTCCAGTATTCTTGCCTGGAGAACCTAATGGACAGAGGAGCCTGCGGGCTACGGTCAACAGGCTCGCAAAGAGTCAGACACGACTGAAGCGACTGAGCACGCACGCAAGAAAGAGGAGAGTATTCCCTGCTGAAAAGACAGCATGAGCAAAGGCCCCGAGGTATGAAAAAGCATGGCACAACCAGAGAACTGGCAGTACCACAGCCAGGAGGGCCTCTCAAAAGCCCAGACCTTAAGGTTTGTCTAATGGCTTCTCCTTCCTCTATCTTCATTCTTAAGGCCGCCTCTCCCCTTCCACTTAATCACACTCCTCAAGATTCCGACATACACCGTTCTCTTCCAGCTCACTCTATCAAGCCAGGACGCCACTATTCTGACTCCGTTTATAAGAGAGTTTCAGGCGAAAACCTTTTTCTTCCTCTCTTTTGATTCTGAGACCCCGCTTCCCAGACGCACCCCGTTTCCACTTTTCTGTTCCCACCACCAGAAAAGGCCTCCAGGTGGCGCCCTTTCGCCCAATTCTGCTTTTGTCAGGCACACCCATTTTCCCACCTAACTTCCTTTCCTCTGAATTTCCTCCCCACAAACCCAGGGCTGGGACTTTAATCTGAGAAAGAGGATCACAGGCAGCATTTTCAATATACAAACTAGTTGGGTTGTTCAGTTTGCGCCTCGCCCTTAGTTCAAGCCGCGCAGGGTTCATTCTTAGCTCCCTCCTGTCTTCACCTTCCTTTCTGGCCCATTGTGCTCCTAAAACTTCCCAACTCCACCCACCTCGAGTTGGATGGTCTTCATTCTTGGTGAAGGCTTTTCTTTTCACCCAGACAATGCGTGCTCAAAGAATTGTTCCCCCAGGTGATTTGACATCTGGACATGGAACGAAGGTAAATTTTTTTTTATTTATTTATTTATTTATTTTTATTTTTTTATTGAAGGATAATTGCTTTACAGAATTTTGTTGTTTTCTGTCAAACCTCAACATGAATCAGCCATAGGTATACATATATCCCCTCCCATTTGAGCCTCCCTCCCATCTCCCTCCCCATCCCACCCCTCTAGGTTGATACAGAGCCCCTGTTAGAGTTCCCAGAGCCATATAGCAAATTCCTGTTGGCTATCTATTTTGCATATGGTAATGTAAGTAAAAGAGTGGGGGGTGGGAATCCGAGATCCAGCATGCCAGTCCCCATCCCCTGCTCTTAGCCTGAGAACCAAAAGAATGTTTCCCTCCAGTAGAGGCTGCTCCCAAGAAGCAAACTGCGGGGACTACTCTGGTGGTTCAGTGGCTACGATGCTGCCCTCCCAGTGCAGGAGGTCGGGGGATATGATCCCTGGTCAGGGAACTAGTTATCCCACAGGCCACAACGAAGGATCACCATGCCACAACCAAGATTCCACATGCTGCAACTAACACCTGGAGTGGTCAAATAAATAAATATTAAAACAAGCAAACAGACAAGCTGCTGATGGAGTAACCACTTGAACCTGTTTTAACCATCACAACAATCCTGGCAATTGCCCCCCACCCCAAACAGTTCCCCTCCCCACCAGTTTTCCAGTCCTGCTTAACGCGGAGGTGGGAAAATAGACCTCAGCAGAAAGGTAGTGAGGGATTGTTATGTTCCTGAGAGCAGAACCCATGCATAAATCATTTTGGTAAACCGTGTTGTACCTAGCACAGTGCCTTATCTAGTCCAGGGGGATTACTCTGTAACAGACACAAATACAGCAAAAAAATACAATGGATTCCAGCCTATTTGGAGAATGGAAGCTGCAGCAGTAGAAGGCTAATTCCAGGGTTTACCCTAAAGTCCACAGAGATAGTCACTGCTTCCCAGTTTATTTCCACTTACTATGTCTGGGTGGAGAAGGTGATTCAGTTGTCCTATCAGACATTTATTGAGCATATGCTGCCTCTTGGTGTTGTGACCCTATAACTGGATGGAAATTCTCATAGGGCCAATCAGACATAAGGACTTATCCTGCTAATGACATAAACAACGCTTCTAATGATCTCTTCCTTAGTGCACTTGTCCACTCGGGAATAACCAAACTGCAGGGCAGTTGTCAGCGATTGAAGATAGCTGTCAATTTCTTGCTACTTATCCTGTTGTGATGTGGAGTCTGATTCCTCTTTCCTTGAATCTGGCTGTCCTGAATAACTTGCTTGACTGATAGAATGTGATGGAAGGGAAGTTCTGGGACTTTCAAGACTACATTATAAGAAGCTTCCACCCAGACCTCTTGGAACAATTGCTCTGGAGTAAGCTGCTACCACCAGAAATCTGATGAAGCTGGAACTAGGAAAGACCATATGGAGAGAGATGCTTTACCAGCCCAGCTTCACATGAGTGAAGAAACCTTCAGATGACTCTAGACTCAGCTGTCATCTGATAGTCACTGAATGAAGGACTTCTGGTGAGAACCACCCAACTAGGCTCATCAGCCCCTAGAAACATCATAGTATGTGTGTTAGTTGCTCAGTCATGTCCAACTCTTTGCAATCCCATGGACTATAACCTGCCAGGCTCCTCTATCCATGGAATTCTCCTGGCAAGAATTCCCTTCTCCAGGGGATCCTCCCAACCCAGGGATCAAACCCAGGTCTCCTGCATTACAGGCAGATTCTTTACCAACAGAGCCACCAGGGGAGCTAGATCCATCATAGATAATAAAGTGTTTGCTCTTAGATACTACATTAAAATCAAACAACTATGTTTAGGTAAGATATTATCATCGGGGAAACTGAGTGAAGTGTATACAGGAAATCTCTGTAGTATTTTGCAACTACTTGTGAATCCTAAATTACTTTTTTTAATTATTAAAATAGAAAATACTAGTGCCTTGATCTGGAGAAGATCTATTTTGAAAGAGCTAAAGACAGCTGCAGATTTTCCCTGAACCATGTTCTAGTTACTAACAATGCCAGCGCTGGCTGCAGCCAACAGGTGTGTGTAACTACAGCCCTAAGTACATTTACCAGCTTTGAAAGCTCGGGGGGAAGGCTCTGACCTCCCCCAATGCCAGTGACTCAGCCTCAATCCTAATGTTTCAGTCATCACATTTGGGTCTCCTCCTGGGGAAACACCCAGTTCTTCCTTTTGTCTAGTGAGGAAAGAGACTTCGTTAGCTGTTCATTATTCTAAGTCTGACATAATGATATGAATAGACACGAACTGTCATCCAGCCAAAGGAGGGAGATTTTCTTTGCTAGTGTTTTTTTAAATACCTCTTTTCTTTGGTTCAAAAAATTTCTTGTAACAAACAAGTGAATTCATGTCCTCATTCTGCAGTGCTTTAGAGACATTCCCCCCTTCTCTAGCTCTCAAGGAGACCATACCCCTCTCAGAGTCAGTTTTCTCACCTCTGAACTGGGCACTGTTGGCAAACAGAAGCGTGAGAGGCAAAAGACTGTAGTGGAAAAGCTTTGGACTTTAAGGACCTGGGCTGACATCGCAGTTTGGCCATTTGCAATATGGCCTTGGAATAGTTTTCCATTCTCTCTCTGAGGGGACAAGAAAATTCTTCTTACCAACTTCAGAGGCTTGTGAAAACCTCAAGTGAATGCAGGGCTTTGTCAACCAGTGGACCGATGAAGGCTATTATTATCACATACCATTGTGTCGTTGGAGGTCAGAGAAGGAAGAGGGAACTGGGCAGGAGCTGTCAGGGAGGACTTGATGGAGGACATTGGTCTGAAGTGGACCTTGGAGGAAGGAAAGGATTGGGAAAGGCAGAAAAGGCATTCCTCCCAAGAGGAACTGAGGAAGGGATTATATCCTGTGGGGGAGGGATGAAAGTAAGGAAACTTGACCTAACCTGTAAAAGGGGCTTTGGATTGAGAAACCATATGGAAAGTAAGTTTAGGGAAATAAAAGATCCTCAGATTATGCAGTTCCTAGAAAAATAAAGATGTAGGAAAGGGGGAAAGTGATGGGTGAAAAATGCTCACCAACTTCTTACCTGCACTGTACCATAGAATATATCCAAGGCCCCATTCTTCTATTTATTGCTCTTGTCTATACTGCAAAACCACTATAGTGAACCACGTTGGACAATGGAAAATATGACAGTGAGCATATGAGCAGATAATTCCATTGATGGATGCAATATGTAGGGAGAATGCTCTTTGAAATTTATTTTTTATGCTCTTAGAAATAAAATGATGCTTATCTAGTTGGATGTCTTCTAAAAGCTGTATCAAAGTGTCTTCCTAATAGATGTTTCTAGGAAAAGGAATCCTGTACCTTTCTTTTCCTTCACTCATGGATCTATCCTCAAAATCTAAATTAACACACTGAGAACAAAGGGCAGGCTGTGTCCCTACACTGTATTTCACCAAGCTTCCATCCAGCTAGAATTCCTGTGACTCCAGTCTGTGTTATTCTCTGACCATGGACATCTTACAATTATTTTTGGATGGAGTATTCCAAGACAATAAATAAATCTCCTTACATGGTAAAGACTCTGAATCATGAAAGTATCTCATTTTTTTTGTAAAGGGGTTCCTAATGTTTCTTTGGCCTCTTACTACTTCTTGGGGGCCCCTTTAAAGTAATGTAAGATCCTTTCTCATAAAAAGGAAATAACTCAGAGAAGCTGGTTCAACACTAGAGAAATGCAAGGTATGACAAATTGAAGAGAAAATTCAGCCATATTGTGGCTAAAGACCATTTGAAAAGAATCATATTAAAACCTCAAAATCTGCTCTCTTGTCCTTGCAAGAATAAGCCAATAATTTTTTTTTTACAAAATTATGGCTATTCTTTTTATTCAGATTGCTAATTGCAAAACCACAAAGCTAGCACAAATAAAATGTATTCAAAATGAAAAAAGCTTAGTTGATCCTTCAAGACTTGAAGTCTGTGATTGTATCTTAACTCTTTTTTATTCCTGTTATCTAGCATAATGTTTGTTGAATGAATAAATAAATACAGTGAGTACAATCTAATGATAGTAGTAAATAATATAGTGTGAAAATACGAAAAAATGATAAATCTTTGGAACCAACACAGAAAGCAAAAGAATAATCAGTGAAGAAAGCCTGCGTACCCAATGTGAGTGAAATTGTCATCACTGGGAAAAAACATATATTACCTTCCCACAATCCAAAAATAACTACACTAGCTTCTTAGACTAGAGAGCAAAATATAACCATAATTCCTGTCCTGAGGGAGGTTACAAATTAACGAAGGAAATAATACGCAAGCTTATTCCACAGAAATATTTGAAAACAATTATTTACAGACTGGCGTGAGAAAGATGGTGTGTCAGAAATTGTGCTGGCAAGTTGGAGCCTAGGTGGAGTTACTCAGGAAACATGAAATTCCTTATCACCAACAACCATTTATTGAGACTGATTCTCCCTGATCATGCGGAAGGGAAGATGAAATTAAGAATGAGGTTAAAAAAAAAAAAAGAATGAGGTTGAAATTGAGAATGAAGTTGAAGATGAAGTGAAAATGGTGATCAGTAGAGAAGTCAGAGGCTGAGGAGAAGAAGTAGAGACTGAAGTTGAGGTTAAGGAATAACTAGGGCTTAGTCATTTAAATATTCTGGGATATTCTTATGATTTCCTTTTCTGTAAAATGAGACAATAGTCATTCCCCCACACACGCAGAATTACAATTCCACACATTTTCTTTGACCTTGAATGAGGTGATACGCATAAAGCACCTCTCACACTGCCTGGCACATAGTAGGTACTTAATAAATTGTGACTGCCTTCCTCCTATATTTGTCCAATGAATCCTTTTATGACAAGGCTACAGGTTTTCTGTTCTTGTTGGTTGTCCATGGCTCTTGGTCCTGTTTCAGTTCTGCTGCTGATTCATGGTATAACCTTGGGCAAATCTCATATCCTCTCTGAGCCCTGGCTTTTCATCAATGAAACGGGGATAATAATATCAGTCCAATAATGTCCCAGGCTGGTTATGAGGATAATCCATGTGAAAGTACCATGGGGAAAAAAAAGAAAGTACCATGGGTTGTATCAAGTGGTAGCAAATCAAATACTTTGTTAGGATTAAGCCTTATATGTATCACTCCCCCAAATAGTATGTTTATCACACACAGGACAGTGTAAGGCTGGAGAAGAACTGGGTAACTTCAGTGAACTAAATGTTACACTGGAATGCTTTCACTGGCTCTGTGGTCCTTCTGTGGGGAGATTTGCACGTCAGGTGTTTTTTACTGAGCCCTTTAAAAATTAAATTATTATTACAATTTGCAGAGGAAATGAAACATTCACAAGTTATCAGGTAACCACAGAGACCACTGTATATACTCGTATTATTGTAAAAATGAACATAACTTCTCACTTTCAGGAGTTTGGAGGTGATTCCAAGTTGATAGAAGAGACAAGGCCACCAACCATAAGCATGCGCTCACACATGCTCACAGACATCGTATTTGGAGATATGAAAAAGGCTGGGCTTATTGCAGGTTGATACACTGGTTCAAAATCCCAGGAAAATCTCCAGCCCAGTACCCCAAGGGGAGGGAGATTAAACTGTGATGAACCTAAAATTCAGTTTCTGTCTTCTATCCACAAGAGAGCTAAGAACAAATAGTGGAGTTGATTTTTTTTTTTTTAATGAAATAGGTTTCCAGTTTAGTTTTTGTTTTACAGTACAAAGATCTTCTTCTTCTTCTTTTTTTTTTTTATGCCTAAGATGCAATGAATTCATAGAGAATAGTTTCCAACAGCTCACATGTGAGCTCATTGGTTCTCACAAATGTCCTTCTCTGGGTGGAGCTTTAATTGAGCCCAGGTATCGCTCTCTTTGGCTCCCTTCTTTTTCTGATCATTTTCCTTCACACGTTTTAGGAAGCTGTCTTGCCTCTTAGAGTGCTTAATATGTTCAATACATACATTAATTCCCTTGGCAAGAATCTTGTCCTTGTTTGTTTACAGCAATGCCGACAGCATGATGGTTCACACTGTAAACTACTCGAACTTTGCCATGGGGATACTTGTGGGGCATTTCTTTCTGAATAGTGCCCATTCCCTTGACATCAACAATATCACCGCTCCTGTGTTTGATAGATCCACATGTATGTAGCCAAAGAAGCAACTCCATGTTTCCTAAAAGGCCCTGAGGATGGGTAATGGGTGCTTCTCCCCTTTCCCTTTGTGTTGGTCATTTGGCAAATTACTAGAAGATGGCACTTCTGGCCAATAATAATAATAATTTAAAAAAGCAGTTAAGGTTTCAACTCACCTGACTTGGTGAAAATCACATGTGTGTAATAAAATTTCAGCTTTGAAAAGTCCCTAAATCAGCTGTAAAATAGAGTAGATGTGCCCATACTTACACGCCTCTCTATAGACATTTTTGGAAGTCAGCCTAGCCGGTTAAAGTATCTGGAAACACCAGGATCACACCCGCTGCAGCAAAATGAATACACCATGACGGGCACATGGCAAATGAGACCAAGTGAGCAAAGAGCAGAGTCACCTTTCCAGTCTCACTTCCTCCCAGGGTAGAATCCCCTGTCCTAGTTAAGTCACTGCATTTTTAAGTCCTAAATCTCTATTCTGGCAGATCCTATCTGCCTCTCAGCAGAGAGACAAGCTTGTTTCAAAAAGTTCCCTTTTCCAAAAACTGTCTTTACTAATGCATAATCTACAGACAATAAAACACATCTATCCTAAGGTTACAGTTTGACAAGTGTATACACCTGTGTGACTATGACCATGATTTTTTAATTGATTGTTTTTCTGATATTTACTTATTTATTTGGCTGCACCACACAGAATATGGGATCCTAGTTCCCTGACCAGAGATTGAACTGCACTACCTGCATTTGAAGCATGGAGTCATAACCACAGGACCACCAGGGAAGTCCTGACCATGATCACATACATTTCCATCACCCCATAAAATTCTGTCATGCCTCTTTGCAGTAAATTCTCACCACTGACACAAGGTAACTATTTATATGCAACTCTTTTCTCCAGTCTTGTAGACAGAGGAGCCTGGTGGGCTACAGTCCATAGGGTTGCAAAGAGTCGTCTAGAATTTCATATAACTAGAATTTCTTTCTTTAGAATTCCATATAAGTGGCATCATACAGAGTGTACTATTCTGTGAAAATGACCCATTTTAACAAGAGTTTAACCATTTTTAGAATAGCATGATCGTAGTAGATAGTGAAGTCTTTGAATGTAACTTAGAGGGAAGAAGAAACATTATGTGAAAATAAAGGAGGGAAGTTGCTCTATAAATAAGGGACAAGTTGCTCAATCCTTAAGATAGGAGACTCAACTGATAGTCAAGTTAAAGTAACCTTGGTAAGACCTGCCTCAGTAGAAGAATGAATCATTGTGGAAAATCAAGGCAGAAAAAATCTTTAAGAAGGAGGTAGGAAGTAGAAAAGTTCTGGGAATGAGTGTCAAACCTTGTTTTCAGCCATGGTTTTGTCACTAACAAGCCATCTGACCTTACACAATCTATTTTCCTACTCTGATCCTGGTTTCATTGTCTACATAATAAAAGCATTGGACTGGGACTTCCCTGGTAGTCCAGTAGCTAAAACTCTGGGCTCCCAATGCAGGGGGCCCAGGTTCGATCCCTGGTCAGGGAACTAGATCCCACATGCCTCAACTAAGACTCAGTGCAACCAAATAACTAAATATATATTAAAAAAAAAAAAAAGCATTGGACTGCAGACACAGTTTCCAAGTAGCTATGAGATTAGACATAAGTTTCATGAGGGCAGAGACTTTGTCTTGTACTTTTGTGACTCCAGCACCTAACAGAATGCTAGCAGTCAATAATGTTGAATGAATGAGTAAGCTCTCTTCTAGCTCTGACATCCTATCCCTTTTGGCAGAAGCATCTAGTATAATGTTCATTCCTCAGCCCCTGCTAGCCCCTAATGAGTGTTGGCCCAAAATAACTTCTTTGCCACAGAACCCATGGAGGCTAAGGTTAATCTTGTTCTTGTTGCTTAGTTGCTAAGTCATGTCCAACTCTTTGCGACCTCGTGGACTGTAGCCTGCCAGGCTCCTCTGTCCATGGGATTTCCCAGGCAAGAATACTGGACTGGGTTGCCATTCCCTTCTCTAGGGGATCTTCCCAACACAAGGATTGAACTCACTTCTCTTATGTCTCCTGCATTAGCAGGTGGGTTCTTTACCACTAGAGGCACATGGGAAGCCATCCTTAGTGACAAATGAAGCTAAAGGGTCAGATATGTGCCCTTCCAGAGTTACTTTGCCGGTTGTAAGCAAGGTTTTCCTTGGCATAACAGCTTTCATTCTGAAAGTTTGGCAGGCAAAAGCTCTTATCCCAAAGGTTGCAAACTCATGCCTTCGGGGTCTGGATTAGTAATGAATGAAGTAAATTGAGAAGTTGCCAATATAGAATGTGAACTGGTGAGCTGGATGGGGCATGGTTAAATTTGGGGGGGAAAAAAAAGTTTTAAATCTTAATTCACTTTTTAAATGGTGTGCTGGCAAAAATATTACTTCCAGAGTTAGGCCCTGCGGTTGTCAGTTTGCAATCCAAGCATTCCCTCACGTTTGTATTCGTGATGGTGGGAGCCTCTCCAGTGGCTGCTCTTTGAAAAGCCCTGAGCACACAGTAAAAACTTTTTTTTTTTTAATATTTATTTATTTGGCTGCATTTAGTCTTAGTTGGGGCGCTCGGGATCTTATGTTGCAACACGAGGGCTCCAGAGTGCTCTAGCTTAGTAATTTCTGCATGGGCTTGGTTGCCCCGTGGCATGTGGGATCTTAGTTTCCCCACCAAAGATCAAACCTGCATCCCTGGAATTGGAAGGTGGATTCTTAGCCACTGGACCACCAGGGAAGTCCCCACAGTAAGAACTTAGTGAATACTTTTGAATTACTAGATTGTAGTGATGGACTGCACAGAAGGCAATGGCACCCCACTCCAGTGCTCTTGCCTGGAAAATCCCATGGACGGAGGAGCCTGGAAGGCTGCAGTCCATGCGGTCGCTGAGGGTTGGACATGACTGAAGTGACTTAGCAGCAGCAGCAGTGATGGACTGTGATTTTATTGGGCTGAAAAAAATCTGATGGAGTGAATCCCTTTTATCATCTCTTCTCTCTACCTTACTTCCCAGTAAGGTACCTGCTCTGATGCCTGACTGTTTACTCATTTCCACACTTTCATTTTGGTCAGCTGGAGCAACCTTGACTTCAATGGGCTCAAAATACTCCAGTACATTTGTTATCTCTGTCTCCCTCCCTCTGTCCAACCTTCTGTCCTCATCATGAACTCATCCTCTCAGGACAGAAGCTGGGTCATTTTATTCCCTATTATTCCTCTATCCCCTTCATGATATTTCACCCTAGACCCCCACCCAGCTTCCCCTTTCTTAACCCTCCAAGTTCATGCTTTTCTTTCTATTATAAAAACTATCCAGTAAACCTATTCACACAGAAGTATTAATTACAATATGTTACTCCTCTAAGAATGTTTAATTTCAAAGTGGATATAAACAATACTGAATGCAAAGGAATATACCCAGGCAATGAAAAAAAAAAGTAACATTTTTCCAATTGACCTTCTAGATGACCCTCAGGCCACAGTTCTTTATTCCGCTTTATTTCAGCGGAATAAAGATAATGCAAAGCCAAGTAAACGTTCTGCTATGAAGAACAAAGCTGGGTTGACAGAAAGTTTAGTAACTATTTTCTTAGCTTCACATTCCAGTTTTGCTCTTTACTAGAAGATCTGAGGCAAATTACTTACCCTGTCTATGCCTCAGTTTCCCCATCACTAATATAAAGATAATAATAGTATCTACCTCGTAGGTTGCTGTAAGAGTGAAAAGAGTTAATACGTTTAAAATCCAGGAAAACAGCTTGGCACATACTAAGAATTCAGTGTGTGTTAGCCATTATTGTCTGCACGTTGAGGGCAGTCTCTACTTCACAGGGTGAAAGAATTAGAAAGGTGCCTGAATCAAACACAGCACAGTACTTAGCACACAGTAAATGCTGGATAAATTCCTTTGTTATTAAAGGGTGTGATCAGTTTTTATAACTATAGGATCACAGCCCTCCAAAATATCCAGGTCCTAATCTCTGAAACATGTGAAAGTTACCCTGTAAGGGAAAAGAGATTTTGCAGGATCTTGAAAAGGGGAGATTACTCTGGATTATGCAAGGGGTTGTAAATGTAATCACGAGTGTTCTATAAGAGGAAAGCAGAAACTCAACAAAAATAAAAATAAACAACTCAGTTCAAAAGGACTTGAATAGACATTTCTCTGAAGAAGATATACAAATGGCCAATAAACACATGAAAAGGTGCTCAACTGCAGTGATCATTGGGGAAACACTAATCAAAGCTATGAGACACCACCTCACTCATATCCATTGAGAGGGCTACTATCAAAATTACAGAAAGTAACAAGTGTTGCTTATTTAACTTATATGCAGAGTACATCATGAGAAACGCTGGGCTGGAAGAAGCACAAGCTGGAATCAAGATTGCAAGGAGAAATATCAATAACCTCAGATATGCAGATGATACCACCCTTATGGCAGAAAGTGAAGAAGAACAAAAGAGCCTCTTGATGAAAGTGAAAGAGGAGAGTGAAAAAGTTGGCTTAAAGCTCAACATTCAGAAAACGAAGATCATGGCACCCGGTCGCATCACTTCATGGCAAATAGATGGGGAAACAGTGGAAACAGTGGTAGACTTTATTTTTGAGGGCTCCAAAATCACTGCAGATGGTGATTGCAGCCATGAAATTAAAAGATGCTTCTCCCCCCCACCTTTTTTTTTTTAAAGGTAATTGTTGGGGTATATTTACCTAAAATGTTATTTTATTTATTTTAATTGGAGGCTAATTACTTTACAATATTGTAGTGGTTTTTGCCATACATTGACATGAATCAGCCATGGGTGTACTTGTGTTCCCCATCCTGAACCTCCCTCCCACCTCCCTCCCCATCCTGTCCCTCACGGTCATCCCAGTACACCAGCCCTGAGCACCCTCTATCATGCATAGAACCTGGACTGGCGATCTGTTTCATATATGATAATATAAACATTTCAATGCTATTCTCTCAAATCATCCCACCCTCGCCTTCTCCCACAGAGTCCAAAAGACTGTTCTATACATCTGTGTCTCTTTTGCTGTCTCACATATAGGGTCATTGTTACCATCTTTCTAAATTCCATATATATGCGTTCAGTTCAGTTCAGTTCAGTCACTCAGTTATGTCCGACTCTTTGTGACCCCATGAACCGCAGCATGCCAGGCCTCCCTATCCATCACCAACTCCTGGAGTCCACCCAAACCCATGTCCATCGAGTCAGTGATGCCATCCTACCATCTTATCCTCTGTCGTCCCCTTCTCCTCCTGCCCTCAATCTTTCCCAGCATCAGGGTCTTTTCAAATGAGTCAGCTCTTTGCATCAGGTGGCCAAAGTATTGGAGTTTCAGCTTCAACATCAGTCCTTCCAGTGAACACTCAGGACTGATCTCCTTTAGGATGGACTGGTTGGATCTCCTTGCAGGCCAAGGGACTCTCAAGAATCTTCTCCAACACCACAGTTCAAAAGCATCAATTCTTTGGCGCTCAGCTTTCTTTATAGTCCAACTCTCACATCCATACATGACCACTGGAAAAACCATAGCCTTGACTAGACAGACCTTTGTTGACAAAGTAATGTCTCTGCTTTTTAATAGGCTGTCTAGGTTGGTCATAACTTTCCTTCCAAGGAGTAAGCGTCTTTTAATTTCATGGCTGCAATCACCATCTGCAGTGATTTTGGAGCCCAGAAAAATAAAGTCAGCCACTGTTTCCACTGTTTCCCCATCTATTTCCCATGAAGTGATGGGACCAGATGCCATGATCTTAGTTTTCTGAATGTTGAGCTTTTTTTTTTTTTTTTAAATATGGAACGATTCACGAATTTGCGTGTCATCCTTGCGCAGGGGCCATGCTAATCTTCTCTGTATCGTTCCAATTTTAGTATATGTGCTGCCGAAGCGAGCATGAATGTTGAGCTTTAAGCCAACCTTTTCACTCTCCTCTCACTTTCATCAAGAGGCTCTTTAGTTCTTCTTCACTTTCTGCCATAAGGCTGGTGTCATTTGCATATCTGAGGTTATTGATATTTCTCCCGGCAATTTTAATTGCAGCTTGTGCTTCATCCAGCCCAGCTGGATGCACTCTGCATAGAAGTTAAATAAGCAGGGTGACAATATACAGTCTTGATGTACTCCTTTTCCTGTTTGGAATCAGTCTGTTGTTCCATGTCTAGTTCTAACTGTTGCTTCCTGACCTGCATACAGGTTTCTCAAGAGGCAGGTCAGGTGGTCTGGTATTCCCATCTCTTTAAGAATTTTCCAGTTTATTGTGATCCACACAGTCAAAGGCTTTGGCATAGTCATTAAAGCAGAAGTAGATGTTTTTCTGGAACTCTCTTGCTTTTTCCATGATCCAGCCGATGTTGGCAATTTGATCTCTGGTTCCTCTGCCTTTTCTAAAACCAGTTTGAACATCTGGAAGTTCACACACGGTTCACGTATTGCTGAAGCCTGGCTTGGAGAATTTTAATCATCACTTACTAGCGTGTGAGATGAGTGCAATTGTGCGGTAGTTTGAGCATTTTTTGGCATTGCCTTTCTTTGGGATTGGAATGAAAACTGACCTTTTCCAGTCCTGTGGCCACTGCTGAGTTTTCCAAATTTGCTGGCATATTGAGTGCAGCACTTTCATAGCATCATCTTTCAGGATTTGAAATAGCATAACTGAAAATCCATCACCTCCACTAGCTTTGTTCATAGTGATGCTTCCTAAGGCCCACTTGACTTCACATTCCAGGATGTCTGGCTCTAGGTGAGTGATGACACTATCATGAGTATCTTGGTCATGAAGATCTTTTTTGTACAGTTCTTCTGTTTATTCTTGCCACCTCTTCTTAATATCTTCTGCTTCTGCTAGATCCATACCATTTCTGCCCTTTATTGAGCCCATCTTTGCATGAAATGTTCCCTTGATACCTCTAATTTTCTTAAAGAGATTGTTAGTATATGCTTACTCCTTGGAAGAAAAGTTATGACCAACCTAGACAGCCTATTAAAAAGCAGAGACATTACTTTGTCAACAAAGGTCCATCTAGTCAAGGCTATGGTTTTTCTAGTAGTCATGTATGGATGTGAGAATTGGACTATAAAGAAAGCTGCGCACTGAAGAATTGATGCTTTTGAACTATGGTGTTGGAGAAGATTCTTGAGAGTCCCTTAGCCTGCAAGGAGATCCAACCAGTCCATCCTAAAGGAGATCAGTCCTGGGTGTTCATTGGAAGGACTGATGTTGAAGCTGAAACTCCAATACTTTGGCCACCTGATGCAAAGAGCTGACTCATTTGAAAAGACCCTGTTGCTGGGAAAGATTGAGGGCAGGAGAAGAAGGGGACGACAGAGGATAAGATGGTTGGATGGCATCACCGACTCAGTAGACATAAGTTTGGGTGGACTCCAGGAGTTGGTGATGGACAGGGAGGCCTGGCGTGCTGAGGTTCATGGGGTCGCAAAGAGTTGGACACAACTGAGCGACTGAACTGAACTGAACAAGTGTTGACAAGGATGTGGAAAACTGGGAAAGGCATGTAAAATAGTACAGCTGCTGCAGAAAACAGTCTGGTAGTTCCTCAGAAAATTATAAATAGAACTAACCATATGGTCCAGCAACTTCACTTCTGGGTATAGACCCAAATGAATTGAAAGTAAGTTCTCGAAGAGATATTTATACACATCTATTCACAGCATTATTTACAGTAGCTAAAATGTGTAACCCAAGTGTCCATTAACAGATGAATGGATAAGCAAAATGGGGTATATACACAGAATTAAATACCTTCAGCCATAAAAAGGAAGGAAATTCTGACATATGCTATGACATGGGTGATCTTTGAGGACATTATGCCAGTGATATCAGCCAAGAAAGCCAGTCACATAAAGCTAAATATTGTGTGATTCCACTTATATGAGACACGTGGAGTGAACAAAATCATAGAGACAAAAAGTGTTACAATGATTTCCAGGGGCTGGGGGGAAGAAAAGAATGGGCCATTGTTTAATAAGTATAGAATTTAAGTTTTACAGACGAAAGAGCTATGGAGGTGGGTAGCAGTGATGACCGCCCAACATTATGATTGTATTTAATACCACTGAACTGTACACTTAAAAATGGTTAAGATGGTAAACTGTATTAGTGTATTTCACCACAGTAAAAATAATTGAAAAAATACAAGAGAGAGTTAGAGGGAGATTGGACTACAGAGGCAGAAAGAAGTAAGTAGATGCAGAGAAAAAAGATGCTATGATTCTGGCTTTGAAGGTGAAAGTGAAAGTCGCTCTGTCGGGTCTGACTCTTTGCGACCCCGTGGACTGTATAGTCCATGGAATTCTTCAGGCCAGAATACTGGAGTGGGTAGCCTTTCCCTTCTCCAGGGGATCTTCCCAACCCAGGGATAGAACCCAGGTCTCCCACATTGTGGGCGGATTCTTTACCAGCTGAGCCACCAGGGAAGGAAGTGGCTAAAAGCCAAGAAATGCTGACAATTACCAGAACTGAAGAGGCAAGAAATGGATTCTCCTCTGGAGCCTCCAGAAGGAATCAGCCCTACCAGAAGCTTGGCATTAGCCCTGTAGGACTCAGTTCCCACTTCTGGTCTCCAGAAATGTAAGTGAATACATTTCTGTTGCTTGAAGCCACAAGGTGGGTAGCTTGTTACAGCAGCCATAGGAAACTAATACAGAGAGCTCATTCTATCCCGAGTCTCCTCCAGAACCCAGCAGGATCTTCAGGGAAGTTAGAGGAAAAAAAACTCTTACAGCTAAACAGAGATTATAATACTCTTAGGAGAAAAAACATTTTCAGACTTCTATTGACCATCAGAGGAATCCAGGGAAACGTTCTTTCGCTCTGGTCTGGGTTTAGAAGGAGGCTATGAGCTAATACTCCCAAACTATTTACAGCAATGAGAGAATCAACAGCCAAAATTGTCACTTTTTTTCAGTTTTTTAAAACAATAGAGTCTGTTATTTCTTTCCTAAATGCATCAGCAGGGCCAGTGGAGAAGGTCTGGAAAGCAACCGCTAAGATTAGCCTGCAAGCTCCCCACAGAGACCTTGAGTGACTGTCAACTCTGCAGGGAACAGCAGCAAAGCCTCACGCAAATGGCCTATAAAAATGGCCTTGTCAGAGGCACCTTGACCTGCCTGGGCTTCTCTGGTACTCGGATTCCCAGCGGCCCTCCCAGGGTTATGCTCCCTCGCATGATGTATTTCCCCTGCCTTTTTTAGAGCTGCATTATGCTTGCTCCAGGAAACAGCCTCTTCCTTCTCATAAACACAGCCTTGGGTTCCTGACCAAGCTCCCTGCCACTCCGCAGCTCCTTGTCCATCCATCACACCTTGCTGTCACCCTGGCTGTGATTGTGGAGAACTGGTCTGTTTCCAGAGGTGAACCTAGGGTAGGCTGAAGGAAGGGGAAAGCCCTGGGAGCAGCCGAGGGTCACACATACCCGAGTTCCAGCCCACTGATGAGTTCCCTGGAAACTGGCTGGTTTGCACAATGAGCAAGCTTTTCCGATGACCCAGAGAGTATGATGGAAAGGTCTTGATAAGGTCACCACCAGAGCTAGGCTTGGCGTCTCCACTCCCTCAGCTGAATGTGCAGTGCCCAGGGATAGACTACGAGAGACTGGGGAGGTGCTGTGAAAAGTTCCTTGTAAGCAAGATGGAAATGACTAAGGATGGGATTTGAAGGGTCAACACGACTACTCCCAAATCAATGTTCCACGGTGTACCTGGAATTCTCACCGATGGGAATGTCTCTTTCCCAGTGTCCAGAAAATTCCAAAATCCTTTTTGTTCTTCCTTTACAAAATCTCCCTCAACTGCTTCCTCCCACAAGGCAGACCCTCACATGCCCACCTCCAATTCTGGGCAAAACAAGCAGAGACTGGTCTTGGGAAAGGGAGTTCTTTCCCCAGATCTCTTCCTCCAAGCCGGGAATCCCACACCACCTGTTCATCATTGTGTACAAAGCATCCCCCTCTCCTACAGCTCTCTTTTAAAATGCAAAACTCCCTAGAGGAAGAATATTTGGTTTTGAAGTAAGAAGATGAATTAGAATCCCATCTCTGTTCATCAGTGCATGGCCTAAAGCAAATCTTTAACTTCATGAAATCTTGGTTTTCTCCTCAATGCTTGCTAGTGCTCAGTCATGTCTGACTCTTTGCAACCCCATGGGCTATAGCTCGGTAGATTTCTCTGTCCATGGGATTTTCCAGGCAAGAATACTGGAGTGGGTTGCCATTTCCTCCTCCAGGGGATCTTTCCAATGCAGGGATCTGGAACATATGTCTCCTGCATCTCCTGCACTGGCAGATGGGCTCTTTACCACAAAGTCACCTGGGAAGCCTTTTCTGCTCTGTAAAATAGGGATATTAATATCTTCCCTGGCTACCTCACAGCTGAGGTTGATTTAAAGACAAAATATTAAAGATGTATATACTCTTCAATATGTTTTTTTTTAAGTTCCCAGCAACTTTGAGTGGTTTTGTTGGGTCCCTAGAGAAAGGACAAGGGTGCTGGGTCCCTCAGGACAAGGAGTTTGCCGAGTTCCACTATTTGCCTCAGTGAAGTGTTGTAACTCTATCATGTAGTTTTATAAACATGAAATATACATACAAAATAAACATGCTATGCTAAGTCGCTTCAGTTGTGTCCGATTCTGTGCGACCCCATAGACGGCAGCCCAGCAGGCTCTGCCATCCCTGGGATTCTCCAGGCAAGAACACTGGAGTGGGTTGCCATTTCCTTCTCCAATGCATGAAAGTGAAAAGTGAAAGTGAAGTCACTCAGTCGTGTCCGACTCTTAGCGACCCCATGGACTGCAGCCCACAAGGCTCCTCCGTCCATGGAATTCCCCAGGCAACAGTACTGGAGTGGGGTGCCATTGTAACATCTCATAATTATACATGTAACATCACATAATTATATATGTTTGTGCATATATATACAAATATATAAAATCACTTGTAATAATACTAGATTAAGAAGAGAACTGAGGAAGAGTGGTTTTACTAAAATCTAGAAAACATATGTCAGGTAAAATGTCACGAATGCCAGAAAGTATGTTAAAATACTCAGCAGAGAAAACAAAATAAATGAACTGAAATGAGAAAATGTTAATAATTTTTAAATCTAGGTGATATATATATAGATGTTCATCATGACATTTTAATATTCTATCCACTTTTACATTTCAAATTTTTATAATAAAAGTTTTAATGTATTTAAGACATTGTAGAAGTAATAGTATAGAAAATGTTCATCATATGTTATTAACTTTTTAAAAAAGTAAATTAAGAAACAATATACTAGTATGTTAACACATTTGTATCAAAAAAGAGAAGAAAAGAAATGTAAATTATAGTAGTACCAGTAAATGCCCCCCAAATTGTAAGTTGGTAGTTGCTGGTTGGGGTTATGGTTGTTTTTAAAATAGTTTTATTTTGCTTTTCTGTATTTCATACATTTTATCTAGCAATCATTTACCTTTTGTATAATTAGATCATCAAAAATGTTATTTAAAACTAAACCTATAAAGCCCACTAGATGGAAGAATATTTCAGAGATTGAGAATAACCTATATTGGTTACATCTATACCACATTGTCTATATCCACTCATGGATACTTATTTCCATATTTTGACTCTTCTGAATAATGCAAAACAAGCATTTTATATATTTGATGGATATAAATTATAAATTATGGATATAAAGTATAAATTGCTATAACCTTTGGAGTGTGCAACTTGGCAATACCTATTAAAATTCTAAATGTTTAATAAAAACTAAAAATCTTAAAGAGTGAGGGAAAAGACTAGGAAATAAAGCCTTCAAAAGAAAAAGAGACAGTAAATCAACTATGCTTCAATAACAAATAAAAGAGAAAGAAAAGAGATGGAATAACATAAGGGTTCATCACTAGTGTATTGGTTGATTATATTTTGGTTCATCCATGCAATGGAGTACTATGCAGAGGTATATTAAACAAGAGCAACAAGAAAGTGCTATTTGGTGAGGAGATAGGTGAGAAATGCTACTATCTGTGCAAAAAGCAAGAAGGAAGAAAAAAGGATATGTGCTACTTGCTTATATGTGCACAAAATGCTTCTGAAAGCCATGTTTTATTTCTTAACTGGGTAGTGAGTTCATAAGTGTTTATGTCATGGCAGTTGCTATTAAAACTGTATTTGCATAATGCCTTCTTGATATTTTAGTACACACACACTACTGTACAGAAGGAAAAAAATCCATAATCTCAATAACTATGTGCAACAAACGTTAACATTTTTAAGTATTTCTTGTCATCTTTTTTCTGTGCATTTTCCATAATTGAGATGATACTATGCTTAAATTTTGATAGACTGTTTAACAAATAAGCATCTTGCATTACTATACTCTTTGTATATTTATTGTTTTAAGAACCATTGTAATAATGCATTGAAATTTTTATGTTTCAAAGAACATAGTCCTTGGTAATAAATAACAAGCACTGACACTTCATGCTGATGGAAGCTTGACTTTGCAAATGCTTTTGGGGTGATCGAGAGTATTCCCATCCCACATCACCCTGTCAAAACCCCACCCTCCTTCAAGGCCCAGCTCAAATCCCACCTCCTCCATGAATCTTCCCCTGACTGTCCTCCATAGAAGCCTCCTTCTTTAGCCTTCCAGGGTATTTATCTATTCTGTCTCTTTTTATAGCTACTCAGATTCATTTCTTTTCTTCCAGGTACACTATAAATTCTTAGGGACAGAGACCCATCTCTAGAGGGCCTGGAAAATACTAAGTGCCCCTTAAGTAATATGTAAATAAATTTGAAAGGCTGCTTTTCTTACTCTTTGCTTTAACATCCTGTATTACCAATACTGTTTGTCTATATAATTGTCACTAATGAGTTTTCACCCAAATTGGAGGTTTGCAAATGGAAACACATTCTATAATTGCCATATTCAGAAATCAGGTCCGTGACCACTCCTGCTCTCCCTAATAGTAGATTTGATATTTGCTTTGAAGGTTGAATTAAGGAATGTTTGAGCTCTAAAAATAACAACTGTGTTTACTGAGGGCCCATTGTGTGCCAGATACCAGCCAAAGTAGTTTGTGTGCCCCTGTGATGTAATTCTCCAGAAACACTATGAGTTAAAAGTTAGTTTCCCTGTTTTATATCTGAAGACACTGAGTCTCTTGCCCAGGGTCAACCAGCTTATATGTGGAAGAATTAGGACTCCAACCCAGATCTACCTGTGTCTCACATGCCTCACTTCTGGCCAAAGCTGCCTCCCCAGAAGTAAAAGTATAAAATCTAAATCTTAATCTCTACCTCTCAGTTCTATATCTCAAAGTGAATTCTCCACCAAATGGGTGGCACTTGTGAATTAACATTTTTATTGATAAATACAAAAGAACAGGTAGTGTTTAAGAGGGAAATAAAAAATCCATAATTTTACCACCTGATAAATGCTATCATTTTGGAGACTCTCTTCCAGGCTTTTCCTATGTGTGTATCTTATAAAGAAAAAAAAATCTTTTTGACATTTTTGCATGTGCTTTTAAGCAGAGGAGTCTGTTTAGTGGTAAAGACAAGTGTGGCATCAAAGACAAACATCAGCTTTCTTGCAGCTTTGCCTGGGACTCATCTTGCATCAGATGGAAGCCTGGAAATAGGACAAAGATAAAGCATCGTTAACAGGGAGTTGATTTCCTGCACACTCAAACACAGCCTGCAAGTAGCGGGGGATTCCTGGATGAAGACAGAGGGCATAAGGTAATAGCATTTGCTTGTGCTTCAAGTGTCATACGGAGAAGGCAATGACAACCCACTCCAGTACTCTTGCCTGGAAAATCCCATGGATGGAGAAGCCTGGTAGGCTGCAGTCCATGGGGTTGCTAGGAGTCGGACATGACTGAGCGACTTCACTTTCGCTTTTCACTTTCATGCATTGGAAAAGGAAATGGCAACCCACTCCAGTGTTCTTGCCTGGAGAATCCCAGGGACGGGGGAGCCTGGTGGGCTGCCGTCTATGGGGTCGCACAGAGTTGGACACGACTGAAGCGACTTAGCAGCAGCAGCAAGTGTCATATGTTGTGTCTGAAGCTGTTGAATGTGCAGCAAAGAGTAGATAATGTTGGATTTAGCTGCATTCTTAATTCTTAATTGTTCAGCTACTAGAAGTCCATTCTTCCAGGAAAGACACCAGGCAAGTATTTCTCCCCGCCTTCCAGCCCTCTCCCCTTCTCTCCCCACTCCACTCTTCCCCCCACCACCACACCCCTTTCTCTTGCCTTTCTCCTCTCCCATCTCTCTCTTTCTGATAGACAGAATAATGGTCTCTAAAGATGCCCATACCCTAACTCCTGGAACCTATGAATATGTTACCTTACATGGCAAAGTTACACTGTGATTATGGGTATAGACCTTGATATGGGGAGATTTTCCTGGATAAACCAGGTGAACCCAACCTAATCACATGAATCCTTAATAACACAGAAGTTTTTCCCAAGTGTGGTCAGAGGGAATTAGCGAGATGGCAGCTAAGAAGGACTTCGTCTGTTATTGCTGGTTTTGAAGACAGAGGGAGGGGGCTATTAGCCAAGGAATGTGGGCAGCCTCTAGAAGTTGGAAAAGGCAAGGAAGTGGATTCCCCCCAGAACCTCCAGAAAAGCTACCACTTTGATTCTGGCCCAGTGAGACCTGTGTCAGATTTCTAACTTAGAGAACACTAAGGCAATAAATTTGTGTTGTTTTATATTGCTCAGTTTGCGGTAATTTGTTGCAGCAGGAATAGAAAACTGATTCTATTTTCCCCTACCCACTCTCTTCTTTTTTCTCCTTCTGCAGTTGTGTCTTTATTGACTAGTGTGTGTGATTATGGGCTTCCCTGATAGCTCAGTTGGTAAAGAATCCACCTGCAATGCAGGAGACCCCAGTTCGATTCCTGGGTAGGGAAGATCCGCTGGAGAAGGGATAAGCTACACACTCCAGTATTCTTGGGCTTCTGCTTCTTTCTCCTGTCCTTTGTATGTCCTTGTGTGTCTGCTCCGTCACTCACTCATGTCTGACTCTTTGCAACCCCATTGAATTCCTCAAACAGAGACCACCTTCTCAAGCTCAGTCACTGCAGCAAGTTCCCTGGACGTCAGTCTCCAGATTCTGAAATCTACTCATCTCAAAAACAAAACAAGAAAAGAAACAGAAACTCCAGGCTTCATTCTTTGGCTGAAGAGACTGAAGACAGAAATCTTGTCTGTCTTGTTTATTGCTTAATTTCCAACACTTAGAATAGTGTTTGGTACATAGTACTACCTCAATAAATATTTGTTGATGGTTGTTTTCTTGATTAAATAAAAAACTTGTATTTTCCCCAAGCCATGTGCTGCAGCCATTTGCTGCTACTGACTCTGAGTCTCATCATTCCTAAAGGGAGAGGGGTGAATGCAGGGGACCCACTGGGATAAAATTAGTGTTGAAATTGACCCAGGAGTAGCTCTGCTTAGCCAATGAGGACTTTGTTAAGTATAGTTTATGCTGTGCTTGGTGACACGTGATTAAGGAAGTTTCCTTAATCATTCAACCAACATTGAGTCTGCTATGTGCAGCACTCTCTGCCCTGTTCTAATGACATAAAGATAACTGGACACCGTCACTGCCATCCCAACACTGACAACCTAGGAATAGCTTGTCGGCTTCTTCACTATGTGGTGGACAGTCTTTTACATACCAGGACTTCATTTAAATCTTACAACAATGATTCAGAGAAAGATATTATTAGTCTCATTTTCAGATAAGAAAACTGAGCCCAGAAAGTTAACTTATATAAATGGGAAGTAAGTGATATCTACCCACCTGGAATTCATGTCTGCCTGACTCCAAAAGCATATAATTACTACTTACGATGGGCTGGAAGAAGCACAAGCTGGAATCAAGATTGCCGGGAGAAATATCAATAACCTCAGATATGCAGATGACACCAGCCTTATGGCAGAAAGTGAAGAAGAACTAAAGAGCCTCTTGATGAAAATGAAAGAGGAGAGTGAAAAGGTTGGCTTAAAGCTCAACATTCAGAAAACTAAGATCATGGCATGTGGTCCCATCACTTCATGGGAAGTAGATGAGGAAACAGTGGAAGCAGTGTCAGAGTTTATTTTTGGGGGCTCCAAAATCACTGCAGATGGTGATTGCAGCCATGAAATTAAAAGACGCTTACTCCTTGGAAGGAAAGTTATGACCAACCTAGATAACATATTAAAAAGCAGAGACATTACTTTGCCAACAAAAGTCCGTCTAGTCAAGGCTATGGTTTTTCCAGTGGTCATGTGTGGATGCAAGAGTTCGACTGTGAAGAAAGCTGAGCGCCAAAGAATTGATGCTTTTGAACTGTGGTGTTGGAGAAGACTCTTGAGAGTCCCTTGGATTGCAAGGAGATCCAACCAGTCCATTCTAAAGGAGATCAGTCCTGGGTGTTCATTGGAAGGACTGATGCTGAAGCTGAAACTCCAGAACTTTGGCCACCTCATGCAAAGAGCTGACTCATTGGAAAAGACTCTGATGCTGGGAGGGATTGGGGGCAGGAGGAGAAGGGGACAACAGAGGATGAGATGGCTGGATGGCATCACTGACTCGATGGACGTGAGTCTGAGTGAACTCCGGGAGTTGGTGATGGACAGGGAGGTCTGGTGTGCTGCGATTCATGGGGTCGCAAAGAGTTGGACACGACTGAGCAACTGATCTGATCTGATACTGTATAGTGACTTGTAGTTTACAAAGCACTTTTATGACACATTATCTAACTTACTCCTCCCAATAAGTTTATGAAATATGCATTGCTGTAACCATTTTGCCAAAGAGAAAATTCAAACTCAACTTATTTGTCCAAGTCACAGAGTTCTTAAGTGACAGAAACAGAACTGGAACCCAAATCTTGTGAATCTAGACCCTACTTCCTTTTCACTCTTTCTTGTTTTTATTATCCTCTGAATTCTGCACACAGATCCGCCTGCTCTCAATGAGAATAGGCTCTGTGACCCTGATAGAAACATGTGTGGGAATGCAAAGTAAGGCAAACAGTACTGCTAGAGCTCGAGCTCATGCCAGGTGACAATGCATTAGTTAGAGCTGTGTATCTTCTATGCTGTCATTTGTAATAACTTGCTTGATCCAGGGCCAGTAATTTCATAACTATTCTCAAATGTCATGTTGGGTTTATCTTACACATTTGTTACACCTGGAACAAGCCCCACTTTTTTCAATAACATTACAACTGTGTTCATCAATAGAAAAGACAAGTCCCCAGTTAGCCAATATGCTATAAACTCTTCTTGCCTCCCAGCAAGATTTCTATGGCCTTGGTGATTACACAAACATCAGATCATGGCTGGGTCAAATGCTCATCAAGTATGTTTAAGATTCAGTAGTGACAAGAGAGAGTGAGAAAATACCTTAAAGGTAGTGATCATCTCTTTACTCATTTCTATATCTTTCATAATATCTAGGCCAAGGCCTGGTTCATGGCATTCACTGAATGAACAAGTGCGCGAAGGCTCCAGTGAAAGCTCCAATGATGCCAACATGGGAAGACTCTGTAAAGGAGCTCAGAACTCAGAGCATTGGAAGCAGAAAGGAGGCCTGTGCAAGAGCTGATGGAGAAGTTTATATAAAGTTGTAAGGTTGTGGCTTGCTACAACCTACAAATTAACTGAACCAGTTAATTTCTGAAGTCTTTCCAGAGCCTCTGCTAGCATATTGGTATCCTTTATCAAAATATTCCAATCTTGCCACTAATTTCCTGGTGTTCTCCCATGCCCCAGCTTGCTGTGTCCACCAAGTCCATGTGCACCACCTCCAAGAAGTCTACAAGGAAGCAGTAATACTGCTTTCCCATTCCACCCCTCAGCTCTCCAAGGATCTTCCTATCATTATCCAAGCAACCAACCATAGTGCTGATGCTACTCAGTAAAGTCCAGATGCAGTGATTCTCACACTTTGTGTGTGAAAACAGTACTCAGAGAATTCGGTTTAAAATACAGGTTTCTGGGATTTCCCTTGTGGTCCAGTGGCTAAGACTCTGCTCCCAGCACAGAGAGTCTGGGTTCAATCCCTGGTTGGGGAACTAGATCCTACATGTTGTTGTTGTTTAGTTGCTAAGTCATGTCTGACTCTTTAAGACCCCATGGACTGCAGCCCACCAGGCCCCTCTGTCCTGCAAAGCAAGAATACTGGAGTGGGTTGCCATTTCCTTCTCCAGGGTATCTTCCTGACCCTGAGATCAATCCCCATCTTCTACTTGGCAGGCGAATTCTTTCCCTTTGAGCCACCTGGGAAGCCCAGACCCTTCTGTCACAACTAAAGATCCTGCATGCTGCAACTAAGACCCAATGCAACCAAATAAATAAAAATACTTTTAAAGGAAGTTTTCTAGGTCCACCTACAGATTACATCCTAGAAGATGTAATTTTCTAACAAACACCCCTAGAAGGTTCTGATGCAGGTGATACAAAGAACACTCTTTGAGTGAAGAGATGAAGTGGTCTAGATTTTGATCCTAGATCAATGGTTCATAACCTGGCAGTTTATGAACTCCCCCATTCCCCCAGGCTGAGGATAGAATTCAGGGGGCCCGTGAACTTAAAGGGGAAAGTACATCTTTATTTAATCAATTAATAAAGTAGCACCTATATTATTATATGCCTATTTTTTTAATATTTTGACAAATATGCTTCAATATTATTATATGCACTTAATTTTATGCATTTAAAATATTATTCTGACAGGGGGTCTATAGTCTTCCCCAGACTCTCAAAATTATAAAGGGTCCTTGGCCAAGAAAAACAAAGTTAAAAGTCCCTGCTCTAGATGGAGCTAATTATGCCAAAGGGCCAAACCAACTTCTAGCATCCTTTTGCTTCCTGTTTTTTCTCTATTGCCCCTCCCCCAAAGCTAACCCTTCTACCAGGTGGAAGCTATCACAAGAACCACTGAATTCTCAGGGCTGAAGAAGGAGCAGCCTCTCTGCAGGGACTTCTTCCTGAAAGTGACTTTGGCAAAGGTTAGGAGGGGTGGGGTTCTCCCAAAGCTTCCCTTGGCCTGAAGAACTTGTCCCTTTGTTTTCTCCATCAAACTGAGACACATTTCCTAATTCAAAATCTACTGTTTCGTCAATATAAATATTGACTTGAGGGGATAAGAGAACCACACTCTAGATGAGTAAAAACTTCCTGGAACAGGTCACTAGATACTCATCAGAAATAGAAACTCAGAGAGGTGGAAAGCCAGGACTGTCTGCTGGGCTGTGTGCCAGGACCAGCATCCTCACTTGATTACATACATCGTCTGGCCCAAGAGGAAACAAGGTGGGCATTTCCTTTTGGAAAGAGAAGCAAAACCAAGGCTATATGAGCTGGCCAAATGAGACCTCAGAACACAGGAAGTTGGGACAGTGCCCCCCAATTACAAGTCTCCTGTGCTTTCTATACTCCTAAGTAGCTGCTGAAAGCTCTATCCAGTTTACAAATGAGGCAGTAGCCTGGAAAACAAGTATTCTGGCCCCTGGCACCATCTCCACTGGATGCTCTCTGCTCAGAGCTTCTGGAGAGCTGCAGAGTTTATCTATGCATCCGCAGCCGGAAAAAGATCGGCATTCCTGGGCTTGTAACTAAGAAAATTAATGACTAGGCTAGACGCGTCCTGGGGACTCCCGACTCTCAAAGTCCTAACACCCCAGGGCGGGATTTCTAGGGCAGGGGGGGAATGCCCCACCTCTGGCTTTGGTCAAGACTGGGATTTCTTAGAAGGTTGGGGGGCCAATCAGCGGCCATAAATCTTAAAGACCCTTTACCGTTTTACAAGCGAGTTTTCTGGGGCTGCTCTTCTCTGTCTTGCGGTCTATTTACAACGCAAAATCTCCTTGTTAATGGACCTGGGATAATGGTGTTTACTTAACCGCGATAAAGCGCTCAGCTTCCTGGGGGAGCGGCTGTAAAATGTCCTGGAGGTAGGGGTGGTGGGGAGGCGCCGTAAAAGCGGGCGCTGGAGGGGCCAGAGCACCAGGTTTTCTTCCAGGCCCGCCCCAGCCCTCCACCCCGCTAAGCCCAGCTGAGCAGCCCAGGCCCCGAGGGTGATTTCGGTTCCCACATAAATCACCAGAGCCAGAGTCTCGGGAAAAGGCGCATTTTTCATTGCTGGTTGCAGGGCAACTCCCGACAGCGAACGAGAAACAGAAGTTGTCTTTAGATAAACCGTTTACCGGAGCGTGCGTCCTGGCAGCGCGGCCCCCAAAGCACAGGGCAACCGGGTCCCGACGCCGCGCCTCCGCCAGCCCAGCACCTCTCAGGGGCCCCAAGAAATAACCAAACCGTCCAAAGGGCTGGCCCCATGTCCTCCCCTCAGAGTAGAGAAAGGGAGAGGCAAGAGGGGAAAAAAAAGGAGAACCTCAGGGTCTGGGGAGAGTGGAGAAGTGTGCACGAAGATTCTAGAAACCAAAGATCTGAGACCCCAATTCCACATTTAGTAGCTGTGTGATCCTGAACGAAGGACTTTACCTCTCTGAGCTTCAGGAATCTTCATTTATAAAACGACAGAAAAAGTTACCTTACTAATTGATGTTCAAAATTAACAAATTAAGGGACTTCCCTGGTGGTCCGGTGGCTAAGGCTCTGAGTTCCCAATGCTGGGAGCCCAGGTTCGATCCCTGGTCGAGGAACCCGCATGCCACATCTAGGACCCGGTATAGTCAAATAAATAAATAAAAATTAAAAAAAAAAAATAACAAACCAAATACTTGTATAACCTGTAAAGCCAAAGTTATTAATCAGAGGTCCATGGACGGGCCTAAAGGGGTCCGGGAAACCCATGGAATAACTGACAAACGGTTCCATCCTTCTGAAGGAGAGGGTTCATAGCTCACATCATGGTTCTGAACGGGCGCAGGAACCTCAGAACTTTAAGCATCGCGCTAGTTCTGAAGCGCGACTGCATGGTTAGAATCAGGGCTCTGACACTGGCTGTGAGCCTTTGCTGAAGTCTCCTGTTTCCTTTTCTGTAAAATGGGATAATAGTTCCTAGGACTGTTATGCAGTGGAAAAATGCTTGGCATGGTGTCTGGCACATAGTAAATGCTAACCAAAAGTTAGATATTTTTCTGCATCAACCCTAGCTCTGTAAGCAAAGACGCTTTAAAACCAGGAATTCCAAGCCTAGCCTTTTCGAGCTCATTGCTGCCAAGATCCCAGACACCTGCCCGCTGCCAGATGGTGGGCCTTCCCACTGCGCGGAGGTGGGTGCCCAGGCCGCGTGTTGCTCCGGAGTGCTCAGGTGGCACGAAGGTGCTGTGGGGAGCTGCACGCTCGCCGGGCCGCCACTCTTGGAAGGCCGCTCTAACCCCGCCGACCGCCAGGAGCCCGGGGCTCAGACATAATCCGGATTTGGAGGCCGAAGCACTAAACTGGCCGCCACCGATAGGGTGAATCAAAGCGGCCGCCATCCTGGTAGCTCCAGGTCTTGTTTACTTGTGGACGTGTGTGCGCACCCAAGCGGGACGACCTCGAATTTGGAGTCGTCCTTGAGAGAAGAGAGGTAGGAGCCCCCTCCTCTCCCACTCCCTTCCCTCCACCCCGCAGGCACCTCCAGCCTCCACCCCTCCGGAGGCCTAGGCTTCCTATCGCGGGCAGACACGTTTCCTTCCCTCCTAGGGTCAGAGGTCGAGCCCAGGAGAGGCCTGCTCCCTGTTCCCAGGAGGCCCACCCCGAGCGTCGGCCCGGAGCCCCGTTTCCAGCCGCGCCTCCTTCCCCCCTCCCTGCTCTCCATCCATTAGTGTAATCCTTTGTCCAAACACTGCGGCCGGGACGGCCAGACGTTGGTGTAAACAGACCCGGGGGGACTATTCTAACGATATAAATAAAATAACTATTAATAGCGAAAATTGTTCGATGAGCTGGAGGCCGAGCACCCTGGACTCCTGGCTCGCCGGGGTTTGTGTACACAGCGCGGACACCACGCATCCGTCAGGTAAACCGAGCCCAGGTGAGGTCCCCGCAGGCGCGTCAGCGGTACCCGCTGGTGACACGCACAGGCCAAGACACGCACGCGGTTCAGGACAGTCGCACACGCGGAGAACGCCGCGTGAGTTCACGTAAGCGCCCAAGCCCAGCCTCAAACCTGGCGCCACAGGGTTACGCCGGCTCTTCTCCAAAAATTCGCGCTCCCAAGTGTCCAGCCACGGCCCCAGGGGCGCCATCCGGCCGCGTCCGCAGCTTCGATGCCCCCAGGGACGCAGAGCTCACACCCAGAAACGGAAAAGATAGCCTCCACTAGTCCCGGAGTTAATCATAATAAACTAACATTGAGCGTTTATTGTGCCAGGCACCATACTAAGTGGTTCACAGAGGTAATTCTCCTTGAACCCTCAGAGCGACCTATGAGGTGGGTACTTTGACTATTTCCAGTTCTACAAAAGCAGGACTCAGAAGTCAGGAATCCGCCTGGAAACAGAGTGTGACAGAATTCGAACCCATCACAATGTTCTAGGAAGCGCAGCGCGCACACCCGAGGTATGGACACTGGCTCCAGTTCCGACGGACCGGGTTTCCAGGGGCTGGAGACTGGCTCCAGAGTGTCCCCGGCCCCGCCGGGTTGCGGTGGTTTGTTTCCCAGTGGGAAGTTCCTTTTTCTGCGAAGGGCGTGGGCAGAGTGCCCTGAGAGGCCCGGACAGAGGTGGGGGTGGGTGGGTGGGTGGTTGGGTGGGAGGGCGCCTCCAAAAGCCTTGGAGCTCGTTCCCTGGGAGTGGGGGCTGGCAGCGCTCCCTGGACTGCAGAGGGGACTCCTCTGATATTAGGACTGCAGGCGCCGCTTCCACATCGAGGCGGCCCAGGGGCTAAGCGGTCAGCTCAGGGACACCGGGAAGGTCTCCCTGGGGGGCAGGTAGCCCTGGAATCCTGGTTCCTGGAGTCGGGCAGGAGCAGGACGTTCTCTGCTGCCCACCCCTGCGGTGGAGCCTCAGCGTCTGCAGGCCTGGAAGTTTTGCATCCACCCCCTATCTGCTTTGTGACCTTGGACAAGTCATTTTATTTCTGGACCTCGATTTCCATGGCTCTAAATTGAAGGGAGAGGAACAAAAATCTGTTTCATAGGAATGTTGTAACGATCATGCCCGTGATTTTTTTGTTTACCGGGTGGGAAGCTTATAATCACGATTAGTATTAACTCCAGGGCAAGAGCCTCAGAAGGCAAAGAAGAAGGCGGCAGCCCCTCTTCTTTTTGAAGAGAAAGTAAAGCAAGAGGGAGATGGTGAGAAAGGAAGCAGCTCAGAGGGGTTGCTGGTAGCCAGAGGAGAGGCAGGGAGGAGGTCCACGCAACCCTGCCTCATCCCCAGTTTATCTTCCAGACAGTTTCCAGTCAATCCCACCACCCGGGCACATTCTTCTTGGGGGCTGTGGACTACCACTTAGGCCTTGCATAAACATTTAAGGTGGGGAGAAGTAGGACTGTCCAGTACTGAGCAGGAATTGGCAAAAGCAGAGAGAAGTGCCTGGGCAGTGCAGCCCAAACAACGGTTCTCAGGCTGGTAACCCTGGGGCTGCCCAGGAAAGGGAGAAGGGTGGAGAAAGGGAGTTGAATATGGAAGGCAAGGAACTTAACAACCTTGGGCTAGTTACCTCCCCTCCCGGCCTCAGTTTCCTCCTCTGTAAAATGGTTACATTAATAGGGCCATAGTCAAGGATTCTGTTACAAGAAGCAGAAACAATAACAATGGTGAACAGTTAAGGAGCCTTCACACAATGCCTGGTGCTCTTCTCTGATCTCCATACCCATGAGTCTCCCAGCCCTACCCATGTGGCTTACCTATGGGTTGACAGTTTATGTAGGAGTTGATGAGTGGGGAAGCTCTTAATCATTGGGCCATACCACAGTGCTAGTATAAAAGCCATCCATGAACAGTAGCTAATGTTATCAATATGACCATTGCATATTGGTCACCATCTCATATTGGTGAGAGTATTGCAGTTATTATTATCAGCAGTATTATTCCAATTATTACTGCTGCTCCCTCCCAACTGTGAGGTGGTCTTCATGAACTCCTCTTTATGAAAAAGAAAATAGGTTCAGAGAAGGTAACACACCAGATCTGGTCCACACACAGAGATTAGAAACCATGTGAATTTGAAGGCCAGACTTCCTTGCCCACACGAGAAGGAAAAGGAGAGAAAAAGTGCTGGTGTTGCTTGGTTGAGAAGGACACCCCCCACTGGGGTAGGTCTGGGGCAGCAGATTTATTTACATTCCACCAAGGACACTAATTGGCCAGATCTTTATCTAAACATGATAACAATGACATGAGACTTTGGGGATTTGTTTACTGCAGCTAAAAAATGATGCATTTGTGGGAGAGGGAAGCTTGGCCTGGGTGCGGGATTTCTTTGCAGTGGCTCAAGAGAGTGGAAGAGGGGGAGGCTGTTGGTGGTTCTGAAGGTATATCCTAAAACTTAAATGATTAAGAGAACTAGTATCCTTGTTTGGGGACCAAAAAAAAAAAAAAAACCCTGCAAAATTTGATTGATAAATAATGCTTTTTTTCCCCAAGTGAAAAAAGGGACACCCAAGAATACTGCTGTCTGATCTCAACTCTGTGGAGGAAAGATTCAGCCTCCCTCTTTGGGTTTAGCAATCACCCCTCACACCCACCCTCAGCCACCAGCACAGGAACATTTACTACACAAGAGGGCTCTGTAAGTGCTTCCCTTCCATGGTTTCTTTAATCCTGACTGCAGGCCTGTAAAGTCCACACCATTATTATCTTCTTTTATAGGTGAGAAAACTGCTGCTTAGCAAGGCTGAAGGACTGCCCGAGGTCACAAGACTACAGAAGAGGTAGAACGTAGCTCCAAGCCTCTCTGGTGGACTCCAGGGTCAATGCTTTGGCCCAAGATAGGTGTGATTATGATTTAAAGAAAGCCCCGTCTTCCTCCGATCCAACCCCAAAGGCAGTCTCCTCACTCCGTGGGCTCTCTCCTGAGGAGAAGAGTTTCATTGGTGCCAACTCTCACACAAGCATGCTTGTGTGGTTTGAGTCCTTACGAGCTTACTGGCTGTAGGAGGTGTAAAATGTCCACATGTGCCCGCATCCATGCACACTTGCTTTGTGTGTGGGCACAATTACATACACACACAAACACAGGCCACCCTCTCTATTATACTAATGGGTGAATGGGTGTGTATTTTTTTAAGTATAAATTGCAGTATAATTTCAATGTGGTTTTTATTACTTTCAAGAACACACACAGTCATTACAACTCTGGTAATAAAATCTATTCCCTCTTCTCTGACTGCAAATTAGACAGGTCCTTATGGGACCACTTTGTACAAGACTAATTGTAATGATACCATAAATTGCCTGTATGGAAATAGTGCATCTGATTGTCATGGAAGCTAGTTCTCATCTTGGATCATATAAACATTTCTCTCCAAATCTCATGTCACTGCCAGTAATTCACGTTGTGAGGGGAAAACGAGGGAGGGAAATTCAGAATGAGTGTTATCCCAGTCCTCCTGTTTTGACCACACTCTCCGAAAGGGCAGAGCTCTACTGTGGAAGGTACATTTATGGAGAGTCCTGCATGCCTTCTTCCCCCTGCCTATCCACCTGTGCACATACTGTTGTCTTCACACAGGAAGTCACCTTCCTTTTCATTTAAGGAGGAAGATACATCCATAGAAACATAATATGTGAGGGAGGTCTGCATCTATCTGTTGGAAACCCGTATTTATTAGAGTAATGCGCCCTCAGAAATGTAGTTGCAGATGGGAGGTAAAAGGGTAGAAGTTGGCCGGCTGCCCTACCTTGCAGCTGGGGACCCTGTCTCTTCTCCAAAAGGCAGTGTCTCAGTTGTCCCACTGGCCCCAAAGCAGCGAAGTAGGCCAGGAGCGCTCAGTCCTTGCCCCTGCTGGCTAGTGTGAGAGCCAGGGCCCCCCTGTCCTCTCCCAGATTTTGCGTGTTTTAAGGCAGTCCCTGCAACACTTCGCAGCTGAGGTGATCTCAAAGCGAAATGGCCCCTTAATCTAGTAGGATTGGCAGGAAAAAAAGAGGAGAGAAGCTCAATCCAACCTGCTCTAGCCTGTGTGGAGTGGGGGAGGGGGTCAGGCCTGGTCTGGGAGCCCCCATCTGTGCTCTCAAGGGATGCTTGGGGCCCAGGCCTTATGGCCACCTTCAACTCTGCTGTGATCCTCTCCAGGCTGCCACAATAGAAGGAAACGGAGGCTCTGCAGGATCTGCCTGCAGTGGGAATTTCCACGGGGAGGGTGGCCAAGCTCACCATCTGGAGCCCCACAGGCTCATCAGGGCCCATGGCTGAGGCTGCTGGGGGTTGGGGGCTGGGAGGTGGAAAAAGTCCCACAGGCTCCAAGGGTAGAGAGGAGCGTCCCTATCACACACCCAAGGGTGCCTGGGCATTTTTACCTGCAGCTCCTGAGACAGAGTGGACATTCCACAGGGGTGGAAAGGGGGAGGGGGCCTGGGGTTCAGGGGTGGGGACCTCTGGTGCAAGGGTGTGTGGCTCCCTCCATACCAAACACCTGCAGGGTCCAGGGACAAAAAGCAAGAAAATCATGGAGTTGAAAAGGGGGAAAGGGAATGAAATAAGATGGGGAAGGGAGGAGGGCGTGAGGAAATAAAGGAGAGTGAAACAGGTCGGGGAGAAGGAAGAGGCCAAGGAGAGGAGAAGGTGAAGGAGAAAGGAGGTGGGGGAAGGGTGGTCAGGGAAAGCGTGGAGTGAGGAAGGAAAGGAGCAGAGCGGGGGAGTAAGAGATGGGCCCAAAGAAAGAGAAAGGGGTGGAAAGGGGAAAACAGACTGGCTATGAGAGGGAGGAGGATGACCACTGAAGTTCTGGGGTCCCGGCTCGGCATCTCTCCTAGGCCCCTGCGTGCCGCAAGCTGCAAGAGGTAAGGAGGTCCTTCTCTCGGGTTGGCGGGAGTGAGGAAAGGTCCAGCAGAATCCGAGAACCTACTGTTCAAGGACAGAGGTCCAGCCGGCGTCTCCCCAGGGCTCCTCGCTAGGGCCCCGGGCTCTTGGCCAGCAGCAGCAAAGAAACGCGCGGAGAAGCCGGGGAATCCGGGTCCCAACCAGCGCGGCCGAAGTGCTCGGGCTTCAGAGAGACGCGGCGCCCTTGGCTGCAGGGCTGAGCGAGGCCTGGCAACCAGACTGACACCCCAGCCTCGAGGTTGCCGAACTCTTGACCTCCGACCCGACTCACCTGCGTCTCTGCAGGGCGAGGCCGCCAAGTTCCGAGACCTGGAGGTGCAGGACCGGACCTGGCTCCCCGCGCGCGTCACGCTTTCTGTCCCTGTGGCTGTGCGCTCTGGCGCGCCCCAGCCGCCTGGGGCCTCGGTCCTTTCCAGGTCGGGTCCCCGGCCGTTCGGAGCAAAGTCAGAAGTCCACGATCTTCCACCCCCAATTCCCCGCAGGGTCACGCAAGATGGGGCTATCCCAGGGTAGTGGTAATTGTTGGATGCCCCCAGAGCTTCAGGGAACCAAGGGCAAGTGGGCCCCTAGACCCGCAGATAAGATCGCCCAATAACGGAGCGAAGGTCCCGGTGCACCTTCGGAATCGCTCTCCCGGTGCAGACCAGAGACCCGGAACTCCAGGCTGGATACAGTGAGGGCGGGATAAGGCGTTACTTAAAACGACAAGGCTCCAGCAAAAGTTTCTTTCCAAGTGAGAAAGGCTGTGTTGTTGTTGTTCCTCTTCTTCTCAAACGTTTTGAAGTTATTCGCTCCAACTTGACCCCCAGGGAGATATGGGAGAAGAGTTCTGCGTCCGAGGAGGCCGAGGTTCCTCGGTTTGCGGTTGAGAGTAAAAAAGATCACGCTAGGAAGAGTCACGGAAAAAAAAAATCTCCTTCTTGAGCATGAGAACCACATCCCTCCCCGAAATCTTTAGTGCTCCGAGCAGGGAGGTGCTCGGGTTTAAGTGAATGAATTCTCTTAAGACTGCAGTCGCCCTTCTGAAGTCAGATTGTATTTTAAACGGTCTAAAGACACCGAAATTTCGATACAGGAAGTTAAACACACTTAAAAAAAAAAAAGTTAAGGAATGCACCCAGAATTCCAATTTAATCCCCAAGTTAAAACTGCTCACTGCACTCCCAAATAACACATGCAAATAGTACAAATAAATGTCTGTGTATAGGCATCTTTTATTTACTTGTTTTTGCTTGAAAAAATATCGACTTTGACTCGACAGTTAGCTTTTCTGATTTCTGTGTTTTATTGGCAAAACAACTTTTTTGATAACAAAAGCTTTATTTATATTGTTAACTTAAAATTTTTTGGAGTGAAGCAGATACCCATAGATAGATATGAAAGGTCTTCATCCTGAGAAATCGAAACTTGCTTCATTGGCAAGGGCCTGTAATTAACAAAGAACTACAGGGATTACTGAACTTGGAACAATTTTCTCCCAGAGAAGGGAAGTGGTGGGTTATTTAGAAAACTCAATTCTATACACAATCTGGGGAAATCTGGCATTTATACAAACACATGGAAAACAAGCTAAAATTCTCAAAATGCCACTTTAAAATCTCTCTTACCAAATTGCTGAAACATGGGGGGAAAGTTCCTTTTGAGGAATTAGATCAGCTTAATACTTTATGGGACTGATGTACCTAGTTGACATTTCTTTAAAAGTAGATAATGTATTCCCCTTCTCACAAAACACTAGCCTCTAGAATGCTCACAAATCTGGATATGTTCTAACATCTCTCAACTAAAAACCAAATCAAAACACATATACACATATGCACCACCAGCAGCAACTACAACAAAATAACAAAAACCTACTTAACGCTCCTGCAAAAGAGGAATTTTTAAACTTTTTTTGTCTCTTTTTTCCCCCCCCAAAGATGTCATTGAAAATGAAGTTTCTGGGAGAGCAGTAAAAAAAGAAAAGAAAGACAGGAAGAAGGAAATTTTTCAATGGAAAAAATCGCCTAAAATGTTATCACACAGTTTTAGCTAGCAGAGTTCACCCCATGATGGTTTCTCATGCCTTGAAAGAAAACTACTCCTGACTATAGTATACATTTAGATTAGAGAGCCACTAAAACCTTCAATTTTTTTTGTAGCCATGGCTACACAAATAAATGGCTATTTAAACAAGTGAAGGATAACAGATAAGCTGTAACATATAGCTAAAGTGATCAATTTTCTGCCTATATTTATATGTATATTAATTAAGCAGTTTTTGTGTATACAATAATAACTTATGGGAACACTTTACAGCTTTCAAAGCACCATTACATTTTTCTTTGATGAAGTTTGCTGTAATGACTAGCATGTTGTTTTTCTCCACAAAAGTTATAATTTTATTTATCACCTTTTTATGCATCTATTATAACACTTTCCCTCAGAGAATCTGCTATCATTTTACTATGCCCTGTAATCACATATGGGAGGAGAAAGACTTGTATAAATGTATAATGTGACAAAATGGAAGATAGGCAGATACACTCGATTAAAATAAAATCAAACCCTGCCATGGATGCAACGATATTTACTTTATCTGACAGTAATTAGCTAATCTATCTGGAACAAAAACCTATTATTAGTCGAGCACAGCTCCGGGATTTCAAAGATCCTCTTTTCCGACAAAAGAATGCAAATGTTCTAGCATGAGATTGTAACTGGATAGGCGCTGGAACCAGATTCCACATTGTGATAAGTGACTCTGGAGAACCGACCGCCGCTGCAGTGTAACTACCACTCGGGCGTTTTCATTCCGGACAGCCCCGCACAGTTGGCTGCGCACAAGCTTGTTGTCGTCGGGGTGCGGGCACAGGCCAGGCAGGCTCCCTAGATGTGATTGGCCTGGCGGGTATCCCTGCAGGGAAGCTCCGCCGCTGGGGAACCAAATGGACCAAAGGGAACCTGAACAATCAGATGATCCCAGCCCCTGCTCAGGACTTAAGGCCAAGATCTAAGTCTCCCACCCGCTAGACAAGCCCTGCGCAGAGCTACGGCTGGGGAGAGAAATGGACGCGGCTTACAAACCCCTGCTAGGCCCCTTCGCCTGTGCTCTCCACGCTCCGGCTCCTCAAGGGTCTCCAGTCCCTCAGGGCGTCATGCGAGGAGCAATCTGATCAAGGACCTCAGGAGAGAATTTTTCAGACCTGGGCCAAGGATATCTGGCGGGGTAACAGTGGTAGTGGGTTTGGAGGAGATCGAACCGCGTGGGCCTTCAGGTGGGAAGGAGGCAGCCTTCCGTGTGCTAAGGGAGAAAGCGACTCGGTGGACTCGGCGGCAGCAGCTGCTGTGTGGGCGTGTCTCTGTGTTCCCGGCACCCCGGGCCATGGGTTCTAAGATACGGGTTTGGGGGATGAGCTTAGGGTAGGCCTAGGAGCGAAGCGCCGTGGGGAAGCAAGAGAAGGTAGCAAGGAGAAATGAAGGTTTCGGTTGGAAACGGGGGACAGATATTTTCTGTAGCTTTTGTCTTTCTTTTTTCTGGATCTTGATATCTCGTCAAGAAAACCGCTTAAAGAAGCAAAAAAAAAAAAATTATTTTTTAACTAGGAGACGAGCGGGCAGTAGAAATATTCCCAACGACAGTCTAGCCCTCGGGATGGGGGTGGAGGAGTGGGATTGGAGGCAGTTTCCTTCTTTTATGCTCGCCTGCTACCGCGACGCAGGTACTCAAGGACTGCCACCCGACAGTGCCGCGCACTCACCCTTGTCTCTCTGGATCTTTGCGCCCAATAACTCGCGATCCGCAGCAAAAGCAGGCGCATTCTTCTCTCCGCAGTTCTGTGGCCTGTTCTGGAAACACCAGCTCTGCCCAGGGCCTCAATAATCTTAGAATTCAGAGCGGAAAGGCAACGGGCGCCCTTGCGGCTGAAGGATGGCCATCCCGGCGCAAAGCCCAGCTCAAGTAGAGTCTCCCGCACAGCCTGCGGGCTGCCACCAGCTAAGTACTCCCGGGAGCACGTGGCCGGCGCTGAATCCCAGTTCCCCAGGAGGCCCCAGGGGCTGACTCCCCGCACCATTTCCGCTCCCTCCTGAACAGCCCCGCCTCTCCCCCCTCGCGACTGGCTGTTCATTCTCTCCTCGGCTTTGGGTACCCACTGCTCCCGCCGTTGCGGGGGGTCCTCCATGACAGCTCTCTGCTCCCGTTCCCACTCCCATCCCGAGTCCGCTGCAGCCGGGAGGTGTTGTCCACAGTCCCTGCACCTCCCACCTGCCCCTTCTACCTGAAGTCAGTGCTCCCTCCGCTCTACCATCTTGGCGCCAAAAAATATGCTAGGGACGGCTAGGGCCAAATGAGGGATGCCATGGTTGGGCCAAATCGGTCCCTATTTTTTCAAGGCCAGCACTGAAGACAGGTTTTTCTGTAGGTCTCACAGCAGCTCCTGCTGCTGCTCACTGGGCTAGAGGTGGTGGTGAGCAAATGCCTATCGTGCAGGAAGATGATCTCTATCTGTGCAGAGTTTCCAGAATCACAGGGGACACCACAGATTTGCCCACAAAATAATCAGGGCCCTAGAAGGGCACCAGAAGAAGTGTGGGTTGGAGAAATTAGAAAGATGCCTGCGAGGGTCAAGGCCTAGACCCAGGTGTCTGATTTCAATAGATGGAAAAGACAGCCTCCATGGCTGGGTCACCTCCCTTGTGAAAACAGATCCTGCTCTCAAGACCATATGAAACTACCCAGTGTGTGAGGCCCTCCAACCCCGAACGTCATCACCAATGCAGTCAACAAACACTGTTTGACTTCTGATGCAGAACAGTAGTCAATGACACGTATTGAGCACTAACATGAGCGGGCCCTGCACTAAAATCTTGACATGTTTTGCCTCATTTATCACTGGCAACAACCCTGAAGAAGGTATTACTGTCTTTTTGTAAGCAAAGAAACTGAGGCTTAGAAACACCCAGGCCAGACACTGACTAGGCCAGGATTCAAACCAAGAGCTGTCAGACCACAAAGTTCAGTATTTACTCCATCGTCCTGTCTCTCACATACCTGCTTAGTGAGGCCGCTGGAAAAGCTACAGAAGCAAATGCAACTGGGGTTTTGCCCTCCGGGGGCTCATGGTTTACTCGGGGAGACCAGGCAGGCAATATAGCTATAGTACTAGGCAGGAAGTGATAAGTGACACGAATGTCCTTTACTAACACGCGCTGCAAGTTCAGATGCGAGAGAGATAACTTCCGGCTAGGCGATGAGAGAGCGCTTCCTTGGAGGAGGTGGCATTTGAGCAGAGCTTCAGAGAACAGGCTTGTCATGGAGACAAGAGTGGAGAAGGCTTTCCGAGTGGAGGGAACAGCTTGAGCAAAGTCAACAAGGCGAGAACGCACACGTCGCCCGTCCATAGATATATAAAACATTCCGTCTCGTTAGGAATACAGTGCCGGGTATTTACAAGCCAGGAAGTTTTCCTGCCTCCGCAGCAGCTGGAAAAACCACGTTCCTGGGCTATCCTTCCTGGCAGTTGGTTCTCAGGATGCCTCCCAGAACTGGCTTTACTCGGGAAGACGCGGCCAGTCGGGATGGGAATCGGTCGTTCGCGTACCCCAAGCAGTGCAGCCTCTCCCGCAGCCACTACGACTTCGAGACTCTATACTAGCCCTTGTCTATTTCTGGTAGCTCCGCAGCACCCCCACTCAGTGGATGCGGAGGGGTGTGGTCCACAGGAGCTGGAACCAATGGGGAGGGAGGTCCGGGCGAGAGCCCCGCCCCCGACGTGACGCACGACCCCCGGACTCCTGCTTCTCAGCCCCGGCCCCAGTCCCTGCAGTGGCTGTAACAAAACCCAGACCCCCACGTCCGGGCCAATGGAGGCGATTTAGACTGGAGTGGGACCGCGTCTGTCAAAAGCCCGACTCGGCAGCAGCGGCGGAGTCCAGAAGGAGAGCTGGAGCCGCCGCGCTGCCTCCCCGCCCCCGCCGGGATTTATTGAGTATTTGGACTGGACAATTAAGTGGCCCTGATGATGTTACCAAGCCCGGTCACCTCCACCCCTTTCTCAGTCAAAGACATTCTGAATCTGGAGCAGCAGCAGCAACAGCACTTCCACGGCGCGCACCTGCAGGCGGACTTGGAGCACCACTTCCACTCGGCGCCCTGCATGCTGGCCGCCGCTGAGGGGACACAGTTTTCGGACGGAGGGGAGGAAGACGAGGAAGAAGAGGGCGAGAAACTGTCCTATTTGAACTCACTAGCTACAGCCGATGGCCACGGGGATTCGGGGCTCTGCCCCCAGAGCTTTGTCCACACGGTCCTGCGAGACTCGTGCAGCGGGCCTAAGGAACATGAAGAGGAGCCCGAGGTCGTGAGGGACGGGAGCCAAAGTGAGTAGAGGGGGAAAGGAAACACGCATGTGGAGCAATGGCGGGATGCCCGCAAACAGCCCACCAACCTTGCCGGCACGGCTGCCCGCTTCTTTAGCTCCTGGCTGATGTCATGCCAGTTCCTGGTCAGCGACAGCTCCGCAAAACTCAGATGCTGCAAGGGAGCCAGGGCGGAGGGAGAAGGCCAAGGTGACTCCGCCAACTACTCCCCCCAGAGGGAGGAGGCGATGCAGCCCCGGAGGTTATTGCTGCCCTGATGCGGATAAGCAACATGGGCTCAGCTGCCGGGTGCGGACAACTGTAGCTCTTCCCAAGAGCTAGAAGGGCATGAGCCTCAATTTTTCCCACTTTCCCTCTAGCGTGAGATGCGTTTTTTGAGGCCAGGGCAGCCGTTCCCTCTTCTCGGAAAAGGTAATCCAAGCAGATTATGTGCCTGGTGTCCGGAGGGCGCAGGAACTTAGGTAGAATTTTAGCGGGGGTGCTTTCCTCACTTCTCCGCCTGGAACTCTGCGTCCTCGCACCCGTGGCACCCGGCAGAGAGCGAGGGGATGGTGGGAGAGCGCATGGGAACGTAGTTCATTCCTCACTCGCACCCCTGAGGCAACCGGCCTTTTTGAAAATCTGTAACGTTTTGCTTTGTGTCCCAGATTGTGAGGCTTCGGGCTGAGTGAAAAACGCGCGGAACTTAGATCCTGTCTGCTCAAGTAGTTCGGGAGGTGAATTGGGCAGGGCAACAGAATTACTGAACAAAGCCTCCAAGGAAGTGTTTGTGAGGAGACAGAGCCAAAACAATCTCCTTCCCCAAGAGAAGGTTTGTTGTGGCGGAAGCCAAGGCCTTTGCTCTGACAGCTCCCCTGGGCCTAAAATCGACATGAAACTAAGTCAGTCAGTCAATCAAATTTCTTTTTCTTTCTATGGTATCGGTTGTCGTTACTCAGACACTCATTTGTGGGTAGGTAGGCGTTTAAAGGTAAACAAACAAACAAAAAAACAGTTCCTGGGCAATAAGCAGTACACGCAGACATTTCTAAGCAGGAAGATTTTCGCACATCGCACGCATTTCGGCCGCCAAAAACCAACATGCCTCTCACACCTTCAGCTATTTATGACGTAAAAGAAGGCAACCGAATTAGCAAATATTGGAGTTATGTAGTTACAAACTTTCATCCTGAAAATAATCATTAGCAAGCCGAGCTGCACATTTAATACAGGGTAATCTCTCGCAGATGCTGAAGTTCTAAATAAACGCGTGCTAACTACCCCTCCCCACACTATGTGCCTCCACCCGTCAAGGACGTGGTGAGGGGCCTTGGGCGATCGAAGGGTGCCACGGCGCCAGAAGTCACAAACCTTCCCCAAAACCCAAGCAGTTATTATTGCACGCTCCGCGCTGCCACCAAAAAGGGTCACAGTGCTCCTGGACCGGAGCCGCGGAGAGGCCGGGAACAACTAAGAGACGCTGTTGTTTTGCTTCTTTCGCAGAAAGCTGCCAACTGAAGAAACCTCTGGAGGCGGCCGGAGACTGTAAGGCGGCAGAGGAGAGCGAAAGGCCGAAGCCACGCAGCCGCCGGAAGCCCCGGGTCCTCTTCTCGCAAGCCCAAGTCTTCGAGCTGGAACGCAGGTTCAAGCAGCAGCGGTACCTGTCGGCGCCCGAGCGCGAGCACCTCGCCAGCAGCCTAAAGCTCACGTCCACCCAGGTGAAGATCTGGTTCCAGAATCGCAGGTACAAGTGCAAGAGACAGCGGCAGGACAAGTCTCTGGAGCTGGGCGGGCACGCGCCCCCGCCGCCGCCGCGCCGTGTGGCAGTGCCGGTGCTGGTGCGGGACGGCAAGCCGTGCGTCACTCCTGGCGCGCCAGCCTACGGCGCGCCCTACAGCGTGGGCGCGGGAGCCTACTCCTACAACAGCTTCCCCGCCTATGGCTATGGGAACTCGGCAGCCGCCGCCGCAGCCGCCGCCGCTGCAGCCGCCGCCGCCGCGGCCTACAGCGGCAGCTATGGTTGTGCGTACCCGGCAAGCGGTGGCAGTGGCGGCGGCGGCGGCGGGGCCTCCTCGGCGGCCTCGGCCATGCAGCCCGCCTGCAGTGCGTCTGGAGGCGGCCCCTTCGTGAACGTGAGCAACCTGGCCGGCTTCGGGGGCGGCGGCGGCGCGCAGCCGTTGCACCAGGGTGCGACGGCGGGGGCCGCGTGCGCTCAGGGTACCTTGCAGGGCATCCGGGCCTGGTAGGGACCGGGCGGGCAGGCGACCCCACCGCAGCCTGGCGCCGCGGGACTGAAGGGCGAGAAAGGCTGGATCCAAGGAAGGACCAGGTCCCCTCGTTAAAAAATATAAATATATATATACATACACGTCTCGCTCCCCAGGGCCTCGGAGCGCAGCTTACACGAAGTCCGGGGAAGGAGGCTCTGGGGCGAAGAGGATGCGCCTGAGCCTTCACGGAGACTATCTCTGAGGCAGAAACGCTGGCTGGGTGCCTGGAGGACGATGGCCCCAATCTCGGCTCCAAAGGGAGTGCGAACGGCTGGGACTCAGGCTGCCAGTCGTCTCTCCTAGAGCAAGAAGGGCTTCTCTTTCTCAGCCTTCTTGCGGCCTCAGCAGAGCGCTGGCGGAAAACTCAAGGACAGAGAACAGCATGAAGGAGAGAAAAATGGGCGTCGTGGCTTGAGAAATCCCCAGACCCTACCGACCCTCTGCTCACTTTGCGGGGCCGGAGTGCCACACCACAGTCCATTTTCCTTTTCCCAACCGCCTGCCCTCCGCAACAGATACCTCGGCCTGGATCTCCAGATTGTCAGGGGGCGTAGAACTCTGCAAGAAAAATCAGCGGAGCGACATCAAAAGTTGGCCTTTTGATGTCTGGAACCTAGGGGCCCACCGGAGGTGTTACCGGCTTTCCTTCTGTTTCCTATTCTGTATTCAGCACATATAATATATATATATAACTAAATATATCCACACGCCATGTACACACCCGCTGCCATACACTACAGGAGTCAATAAACAAGGTGCAATATTTTCAAACGGTTGGCCGGCTACAGACTTTGTTTAGCCCACAGAAGTAGGGAGGGATCCTTCAACAGGGCGGCGGGGAAGGAAAAGATGCTCTGGGAAAGCAGTTCCGCCCTGGGCGATCGCAGGCCTGGTCTCCCCTGCCTCAGCCCCCAGGCTGCAAGTCGGGTCTCTAAGGCTTTGTTCATTAATTTCTCTTTACTGTCGTAGGGAGGACAGGTCGGAGACTCAGGGCCTTTTGAGGTGGGACTTTGAAATCCCCCCAAGTTTCACCCAGATGCTTGGGCTAGTATCTGGGCCTGCGTTAGATCAAGGCTTAGACTCTGCCCACCTCGAATGCCTCCAGAGTAAAGGAAACCTCGCCCCTAGGCCTAGCCGTAGGCGCCGCGAAGGCAGCTCCATCTTCGGCCGCCGCTCGGCCTTCCAGCGCGCCCGGGGGCGCTGCGCCCCGCCGCGGCCGAGTTCTCCCCCTTGGTCGCCCTCCCTTCTCCCCCGGCGGCCGAGGCTTTATGCGGCTCCTTGTCACTTGCGGAGAATGCCTGTGCGAGGCCTGTGCTGCCACACGGCCGATTGTGAGCGTGCCAAGGCGGGTGAATGGGGAGGCCTCAGCGCGCCGCGCCATTGTGGGGTCGGGCCTCGCTGAAAGGCGGCTCCGGGCCGGGAAGGTGCGGAAAGAATGGCTTTTTATTGGAGTCCCGAACAAAAGGTGTGGTAGGAAGGCGAAGTCCCCTGTGCGAACAAAAACCTCAGCGCGTCGGGATTGACGTCCCCCCCGAGCTCCCCATTGCTTCTCAGAGCGGGGGCTTTGTGCAGCAGTCTGCTCAACAGAGGGACGGAGAAATGCGCGGGGGTTTTGTTCCCCACTTTTTGTGCGCTGGGGGAGGGGGCGGCCAGGGGGAACGGGGTCTGGGCGGGCAGCAGGGAGGGGCTCGCTGATTAGGCTGGGCCGGCCCGGGCGCCGAAATGTTCAGCGGGAGTCGGCTGCCTGAAAGCAGGGTCATTATTGCTACAAGTTTAGCAATTTCGCCCTTAGAGGAGGGGGCGGGGGCTGGTAGGTTGCTGCGGGGCCGCCAGGCTGGGGAGCTGCAGAGTCCCGGAGGAGAGGGAAGAAAAAAGGGGAGGGGAGAGAGAGAGACAGGCCAGCAAGGCAATCCACCAAACCCACTGACCGCCCAGGAAGAGGCTTGGACGCATCCAAAAGGGCCTAGCGGGAAGCAGGACAGGCGGCGCCTGGGGGGCGAAGACCCGCCCTCCCCTTGCCTCCTTAGAAGCAAAAAGACCCCCGAGCCAGGCACACCAGGCTGCGGATCCCTCAGCTCCTCGCAGCCAGTTTACTCCTCTCTCAAACCGCTCTGCAGTTGGGACACCGTCTCCCACCACCCCGATGTCCCAAACCCCCTTCCTAGCGAGCCCTCCTTCTGGAGCTATTCTCTTTCCTTGAGTTGCTTAGGCTAAGGGGTGGAGGGAATTCTTGCCTCCTAAGACATTTCTCACTGCCTGCAGCCTCGGACTCCATTCATCCATCCATCCGTCTATTCACAAGTATTCACTGATACTGATACTACTAATACATGTTCACTTCACTGTTCTGGCCACTGCCGAACGGTGAAAAATAAAAGTGTCCGCAGGCTTAGGCCGTTGATTTGAAGGAGTGTGTGCGCCGGGGAGATAGACAACTAACAAATAAATGTAAAAATAGGTAGTTGATTCTAAGAAAGAGAACCAAGTACTGGAGGGAGGATTCTTTTGAGTAGGTGATCAGAGAAAGCCACATTGAGGAGATCAGATTCAAGCTGAAGCCTGAATGACAAAAAGGAAGCCAGTCCAAGCAGCGCTTTGCTGTTGCCGCCTCCTTGTCTCTGCATATGTCCTCCCCTCCTTCTGGAATGCTCTAACACCCCCATCTTTCTGGTAAACTCTTGCTCCTCCTTCAAGGCCAAGCTTTTTTCCTGAACCACCCAAGTGGGGGTAATCACTCCCTAATAGTGCCACCAGAGTCTTAGGTACTTTCCAGTATCACCACATAGTGTCATGAAAAAATTTATTTGTCTCTCTCCCTGCCATGTGAGGGCCTAGTGAGGTCGTAGGGGCCAGGCTGGCATCTATTCCCCCTAGAACATATAACACGGAGATCATGGGGCCAGGCTGCTTCAGAGTGGCCATCCCCAGTGCAGGTGGCCCCAGTGCTGTGGAACTTCTCACTGGGTGCTGGCTGCAAGGAAGATGGGCAGAGCCAGTCTCTTGGACCACCTGGGTGGAGCCAGAACACCGGGAAATCGACCACAGAAGACCTGCAGCCTATCCCCATCCCAGAGGAAGGTCGGGCCTTCCTTGGGCACCCCATGATGCTTCGGGGCGGGGGGCGGGGTGGATATGGCTTCCCCAAGGGATTGATGCCCCTGGCCGTACAGCTTAAAACCTAGGGAAGAAGGTTGAGAACTTGGTGGTAACCTTGACACGAGGACACCAAGTTTAGGGTTAGGGAAGAAGACTCAAGGAGAGGGAAGGGTGGGGCGGGGGTGGAAAGCTGGAATGTATGCAATAAATCCAGGACCTGCATCTGAGACCCAAATCAACTTTCCCTACATTCACTAGGTGAGAAATATGGTCAGTGATCAAGATGCTGCCCAGCACGGAGCACTCACTTCTAAGCCTGGATTTCAGCGCGTGCGCACTAGAAAACCCAAGGCTCTGGGAGCAGATTCCATAGCTCCGCTGGGGGTTTTCCTCAGTAAGCAACTCCTTTTTCTCCCTCCTGGTCTGTATCCTGCTGGACCGTGGCCTCTCAGTGCTCCCCAGCACCGGATACCCACCTTCCTTGCTTGGCTTCCTCCTGGCCCGCATTGGTCTTCCTTCACTCTGCATCCATCCCCTCCGGTTCTGGAAAAGGGGCGTGTGATTCTCATAGAGGAAACAGAGCTGGTTCTATGAACTGGCTCCTGCGCACTTTGCGTGTCTTGAGATACTTAAAGCCAGTCTGGACCAGCCCCCTCCCCGATCCCTACCCTTCCCCAGATCCTTCAATCTCTGGGTATAAATAGCTCACATCTCTTCATTGAAGGATTTCCGTACTGCTCAGTTGCTGAGGTTCCAGTGCCTTGGCCATTAGAGGGTGAAAACCCTTGACTAACAGCTAGTTCTTTGAGCTCCCTCTCTAGGGGAAAAGATACCCTCCCAGACCCAAACCACCGCCTAGTTACTGATTGTCCTGTGATCCAGGAGGAAATGTAAAATCCAGATAAGCCTTCTAACGACCCATGAGACTGCGCGGGTGAAGTAAACCATCACTCTGGGTTATGAGCTCTAAAGCAAAGAAAAGCGATAATCCTTCCCCATCCAATGACTGGTGTCACATTGGGCTCAAGCAGTGAGTAGGCACTACTCATGGGGCATGTGGAATAGGTTCTAGAAGGACAGCACTTTCTTTTTCTTTCTTCAGAGCCTAATCTTGAGGGGTTAAGAGGATGAACTCTGGAGTCAGACTGCCTTTATTTCAATCTCAGGGCCACCATAAACATCATTAGAAACCTTGAGTAAGAAACTCTCTGAACCTCAGTTTTCTCCTCTGTAAAATGGGTATGCTTAATAGTGCCTTTCTTATAGGTTTTCTTTTCTTACAGTAGAACACACAAATATTAAGTATACAACTCAATGAATGTTTATATATGTAGATGCTCATGAGCCAATCAATCACCTTGGCTTTGAAAATTAAAGGAGATGATCCATGTAAAAGCAGCTTAGTGCAGCAGGGTCTGGTGGCTCAGTGGTTAAAAAAAAAAAAAAAAAAAAAAAAAAAAAAAAAACCGCCTGCCAGTGCAGGAATTCGGTTTCGATTCCTGGATCGGGAAGATCCCCTGGAGAAGGAAAGGGCAACCCACTCCAGCATTCTTGCCTGAGAAATCCCGTGGACGCAGGAGCCTGGCGGGTTACAGTCCATGGAGTCCCAGAGTGAGACAAGACTTAGCGACTAAACAACAAGCAGTGTCTGGTAGGCATCAGCCAGGCCTGTGCTAGGCGCTGTGTATAACTCAGAAGCCCAGGACTGTTTTCTGCCCTTGGGTCACTCATAGGTGCACAGGGAGAGCGGGCGGGCGGGAGCCATTGCTGATAAACCAGGGGCAGGGGCCACCTGGTGGGGCCGTCGAGGCTGGCAAACTTTTCAGAGGTTTGGACTTGAGGAATTCGACTGAAAAAGGAAGTGAAAGGAGGTTCCTGGGGGAGCCACGAGTCCCTCCAACCCATGCTGCGGGGAGGAAGGGGTCAGGAGGGAAACCTAGCCCCTCTGGGCAAGGCGATTCCCGGGCAAGGCCTGGGTGGGGCCGGGTGGGCGGGCGCTCCGCGGGAGAGCAGCGCGTGCAGGGGGCGGGCTGGTTCAAGGCTTCCAGCGCAGCCTCCTCCTCCTTCGCTTAACGGTTCCGAGCTCAGGGGGGACATCCCAGGTGCCTTCTCCCGTTTCCCAGGGAGAACGGCGGATTCTCGATGTCTTGAGTTCAGTGCTCCGCCGCCGCCCGCTCCGCTTGAACGGGAGGCACTGCGGGTGGCCCAGGTGCCTCGGGGCCGGGCGCAGCGTCCCACACCGGCCTGGGGCGGCCAGAGCCCGCTGGGCAGGGAGCCCTCAGCGAGCCCGGGAGAGCCCAGAGTGGGAGAACCAGCCGTCCTGGCGGTCACTACCGGGGCGCGGAGCCAAGCCTAGCGCGCAGCGCGGAGATAAGACGCTGTGCAGGAGGTTGGTGAGTCCGTGTGGCTTCCAGGCCAAGTCCAGCGGGGCTGGGGTAGGGAAAGGGCACTGATCTCAAAACTACGCTTGCTTTATTGAAAAGACGCTCCCACAAAAAAAAACCTGAACTGTAGGTAACGTTCATAGCAGCAAAATTTTCTAAAGGGAAGTTTAGAAAATTTATCGAAGTATGACACATACAGGAAAGACCTAAGTGTACATACCGCTCACTGAATCTTCAGAAGCTGAACGCTCCCTGCGAACCACATCCAGATGATAAAATAAAGCATGCCCGACCCCTACCCCAAGCCCCCTTGTGCTCCCTTTTTACCACTACCATCCCCACCAAGTGAAGTCGCTCACTCAGTCGTGTCCAACTGTTTTCCAGGCAGGACTACTGGAGTGGGTTGCCATTTCCTTCTCCAGGGGATCTTCCCAACCCATGGTTTTTGTTTTTGTTTTGTTTTGTTTTGTTTGCCCCATTTGGAACATTGTATAAATGGAATCACATAGCTAGTACTCTATCTGCCTGGCTTTTTAAATATGTGAGATATATATTGTGCGTGTTGTTGTAGATTGCTCATTTTCATTATTTTACAGAATTCCCTTGTGTGGATGTGCCACAATTGATTTATCCACTGTGCTGTTGATGGGCTTTGGGTAGTTTCTAGATTTGGGCTGTGGTGACTAATGCACCTACAAACATCCAAGAACAGTACCCTGTAGAACTTTCTGCAGTAATGGAAGTGTTCTACTTCTGTCCAGTATGTTTGCCGCTAGTCACATGTGGCTGCTGCTCACTTGAACAGTGTGTGTGTGACTGAGGGATTGGATTTTAGTTGTCTAAAATTATGATTAATTCAGATGCAAAGGGTCATATGTGTTAGCACAGTTCTAGTATGTCTTTTGATGACTGTAATGCACATTTCTCTTCTGTACATACCTAGGAGTGCCATTGCTGCGTCTTAGAGGATGAAAGTTATCGGAAGTAGATTCTACCAAGCAGTTTTCGAAAGTTGGTTGTACCAATTTACATTTCCATTGGGAGCAGCACCGAAGTGGTTAGTATTTTCATTCTGTTTCTCTTCATGTAGTGAAAAGAGGCTTTTTTGTTTACTTTTAAGTAAAACCATGAAAACTGACACTTAACCATAGGGAAGATGATGTAATAATAATGATGGTTGGACGATTTCCTGAGGACTGAGAGATGTTGCTAGCATGGGTGCTGAGTTGCTTCAGTTGTATCCGACTCTTTGCAACCCTATAGACTGTAATCCACCAAGCTCCTCTGTCCATGGGATTCTCCAGGCAAGAATACTGAAGTGGATTGCCATGCCCTCCTCGAGGGGATCATCCAGACCCTGTGTCTGTCTCTTCTGTCGTCTGCCTTGGCAGTTAGGCTCTTTACCACTAGCGCCACCTGGGGAGCCCTGAGAGATGTTATAGGGATCTAAAGCTTACCCTTCATGCCACCAAACTTCTGCAGCTGGGCCTCCCACTCAATCAACCTTCTGCTTTTGGAACTGGAGCAGGATTAGCAGGGCACTAGGGCAAAGGCGCGCCGACTGCGACGCACCGCGCAGAAGCGTGGCGGAGAGGAGCTACCCCTCCCCCGAGGTCAGGGGCGGCTGGAAGGAGCTACCCCAAGCCCGAGGTCAGGGGCGGCAGCCGAGAGGAGCAACCCCACGTCCAAGGGGAGGTGGCTGCGCGAGTGCAGGAGGGCGGAGAGGAGCTACTCCACGTTCAAGGTCAGGAGGGGCGGCTGTGAGGAGATACCTCTCGTCCAAAGTAAGAGAAACCCAAGTAAGACAGTAGGTGTTGCGAGAGGCATCAGAGGGCAGACACACAAACCATAATCACAGTAAACTAGTCAATCTAATCATACGGACCACAGCCTTGTCTAACTCAATGAAACTAAGCCATGTCATGTGGGGCCACCCAAGACGGGCGGGTCATGGTGGAGAGATCTGACAGAATGTGGTCCACTGGAGAAGGGAATGGCAAACCACTTCAGTATTCTTGCCTTGAGAACCCCATGAACAGTATGAAAAGGCAAAATGGTAGGATACTGAGGGAGGAACTCCTCGGGTCGATAGGTGCCCAATATGCTACTGTAGATCAGTGGAGAAATAACTCCAGAAAGAATGAAGGGATGGAACCAAAGCAAAAAAAATACCCAGCTGTGGATGTGTCTGGTGATAGAAGCAAGGTCCGATGCTGTAAAGAGCAATATTGCATAGGAACCTGGAATGTCAGGTCCATGAATCAAGGCAAATTGGAAGTAGTCAAACAGGAGATGGCAAGAGTGAACGTCGACATTCTAGGAATCAGTGAACTAAAATGGACCGGAATGGGTGAATTTAACTCAGATGACCATTATATCTACTACTGTGGGCAGGAATCCCTCAGAAGAAATGGAGTAGCCATCATGGTCAACAAGAGAGTCCGAAATGCAGTACTTGGATGCAATCTTAAAAACAACAGAATGATCTCTGTTCGTTTCCAAGGCAAACCATTCAATATCACAGTAATCCAAGTCTATGCCCCAACCAGTAACGCTGAAGAAGCTGAAGTTGAACGGTTCTATGAAGACCTACAAGCCCTTTTAGAACTAACACCCAAAAAAGATGTCCTTTTCATTATAGGGGACTGGAATGTGAAAGTAGGAAGTCAAGAAACACCTGGAGTAACAGGCAAATTTGGCCTTGGAATACAGAATGAAGCAGAGCAAAGGTTAATAGAGTTTTGCCAAGAAAATGCACTGGTCATAACAAACACCCTCTTCCAACAACACAAGAGAAGACTCTACACATGGACATCACCAGATAGTCAACACTGAAATCAGATTGATTATATTCTTTGCAGCCAAAGATGGAGAAGCTCTATACAGTCAGCAAAAACAAGACTGGGAGCTGATTGTGGCTTGGATCTGCTGCTAAGTCACTTCAGTCGTGTCCGACTCTGTGCAACCCTATAGATGGCAGCCCACCAGGCTCTGCCGTCCCTGGGATTCTCCAGGCAAGAACACTGGAGTGGGTTGCCATTTCCTTCTCCAATGCATGAAAGTGATAAGGGAAAGTGAAGTCATTCAGTCGTGTCTGACTCCTAGCGACCCCATGGACTGCAGCCTACCAGGCTCCTCCGTCCATGGGATTTTCCAGGCCAGAGTACTGGAGTGGGTTGCCATTGCCTTCTCCTGTGGCTCAGATCATGAACTCCTTATTGCCAAATTCAGACTTAAATTGAAGAAAGTAGGGAAAACCACTAGACCATTCAGGTACGACCTAAATCAAATCCCTTATGATTATACAGTGGAAGTGAGAAATAGATTCAAGGGAATAGATCCGATAGATAGAGTGCCTGATGAACTATGGATGGAGGTTCATGACATTGTACAGGAGACAGGGAGCAAGACCATCCCCATGGAAAAGAAATGCAAAAAAGCAAAATGGCTGTCTGAGGAGGCCTTACAAATAGCTGTGAAAAGAAGAGAAGCGAAAAGCAAAGGAGAAAAGGAAAGATATAAGCATCTGAATGCAGAGTTCCAAAGAATAGCAAGGAGAGATAAGAAAGCCTTCCTCAGCAATCAATGCAAAGAAATAGAGGAAAACAACAGAATAGGAAAGACTAGAGATCTCTTCAAGAAAATTAGAGCTACCAAGGGAACATTTCATGCAAAGATGGGCTCAATAAAGGACAGAAATGGTATGGACCTAACAGAAGCAGAAGATATTAAGAAGAGGTGGCAAGAATACACAGAAGAACTGTACAAAAAAGATCTTTACGACCCAGATAACCATGATGGTGTGATCACTCACCTTGAGCCAGACATCCTGGAATGTGAAGTCAAGTGGGCCGTAGAAAGCATCACTACGAACAAAACTAGTGGAGGTGATGGAATTCCAGTTGAGCTATTTCAAATCCTGAAAGATGATGCTGTGAAAGTGCTGCACTCAATATGCCAGCAAGTTTGGAAAACTCAGCAGTGGCCACAGGACTGAAAAAGGTCAGTTTTCATTCCAATCCCAAAGAAAGGCAATGCCAAGGAATGCTCAAACTACCACACAATTGCACTTATCTCACATGCTAGTAAAGTGATGCTTAAAATTCTCCAAGCCAGGCTTCAGCAATACGTGAACCATGAACTTCCAGATGTTCAAGATGGTTTTAGAAAAGGCAGAGGAACCAGAGATCAAATTGTCAACATCCACTGGATCATGGAAAAAGGAAGACTTCCAGAAAAACATCTACTTCTGCTTTATTGACTATGCCAAAGCCTTTGACTGTGTGGATCACAATAAACTGTGGAAAATTCTGAAAGAGATGGGAATACCAGACCACCTGACCTGCCTCTTGAGAAACTTAAATGCAGGTCAGGAAGCAAGAGTTAGAACTGGACATGGAACAACAGACTGGTTCCAAATAGGAAAAGGAGTATGTCAAGGCTGTATATTGTCACCCTGTTTATTTAACTTATATGCAGAGTACATCATGAGAAACGCTGGGCTGGAAGAAGCACAAGCTGGAATCAAGATTGCCGGGAGAAATAATAACCTCAGATATGCAGATGACACCACCCTTATGGCAGAAAGTGAAGAGGAAGTAAAAAGCCTCTTGATGAAAGTGAAAGAGGAGAGTGAAAAAGTTGGCTTAAAGCTCAGCATTCAGAAAACTTAAGATCATGGCATCTGGTCCCATCTCTTCATGGCAAATAGATGGGGAAACAGTGGAAACAGTGTCAGACTTAATTTTGGGGGGCTCCAAAATCACTGCAGATGGTGATTGCAGCCATGAAATTAAAAGACGCTTACTCCTTGGAAGGAAAGTTATGACCAACCTAGACAGCATATTCAAAAGCAGAGACATTACTTTGCCAACAAAGGTTCGTCTAGTGAAGGCTAGGGTTTTTCCAGCAGTCATGTATGGATGTGAAAGTTGGACTGTGAAGAAAGCTGAGCGCCGAAGAATTGATGTTTTTGAACTGTGGTGTTGGAGAAGACTCTTGAGAGTCCCTTGGACTGCAAGGAGATCCAACCAGTCCATTCTAAAGGAGATCAGTCCTGGGTGTTCTTTGGAAGGACTGATGCTAAAGCTCAAAGTCCAATATTTTGGCCATCTAATGCGAAGAGTTGACTCATTGGAAAAGACTCTGATGCTGGGAGGGATTGGGGGCAAGAGGAGAAGGGGACGACAGAGGATGAGATGGCTGGATGGCATCACCGACTCGATGGATATGAGTTTGGGTGAACTCTGTAGTTGGTGATGGACAGGGAGGCCTGGCGTGCTGCAATTCATGGTGTCGCAGAGAGTCGGACATGACTGAGCGACTGAGCTGAACTGAGGGCAAAGGCTCCATCTTTGGAGGTGATCCATCTTCCACATCTGTTATTAATTTTTTTTTTTGCCTCCTCATGCAGCATTTAGGATCTTAATTCCCCAACTAAGGATCAAACTGTGCCTGCTGCATTGGGAGGCAGAGTCTTAATCACTGAATTGGCAGGGAAGTCCCTGATGTTACTTTTAGCCTTCCTAGCATCAGCTTCCCCTCTTCCTTTACTGTTATAATTGGAATATCCCACCAGAGGACATTGTGAGACTCCTGGCAGGCTGCAGCCATGTACAGAAGCCAGGTTTTGTGCAGGCTACAGTTTCAGTTTGCAGCTTGGCTCATCCTTATGTAAAAGGGGATGAACAGTCCTGGATGTGCTACCTCACTGGCTTGCTGAGAAGCAAAGTCAGCCCTGGGGAAGCAGTAAGGGGACTCCTTACTGTGTCAAGCTCTGTGTGTGTGTGTGTGTGTGTGTGTGTGTGTGTGTGTATCGTTTTGTAGACATTCTCTCTAAACCTCAGAATAACCTTGTGAGTTTACACATGTGGAATCGTAGCCTCAGAGATGTTAAGTCATTCCCCTCAAGACCACACAGTAAACAGTGGCAGCAACCCCAGGAGGACTTTCCACCCAGGGCCACATTTTCTACTTCCCTTCCCTGGATTAAACAGAGCCCTGACTGGGGCAGATCTTGAAATTCTGGATTAAATTAGATATCCTCTGCTAAGCGTCCCTTCAGATGGACTCAGATCAATCACTGATGACTTGTGTGTGGCCAGTTAAGCAGAGGAAATATTTTTTATGTTGTATTACTAGTGGAATTCGCTTTGTGTGACACACAACTTCTTGGAAAGTTGTGTGCAAAAGAGCTTCTTGCTTGTGGCAAGCAAGGGAGAAAAACTGAATACATTTTAAGTTCATCCCTGAAATTTATTGCCCAAAGTGAATTATTTTGTAAAGTGAAGGATTCTTTTGAAATATGAATAATAATCTAGCATTTGCTTCAAGGGTTTGGATTTTCAAATAATAAGCAAGGGTTAAAAGCAATTCAAAATTATATCCAGGATTCATTATTATTTCACACGTATTCCTTCTTTCATTGAGAAAGGTTCTAATGAAAGTTTCACCTCACCCATCTTGACACTGAGTTCTCTGGGAGGTCCACAGATTACTTCCTTACCCAAATGGTAAGTTACTAGAGCCAATGCACCTAGTGGCTTACTGGTGGATTCGGGCTTAACTTGGGTGTGCTTTACAGTTCCTGATTGCTTGGTCAGTCTCTCACAGGTGGGGCTGAAGAGTCAAATGGGTTATTGTATTAAAAGGCCTTTAAGGTCCCACCCCAGAGAAGGCAATGGCACCCCACTCCAGTACTCTTGCCTGGAAAATCCCATGGATGGAGGAGCCTGGTGGGCTGCAGTCCATGGGGTCGCTAAGAGTCGGACACGACTAAGAGACTTCACTTTCATTTTTCACTCTCATGCATTGGAGAAGGAAATGGCAACCCACTCCAGTGTTCTTGCCTGGAGAATCCCAGGGACAGAAGAGCCTGGTGAGCTGCCATCTCTGGGGTCGCACAGAGTTGGACACGACTGAAGTGACTTAGCAGCAGCAGCAGCAGCAGCAAGGTCCCACCCAGTCTTGGGATTCTTTAAATTAAATGTGTTACATGCCTACAGATTAATAGATTTCAGCTGTGCTGGTGGGAAGGGCCTTAGAAATCACCAGCTCTTTACTGATTCTGAATCCTGTCTGCAGCATCCTGGACAAGAAACTCTCCCATAGCTCTGGGACGCCACCCATGGGAGAACCACTCACCTCTCCACTCCATGTGTGAGGAAGTTCTACCTTATGTTCATATGGAATCTGCTTCCTGCACCTTCCATCCACTGCTCCTCTTGTTCCCACAAACATCTATTCCTTCTACGTGTCAGTTCTTCAAATATTTGAAGCCAGCCATCAAAACCCATGTAGACCTTCACTTCTCCAGGTGAAACAGCCTCAGTCTGTCAGTCCTCAACCTCCTGGTCATTCTGCAGTATGTGTTGTCTAGCTCACCCATTTCTTCTGTGCCCGGGCTGTTCTGGGTTATTCCCCAGAGAAGGCCTCCCTTCCTCAGCCTTTAAACACTTGAAATCCTATAAGATGATGCTGTGAAAGTGCTGCACTCAATATGCCAGCAAGTTTGGAAAACTCAGCAGTGGCCACAGGACTGGAAAAGGTCAGTTTTCATTCCAGTCCCAAAGAAGGGCAATGCCAAAGAATGCTCAAACTATTGCACAGTTGCACTCATCTCACATGCTTGCAAAGTAATGCTCAAAATTCTCCAAGCCAGGCTTCAACAGTACCTGAACCAAGAACTTACAGATGTTCAAGCTGGATTTAGAAAAGGCAGAGGAACCAGAGATTAAATTGCCAACATCTGCTGGATCATAGAAAAGGCAAGAGAGTTCCAGAAAAACATCTACTTCTGCTTTATTGACTAAGCCAAAGCCTTTGATTGTGTATATCATAACAAACTGTGGAAAATTCTTAAAGAGATGGGAATACCAGACCACCTGACCTGCATCCTGAGAAATCTGTATGCAGGTCAAGAAGCAACAGTTAGAACTAGACATGGAACAACAGACTGGTACCAAATAGGGAAAGGAGTACATCAAGGCTATATATTGTCACCCTGTTTATTTAACTTATATTCAGAGTACATCATGCGAAATGCCAGGCTGGATGAAGCACAAGCTAGAATCAAGGTTGCTGGGAGAAATATCAATAACCTCACATACTCAAATGACACCACCCTTTGGCAGAAAGCGAAGAAGATCCTCTTGATGAAAGTGAAAGAGGAAAGTGAAAAAGTTGGCTTAAAACTCAACATTCAGAAAACTAAGATCATGGCATCCACTCCCATCACTTCATGGGCAAATAGACAGGGAAACAGTGGAAACAGTGAGAGACTATTTTCTTGGGCTCCAAAATCACTGTAGATGGTGGCAGCAGCCATGAAATTAAAAGACGCTTGCTCCTTGGAAGAAAAGCTATGATTAACCTAGTTCAGTTCGGTCGCTCAGTTGTGTCTGACTCTTTGCAACCCCATGAATCACAGCATGCCACGCCTCCCTGTCCATCACCAACTCCTGAAATTTACCCAAACTCATGTCCATCGAGTCGGTGATACCATCCAACCATCTCATCCTCTGCCATCCCCTTCTCCTCCTGCCCCCAATCCCTGCCAGCATCAGGGTCTTTTCCAATGAGTCAACTCTTTGCATGAGATGGCCAAAGTATTGGAGTTTCAGCTTCAGCATCAGTCCTTCCAATGCACACCCAGGACTGATCTCCTTTAGGATGGACTGGTTGGATCTTCCTGCAGTCCAAGGGACTCTCAAGAGTCTTCTCCAATACCACAGTTCAAAACCATCAATTCTTCGGTGCTCAGCTTTCTTTATAGTCCAACTCTCACATCCATACATGACCACTGGAAAAACCATAGCCTTAACTAGACAGACCTTTGTTGGCAAAGTAATATTATGCTATCTAGGTTGGTCATAACTTTTGTTCCAAGGAGTAACCTAGACAGCATATTAAAAAGCAGAGACATTACTTTGCCAACAAAGGTCCACCTAGTCAAAGCTATGGTTTTTCAAGGAGGTGGGAGGGGGGTTCAGGATGGGGAACACATGTACACCCATGGCGGATTCATGTCAATGTATGGCAAAACCAATACAATATTGTAAAGTAATTACCCTCCAATTAAAATAAATAAGTTTATATTTAAAAAAAAGATAAAATAGAGAGTCTGCTACATGTTTGAGGGTGAAGGAAGGGAAAGGAGGTAGAAAATATGAAATTACATGGTGGGGAGACCTCAGAGCTCAAAAGAAGAAGCATTGTTTCTAGAAGTAGGAAAGAAAGTATATCTGTATTTAAAGGGGAAGTGTTACTTGTCGAGAGAATGGATATTTATTCCTCTGAAAACAAAGTAATAAAAACAAATCAAGGAGAGTGGGTCCCATGAGGAAGAGCCTGCCAGTGGAACTCAGCTTTCCCAGAAGGATATGGAAAGATCAGTTCAATTCAGTCACTCGGTTGTGTCTGACTCTTTGCGAACACATGGACTGCAGCACCCCAGGCTTCCCTGTCCATCACCAACTCCCAAAGCTTGCTCAAACTCATGTCCATTGAGTTGATGATGCCATCCAACCATCTTATCCTCTGTTGTTCCTTCTCTTGCTTCCCCAGCATCAGGGTCTTTTCCAATGAGTCAGTTCTTCACATCAGGTAGCCAAAGTATTGGAGCTTCAACTTCAGCATCAGTCCTTCCAATGAATATTCAGGACTGATCTCCTTTAGGATGGACTGGTTGGATCTCCTTGCAGTCAGCCCCGAGCATCCTGTATCATGTGTCAAACCTGGTCTAGCAATTCGTTTCACATATGATAATATACATGTTTCAGTGCCATTCTCCCAAATCATCCCACCTTCACCCTCTCCCACAGAGTCCAAAAGACTATACATCTGTGTCTCTTTTGCTGTCTCACATACAGGGTTATCATTACCATCTTTCTAAATTCCATATATATGTGTGTTAGTATACTGTGTTGGTGTTTTTCTCTCTGGCTTACTTCACTCTGTATAATAGGCTCCAGTTTCATCCACCTCATTAGAACTGATTCAAATACATTCTTTTTAACAGCTGAGTAATATTCCATTATGTGTATGTACCACAGCTTTCTTATCCATTCATCTGCTGATGGACATCTAGGTTGCCTCCATGTCCTGGCTATTGTAAACAGTGCTGCGATGAACATTGGGGTACACGTGTCTCTTTCAATTCTGGTTTCCTCAGTGTGTATGCCCAGCAGTAGGATTGCTGGGTCATAAGGCAGTTCTATTTCCAGTTTTTTAAGGAATCTCCAAACTGTTCTCCACAGTGGCTGTACTAGTTTGCATTCCCATCAACAGTGTAAGAGGGTTCCCTTTTCTCCACACCCTCTCCAGCATTTATTGCTTGTAGACTTTTGGATAGCAGCCATTCTGACTGACGTGATCTCTATTTTATCTTAACGCTGGTGTTCTTTCCTCAGATATCTTTCCTTCCCCCTTTGGGGTCAGATTTCTGAATTTGTCTTTTTTTTTCCCCCTGCCAGCAATTTTTGATTCTTATTGTTAAGTGCATTCTTAAATTTGACAGGCAAAGATAAATTCTTTAATAATGAGAGAATTTAAAGTTATGTCCATATATATATATATATACACACACACACACACACACACACACACACACACACACACAGCAAAATAGCAGAAAGGATCTCTGAAAGAGGCTTTGGGCAGGAGGAGAATGAGTAATGGGAGAAGAGACTATCAATTGATGGATGTCATCTTTTTTGCTAGGGAAGCTGACCTAGCCCTAATCAGATTTTATTATCACTGCTTTAACAAGCCATTTTACCCAAAGGATAATTTCAAAACCACATTTAGGATAAATTTGAGTCCAACTATTACAGGCAAAACTGAAGCAGAATTTTTAAAAATTTCATTGAAAATGTTCATTATATGGATCTTGATTGCAGTAATTTGTCTAAATTTGTCTTGAGAGCTACTTCCCTTTCCCTCAGCCTAAATGATGCTCATCTCCCAAGTGCTAGATACTGATGCCCTTCAGCAGCATTCCTGAGGTGTTGAAGGCCTGCTGCTGCTGCTAAGTTGCTTCAGTTGTGTCCGACTCTGTGTGACCCCAGAGATGGCAGCCCACCAGGCTCCCCCGTCCCTGGGATTCTCCAGGCAAGAACACTGGAGTGGGTTGCCATTTCCTTCTCCAATGCATGAAAGTGAAAAGTGAAAGTGAAGTCACTCAGTCATGTCCGACTCCTAGCGACCCCATGGACTGCAGCCCACCAGGCTCCTCCGTCCATGGGATTTTCCAGGCAGGAGTACTGGAGTGGGTTGCCATTGCCTTCTCCTGAAGGCCTGCTACTCCACCTAATTATATGAGACTCATTCTTTGAGATCAAATGACTTTTCTAGTTTGTGCTTTATTACCTCTCTTCAATGTTCAGCATAATGACCTTTTTAAAAAAGATTATTTATTTTTGGCTGTGCTGGGTCTTTGTTGCTGTGCGGGCTTTTCTCTAGTTGTGCAGAGTGGGGGCTACTCTAGCTTCGGTGCATGATTTCTCATTGCAGTGCCTTCTCTTGTTGCGCCCAGCACAGCCTCTAGGGCAGTGGGCTTTAAGAGTTGTGGCTCATGGGCTCTAGAGCACAGGCCCAGTAGTTGTGGTGCATAGGCTTAGTTGCTCCGTGGCATGTGGGATATTCCAGGACCAACCAGGGATCAAAACCATATCTCCTACATTGGCAGGCAGATTCTTTACCACTGAGCTCCCAGGGAAACCCCCATAGTGACATTTTACTGGAAAGTTGGGAAAATTTTGACAGTCTCTACTCTCCTAATCATTTTCTTTCTCAAAGAGTAGCTGCTCCTCCTCTTGCTTCTCCAGCCCCACTTCGTGGAACCCTCCAAGTTTCATGATTTTTCTACACTCTTGCTGTCCTAAAACTTGACACTGTACATACACGGTGTCACCTATCACTTTTATATGAAGTGCCCCTGAATCTACAGCTTTAGCTTGGTCCCCCTCTAAATTCATATTTTCAAATGCCCAGGGGATAGTTCTCTATGTACTTATACCATTGTCACCTCAAGTTCATCACCACTCCCCCAACCTACTCACACCTTAGCTTCTGCCCAGGGCATCACTGCTCCTAGTTCTCTTCTCTTTGGTTGGAACCAGTCAACAAACGCACATTTTTCCTAAGAGTCTCTCTTCACTTAGAGCAGAAGGAATGGGAGAACTAACACTGTCTGAACACCTAAACATTTTGGGCACTGGGCTCTGCATAGAAAAAGAAGCCATCCTAAAAAGTAAGTGCCATCATCTACATTTTTAAGGGTTAATAAAAATATTTCAGGACTTCCCTGGCAGTCCAGGGGTTAAGGCTTAATGCTTTCATTGCAGGGGACAAAGGGTTTGGTCAGGGAACTAAGATCCCATATGCTGCATGGCATGCCCACCCTCTCCCCCAAAAGGGAAGATTTTGAGGATTTGGACACTTTGTACAAAGATCCTCAGGTCTTAAGTGAGGGTTCAAAACTCTAAGCACTTTACTATAACAGCATTCTAACTCATCCTGTGGCTTGGGTGTATCATTGATAAGCCCCATCTTTATACCAGCACCGGACTGATTTTCCCCAGATACCTCTTAATTAAAGTACTATCTACCCAGTTGCACTCTGGGGTCTTACTGTATATAGGATCAAATATACTCTCAAGACCATTACCATGCCAAATCAACCAAATTTCTCTTTATTTTTTAGTGATATATATACGACCTCTTTAGTGTCCCCACCCTCAACCCCTTTGTCTTCCGTGCTCTTTCCTGGAGGAATATCTCAGCACTTCCAAGTCAAAGCCCTCCTAACTTGTAAGTATGCGTGTGTGCATGTGTGTGCTCAGTCGTGTCCAGCGGTTTGTGACCCCATGGACTGTAGCCAGCCAGGATCCACTTTACGTGGGATTTCCCAGGCAAGAACACTGGAGTGGGTTGCCATTCCTTCTCCAGGGAATATTCCTGACTCAGGGATCGAACCTGAGTCTTCTGCTTTGGCAGGCAGATTCTTTACCACTGTGCCACCTGGGAAGCCCAACTTGTAAGTATGCTGCCTCCCAATTATGAAGTCTTTTCCAGTTACCAAAGCTCATGGCCATCACATATCATATTCTTTTAATGTAAATGAGATGGCCTTACCTGCAAAACTTCTCTCTTGATCCAAGTAATGGTTTTATTTATTTTCTCATTATTTCCACCCTCAATTTAAAAACAAGCTCCTTGAGGTTAAGGATCATGTCTTATGCTTCTTTTATATTGCCCACAGAGATAGATATAAAAAAGAAATAATTTAGTAGAAAATGCTTAGAAAAGTATAAAGTGCAGTATAAACAAAGTACATTATTCTTAAAATTACTCATGTTATAAAAATTGGCAAAATGTATTAGGTGCAGGTTCAACAAACAGCAGAAACTTGAGGGATTCAATAAATAAATCGGATCCAGAATTCCTCCACCTTCTCCTCCCATTTAATCCTTAACAATGCCTTCCTGCCCTCTCAGACTGAACATATGAAAGGAGAGGCATTGACATTGCCCACTGGATGATGGGTTTTTTCAGGACAAGGAATTCTTGTCCATCCAATTGTTTTTTGGCACCTGAGTATAATGTCCAGTTTGAGGAGAAGGGAATGGCTACCCGACTCCAGTATTCTTGCCTGGAGAATTCCATGGGCAGAGGAACCTGGTGGACTACAGTCCATGGAATTGGAAAGAGTCAGCACGACTAACACTTTCACTTTTTGATGAAAGAATGAACAACTGGAGATATAACTTGGACCAGATGTACCTGTTGTCCTACATTTCTGCTTCTTTGGAATTCTTTTCCTGCTTCCCCATGTAGAATGAGAGCATGTCAAAGCGGGAAGGGATCAGCTCAATCAACCTCCCATTTTAAAGATGAAAAAACAGTTCCAGATAGGAGACCATTTGCCTCCAGGTTATCCCTCCACTCATGCCCTTCAGATGTCCTGTCCAATCCAGTGTTTCCAACACTGTAATTCACAGCCTCCCTGTTTTCAGTGTTCTGTCCCTGCACCTGTATCCACCACTTCTTCCTCTCTTGCCAGGGCCCCTTCCCAGATCCCCTCACCCAGCTCTGCACTCTGCATGCCCCCAATGTTATTTACTATTGTAGATAGTACTCTTTTGAATGTGGTACAAGAAAATTCCTCTGCGATCATGAGCATATACACTTAAAAACGTGACTATTTGGAAGGAACACAACCTCTACCAGTAAGTTACAATTCAGAATCTCTTCAGGGCCTTACTCCAGAAGAATTTCAGAATTTCTCTAAGTCCAGAAACATAGTAGGATTTTTATAGTAATAAACCACTGTGTGATTGCTTAACATGCCTGGTGATATTCTAGAATTTCTAGAATTACTAGATATTCTAGAAGGCTCATGACAACTCAGCAACCCCAAGGCTAGTAGCTCCATTTTGCAGATGAGTAAACTGAGGTTCAGAGATGTTAAAAACAACTTGCTGGAGGTCACACTGCTGGTACCAGAGCAGGTGATTGACCTGATCTCTTTGCCTTCTCCAGTGTGCCTTTAAGATACACTGCTTCACCTGGATGTCCACTTCCTCCTCAATGGCTGCTCTTTTTATTTATTTATCTTTGGATGTGCTGGGTCTTCATTGCTGTGTGGGCTCACCTCTAGTTGTGGTGCTCAGGCTTCTCTTGTTGCGGAGCACAGGCTCCAGGGCACTCCGGCTTCAGTAGTTGTGGCACATGGGCTCAACAGTTGCAGCTTCTGGGCTAAGTAGTTGTATCACAGGGGCTTAGTTGCTCCGAGGCATGTGGGATCCTCCTGGACCAGGGATCGAACCCATGCCTCTTGCATTGGCAGGTGGCTTCTTTATCACTGGGCCACCAGGGAAGACCTCAATGGCTACCTTTGGTGAGGTTTTTCCTGTAAGAACTGCCTTCCACACCTGGGCTCTATCACTGTTCCCACGTGGTTAGTATCTGGGGAAAGCTGAGACTGGCCCTGCCTGCGCCCTCTAGTGGTCACAGGGGGATGCACCATTCCTCTGCTGCTATCTCTGATGTCTGAGGACCTTGGTCAGCACCCTCTGGTGTTGACCAGGGACGCAAAGTCATACAGACTCAGGCTTCAGAGGTGCCCTGTCTCCCAGAATGGAGGGTGGGCTGTTCCTTGAGGAAGGACTGGATTCTCTGAGTCTTCCACTCCTGATAGTCCTTTAAGGAAGACACACTCATGCCTGACAGTGAGAGAAATCAGTTTAGAGAGGGACTTGACAATAGCCCAAATTCCTCTTTAGCAAGTCAGCAAGAGCATCTGACTCAGAGTCCACATAACAAATGCCTGTCCCAGCATCCACAGTCCTTTGTTCATTGACAAACCTAGGCTTAGTATTGTGCTAAGTTCCCACATTTGCTTATCCTACATGCCCTTGGTGGGTCTCAGTCTCTCTAACCAACAATGTCATCATCTGAAAACAGGAAATACCTACCTCACCTACCTGTGGGGATGTGATCAAGCCAGAGAGTAAATGTAAGATGGGTGTGAGGTTTGAGATCGTCCATCCTCCTCTCCCACTGCCATCTTGGGGGGACGGGAGCCCATCTCATGCGCAGATCAAGTCTCTAGAACCGCCCACACTCTTGCAGCCTCCTTCAGATAAAAAGCAATCCTTCTTCCCTGGTGGCTCAGACGGTAAAACGTCTGCCTACAATGCGGGAGACCCGGGTTCGATCCCTGGGTTGGGAAGATCCTGTGGAGAAGGAAATGGCAACCCACTCCAGTACTCTTGCCTGGAAAATCCCATGGCTAGAGGAGCCTGGTAGGCTGCAGTCCATGGGGCCATAAAGAGATGGACACGACTGAGTGACTTCACTTACACTTACTTCTGATTGAACCTTGGGTCACATAAGTCCACTGGTGCCTTTGGGCAAATTAGGAAAAGGTATTGCTTTCTCCAAGTGGACATGGCTTTGCCAGCTGCTTCTATTGGATATGGGTGTCTCTTGGACCAGGCACTTGTTCAGTAAACAACCCACACAACCAAACGTGGAGGCCTTGGTGCCATATGCATCTGTTAGTCCTGCTCCTTACTCCATGAATGATATGACACTGAATGGATGTGCTGGCCACATTTACAAGACACCAAAACTATCACTGTTGGGGGAAAATTCAGCAATCAATGGGTGACTTGGCCTGTCCCTGGGGCAGGAAAAGCCCTGCTTTCTGACTGGGTTTGCTTGACTTCGTCTGGCAACTGAGATAAGCATTGCTCTTGTCACTGCCCCTACAGCCTCAAGACTTTCTCCCTTAAATGACCAAAGTTCCTACAGTGGATTTAATCCTTAAGTCACTGAAAGTACAGATGAAGGTTTGGTTTTTACACTTTAGGGCAAGTGAGAACAAGTAACCCTGTGATGAAAGACGACAGCCCTGCGGAGGAGCAGGGCCCATGAAGGGCATTTAGATTCTGTTTTCGTCTTTCCCCCTGGATGCCCTTCACCTTTTCCATCCACTTCTCTTTGGTCTCCCCTCCTCTCCCCCCGCCAGATCTTTCCTCCCTCTGTCCTCTTTGCCTCTTTCTCTGTCTCTTGTGTTTTAAATCTCTGTTTGGCATTCTTTCTCTCTCTCCTCCCTTCCTTCTTTCTCCCTCACTTTTCCTTTTCTCTGCTGACTTATGGAATTAAAGAATATTTGATATTCATAGATTGATGTACTTATTATCTGGATTGAAAAATAAGACAATTCTCTTGTGAAAACAGCAATTATATTAAATTGCTTTTTTTTTGTACTTTATTAAAAGTACTATATAAACCATAGTACTTCTGGCTGTGCATCAGTGATCTCTGATAGAGAAAAGCACCCCACCCCCCGACACACACACAGTTTATACAATGCAAGGGAGGCGAGGGAAACCAGCAAGAAGGAACTCGTGATTAGCATCAAGGCGAAGTCCTCAGGACACTGGCAGCATGGAAGGGTTAGGATCGTAGAATGCTGAAGGGGGATCCTCTACTCCAAGCTCCTTGCTTCATTTCCAGGGTCACACCCATCCACTCAGTATCCCTGGAATTTTCTAGAGAAGACAAATAGATCATTTCTATACATAACTCCAGATAGGAAATAAAAGTCCAGAGAAATTATATGATTTCTTGAAAGTCACACAGCCAGCCCATGGGAAAACTTGAAATAGAACCTATTTGTCAAGCACAACAAATATTTAACACACTGGGGATATCACATGAGGACATCATAGGAGCTACAGGAATTGGAACAGCTTGATAAGACCCAGTTACCACTTATGTGGAATTATGACCTCCAGGGAGAAGATAGATCATCTAACCAACACTCATTTACCAGGTGGACAAAATTGGATTCAACCCAGAGTCTATAGATTACATGTCCAATTCCCATTCGAACACAATAGGTCACTCTAATGGCAGGGTCAGGGGCACGGGCCACGCACACAGAAGATGATCTGTTTTCCTTCCAGCACTCAGCACATATCCTGAGCCTCCCTGGCTGCTCCTGTTACTGCCCAGCGCTCTGTATCCTCTAAGGACCTTCTGCAACCTGCCATGTGACTCCGCTTCCCAGGGAGGCTATATTCTGCAGTTAACACGAAGTCTTGCTGACGGGCTTTGAGTTTATTAAGTCCTGAATTCCCAAATCCACTTTGTTCTTTTTCTTTCTTCCTCCCTCCCTTCCTCCCTTCCTTTCCCTTTCTTCCTTTATCTTTTTACCTTTCTTTCTCTTTCCTTCCTTTCTTCCTTTTTCCCTCTGTCCCTTCCTCCCTCTTTCTTTCCTTCCTTCATTCATTCTTTCCACCAACCACTTTCTGTTCACTTGAAAAACATATTTCTGGACTACTGTTATAACCAAGCACCATGCTGGGCTCTGTGCTGTGCTTAGTCATTCAGTGGTGTCTGACACTTTGTGACCCAGTGGACTGTAGCCCACCATGGGGTTTCTCCTCTGTCCGTGGGATTCTCCAGGCAAGAATACTAGAGTGAGTTGCCATGCCCTCCTCCAGGGAATCTTCCCAACCCAGGGACTGAATCCAGGTCTCCCACATTGTAGGCAGATTCTTTACCGTCTGAGCCACCAGGGAAGCCCTAGGAATACAGATTTGATAAGCCAGGCTCCCTGCTCTTCTGTTGGCTATAGTGTCATGGGAGTTAGGGTGACACATTCACCCTATTTTCCTCCCTCTGATACGGGCGGGGATAACCTATGGGTTGCACAGGCTACTGGCCCAATGTGGGCAGAGTGAGTGACCAATCAGGACAGACTTCTGGGAGGGGATGACACATGAGCCAAGTTGAGGCATGAAGAGCAGTTGGCCAGGCTAACTGAAGAAAATTAAACTAGTTCCATCAAAAGGAAGGTGGGAAGTTGGTGGGAGAGGAGGTTGAGAGAGAGCTGGGGGCAGGCTGTGCTCACCTGAGTCACTACTAAGCTTTTCCACACTGCAACCATCTCTCTGTGTTGGGAGAGCAGATAGAAAGGTCTAAGCTTTATTTTGACTCTAGGAACAATTTCCTTTGGATTTAAAACATGTTGGAATAATGGGTGAAACTGTGCAGAGCAGAGGACTATATGGGGACTCTGCTTTATTTTTCTGTAAACCTAAAAATGTTCTAAAAAACAAAGTTTATTAATTTAAATTTTCATGTTGGATGATTTAATTTAATTAATTAATGTTTTTGGATGCGTGTCAGCCAATGTTGTCTTTGTCACTGTTGAGCACATGGAACCCCATGGAAGTCACCATAAGGAGTCTGGCTTCTCTGCCCACTCCTCTTTCTCCCTGGAGCCTCCCCATCTCAGTAAAGGGCATCGCCATCACCAGTTCAGGCCCATCTGATTTGATCACCCTTGTTCCCTCCATCTCTAGTTCTATAGTCTGTACTCGAAGGTCCCTCTGGAATTCATCCAGTCTGCTCCATCTCCTTTTCTTTCCCTCTGAAACAGCCCACCATCATCTTCTCCCAGCCTGGCCTCTTCCATGATCTCGTAAGTCGACCTCCCACTTATATTAGTCTGCTTAAGTTGTCACAACAAAGGGCCTCAGACCTGGTGGCTTAAACCCCAGAATTTAGTTTCGTACATTTCTGGAGACTGGAAGTCCAAAATCATGGTATCGGCAGGTTGGTTCTTTTGCAGCCTCTCTCCTTGGCCTATGGGTAGCTCCCTTCCCCCAGTGTCTCCACATGGTCTTCACATGTGTGCATCTGCGTCCTAATCTCTTTAAGGACTAATGTTAAGGATATTAGTCATATGGGATGAGGGTCTGCCCTAATGACCTTGCTTGAACTTAATTACCTCTTTAAGAACTTTTTCTCCACATACATTCGTACTCTGAGATACTGGGACTAGGACTTCAACATATGAATTTGGGATATAACAGCACTTCCACTCTGTGGCCCTCTGAGCCATTCTTCATGTACCCTCCAAGGTGATCTTATGAAAATGAAAATCAGACTGAGTTACTTACCTGCTTCAGAGTCTTCAATGACTTCCCAGTGTATTTAGAATGAAATCCAAACTCTTCCCACGGCTTACAAGGCTTGGTCTGACCCCTACAACAACCCCCTGCTGCTGCTGCTAAGTCACTTCAGTCGTGTCCGACTCTGTGCGACCCCATAGACGGCAGCCCACCAGGCTCTCCCGTCCCTGGGGTTCTCCAGGCAAGAACACTGGAGTGGGTTGCCATTTCCTTCTCCAATGCATGAAAGTGAAAAGTGAAAGAGAAGTAGCTCAGTCGTGTCTGACTCTTCGCGACCCCATGGACTGCATGCAGCCCACCAGGCTCATCCGTCCATGGGATTTTCCAGGCAAGAGTACTGGAGTGGGGTGCCATTGCCTTCTCTGCCCCCGCCCAAATTCTCCCTGCCTCTTCCTTAGCTCATCACCATGCAGCTAGCTACACAGCCTTCCTTATGCTTCTAAAAGACAGGAAGATCTTCTATGTTCTGCCTACTGTTTACCTGATCACTCCTACTCATCCTTTAGTTCTCAGAGATCCTTCCCTGAAAGCCTGGTCTCAAGTAGGCGCCCACTGTGATTCTCAAATCTAACCTCCACTTCCTTTACTTTGTACCTTTCTATCACGATTTGAGGTCAGATGTTTTCTTGTTTACTTGTTTTGTTTGTCTTTCTGAGGACAAAGCCCATTTTTGTTTTGTTCCCACCTGTATCCTTGCTCTGAGCATAATGCCTGGTTCAGGGAAGGTGCTCAGCAAATGTTTATTGAATGAACAACAGAAGGAACTGGGAGCTTGCACTTTATTCTCCAGGCGTGGGAATCTGCTGACGGATTTCTAGGAGAGAGATCACTCTGGCTACAATGAGGAGGGGGTGAGTTAAGGGTCTGATTCTGGAATCAGGGAAACTAGTGGGAAGACTGTTGCAATAACCCAAATGAGAAATGATGAAACACCGAACTAGGGTCTTAGAAATGAGACAGAAAAGGAGATTGCATTTGTGGGATGCGACAGTTTATCGGATGTAAAAGGTGAAAAAGAGGGGGTACTCTGAGGTTCCTGGACTAGGTGAGAAGGTGAATGGGAGTATATTTCATGGAGACTGGAAGAGAAGAGAAGGAACAGGCTGGTTGAGAGTCTTAGAGGTAAATTAGGAGAAAACTTATCTCCCCACCAGAAGGCTCCTCTTAAAGACAGCAACTGTGTTGAAGTTCTCATTTAAAAAAAATCACACATAGTAAACCCTCAGTAATCCCAGTTAGGGACAGAGCATGTGGGCCCTTAGTCACATGCACAGTGTCAGTTATAGAGACCCTCGCATCTGTCCACAAGCCTGAACACCCTGGGGATGTTGGTTCTCTGAATTCCCATGTCACTCATCCTCCAGCCCTGCTCAGCCTGTTCCATTCCTGATGACCCCCCACCCTTTGCTTGTTTTTGGCCCTGGCAGACACAAAGCAAGCCCAGAGTACACCATCCAACTGGCAAGTGATGAGTGATTAGCTGCCGGGCTCTAAAAGGCTGGAATGAGGCGGCCTTTCAGTGCTAAGTGCAGTAACCTTAGCCCTCGGCTTGCTGTAATTCTAGATGGAGGTGGTCTGGAACTGGGCGTGGGCAAGGCAGCATGAATAGGCCCTCGAGGTCCAGTGGGAAGAGAGTGCATCTCTCCACAGTCAATTGAAAGTATGAAATTAACGCTCAAATGGAGGGAAACGAGATGCACTGGCTATGTGAGAGGATGAGTGATTCTTCTCACTAAAGAAAGGCTCCCTAAAAAAAAAAAAAGAAAGAAAGGCTCCTGCAGGAGATGGGACTTGCTGTGTGTGTGCTTTCTCAGTCATGTTCGACTTGTGACCACACAGAATGTAGCCCATCAGGCTCCTCTGTCCACAGGATTTTCAGGCAAGAATACTGGAGTGGGTTGCCATTGCCTTCTCCAGGTGATCTTCCCAGCCCAGGGATCGAATCCACATCTCTTACATCTCCGGCATTGGCAGGCAGGTTCTTTTCTGCGGAGCCACCTGGGTGGCCACACAATTTCTCTCTTGCTTATCACCTAAGACAACATGCTGCATTTATACAAGGAGAGTCTCATTGCTTTTTTTTTTTCATTTTTCACTTTATTTCTGCCAACTGTCCTACAACTCTGTGACTTTTTTGCAAGTGTTAATAAATTAACCTCTCTGAACTTGTTTCCTCATCGGTAAAGCGGGAGGCAAACACCTCAAACAGCTGTTTTGAGAACCTAAATGGGCTAAAAGATTTAAAGGAATTATGGAGGCATTTCATAATTTAAGTGGTTAGTGCCTACCAAAAGCAAGTCTCTGCTTCAGAAGTACCAGGGCACTGGAGGAATGCAGTCAGCACTCAGATGCCTGTGGTTTAGTGTCATGGTAAGTATGTGTTCAGTTAATCTGTGCCCTAGGGAAGGCCTGTTTTCTTAATCAAGAACACACAGCACAGGAGTGTTCCACTGGCATTTAATTAATGTCCACAGCTACTATGAAGGCTCAGTCTTTATCTCCCATTAGCATCAGAGTATTATAATTGGCGTCATAAGGATATTAGATAGGTTTTCACTGGGGATGGGGAGGAAGTGGCATGTTAAAAACCCATTAGAAATGAGCCCTCATCTTATAATCAGTGGTCTGGAAGATACACGCTCATTGGCTAAGACAGCTTATAGTCCCTCCTTACCTTTGCATGATTGGAAGAAGGAGTCTGGATGGTACCTGTGGTGCCTGCAGATTCTAAAATGGTCCTGAGTCCAGCCACGGTGTCAAAGCCTGAAGCCTCCAGGTTAATCCATTCTCGCTTCTAGATTGTGGAGACCCCCTGGAGCAAACCTTTGATGCAAGGCCTGGTTAGAGCACCTGAAAGGACAGAGCTGTGATCAGTTTCCAGAACAGATTCCTTTTGTGTCTTCTTGCTGATAAAAGCGTATCTAATAAAAGTCTGAAATGTGACAGAATTTGATCTGAAACATGTGGGAAGTGAAGTTTTGGGGAGAGCAGCTAGCCCTTAACAGCTCATAATGTTTGGGACCTACCTACAGTTACCAAAAGCAGCCTAATCATTTGTGCATAGTTCAATTGTTTAGGTCAGTTGGCAGCAGCTACTGGCAATGCATGTTAGGGCCAAGCACTTTATTTGCCTTATTTCATTCAATCCAAAGAACAAATCTGTAAGGTAGGTCCTATGATTATTCCATTGCTTTAACTGGGGAAAAGGAAACCCAGAGATCTTAATGCACTGCCCAGGGTCACACAGCTACTAATTAGTGGATCAGGTTTTGAAACCAGAGCCCTTGCGCTCAATCACTGCGCAATACTTCCTGATAACATTTGAGGGTTTTTTTTTTAATGTTCATTTTTTCATTTGGCTGTGCCAGGTCTTGGTTGCAGAATCTTTTTAGTTGTGGCTTGCAAACTCTTTAGTTGCAGCATGTGGGATCTAGTTCCCTGACTAGGAATCAAACCTGGGCCCCCTACATTGGGAATGCAGAGTCTTAGCCACTGGACCACCAGGAAAGTCCCCATTTGAGGGTTTGAGATTGAATAACTCTTTCCCTCAAATAGGGTCAGTCAATAGTCTGGCTCTGCTCACAGCTATGCTTTCCTCATCTCTGCCCACCTGCTGAGAAAAGGCCATCTTTAAATGGAGCGGGAGCTGCCTCATTTGGACTGTGTCATGGATTCTGATGCATCTGTCCTGGATTCTGGTAATGTCCACCTCTTGACTCTCCTTTTTCACAGTTTCTTTTTCCTTCTCTCATTCTTCATATGGATTCTTAGGACCTCTGAGTTGGAGCATCCAGTCCTGGCCAGAATATATAAATATACAAGGTCCCAGGGGGTGGTCCTCCAACTTGCTGGAATACAGCCCAGATAAAGCACTGATGCCATGTTTGAATGACTCTAACCCCTCAGGACTTTGTCTTTTTATTGACCAGACTGTGGCTCGTTGTCACTTCATTCACTGGTCCTAATTCTGTCGACTGGAGTTACTCAGATGCCCAATCCCTTTGTCACATGACAGTCCTTCAAGTATGTAGGGATGATTCATCTGTTACTAAGTGCACACCCTTAAAGGACTGATGGATGTCAGATGCCTTAAGATACAAGGTGGAAACTCTCTAGACCCTGCAGGTTTCCCTGCTGGAAGCCGTGAAACCTGAAAGACTCTGGCTTCATAGGAATCTGTCCTGTCCTCTGGGCAGAGGTGCTTATTGATCAGCCCTCCATAGCCAAAGAGAAAGCTGCTAAAATCCTCTCCCCTTTTACTATTTTTATTAAGCTTCCTGATAACTCAGTTGGTAAAGAATCTGCCTGCAATACAGGAGACCCCGGTTCTATTCCTGGGTTGGGAAGATCCCCTGGAAAAGGGATAGGCTACCCACTCCAGTATTCTTGGGCTTCCCCTGTGGCTCAGCTGGTAAAGAATCAGCCTGAAATGAGGGAGACCTGGGTTCAATCCCTGGGTTGGGAAGATCCCCTGGAGAAGGGAAAGGTTACCCACTCCAATATTCTGGCCTGGAGAATTCTATGGACTGTATAGTCCATGGGATCACAAAGAGTCAGACATGACTGAGCAACTTTCACTTCACTATAGCGTACTAAGTTTTTAAAAATTTATTGAGATACAATTTATTTACAATAACATTCACCATTTTAAAATGTACAATTCTGTGATTTTTAGTGTACTTACAAAGTTATACAACCGTTGCTACTACCTAATTCCAGAACATTTTCACCACCCCCAAGAGAAACCCCATACTGATTAGCAGTCCATCCCATTTTCTTGCCTCCATCCCTGGTAACCACCCATCTACTTCCTGTCTTTATGGATTTGCCTACTGTGGACATTTCATCTAAATGGAATCATACAATATGTGCTCTTTTCTGACTTCTTTAACTTTGTTTAGTGTTTACAAAGTTCGTCTGTGTTGTACCATGTATCAGAATTTCCTTCCTTTTTATGGCCAAATGACACTGGATTGTATGAATATACCACATTTTGTTTATCCATTCATCAGTTGATGGACAATTGGGTTGTTTCCATTTGGGGCTGTTATGAATAATGAGGCTGTGAACATTTGTGAACAATCTACATGTTTTGTGTGAACATGTTTTCAATTCTCTTGAGTGTACACCTAGGAGTAGGACCGTGGTTGCACAGCTCTTAAGTATGTGTTGGTTTGAGGCTTCTCAGTGAAGCCCTTTTCACACATAAAGGTTTCGGCCTGGGCTTAGGACTTGAGTGAACAGACGTAAAAGACTATCATGCTCTTTCCACCATCTTTCTGTGCTGCCATAAAGGTGCACGTGCTCCTTTGAGGCCAGTGCTCTCAACACCATCAACATCACTGAGGAGAGGCAAAGGTTCTTACCAGGTAGCACTCCAAAGCCATCATCTGATTTCTAACTGGTGATACAGCATCCCCTAATGATGACAGAGTTGACTCATAAGCAGCTTAAACAATTGTAAAGTGATCAACCCCAGATTCGGTGTGCAGTTTGGTCATCTAGACTAATGACAGACAACCTGATCCCATCCCATCAGTTTGTATTAGTGATCTCACCTGGCATCGTGGACCAGGTGGAAGCAAGTTGAAATCACACAGGAGAGAAAATCCTGGGATTCTTCCTCTGGGAATATATAACACATACATACAAATGCAATGCCTCAGTGAATAACACTAACAAAGACTACTATTTCTTTCTTAATAAAACAATTGTATCTACTATTGTATATATACATAGTAAAAAGTCTTAGATAATATTCAGCAAAATGCAAATAGTGAATAACTCTGAATGGTGGGATTATGAATAATTTTGTTCTCTCTTTTTTTTTGCCTATTTCTATATTCCAAGTTTTCTACAAATAATTTTATGATTCAATATGTTTATGGTTTTATTGTTACAAAACAAAAGTCCAGTTGAATAAATTTGAAGAGCTAACTGGCTTTATTCATTCATAAATTGGGCAGCATCTCATCTAATGAACAGAAGCGTACTCCAAGGAATTGTACAGAATGGAAGATTTTTATAGGCAGAGGGAGGGTAGAGCAAGGAAGTTACTAGCAAAAGAAAAGAAAGAATTGTTTGAGGCCAGGTCATCGTCTTTTTTGGGGGAAGCAAATGGCAAGAATCTTATGCAGATTATCTCACTAGTGCTGACCAGGTCTATTTAAAGGTCACTTTGCTGGGAGAGGTTGAAACTGCAGCTAAGTCTGGGTTTGCTGGGAAAGATTGAAGGCAGGAGGAGAAGGGGATGACAGAGGATAAGATGGTTGGATGGCATCACTGACTTGATGGACATGAGTTTGAGCAAGCTCTGGGAGTTGGTAATGGACAGGGAAGGCTGGCGTGCTGCAGTCCAAGAGTCGGACACGACTGAGTGACTAAACTGAACTGAGCTTCCTGGGAGAGGTTGAAACTGTAGCTCAGCCTGGGTTTGCTGATATGGTGACAAATGACTCCATTTGAGGCTTTTATTTCTTTTTAACAGCCAAAAATACAAAGTTATTTCCTAGTGTATATGTCTGCTTCCCCCAGTCATGGCAGAGAACTTAAGGGGTGTGGCTTCTCCTTCCAATGATTTTCTTTTTTTTAATTTTTGGCCACACCCCACAGCTTGTGGGACCTTAGTTTCCTGACCAGGGATCGAACCCATGCCTCCCAGACTTCTGCTGGAATGTGGAGTCAACCACTGGACCACCAGGGAAGTCCCAGTGATCTATTTTTGATCTATATCTCTTTTCCATTATGTTCTTTGGTGCTTACGTGTTGTGAGGAGCTGTGGTTCAAAGGTGGATCCTGTGACCTTGAAAGAGTGACTTAACCCTCTGAGCCTCTATTGCTTCACCCATTACATAAGAATGGTAGTAATAACATCCGCAATAAAAGTTACCTTTCGGTGTTGTACAGAGGTGTGTGGTATAAGAAAACACTCAAGAAATGTAACTGATGTCACTCTATCACAAAAAGTACTGCCAGCATCCAGATTACCACAGGAAATAGGACTGAGGAGAATATTTTCAAATTTCTGTCCATCTCAGACAACTGGAATCAATTCAGTTGAGACTCCCACTGATCCCCTCCATTCCTCACTCCGCCTCCTATTCTTTAATCTTTCATGACTTGAGTGTCCTAAAGAACAACCACGAGGGGGCACAATTTCATCACTTGAACGCCTGAGACCCATCTTTCCTTATTTCTTACCAGTGCATTTAACCATCCAAAAATTTGGTGAATACAAAGGTAAGTATTAAGGAAACTTTCTGGTGGAGAGAAACCCAAGGTCGCTGGCTCGCAGCTCCATCGTCTCCTCCCCGCCTGCTCCTTTCCCCATCTCTGTCGTGGCTGGCACCAGTTCCCCTCGCCTATGGCGAGAGGGCCTTGCTTTTCTTACTCAATCAGACATTGCCAGAAAGGAACTTTTTTCCCATTGTGGGCTGAGAGGCTAAACGTTATTTGTTCTGCTCAAGGCTGCTATGGGACAATATTTGGTTTGAGGGACTTTTTTCTTTGCTTTGATTCAGCTCAAGGTGGCTATCAAGGTCAGCAACTGTCTTCCCTGTTTCTCCTCTTCAGTCTACCAACTTCTTAGCAGGTGGTTGAAGACCACTTCTTCAAATTGTTTTTCGTTTTGGGGGGTGATCAAACCACCCCCATTAATGTGCTATTGATGATGACACTTGAAGCCCAAACCCAGCTTTGCTTCTCAGAATTAGAAGGCTCACTGCCCCTAAGATTTCTGCTGCTAAGACTTCTCAAGACAGCAGTTCTCAAACTTCGTGAGTAACAATCATGTGGAGGGGCGTGCTAAAAGTGCAGATTCCACCACTCCATACCTATTAAGGCTGTTATATAAAAAAAAGAAAGAAAAGTATTGCAGCGAATGCAGAGAAATTGGAACCCTGTACATTGCTGGTAGGAATATAAAAAGATGCAGCTACTATAGAAAACAGTACAATGGTTCCTCAAAAGGTTGAACATAGAATTACCATATGTTCCAGGAAGTGCACTTCTGGGTATATGCCCAAAAGAGTTGAGAGAAGGAACTTCAACAAATATTTTTATCTATGTTCATAACAGCATTATTCGCAATGGCCAAAAGGTGGAAACAACCCAAGTGTCCATCCGTGGATGAATGGAGAAACAAAATGTGATATAGACATATAGGGGAATATTACTCAGCCTTAAAAAGGAGCGAAAGTCTGACACATGTTACACCATGGATGAATCTTGACAACATTATGCTAAATGAAATAAGCCAGACAAAAAGGGACAAATAGTGAACGCTTCCACTTATATGAGGTGCTTAGAGTGGCCAAGTACATAGAGACAGAAAGTAGAAGAGTAGTTACCAGGGCCTGGGGAGGGGCAGTGTGGAGCTGTTGTTTAATGGGTGCAGAGTTTCAGTCTGGGATGATGAGAAAGTTCTGGAGATGAGTGGTGGTAATGGTTAAATACTTTTACAACCTGATTCCATAGGTCTGAAGTGGAACCCAGGAATCTGCCCTTTTAAAGTCCCTGGGGGTTTTAATGTAGGTGGCCTTGGAAAATCACTGGGATCCCCTGATTGTGCTTTCAAAAGCCCTGCATGAGGATCACATACCACTGGAGTTTTAAAACCACTGGACCTCTCTGTGCCTCAGGTTCTTCATCTCTAAAATGGGACTAATATCCCTACCTACCTAATAGGGCCTTTGTAAAACCTCAAGAGGTGATACATCCAAAGTGCCTTTAAAACTTATTGTTATTATAAAGGTGACCCAAGATTACTATAAACCATAATGATTAGAGTCACCCACTGGTCTACTCCCCGGAGACCTAATACCATGAGGACAGATGTGGTAATTATTCTAAAATTTAATGGCAGGATCTGTTTTTAAATGATTACTTATGAATATTCTCAACATCCAGGAAGCAGCTGCATTGGACAGCTGATTTAATGAAGCAAGGTTAGGAGTTATGGGCATCTCTGCTTTAGCAGAGGGTTTATAGGTGAGAATAAAGGACATTACCTAACACTGGGTAGGGGGTTGTGATGCATCTCTTAGAGTTCTAGCAGTTTTATTTTGTTATTCACATACATTTTTAAAAATTCCTCCTGAATGATACAAATCGACTTACTTACAAAACAGAAAGAGACTCATAGACTTAGAAAACGAACTTATGGTTGCCAGGGGGCAGAGAAAGTTAGGGAGTTTGGGATGGTCATGTACGTACTGCTATATTTAAAATGGATAACCAACAGGGACCTATTGTATAGCACGTGGAACTTTGCTCAGTGTTATGTGGCAGTCTGGATGGAAGGGAGATTTGGGGGAGAATGGATATATGTATATGTATGGCTGAGTCCCTTCAGCTGTTTAGCAGAAATGATCAGAACTTTGTTAATTGGCTATACCCAATACAAAATTAAAAGTTAATAAACAAATAAATAAAAGTCCTCCTGGAAGAATGTCTACTATACTCTGTTAGAAGGACTAGGATTTGCAGCAGAAGGTGAAGGGGAACTTCTGCTTTTCATCCTATTTACTTCTGGCTTGTTTGTTTTACACTGGGAAGCCCTGTCTTACATTTGCAGTTGGAAGAAGTTTTTTTAGTTAGTTAGAGGTATTAAATGTGGCTGCCTTCTCCCATTCAAAACAACACTGGCAGTACAAATACAGATACCTACTCAAAATAACATGCTTACATAATGATATGGATGATGATACCTTAGTAATTAGTCATTTACAAAGCACATTCATGTCCATTATCTCATTTAATCCATGGCATGGTTTTGTGAAGTAAGTAGTATTTTACCCATTTTATAGTCGAGAAACCAAATGCAAACTAAGTAGATATAATTGTTGTCTAAGCTGCATCTTTCTCCTTCTTTATCCTCTGAGTATTGCCTTTGGTTCACTTTGCTGTAGTGTTTCTGTCACTTAGTCTAGTCCTATAATAAAATACATTTATAATCCATTCATTTAAGGATAAGCATCCTTGGCTAAAACTTCCCAGGTTGAAAAGACTGTTCAGACTTGGGCAATGCCACCCTGGTCAGGTAGGAGCTAGTACTGTGTGTTTGTTTGCTTCCTGGGGTTATCATAACAAAATTCCTAAAAGCAAAATATCTCATGCATTTATGTTTTAACAGAAGCATCATTTTGTTTAGTCTGTGTGGCAGGCAGAAACCACACGAGATTTCTGTTGTGCAGACCATCCTTTCACAGAAAGCGGAAATGTCAGGTAGTTTTTGAAGAGTTGTAAACGGCTTTTCCAATTTGAGCAAGTGAACCTCATCATTTGAGAGTAGGCATTCCTGCGGGCAAATGTGTGGCTTTCAGTAATCAAGCAAATATGGATGATTTTGGTTGTTTGCCCTGTAATTGAAAGATTTATTTGGCTATTTATTGTAGTGGTTGTCATTAGTGACTGCAAGCAAATAAAAATATCTTTGACTTCCACAAGTATCTCCTTTTAAATCTGGACCTAACCTCAGACAGCATTTGTAAACCAAGAATTTCTACAGAATTGGCAAGATAATTTACACAGCCTAGTGCAAGATGAAAGTGAAGGGACCTTTGTTCAAAAATTACTAAGACTTTCAAGATGGTGACATCAGAACATTAAACCAAATGTGGAGCCCTTTGCAAGTACACAGATTGTACATCCACGAAGCCAACCCTGGGTCTCTCATACATTTAAAAAATTTATCTATCTATTTATTTCTCAGCAGTGGCCACAGGACTGGAAGGGACTGGAAGTTCCAGTCCCATAGAAGGGCAATGCCAAAGAATGTTCAAACTACCACACAATTGCGTTCATTTCACATACTAGCAAGATAATGCTCAAAATCCTTCAAGCTAGACTTCAACAGACCAAAAACTTTCAGATGTACAAGCTGAATTTAGAACAGGCAGAGGAACCAGAGATCAAATTGCTAACATCCACTGGAAAAGTAACATCATAGAAAAAGTAAGAGAATTCCAGAAAAACATCTACTTCTGCTTCATTGACTACACTAAAGCCTTTGACTGTGTGGATCACAACAAACTATGGAAAATTCTGAAAGAAATGGAAATACCAGACCACCTTACCTGCCTCCTGAGAAACCTGCATGCATGTCAAGAAGCAACAGTTAGAACTGGATATGGAGCAATGGATTGGTTCTAAATTGGGAAAGGAGTATGTCAAAACTATATATTGTCACCCTGCTTACTTAACTTATATGCAGGGTACATCATGCAAAATGCCCAACTGAATGAATCACAGACTGTAATCAAGATTGCCTGGAAAAATATGAATAATCTCAGATATGCAGATGACACCATCCTTAGGGCAGAAAGCCAAGAGGAATTAGCCTCTTTATGAGGATTAAAGAGGAGAGTGAAAAAGCTGTCTTAAAACTCAACATTCAAAAAACTAGTATCATGGCATCATGTCCCATCACTTCATGGCAAATAGATGGGGAAACATTGGAGACAGTGACAGATTTTATATTTTGGGGCTCCAAAATCACTGTGGACAGTGACTACAGCCATGAAATTAAAAGACACTTCCTCCTTAGAAGAAAAGCTATGACAAACCTAGACAATGTATTCAAAAGCAGAGACATTACTTTGCCAACAAAGGTTCGTCTAGTCAAAGTTACAGTTTTTCCAGTGTTAGGGGCTTCCCTGGTGGCTCAGACAGTAAAGAATCTGCCTGCAATGCAGGAGACCCAGGTTTGATCCTTGGGTCAGGAAGATCCCTGGAGAAGGGAATGGCAAACCACTCCAGTAGTTTTTCCAATAATGATGTACAGATGTGAGTTGAATCATATAGAAGGATGAGCACCAAAGAATTGATGCTTTCAAACTGTGGTGCTGGAGAAGACTCTTGAGAGTCCCTTGGACTGCAAGGAGATCCAACCAGTCAATCCTAAAGGAAATCAGACCTGAATATTCATTGGAAGGACTGATGTTGAAGCTGAAACTCCAGTACTTTGGCCACCTGAAGAACCGACTCACTTGAAAAGACCCTGATGCTGGGAAAGCTTGAAGACAGGAGGAGAAGGGGACAACAGAGGATGAGATGGTTGGATGGCATCACCAACTCAATGGACATGAGTTTGAGTAAGCTCCAGGAGTTGGTGATGGATAAGGAAGCCTGGCATGCTGCAGTCCACGGGGTCACAAAGAATTGGACATGACTGAGCGACTGAACTGAATTGAAATGATAGATGTAGCACAATTGTCTAACCAGTTCCCTTTGATGAATATAATAGGTTGCTTCCAATGATTAAAAGAACTGTAATAAAAATCCTTGCAGATCATTTTCCTACATGTGTGTTGTTGCTATAGAACTGTCAAATCAAAAGCTGTATATAGCTTATTTTAAATTGTGGTTGACCTTGCCAATTGCTCTCTAAAGAGGTTTTACCAAGTTACATTCTCACCAATATAGAGTTATCTGGTTTTTGAATCTTTACCAGTGCAACTGATGAGACATTATGCTTTCTTGTAGCCTTGATTTCATTTCTCTTATCACTGAAGCTGACTATCTTTTCAAATGGTTGAGTCAGTCTCTTCTGTAAACTGTCTATCCTCATTATTTCTTTATTGTGCTATATTGTTATATTTTTCTCACAATTTGTACAAATGCTTTATCCATTATGTATATGTGTGTATTAGTCACTCAGTCACGTCCAACTCTTTGCAACCTCATGGACTGTAGCCCACCAGGTTCCTCTGTCCATGGGATTCTCCAGGCAAGAATACTAGAGTGGGTTGCAATTCCTTTCTCCAAGGGATCTTCCCAACCCGGAGATTGAACCCAGGTCTCCTGCATGGAAGGCGGATTCTTTACCATCTGAGCCACCATTCTTGCTTTGTGATAATTTGAAAATACTTCCATCAGTTGCTTTTATCTGTTTAACTTTGTTTTGCTGCACAAAGTATTTTTAAGATGTAGTTGAATTTAACAATTTTTCTCTTATGGATTATTTATACAAAATTTTTATTGGAGTATAGTTGATTTAGTATACTGAATCTTGTGTTAGCTTCAGGTATACAATGAAGTGAATCAGTTTACATGTACATATAGCCACTCTTTTTTAGATTCTTTTCTCATATAGGTTATTATAGAGTACTGAGTCAAGTTCCCTGTGCTATATAGTAGGTCCTTATTAGTTATCTCTATGGCTTCTGAATTTTGTATCATACTCAGAAAGATCTTCTCCATTCCCATGCTTCCTTCTAGTATTTCTTTGATGTCATTCCCTCATAGAGACCGTCACTCCATTTAGAATTTATTTTAGTATAAAGTGTGAAATAGGGACCCAACTTTATTTTGTCCAGATGGCTACCTAATTGTTCCAGCAACATTCATTGGATAAGCCACCTTTCTCCCCACTGATTTGAAGTCCTATTTTTATCAAATAGTAAGTTCCTATATGTAGTTATATCTATTCCTGAGTATTCTATTTCATTTACAAAATTGAATAAGCATCATGTGTCAAAAAGAAGGAGGAAGAGGAGGAGGAGGGGGAGAGGAGGAGGATACGAAGAATTATTTTCTAAACCTCTTCCTAGTTTGAGGAGTGGTCATAGAGATGTGGCTTATTCAGAGCCACACAATTCAATACAATAATCCCTGAAAGGCTAGTCCCAATGCGTGTTTCCTTCATAAATATTTGAAAGAATATTATGATGATGGTTAAGGACCATAACGGATTTGAGAGTCAGATAGACCTGGGTTCCCATCCCAGCTCCATACTTACTTAGCTGTGTGACCTTGAGTAAGTTACTTGTCTTGTGTGTACATGCTAAGTTGCTTCAGTCGTGTCCGACTCTTTGTGGCCCCATGGACCATAGCCCACCAGGCTCCTCTGTCCATGGGATTCTCCAGGCAAGAATACTGGAGTGGGTTGCCATGCCCTCCTCTAGGGGATCTTCCCTACCCAGGGATTGAACCGATTTCTCTTATGTCTTCTGTGTTGGCAGGTGAGTTCTTCACCACGAGTGCCACCTAGAAAGCTTCTCTAATCCTTCATTTCTTTATTTGTTGAACAGAAATAACTACAGTACCTCTCTCATTGAGTCAGTTGAGAAGTAAATGAATGTAAAGTGCTAGAATAGTGTCTGACACATGGTAAATTATTAGTAGTAAGTAGTATTTCCCACTGGAGTGACCTGGTTTTATCACTGAAAGTCCCAAGTTCTGGGAAACTGCTTGGTCCTAAGAAAACTGGGACATGTGGTCACCTTTAACCCTATTGTCGTGTGCAATGTGTGTTTTTCCCTCTATCAGATTCATACTACTCAGTACCTACACGAATTAGCTCAACTTTTACAAAAATATCACAAGATGCAACTTTTTTTCATAAACATAAAATCCATGCTGTTACCTCATTCCAGTTGAGTGCCCCTCCCTGGGGCTGATAGGCATTCTTTGGCCATCAGAGCCTAATCTAGGATTTCCTCTGGTTTCCACCTGAACCAAGATCAAAGAGACACCCACCCCCAACACTGCCGAGAAGGAGTAGGTGGTGGGAGAGAAGTGGGGGTGGGGGTCGAATAGGGCTAGACAAACATGCAAGGCAGAATGATTCCAGGACACTGGAGACTGGAAGTGCTTTGCTTCTAGAAGAAACACAAGGCAGTCTCCCCAGGACTGATGTGCTAGAATATAAGAGAGAAGCTGTCTTCTCCACTCACCAATCATTTCAACTTTAGTCCTGTAACAGACTAGCAGGATATATATCACTGGGGAGGTAGTGCAGCATATATTTCTCAAATCCTGCCACCAAAACTGCACCTACTCTGGGTGGGGGGGGGGGGGGTGGAGGGAGTGGGGTGTAGTTGTTTTTGTTTAGTCACTAAGTTGTGTCCTATTCTTTGCGACCCCATGGACTACAGTCTACCAGGCTCCTCTGTCTATGGGATTTCCCAGGCAAGAATACTGGAATGAGCTGCCATTTCCTTCTCCACGGGATCTTCCTAACCTTGGGATCAAACCTGCATCTCCTGCATTGGCGGGCAGATTCTTGACCACTGAGCCACCAGGGAAGCCCGGGGAAGAGTGTAGGAGGCGCTGAATCTACAAGGACAAAAGTTCCAGATCCTGGCTAGTTGGTGGGGAGAGGAGAGAGGATTGTGTTGGAAAAATCAGATCTTGGGCTTAATCAAACTTAATTTGATGTTGCAAGGAAGAGAGGCCTGAAAGTTGGAGACAAAGTGCTCATTCCATCTCTTTGACGAACTACCTCTAACCCTAAGCCATCCATTTCTCCCAGGGCTACCCTACACAACTTCAGGGGGTACATGTCATTCACAGAAACATGGGAATATACCCCCTTGGAGCTGGCAATACTGAAACTGAGCAGGACCCTGAAGGGTCTTCCCAGGTACAAAAGCCCCTTGTGTTCCCTGTTTCTTATTTGTATGAGAAGGGCTTTAAAACAGGCAGTCCCAGGGAAACTGGGACAACCACACAACTAGGATATTATGTAATTGAAGTTAAATTCTGCTGTCTTTAAAAATCAAAATTAAGAGTAGTATCTTTAAAACTGCTAAGTCGCTTCAGTCGTGTCCGACTCTGTGCGACCCCATAGACAGCAGCCCACCAGGCTCCCCCGTCCCTGGGATCCTCCAGGCAAGAACACTGGAGTGGGTTGCCATTTCCTTCTCCAATGCATGAAAGTGAAAAGTGAAAGTGAAGTCGCTCAGTCGTGTCCGACTCTTCGAGACCCCATGGACTACAGCCCACCAGGCTCCTCCGCCCATGGGATTTTCCAGGCAAGAGTGCTGCAGTGGGGTGCCACTGCCTTCTCCATCTTTAAAACTAGAGTATTTTTAAATTTCCATTGCTTTAATTTGCTTTTAGTCACAATATTTTAAGCATTTTAAATTTTCAAATAATATTAAAGGAGATCAGGAGACTTTCATGTTTAGTTATAGGGGACGTAAGATCACTGTGTTTCAGGAATTCTCTGTTATAATGGAAATAGTAATAATTGAATCTTGGCATCTTGGAATGAACATTGGGCTAGAAATCCAGAGTTCCGTGTCCACATCCTGCCTCTGGGATAATAGCATTTCATGTGTGAGCATTACTTCTGAGAAGCATAAGGTGCCACACAAAACAATATGTTATATAATTATTAGTGGAAGGAAAAGAGAGTACAATCATTGCAGATAATTTCTGAAACTTGGGCCAAGAACCAGAGCCTGTTTGGTGCCGGCGATTTCAGAAATGAATCCAGCGCCGATGCTTGTGTGAAGGAAGGAGACTGATCCTCTGGATTTGCAGAGTCCTGGAAAATACCATCAGTGATGAAAAACATCTATTTGGATTAGGCAACCTCCAATAAGTAGGCGGATTATCCAGCTTCCTTCGTTCAGAACTGATTGGACTTGTTTGACGACTTTGAAACTATCAGGAAGGAAGAAGGAGGGTTGTGCATGTTAAATCTAGTGCAAATATGAAACATGCTGAGTTGAAGGATGGTGAGAAGAGCTTCTTTCTATGTATGTACGGAGGGTGACCAGGGAGTGGAAGCGGGTGGGGGCTGGGCAATTGTTTAGAGATAGGAGAAACCCATCTCTAGAAAATTAATTGTGAATGATCTCATAATCATGGGTGCTAGAGAGCATGGTGGTTTGGGTAGAAGACATAAGAAAAAATGAAAAGGACTTAATTTTCTCCCTTCATCTTTCCTAGGCTACTAAGTATAGAAATTCTGTAGAGCAGGCACCTACAAATGCTAACCTAGAACCCTCTTTTAAGAGTTCAGGGAGCCTATGAATTTGGGTGGGAAAAAATGACACTTAATTTTTACTAACATGAAATATAGCATTTCCTTGAGTTACAAATGTGCTCAACAACCACACCCATATTCATAATCCTGAGACTTGTCACCAATAGAAATCACAGATGTTTTCAAACCACATTGTTGTGTTGTAGATATCATGAAATATTTGTGTTCATCACAACTTTGGAATTAACGATAGAAATTAGACTCACTGCTAGACTTTGTTCCTTAGAGCCCAAAGAGATACATATATTTTTACTATTTTACATATTTCTATTTTGATTATGCTTCAATGGAACTGGCTTCTCCTGTAATCCTGTATGTATTATTTTATACATTTGAAAGTGTTATTCTGAGCAAGGGTCCAGGGGTTTCACTAGAGCACTAAGGGCTCTGTCCCTGGAGCTCTGTTCTGGTCACTGTCTTGTGAAATAGCCCGTCACTTCCCACCGCCCCCGTGCCCTTCACACACCTTTAAGGGAGCTCCGTATAAAATGGGCAAGTGTTTCAGAGAGTGTGATAAAGGAGTATTTCAGCATTGTCTTAACTAGGTAAAAATATTTGTTCTAGTTCCTGTATGTGGAAAAGAACTGGAAAATAATGAACAAAACTGAAACTATGTTTACTTTTGGTGTTGCTATATTATCTTTTCAATGTGCTAAGTCGCTTCAGTCATGTCAGACTCTGTGACCCCATGGACCATAGCCCACCAGGCTCCTCTGTCCATGGGATTCTCTAGGCAAGAATACTGGAGTGGGTTGCCATTTCCTTCTCCAGGGGATCTTCCTGACCCAGGGATCGAACCCAAGTCTCTTATGTCTCCTGCACTGGCAGGCAGGTTCTTTACCACTAGCACTACCTGGGAAGTCCATCTTTTCAATATCAGTTCTTAAAAAAGCACTTCTAATCTCTTTTTCACTGAAGCAATATACCTTCATTGTTGAAAAGTTTACAAATATTGAGGAGTTAAAAAGGAAAAATGTTCACTCTTCCTTAACCAGTTAAAAGCATGCTGCATTTTTATGTAGATTTTTAAAGTATGGTATAGAGCTGTATATTATGATGTGGAAAGATTTCTATCATATATTAAGTGAAAAAGCAAGAACTGTACGTAAGAGATTCTGGTTTTTTTTTTTTTTTTTCTTTTAAAAAGGATGTATAGATACATATGCAGATATTTGCCTAGGGGGCCATACATCAAACAAGCATTGGTGTTAACAGTTTTGTGATTGTGTGTTAATATTAGTCAATACCAATTCTGTTAAAGGAAATCCTTCAAGGAAAAGCACGGTGTTGATGCTAGGATTAGCAGCTTAAGTGTGTCCCAGACATACCCTGTGGCAGCCTATAGAGGTGGCTCCGTGCAGCAGATGGCTGGTGCCTGGGGGAGGGGGGTTGGCCCTCTAGGCATCCCCATGGAGCCCTCTGGGCCAGGGCCTCAGCTTTTCAGGCTAGAAGGTGCAGTTTGGTTTCTATACCCAGAAGATACTTGTTTCTGGGGAGATGATTACATTCCCAAGAAGCAAATGGATAAACCAGAATTCAAATGTTTGAATCAGAATGATTATCACCTGCCTTGCAGGGTGTGTGACAATGAAACAGGAGAATGTACTCAAAGCTCTTAGCCGAGGGCACAGCATGTGGGAAGCCCTCAGTGAAAGGGAGCCATTGTTATGAGGTTCCCCAAGAAGATTTACCTCTAGGGGAGGTTAAGCTGGTCAGTAACCAAGACGGCCTCCCCGTGCCAAGAACACTGCTAAGGGCTTTGAGTACAGCCTCGCATTTCATCTTCATATACCCTGCAAGACATGTGTTCCTATTCCCATTTTACAGACGAGGGATTGGGGCATAAAATGGTTCAGAAACTGAACTGTGATAAAGCTAAGATTTGAGTCCCACCCTGCTGTCATCTAGAGAAGGAAATGGCAACACACTCCAGTATTCTTGCCTGGGAAATCTCATGGACAGAGGAGCCCGGCAGGCTACAGGTCATGGGGTCGCAAGAGTTGGACATGACTTAATGACTAAACCATCACTGCTGTCTCAGCCAGCATTGCCTTTGCGTATAGCTTGGTGAGCGTGAGCTTGGAGCATGGGTGTTAGTTGGATGGTCTTAATGGCAGTATTGTGCAGTTGTGAGCGCCAGATATCTCCATGCCTCCTAGCCAGATATGGCTTTGGGTGGGTCACTTAACAGCTCTGTTCCTCAGTTCCCTCATCTGTAGAATGGGGTATTATTAATGCCTACTTCCTAAGGTTGTTGTAAGATTCAGATCAGACCAGTCGCTCAGTCGTGTCCGGCTCTTTGCGACCCCGTTGTGACCGACACTTGTAAGTATTCTCTTAACGTTGGCCGTTGGTGTGACTGTGGTTATAATCGTGACCTGCCTGCACAGCTGATCTCCAGGTTGTGGTCTGGACACCACATCCCCCACACCGTACTGTAGCTATAAACTGGCTCTCTGAGCAAACTTTCAAGGATGCCTTATACAGACTTCGCCAGTTCTGAGCACATTCTTTCTTTAGCCCAAGTCCCATGAAATATAAACAGTTTAAGCTTCCTCAGTTACACCCACAATTAAATTGGTTCTCTCGAAGTCACCCTCCACCCACCCCTAGATTATTTTGATTGGATTTTGGGTGTGTGTTCACAAATTCTCTTGGTTTGTTTTTTTTTTATTTATTGTTAAGAGCAGTTTTGGGTTGACAACAAAACTAAGAGGAAAGTACAGAGAATCTCTATATATTCCCTACCCCCACCCCACATGCACAGCCTACCCCAACATCAGTATTCTACACCAGCCCCCAGAGTGGTGCTTTTGTTACTAGTGACATAATCACCTGAATCCGTAGTTTGCATTATGGTTCATCCTTGGTGGTGTACATTCCATGGGCTTGGACAAATGCATGATGGCATGTGTCCACCATTTTAGTATCACACAGAGTATTTTCACTGGCCCCAAAGTGCTCTGTGCTCTGCCTCTCCATACCTCCTACCCTCTTGGAGGAGCATCTTAAAAACAGCAACTCTCATTCCTAAAAACTAGATCCAGTCCTTTTTCATTCTCAGAGTGTGGCGGCCAGCCCATTAAACTGAGTACACATCCTCTCACCATCCCAGAGTCCTGGCTCATCCATTCCCCAGGGGACTGCGAGTCCCCCTGACAGTTAAAGGTGTGAATTGAGTGTAGGTGGGTTTGGACCCATAGATAACAGGTGTGTGCTTTTTGGCCATAGCCACTCAGAGGTTAGTCCACCTGGGCTCCGGGCGGGGTCTGGGGCTGGTGAGACTAAGGTGGCCCTGGACAGCTAGGACCAGGCTCTTCGGTCTCCACGAGGGCCTGTCCTTGTCCTGGACGCTGACAGCTGCAGTTCTCCCGGCGTGTCTGCAGCCGGACCCGGGTGTTGGGCGGAGTGTGGTCTGCTGCAGGCTTGTTGGGACTTGAAAGAGCTGGAGACTTGTCCCTTCCCTCACCTGGACCTCACTTGGAGGGCTTGATGCAGTGCTGTTTTCATTCCTGTCCTTTATTCCAAGACAATGGCTTTCTTGTCAACAAGAGAAATTCTTCATTATTAGAAGACATGCCTCGGATAAGAATGTTTCCATGAAAGCCTTCCCTTCCACCTCTGACCTCACAAACAAAGGACACTGTCCACCCCCTCCCACTGTACCTTCGGGGTACACCCAGGCCGCCATCACCATGTTGGCCATATCCAAGACCCACTCAGACTCTTATTTCCTTAACATTTTGCTTTAAATGTGCTCTTTTTTCTTAAGTAAATTAACTTTTCCAGGAACTTTATATCAGAAATGTCTGTGAAATTGCAGATTTAATGAGTTGTGTTTTTCTTAATATACATTAAAATAAACACATAAGTATTAAATATTTAATAATTTTTCCGTGGATCACCTAAAACTAACCCTCCCAACCCTGCTCTGGAAAACCCCAGAAGGGTCTGTGAACTCTTCAGGAGATCCCCCCAGGTCTCCTGTGTTGTTACTGTTGACTTCCCTCACTAAGACCCCTGGGTCTGTGCCCTCATGGGCAGGTGCCACAGGAAGGAATGGTCTGCTCCACTTGGATGCCCCACCTCGGAACTGGTGAGTTCCACGGCCAAATACCCTCCTCCACTCAAATTTGGATCTCCTTCCTGTCTGGTAGAGAGAGATTCATTCTTTTCTCTATCAGTGATGAAAATAGAGTGTGGGTTCTAATCAACTCTCTTCTCTGGGGAAAGATGAGGCCAGACACGGCCCTGGGAAAGGGGGCATCAAAGGCAGGGGGAAGTTGGTGGCAGCTGTGGGTATAGGATGGCAGCTGTGGAGGACTGGCGGACTGAGGACATTTGTCTCTTTTCACAAAGAATTTGAGGCAGAGGATGGATGTGGAAACAGGGCTGTGTGGGTCCTGACTCCATCAATTACCAGATATATCTGTTGTTGTTTAGTCGCTAAGTTGTGTCCGACTTTTTGAGACCCCAGGCGGTCCAGTGAGTAAGACTCTGCACTTCCATTGCAGAGGACATGGGTTTGATCCTTGATCAGGGAACTAAGATCCCAAATGCCGTGCAGCATGGCCAAAGGAAAAACAAGAGCAAGAACTAATGCAGTAAGACCCAAACCCAGAGATACTGACTTAATTTAATTTAATTTGTCTGGATTAGGTCTTGAACATCTGTATTTTTAAATGTGTTTCTGGTGAGTCTTATGTGTAGCCAAGATTGCAGCACTCCAGGCTTCCCTGTCCTTCAGTATCTCCTGGAGTTTGCTCAAACTCATGTCCATTGAATTGGTGATACTATCCAACATCTCATCCCCTGCCACCCGTTTCTCCAACCATATAACCTGGGGCAAATCCACGTACCTTCCTGCACCTCAGTTATTCCCAGTAGAATGGGAGTGATGATATTTAGTTACACTGCCTTATCTGCTGTGTAGGCTGTGATAAGAATTGAATGGAAAATATTGCTGCTCTGAAAACTTTAAGGCAAGGTCTTCAGCTCTGGATGCACTTAGGAATAACCTGGGGGAGCTTTTAAGAAACAAGAGTAGGGACTTCCCTGGTGGTTCAGTGAGTAAGACTCTGCACTTCCATTGCAAAGGACATGGGTTTGATCCTTGGTCAGGGAACTAAGATCCCGAATGCCGTGCAGCATGGCCAAAAGAAAAAAAAAAAAAGAGTAAGAACTAATGCAGTAAGACCCAAACCCAGAGATACTGACTTAATTTAATTTAATTTGTCTGGATTATGTCTTGAACATCTGTATTTTTAAATGTGTTTCTGGTGATTCTTATGTGTAGCCAAGATTGAGAACCACTTCCCTAGGGTTGTGATGTTCAAATAGGTGTACCATTTAAACTTAAATTAATTAGAACTGAGGAAAATTAAATAAAATTTTTAATTAAGTGCAATTCCTTAGTGACACCAGCCACGTTTTAAGTACTCCAAAACCACACGTGGCCAGTATCTGCCATATTGGAGAGTGTAGATTTCCATCATCACAGAGAATTCCACTGCCTCCTAAAGTGTGGTCTGTGAACCAGCAGCTTCAGCATCACTGAGAGCTTGTTAGAAATGCCAATCTCAGCCCATGCCCAGCCTACAGATTCAGAATCTGGATTTTAACAAAATGGAACAAAATCTCTAGGGTTTCATTAAAGTTTGTGAAACACTGCTCTGAAGCATACATTCTACTTGTTCATTGTCTAGTCAAGGCTATGGTTTTTCCTGTGGTCATGTATGGATGTGAGAGTTGGACTGTGAAGAAGGCTGAGCCCCAAAGAATTGATGCTTTTGAACTGTGGTGTTGGAGAAGACTCTTGAGAGTCCCTTGGACTGCAAGGAGATCCAACCAGTCCATTCTGAAGGAGATCAGCCCTGGGATTTCTTTGGAAGGAATGATGCTAAAGCTGAAACTCCAGTACTTTGGCCACCTCATGCGAAGAGCTGACTCATTGGAAAAGACTCTGATGCTGGGAGGGATTGGGGGTAGGAGGAGAAGGGGACGACAGAGGATGAGATGGCTGGATGGCATCACTGACTCGATGGACGTGAGTCTCAGTGAACTCCGGGAATTGGTGATGGACAGGGAGGCCTGGCATGCTGGGATTCATGGGGTCGCAAAGAGTCGGACATGACTGAGCGACTGATCTGATCTGATCTGATCTGATATTTATTAAATGCTGAACATGTCCCAGGTACATTCAGGTGATGGCAAATGATTAGGGAAAAACACAGCAATGTCTCTTATTCTAGCTGAAAGAAATAGACATTAAGCAAGAAAACAATTAGGCAAACTCATTTCAGAGTGAGATAATACAGGGGAATATGCTAGAAAAGCCCTATGTGGGGAATGCGGCTAATCTGTATTAAAGGGGAGCATCAGAGAGTGTCACTTGAAGGAGGGGACACTTGAGTGGAACTTGAATGACATAGACCTGGCCAAGGAAAGATGTGGGGGTGGTATATTCTGGACAGAGATGAAACAAGTAAAAAATGCTTTGAAAATAGTAGCATTTAGCATATGAAAATATACAAACCCCTACTATATAGCACAGGGAACTCCGCTCAGTGCTATATGGCAACCTGGATGGTAGGGGAGTTTGAGGGAGAATGGATATATGTATATATATGTAGGACCGAATCCCTCCACTGAAACTATCACAACATTGTTAATTGGCTATGAGTGAGTGAGTGAAAGTCGCTCAGTTGTGTCCAACTCTTTGTGACCCTGCTGACCATACAGCCCATGGAATTCTCCAGGCCAGAATACTGGAGTGGGTAGCCTTTCCCTTCTCCAGAGGATCTTCCCAACCCAAGGATCAAACCCAGGTCTCCCGCATTGCAAGCAGATCCTTCACCAGCTGAGCCACAAAGAAAGCTATATCGCAATACAAAATAAAAGGTTAAAAAAAAAAAACCATAAATGCCTACTTAAATTTCAGTTAAACCATGACTAATTTTTAGTATGAGTATATCCCAAATATTCCACGGGACAAACTTACACTAAAAAAAATTGTGATTTAGCTGAAATTATTATTATTTTTTTTAATAAAACTAGACCTTGGACTGCTGGTTGACCTGGTCTTTTTAATAATCAGTCTTTTTAATAATTTTTATTTAGTTAGTTACTTTTGGCTGTGCTGGCTCTTCATTGCTGCGTGGGCTTTTCTCTACTTGTGGTACGCTCGCTTCTCATTGCGGTGGCTTCTCGTTGCGGAGCGTGGACTCTAGGGTACATGGGCTTCGGCTTAGTTGATGTGAGGTATGTAGGATCTTCCCAGCCCAGGGATTGAACCCGTGTCTCTTACATTACCACTGAGCCACCAGGGAAGCCCTGCATCCTGCATTTTATGGAGACTCTATCTGAGAGAGGACCAAGAGGGCAGCAGAGCGGGAGGGACATGAGGAGGTGCGGTGTGATGAGTAGTTGGGGAGCAGGGCACCACGAGTGGGGCTAAGACAGACGGCAGGGCCAAATCTTGGGCTACACAAAGGCAAGTTTAAAAAAAATGGACATTGAAGGACGTACTGACCACTGCCGTTTCTTCCCCTCAGTGACGTCATTGGTTTTACCTTCCTGCGACCCTGTGGTTTCTGGGAAGGGTTTCTTGGAAGATGAACAATTGTCTGGGCTGTTATACTTGGGTGGTGCCTGGGGAGACCTCAGACCACTGGGTGACCTGCCTGAGCATAGCGTGAGGTATATATTGTTTGGTCTGAGTTGTTAAGTGCTCTTTCCCTGTTTGTTTGTTTAATTCCTGTGCTTTTGTATGTGATCTATAAATCTCCCTGTCCTTAAGGGTTGTGTTTGACAACTTCATTTCCCCCCAACTGGAGACATTTCCCCTGCTAAGGGTCAAAAAGACTAATTACTCTAAACTGAGTATTGGAGACACCCTCAGGCTCACACACGACCCAGAAGTGCATGATCTTGAACATGTTAATAGAAGAATGTGATGAGAGCAGAGTTGTGCACAGGAGCAGTGACGTCCTCCAAGTCCAACTCTATTCCTGTTCGAAAATAAACTCCTGACCTCTATAGCCACAAATTTGTGGCACCTCATGGTAGAAGAGGCCGTGAGAGAGATTCTCTTCAGACAGAAACCTAGGCCCTGGGAAGAGCATGATTTGCCAAGCGACCCAAAATTACTGATGGAGCTTGGACCAGAACTCACAGCTGCTAATTCCTGATTCAGTGCTCCTTCTACCCAAGTTGGGCTTGATGTCAGAGGATGGGGGGTGGGAACGGGAAAATTGTGGAAAGAGATAAGAAGGGCAGCAAAACATCAGCTGAGTCTCATAAAGTTCCTCAATGCTTACAAAATACTTCCCTACATGATCTCATTTGAGGTAGCTATCATTTCCATTTTGCAAGTGAGGCACTTGGAGCTCAGAGAGGTTAAGTGACTTCTCCAAGGTCACACAGCTTTTAAATGGCAGAACCAGGGATCAGACCCAGATCTTCAGGCTCCGTGGTCTGTTTCCACCATAACCTGGGAAAAATGGACAAGGAGAAAGCAGCACACTGGGTACTGTTGCTTTCAGAGATGAAGGGCAGGCAGGTGGGTGGGGAAAGTGGCCTGAGAAATTAGGAGGAAGACTGCCTGGAGCCAGGTTGGGCATTTTCCATGCATAAGCTCCTTCCATCATCAGTCACCAAAAGCAGGGCACAGGGTCAAAATGGTGGCAGTTACTGGGTCTGACCATTCTTTAGCTTCAGTCCTTGAATGTAATTCGGCCTTGGGAACTTGGGAAGCACTCAGGGTAGCCAGTGGTGTAAAGCTGATCAAATTCATGAGAAGGTATCATCACCTGCACTTTACAAAGATGAGAAACTTAGATTCTGAGAGGTTAGCTAAGTGGCCTTCCAGCTGGTTAGTGACCGAGTTGGGACATGAATCCAGACCTGCCTGACCTCAGAGCCTCAGCAGGTCCCCTCTGGGGTTTTCTGGGTCAGTAGAAGTCTGCAGGATGAAATTGGACATGCGGGAGGCATGGAGAAGATGCAAGGAAAAAGGACCAAGAAGGCTTACAGGTCCAGTGAATGACCTGGGGGGCAAGGGTGCTCCCTGTGACTCTCCTCTCTGCTCTGTAGGCAGATATTGTCCCAGAAGCATTAGCCAAATCCTCTCATCTTTTTATAGCCTATAGGTTTGCTTGGGGACTCTACCTGTATTTCTCTGCCCTTAAAACTGCAGTATTTGGCCCCCTCCCTTCTCTGGCCACCTCTCATAGGGCCTGCCTCCCTCTGAGCTGCACCCCACCCCCACCGTAGGACCACCAGCATTAGGCAGGAAACAGAGCTGGATTACCTTGTTTTCATGCAGGAACTTGTTCCATCTTCTCTCGCCCCTCTCCCCCACCCCTAGTCTCCTAATTTTGTTTCCAAAATAATTTGAGGTTTTTCCCTAACTGAGGGTCCCTGATCGAATACCAGTGGGGAAATTCCTACCAAGGCTCCCCTGTCTTTTCTATTTAACCATCTCGTTTTTGTTTTTTTTTTTTTTTGAGGCAGCATCACTGACAAGGTTATCATTTTCCCCAGTGCCTGACACATAGTAGGTTCACAGTAAATCTTTCTGCCCTGAACTGACAGCAAAAGGAAGAGGGGGAATTATTACGAGGGGCCATCCTTGCTAATGTTTCCCTTGTTTAGATATCTTTTGTGGCTAATGAATCTCTCAAGCGTGGCATCTGGGGACATTCCTCAGAAGCCTCACCATTAGATGAGTCACTGGATGACCCCGCTGTCCTCTGGGGGAATGCTGGGAGTCGGTACATCTGTTCAGGGGTGATCAGGGTTCCCATGTGGTCATTGCAGCGTCCTCCCCATCAGCCAGCTGCCACATACTTCTTCTCCTCACCTTCAGCCAGGATCTACAATCCCCCAAAAAATCGATGGAAGTTTAAGTCCAACGGGACATAAAAATGTAGTCAGAAAATGAAAGCAATACTTACTCCTGGCAATAAAAGACCAACATTTAGGATGTTGTGGATGGTGGCTATGTGGGGATTATTTGTATTGTTTTTGCAAAATTTCTGTTCATCTGAAAATATATCAAGATAAAATGTTAAGTAGATAGGTAAACAAAATGGTTTGCAACCAGGTTGAGTAAGTGAGTTGGAACAGAGGCCGGGAGCAGGATGGTTAAGATTAGAGCTTTGGGGTCGGGGACTTTCCTGATAGCTTAGTTGGTAAAGAATCCGCCTGCAATGTAAGAGACACTTGTTGGATTCTTGGGTCAGGAAGATCTGCTGGAGAAGGGATAGTCTACCCACTCCAGTATTCTTGGGCTTCCCTTGTGGCTCAGCTGATAAAGAATCCTCCTGCAATGTCGGAGACCTGGGTTCGATCCCTGGGTTGGAAAAATCCCCTGGAGAAGGGAAAGGCTATCCACTCCAGAATTCTGGCCTGGAGAATTCCATGGACTGTGTAGTCCATGGGGTTGCAGAGTCGCAACTTTCACTTTCGGGTCAGGGAGAGTTAGATAGTTATCTTGCTTTCCCATTTAAGAGCTCTCATTCCTCGAATAGGTTACTTAACCCTTTCTAGTTCCAGTTTCTTCATCTGAAAAATGGGGATTGTTAATGTTGACCTCTGTAGAATATCAGAAGAATAAATGAGATAATACATGTACAGCATTTAAGATGATACCTGAGATTTAGTTGTGTTAGTCACTCAGTCGTGTCTGACTCTTTGTGACCCCATGGACTGTTACCTCCCAGGCTTCTCTGTCCATGGAATTTCCAGGCAAGTATACTGGAGTGGGTTGCCATTTCCTTCTTCAGGGGAATCTTCCTGACCCAGGGATGGAATCCCAGTCTCCTGCATTGCAGGCAGATCCTTTACTGTCTGAGCCACCAGGGAAGGCCTGAGACTTAATAAGGGGTCAATAAATGGTAGGAAGAGGGCAAGAGAGACAGAAAGGATGAAGTACTCCCCTTATCCAATCTCAGGTATTTCTCAGTCACTGCTATTTAAGGTCCTAGGCCCCACAGCAGAGACCCACCGTATTGTTGAAACCAGACCCTGGCTTCAACCAGCGCTTTGCCCATGTAATGAAGTTGGCCAGGGCTGCCTCCATAGCATGTTTCCTGACATTCCCAACTGGTCACCTTAAATGGCCAGCAGGAAGGTGCCTAGAGACCCTTCTTAGCTTGTGACCTCAGCTAAGAAGTTGTTCATTTGTTCATTTAACAAAACTTCATTGGGTAAGGGAACAATGGACTAGACTGTGTACTTGGCATAAGAATATAGATGGAAGAAAACAGACCTGGTCCTTGCCTTCCAGCTGCTTACATTCTGGGAACTAGCCTTTCGCTTTGATTTCCCTGGCTCCTCTCCCTTGGCAGCATCCAGACTCCGTCATTCCTCTGGAATGCAACCCCACCTATACTGCAGCCTGCAGACAACTCCGGCTCACACAGTCACCAAAAGCAGGGCACAGGGTCAAACGTTGGCAGTTACGGGTCTGACCATTCTTTAGCTTCAGCCCTTGAATATAATTCGGCCTTGGGAACTTGGGCAGCACTCAGGGTAGCCAGTGGTGTAAAGCTAAAACTGCCTATCTGTAAGTAGTTAAACTCCATTTGGCCTCCTCGACCCCATTCCCTGTCCACAGTATTTTTAAAAGTAGTCTCTGTGGTATGCTGTCTCTTCCTTCTCCGTCTGCAATCCTTCTCAGTCTGAAAAAACTTTTCCAAACAGCTTTCCTTCTGTAATCAAATATGCCCTCTGCCCCCTGCCATCCTGCCTCACCCTCACCCTGCCTTTCCAACTAGGGCTATGAAAGCCATCAAACTCCACCAAAAGTTCACCTCCCTAGCATCTCAGATTCCAGTTAGTCACAAAATTAGCATTAGCAAGCCTGCCTACCCTGTCTATGAGGCAGTTCCCCATTCATTTGTTTTCTAGGTAAACCAGAGTGACAATTTGAAACACAATACAAATTGAAGGAGGAAGAATTTCACCTTTCTTGCCCTCTTTCACATTCACAACTATTTCAGTAGACATCTCACTTGTGAAAACTGTTTAACTTAAATGGTCTACAAAATTAATTGCTATTTTTCTCTATAGAACTTTACTTCAATATTATTTATTGAGACCCGCTTGTGTTTTACAACCTACAGAGAAAATCTTATATATTCTTCATGAATAAGACCCTACAGTATAAAAATGTAGCTAACCTCATATGAAAGGAGGGGCTCCAGTCAGTTCTGTGTGGTGAGGTGCAACTTCAGAGTCTGTAAGACTCAGTCTCTGAAATGTGAAGTGTGTGTGTTTGGTCAAGAAAAAAAATTATCAGACTTCCCTGGTGGTACAGTGGGTAAGAATCCTCCTGCCAATGCAGGGAACACAGCTTTGAACACACACCCTGGTTCAGGAAGATTCCACATGCCTCGGATCGGTTAAGCCCGAGAGCCACAACTGCTGAGCCTGCTGCTGCCCCTACCGAAGCCCCCAAGCACGAGCTCTTGAGCCTGTGCTCCACAAGAAAGGAAGCCACCGCAGTGAGAAACCCGAGCACTGCCCACAGAGTAGCCCCTGCTCACCGCAACTAGAGAAAGCCCTCACACAGTAACAAAGACCATGCACAGTCCAAAAAAATTATTGATTATTTTGTGATTTTTTAATGTCATGAAACATAAATTTCCACGAAGCCTAAAAACATTTTTAAAAAGAGCCCAGGCTTTGGACTTAAACACAGTCCAGGTCTTACTCTCCTTTCCACTATGTACTTGCTCAGAGAATTGGTATAAAAATTAAAAGAGATAATAGATATAAATTCATTAGGCTAGTGCCATAATAGCTGGTAGCACAGACTGCTAGCTGCATGCCCCCACATCTGTTCTTCTCTGGTTAGTAATGTAATTCTGATTTTTACCTGGGCATATAGACTCCCTTATAGCTAGGTGCAGCCATGTGACTACCCCAATGAGTTCTGAACAAAAGCGTTGCCTGTGACTTCCAGGAACTCTCCCTAAACAGAGCCATTTTTCATCATCTTTATGCCTGTTATTGTCTGGACTCCAGATGTGATGGTTGGTGCCCTATATACTATATAGGAGCATGAGGAGGAGGGCCATACCCTAGGGATGGCACTGCAGACAGCTAAAGAGTCCTTGATGAGCAGAGAGCTACCATTCCAGCACTGGGCTTCCTGAGGGTTTCTTTTCATAAAATATAAATTAATTTTCTCATATTGACCATTATTTTTCAAAGCGAAAGTGAAAGTGAAGTCGCTCAGTCGTGCCCAACTCTTTGCGACCACGTGGATAGTAGCCTGCACCAAGCTCCTCCATCCATGGGATTTTCAAGGCAAGAGTACTGGAGTGGGTTGCCATTTCCATCATTTTTTTAGCCCTAGCCCATAACCCTGTTTTCTTACAGATCCCCTCTTCAGGCCATTAGAAATGGCCTAAATGTCATCAGTACTACAAAGAATTTTTGCCTTCATTCTGATCTCTGTTGCCAACCCCTTCATTCATGACTTTAATGAGAGGACGCCTGTGTCCTCCTGGCCCCCAATGGCATACCTACCATCACCACTGCATTCCTTCCTTTGATTCCCCCTCTTTCTGCATTCCTGATTCTAGGTCTTTCCCCACTTTCCATGACTTTTCTTGCAGAATTCTCAACTGACCGGGTGAGACTGAACCATCCTGAAAGCAGAGGATTTGAACTAGGTAGACAGGATGGGGAAGCATTCCAGGTGGGAGAAAACGTAAGCAAAAGGGGAAAGCAGATGGAGCATAACTGGGGGATTAGAAGGAGAGTGGCTGAAAGTTTCTGCTGAGGTTGGTAGGAGATCTGATTGAACTGGGAAGGGCGGTGGGACCTCAGGAGGGTCTTTAAGGCCCAGTAGACGAGTCTGGACTTGATCCTGGAGAAAACAGAGTCACTACAAGTTATTGAGCAGGCAGTGACACGAGGCAAGTGATGTTTCCACAGGAATTAATCTGGCTGCAGTAAGCAAAACAGATTGAAGGCAGGAAGAGCCTGGAGACAGGGAGACTGCTATAAATCTTCCACCCAGTAATCAGTTGGTCAAACACTGTCAACAAACTTTGAAAGGGGCCGTATGAAATAGCAAAATGAAAGTGTAGTGATTTCAGTTAAGCAGAATGAGAAATCTTAAACAAAATCTTTCCCCAGAACTTCCCACACAGAGAAAGTAGCCAGTTTCCAAGTAACAAAAATGGGTTCAGTCCTTCTGGAAAACAATTAGGCACTATGGATCAAGAAGAGCCTTAAGAATGTTCACACCCTTTGACCTAATAATTCCACTTCTGGGAATGCTAGGGAAATAATCCAAATGAGAGAAAGGGGGAAAATATGCCTGGAGATCTTAATCACAGCACACTTGATAATAGCAAATAACTAGAAACGATCTAAATGTTCAGCCGTCGGGGGATGTTTAAGTAAACTGTGGCTCTCAGTTAAATGTTACCTAGCAAGAAGACCAGGCAGACGACACAGAAAATGCCCGTGACGTAATGTGAAGGAAGCAGGATACAAAATGCAAATGTATGTCACAAAACAGATGCAGAAAAAAAAATCAGACCGAAAAGTAATATTCTCATCACTCCCAGTTGCTTCATGAAAGTGGAGGGACTGTAGATTTTGTTTTTCTCTTCAAAAAATTTTTTCTCCAATATGCTTTTGTGTTTACAGCTATTTAATTATAGGACTATCAGGAGGATTCTTATTTTTTTGGCTTTTATAAGAATGTGTTAAATATGTATGACTTGTATTTTTTAAAATAAGTGATTTTTCCAAAAAAACATATGCAGGAAGTATATGTAAATGCAGGAAAACCATAAGAAATGATCATGTCATCACAGGCAGTTACTTATATTCATCTTCTGTATGATGTGGTTTTTAAAAAATACTATACTCTTTAGAGTGGGGGGCGGGTGCTGAGTTTAAATCCCCCCTAAGCTAGATTATGTGTGAAGTAGGGAATAATGCATTCTTTGCAAATTTATTGGAGAAATCAAGTGAGAAAATGTACAGAAGTCTCTGAGCACAGTGTTCTGCATTTAGGAAACACAGAGCCATGGTGGCTGTAACTGTCAGTAGCTGTGATTTTCTCTGTTCTCTTCTGTTTTCTGCCTCTTGCCGGCAGGTAGCTGTGCATGTAAGGGGTGACCTCCAGAGGGAGGGACAGGATCTCTGAGCAGTTCCCTCAGCCTCAGCCACCTCCCGTTCCGTGCAGCCACTCGCTCCTCCCCACTCTCAACCCATTTGCAATTTCTGCTCCTTGCTCTGCATTTGCAATGCCTTCTCCTCTGCCTGGACCACACTTTTGTGATGGTATATAATGAACTGATTGTAGAAGACAAAGTTTATTTTCAGAAGGAAGTTTTATTCTCAATATACTCAGCCAGCATGTCTTTAAGAATGGTTTTATGCTTTTAACACTTAGCTTGGAACATAAAATGGCCTTAGTTTGCTTAAATCATTCTGTTATAGCTCCCTTGACCCCTGTTTTTATGCAAGTCCCAGTTTACAACCTTGTTCAAAGCTGTACACGTCCCTTTGAAGGGTCTCTGGGATCAGGAGAGAGACAGAGGGGGAGAAGACAAGAGTGGCTCAGAGACCACCTAGGGCAAAGCAAATTAATGCCAACAATGATTTTGGGGGATGCTAAATGATACTGCTAATTTCCCCAACATCCTGCTTAATAGAACTTTCACCCTGAGCCATATTTTCCAAGTTTCTCAAGGACTGCTTAAGTGGGAACCCATTCAAAATGTTATTAAAATCCAAGGAGACCGTGTTTATTGGCTCTGCATGGACTGCTAAGCCTGCTGATCTGTCAGGGGAGGCCTCGTACAGACTTCCCTGTTTCCAGCACACAGGAACTGATGCTGTGGGAGGGAGGAAGAGCCCCCTTCCTTCCCCACCCTGACTTCTGTTCTTGAACCCAGGATATAGCCGGTCTAGGACTAGAAACACCGTACGTGAGTCTTGGACACAGACTGTTGCTCCAAGAAGAGGGAAGCCAAGGGGCATGGTCGCAGGAGAGAACAAAGCTGGCCTGGGACCATGTTCTTTTCCCCTTGGGGCTGCCGCTGGCTCCTTTGGCCAGCACTTGCTCTTAAGTCATCCGGTTTCATTTTCCAGTTCGAGTCTTGCTGTGACGTGAACTGAATTAGAACAAAGGCAGGGGCCCTGTCTTTGGTGCTGTGTATTCCCAGCACCAGTCCCACCACTGGATGGTCAGTGATGGTTTGATGAATAAAGGAACAAATGCATAAGCCTGCTTTCCATTTACTTCTACTCTGCCCACGTCTTAAGCCTCCCGGGCAGATGAAAAATTATGTTCATTGCTATGTGTCAAACCATCTTTCCTCGTTACTGATTTTAGAAAGAATTAGGACTTTAAAAGAAAAAAACACACAAGAAATCTGAATTGTATAACTAGGTGGGGAGCAAAGCTGCCCAGTGAACTGGAACCTCTGTGCTGACCTGTGTGTGGTAAAAGAGAAAAAGTCTATGGTTTTGAAATAAAGAGAGAAAAGAGGAAGGGAAGGAGGGAGGGAGGGGAAAGAGGAGAAAGAAGCAGAGTGAGATTGAGAAAGAAATTTGTATTCTGGTCGTACGGCTTTGTAACCATAAGCCTCAGTTTTCCCATCTGTAAATTGAGAGGTTGGACTGGATCAGTTTTCAGACTTTATGAGACATCATAATCACTTGGGGTGTGGCGGGTGATGGTGGATGCTGTTAAACATGCAGATTCCTGAGCCATACCTCCAAAGGCTTTGACTGGGGCCCTGGGAACATGCATATGTAACAAGCTAAGCTGCAATTGTTTCAAGAACTTACTTGGAAAAAACAAGACCCAATCTCCTCAGAGAGGATGTGATTCTAACACTTCAAGGTGGACCCTGGTAGGTATACCAGTAACCCTCATCTCTCGTGGTAATAGTCGACCACTTTGGGGGCATGCTCTGGTTTAGGTGGGAATGACTCAAGAGTAAATGCTGGAGGTAAAGAGGATGGTACATTAGCATCTTAGAAACCAGACGATTCTCTCGAGGTGACCTTTGCCTTGGTTGTTAGACTTGTTAAACGGGACCAGAGTTAATGCAGGTGTTCTGTCTCCCTGACTTTAAAAAAAAATGTCCAAAGTGAGAGTTGAGTTAGGTTTTATTTGGGGCAAAATGAGGACTATAGCCTGGGATATAGCATCTCAAACTGCTCCAAAGAAGTAGGGGCGGAAGGTCAATATATATGTGATTTTGGTGAAGGGGAAGTACATGTAATCAAGCACATATTTTTTTGCAAAAGGTTTCTACTAGTCTCATGAAGGTTATTGCTAGTCACAAGGAATAGATGTCACCATGAAGGATTTTAGTGTTTTTCCAGATGTGAGGAGATACAAGAATTGGGTGCATAAAATTGACTCCTGAAAGATTCTAACTATCCAAAGACTTGTTCTGCCAGTTTTGCCAGAGCACAGAGTGCCTCATTTCTGCTCTCCACCCTGAACTCCTTTCAGGGGGGTGTTGAAAGCCAGCAGCTGCAGCAGCACATGATTTAAGAGGTGCCACGGCACGTGCCTATGGTAACTGCCATTTGTAGCGAATACGCGTGTGGGCCTTGTGCTCCCCACTCCCATCCCTGGTGCTGGGTCATCGCTGTCACTGCAATTTGTGGAAGGTGGTCTGAGAATCAGGTGACCCAGGCAGAAAATAAAGCAGAGATTTCAGGATTTAGCCAGATGCAAAATGTACCGTAAATTCACATATTCCAAAGCAAGAACCATCTCAGTTCACAATTACTTATGTAATCATATAGGTTAGAAAAATGGAAATAAGCAGCTCATGGTCCTGAAAGAGAGAGGATTTGAGGGGAGGAGGGGAAGACACCTCAAACTCAAGAACTCATTGCTTGTATGGGTTGAAATCAGCCATTGCAAAATCACCATGAAGGATTTTAGTGTTTTTCCAGATGTGAGGAGATACAAGAATTGGGTGCATAAAATTGACTCCTGAAAGATTCTGGAGTCAGAATCTTTCTGACTGAAAGATGTATGGCTGTTGTATGGCTGATGGCTGCAGGTGGCTGGGGAGTGGGAGTGGATTTTGAGGGGCTGGCAGGAGTATCTGCTGGACGAGGGGTAGGACCATGCTTCCCCAGGGATCTCCTCCTTGTTTTCTCTGATTCCAAGCAAGCACCTGCATTTTATTGGCTTTCCTAACACTCCACCCTGTCATGAAGAAATAATGGTGACCTTGAGACCCTGCCCTCACTCTGTCCAAACTTTATCTTGTTGCACAAGCTGACCTAATACAGATCGAATGTGTTGTCCACCTCCTGGAAAGCCAGGCCCTGTCTGAGTTGGGAGTAGGACAAACAGAGAATGTTTAATGTCTTCTAAAAGATGGGGGAGGTGATGGGAGGGCTGGTCCCCTCGCCCTGCCCTCTACTTCCACTCCTTGGGCGCTTTGTCTGGGCAGACCAGACTTGGCTGAGTGACCCTGAAAAAGCTGAATTACTAGTAAATTAATGCCAGGAATTGGTGTATTTAGCTGAAGTGGGCAGCAGATGTAGGCTAAGCTGGTGTTTTACACCAGAAGTCTCTGTTACACTGTACCTGTGAAATCAGGATCCAAAGAGCTTGGCTATGTGGCTGTGAGCAAATGCTTTTAACCTTTCTCAGCATCTGTTTTCTCACCTGCAAAATGGGGATTATAATTCCTGCACTCCTAACACACAGGATTCTTACGTGACTCACATTTGAGCAAGTCTATGACACATGGTATCAAGTGGTAGAAGGTACACAGCTTCTTCTATATTTCCCTCAGACGTGATTGTGAGGTTCACCTGAGCAGGTAATGCAATGTTGTTTGAAGAATTCTGTATGTCTAAATGTGATCTTAGGCCACAGAGCCATATAAAATGTAACTTCTTAGTTTCATATTTTATCAATCTGCTAGGAGGTAGGGTGAACAGATGGTCCCACTGCCATCTGCCTGAACCCAGGCAAATATCTCCCATCCAGGTGATTTCAGAAATCTCCTGCCATCCTCCTTGCATTTGGTGGGCCCCCAGTTCAGACCTGCACACAGCCTCTCCATCGAACATCATTTTCATCACATTGTCCCTCTTGAAGCACAATGCTTTTTAATGGGCATATGACCTCAGCACCCTCCAATTTGGTCTTTGAAGCAACCTCCCTTCTCTACCCTCAGGACCAGCCACCTCTTCTCCATCCCTCGGTTTATTCCTTGAGCCATCACTGCTGGGTGGAAAACTCTTGTCTCTTCTCTCTTCTTTCTTCAGATTCAGCCCTTCTTCAAAGTCTGTATCAACTCCTTCCTTTAAGGGAATGTCCTCTGATGTCCCCACTCCATAGATCACTCAGCTTGTATGGGCTCAGTTTGTGTTCTGTGACTTTGCTTTTGCCTAAACATGACTTTCTAAACATTCTGTGAGCCATGTGGCAGGGACCAAGTTTTCTGTTTCTTTTGGATTTCTAGCCAGCACGTTGTGGGATGTGCTGTACGGAGGAGGCCCTCCAGGGAGATTGTCCTTGACTGTGAGGCCCTCACTTCACTATTGACCTTCTTAGGCTCCTCTTGAGGAGCAGAAGCTCCCTGAGGAGTGGTGCTGTCCTTCAATGAAACATCCTGTGTCAGATGCCAGAGTAGGTTCCTACCTCCCAGGGAAAGCTTTCAGCCCCTGCCTGCAAGGGGCAAACCCTGCACAACACACACAGCTTCCCTACTCAGGTGTAATAGCCCTGGTTCTCCAATTGTTCAGAGACCTTGCAGCCAAAAGAAACCCATGTAAGGGGAACATCAGAGTCTTGGGTCAGTGTCTCAGGAGCAAGCTAGATTTTCCTCCTAGTTTACCCTTCTTTGTACACCTGTAGACAAATGCCCAGGCTGTCTTTTCCCTGCACATACACATTTCCAGCTCTGCTTTGTTTCTAGGCCTCCCTGGGAGTCCCAGAATCTAAGACATCTGACTAGATGCTATGCTGCCATAGGTGGGCAGGCCCTTAGGAAGAAAGAGCAACTCTGAGCTAGCTTCAGTGTGCAAATTACCAATAGGCAGGTTCCCACGTATGTGTGTGCGTGCTCAGTAGCTCAGTTGTGTCCAATTTTTTGCGACTCCATGGACTGTATCCTGTCAGGTTCCTCTGTCCTTGGGATTATCCTGTCAAGAATACTGGAGTAGGTAGCCATGTCCTCCTCCAGGGGATCTTCCTGACCCAGGGATCAAACTTGCGCCTCCTGCATTGGCAGATGGAGTCTTTACCACTTTACCAGTCTTTGCGACCTGGGAAGCCCTGAGTTCCCACATGATTGTCTAAACCATCATCAAGCCCCTTTCATCTTCCAGTAACAATATTTCTGAGGGTCCCCCTTTTCTAATGGTGACGACAGGCCCTCACCTGAAGTCCCTGTCTCTACTGCCACCCCCCCGCCCCCGACTCCAGGTCATCCCCTATCTGGACTGTTATTTAAAAGCATCCTGACATTGCTTTAGTCCTGTCCCTCCCTGCTTAAGAACCATGAGAACTCCTCATTAGCTGCCAAGTCAGGTCTAGACTCCTTCACCTCACTTTCAGGCTCTCCAGAATCTGACCCTCCCTGGGTGACATGACAGCTGTCTTAATATTTTTGAGGGGCTGTCAGAGAGAAAAAGGATTAGTCTGATTCTGTGCTGCTCCAGCAGCAGAGGGAGATCACAGGTAGAAATTACAGGGAGACCTAAGTGCCTCAATAGAAAGAATTGTTCTTCTTTCTTTTCAGTGTGTGAGTATGGACGGCAGGGATGGTCATGCTGAGAGCTTCCATTTATAGAGCCCTGACAATGCAGGAATACTGTGTGTGACGCTCATAGAATGGTTCTCTACTCATCAGTGTAAGGTAGCAGGAGGTAACAGGTACTGTACATCCAAGCTGAACAGCGATCGTGTGAGGTTTCTGATAGTTTTAGACAGAATATTGTTTGTCTCCTAAATCCGTGACTGAAGACAACAGAAGGAATATTTTAGATTAGCAGGAAAATATGTGTTTGTTTTGAATGTCTCATGTTCAAGTTGTAGGTTTGGATTAGAGAGACAGGCAGAGGCCAAATTATGTAAAGCACCATTGGCCATGGTGAGGAATTTGGCCTCAAAAGCAGGAGAGTGACATGATTCTAGAATGGAAGCAGTAGACCAAAGAATGGACTTTCTAACCAATGAACTTTGCAGTGAGTGAACATGGTCGGCCTCGGGTAGCAGTGAGCACCCAAACTCTGGAGTGGGTCTGCCAGGGATGCTGTAGAGTGGGGCAGGGCTCCAGGAGGGATGACTTCTAAGAACCCTGTTACCTCTGACCTCCACACTGGTCAGCCTTACCCCTTCCAACCACTACCCTACACCTGGTCTCCCTTTAGGATCTCTGAAGCTTCTGCTGGGAGGCAGCACCAAACTCTTTCCCCACCCTGCACCTTCTCTCCACAGCTGCCCTGCTCTCCTTTTTGTTGTTCAGTTTTGACCTCCCGCAGCAATGCTCTTGAGAACAAATTATTGTAAAGGTGCACCAAGAGACTGACCGAATAAGCTATTGTACATTTGAACAATGGGATATTATGTGGCCATTTACATTGAGGTGATGGAAGAAAATTTAATAACATGGAAGGATGGGCACCTTATACAGTTATGTGAAATAAGCTGTTGATAATGTGGTCTGATTTTTGAAAATTAACAAAAAATACACATAGAAAAAATACTAGATGATGTGCATATCAAAATGTTGTCATATTCTCTGAGTAATAGGAGTAGAAGTATTTTCTTTCTACATTTTCTAAATTTTATAAAATTAGCACTTTTTTTGGCTTTTACAATTTTTTTTTTTCATTTTACTATTAAAGCCACTTCTTTCTCATTAACTCTGGGCTACAGTAATCTTTTCTGTCTCTCAATCTCATTGTTGGTTTCATGTAGTCTAGTACATGACTATACACTGCTTTGTGTTAATATAAGATTGTTTCATTCACACTGGTCTTGCATGTCAGATTAAGACATTTTTCTCTGGCCAAATTGTGACTTATTTTCTCATTTTCCCCATCAGTAAACATTGTGCAGGAATTGACCCCTTGATGGTGGCTTGGTGCTGGGTCCTCACAGTGCCACATAACCTACCTGACTTTCCAGGCAGACTCTGAGCTGGGGGCTACCCTCAAAATCCACAGTTCCCATGGGTGTGGTGAGCCCCGTGAAAGTGAGGCTTGGTTTCTGACCCAGGTACCCAGTCACTGGCATCTAGACTCTCACTCCATCACCCTGTTCTGCCTTTGTCTTCTCTAGTGATTGGACCCAGAGACCTGGGAACCTGAGGCTGGGTCCAAACTCCAAACCAACTGTCCTCTAGTGGCTAGAACACCGTTGAAGACGGAAAGGTCACTTTGCTATCTTTTCTCATTATTTGTGAGTGGCATTAGAACTGAGGGGGTCTTTAGTGACTTCCATTCTTTCTGAAATTATCCCATGTCCTTTTCTTGAAAAGCGGATCTTATTGCCCCGTGTCTGCTGTGGTCTGGGTACCATGCCAGGCAGTAGCTCTGGAAAGCTGGCAACAGGGCCCAGGTTTGGGAGACATCCCTTTGTTCTTGTGCTTAGTCGGTGCTGGGAGGCAGCTGTTCTCTTGCACTCGAAAAGCAAACCCCCTGAAATGACCTCTGCAATGACTTCATCATGCTCTTTTTACTCCACAGGCCATTCAGACTTCAGCGATCACTATGTGTGTGGCTCTGTTAACATCTCTCTCCCATCACTAAATCAGAGGGGTGGCAGAGCTTACTTAAGGCTCCAAACAGGAGACCCTGCTGTTTCCTTGACAGTTTGTTTCAAGTGCATTCAGACAGGATTCTCCATAGATACTTGAAGGGCTGTCAGGTGGAAGGAGAACAAGATTTACTCTGTAACCAAATCCTGCTGATCTGCAGCCCTAACCCTGCTCCAGTCTGCCACTTTCCTCTCTCTCCCTCACCACAGTCCCTGCACAGACCGGGTGCAGCCTTGCTCAGATGACTTCGGCAGCCTTCTCCCAGGTCTGCCTGCCTGTCCAGTCTTGTTCCTCTAATTCCTTCTTAGAGAGCCTAAGTGATCTGTTTCAGTTGCAGATCTCATCACACCATACCTCTGCTTAAAACCCTGTAATACTTCTGCACTGCCTGCAGGATAAACTCTAAACCCCTTAGTGTTGCTTTTAAGACCCAGCCCCTGCTTGGCTCTCCAGCTGCATGCCTTGCCCAGGCTGTCTGCCACCATGGAACCCCTTGCAAACTGAACCCCAGATGCTCCAGGTCTTTGCTGAGAACATTTCCCCTCCCCTCTTCACAGCTGGGGCCTCCCTGGTGGCTCAGTGGTAAAGAATCTGCCTGCCAAGCAGGAGATGCAGGTTTGATCCCTGGGTCAGGAAGATCCCTTGGAGAAGAAAATGACAACCCACTCCAGAATTCTTGCTTGGGAAATCCCATGGACAGAGGAGCCTGATGGGCTACAGTCCACAGGGTTGCAAAAAAGTTGGACACGACTTAGTGACTAAACAACAAAACTTGACAGCTCATTTGCCTTCTGGGTATTCCCTCAGATGTCACTTCCTTCTACCCCATCACCCAAGACCAGGTTGGGTATTCTGTCCCCTCAACAAATGTCTAGTTTTACTTATCACGTTTCTTGTCATCTTATCTTGTAATTGCCTGTTTACATGTATCTTCCTCTCCAGACAAGCTCCTTGAGGGCTGGGATAATTTTTTAATCTTTTTTTGGGGGGTGAGAGGGGTGGTTTTATTTATCATATCCCCAACACCAGTGCCCAACACAGATGCTCAATGGTTAATGAATGAATGACAGATGACATAGCAAAGGTGACAGATGGAAGTTTTAGGGGGTTAATTTTCCACTTTGTGTACTGAACAACTTGCTAACAACTGGTTCAGGTTCCAAAAAAAAAAAAAAAAGGAACAGACTGGCCTACCAAACCCACCAGTGAAAACCCTGTCCCTCAAGTCTCCCAGAGCCCAAGTGGTCCTGGGCAGGGAGCTCCTTCAGATGGCAGGTGGAGGACATACCCTCTGCTCTCTCCCTATCTGTAGGAGGGCACAATTAGATTCACTTCTAGGAATAAATGATCTGAGTTGGGATCCCAGTTCTGCAGTTAATGTGAGACCTTGAGCAAGTCACACCCTCTCTGAGCTTTCCTTACCTGTAAAACATTGATGATACCTGCACTGCCTACTTCAGATTTTAGGAGAACCAAATGAGATCACCTATGTTAAAGTACTTTGTAAAAGCCTTAACATCAAATGAAAACTATTATTATTATTTACCATGTAATCTTCAGGACTTGAAGCTGCACCGACTAATTTTAGCTTTGCAACTACATAAGAAAGCCAGTGCCATGTGGAAAGGCGTACTGCTGCAGGCGGACCTGAGAATCAGAGCAGAGAGATCTCCCTGCCTGAGCCATGACACTGCCCTAGGGGAAAGGCAACAGTGGGGATCAAGAGCACCTTCTTAGTTAGGATTTGTCAAAGACCCATTGTTCCTGCCATCGGAGAGATTCCTTGGAGGCTATTACTAACCAAGGCGGAGTATGACCCCAGAGTCTTAAATCACCACGAAAACATCAGAAACAAAAACTAAACGCAGTGGACCTTCCCTAGGGGCCCCTTGATTTACGCTTCAAGTCAAGAACTGTTGACAGCATTTCACTTCCCCTTTGGCAATACAAACCCAATGAAACCATTTCATTTAAAGGCTTTTTATTAGGAACCAGGGGAATGAGCTGCTTATCCCTCTGTAACAGTCTAGAGCAGGTCATCAGGCCCAGGAAGGAGAGTGTCAGAGATGCTGTGGTGTGACTCGCTGCACTTGCTTAGGGCCCGGAAGGAAAGGCGGTGGCCGCAGAGGGCGGCAGGAACTGGTGTCAGCCAGACACCCAGAGCCTGGGGAGAGCGAGCCCTCTGCCTTCCTTCCTCCACCCGAGGCTGGGGTGCGTCCCAAGACGGAGAACATGGCTGGAGCAGGCAGGGCATCAGTGCTGGCTGAACCCTGGTTCCATTTGGTGCTGCTTCACTTGCCTGCCCTCCACTCTTCTTGCCTTTTAGTGATCAGGTATTTGAAGAACTCATACACAGACCAAGCGATGGCTGTGGAGGGGATCTGGTAAATGACTCTAGCCTGCACCCCTCGGAAGTAGGCAGTCACCCCGCCTACTTGATACACCGTCCTGAAGGCACTAGCCATGCCTGTGATATGTCCTGTAAGGTTGGAGTTCAAAGCCAGGGATTCCTGGGTGTTGAGCAGTGTTTTGCAAACGTCCAGTGGGGTTGTGGCAGCGGCAGCTACAGCTCCTGCACAGGCTCCGGAGAGGACGTGGGAGCTGGGGTTGTACCGTCTCTGGGGGTTAAAGTGCTCCTGCAGGAATTCGTAGGTCATGAAGTGAATGGCTTGGAAGGGAACGTTCATGGTGAGCTGGGTGGTGTAGCTGCGGTAAAAGGCCCCAGCCCCTTCGTTCTGCCACACTGCCCGGACACAGTCTGTCACCCGGTGGTACGGTGAGTTGTACATCTGCATCCTCTGCTTGACCACTGGCGGCGCCATCAGTGAGAAGGGAATGGCGACAGCATTCAGCCGGTGAGCAGCAATGTCCAGGAGCAGAGTCCCCAGTCAGTGGATCAGCCAATGGATTGGAGAGAGAAAAAAGTATGTGAGTTGTCCGTTGGCCTGCTAAGTGAAAGTTTCCCCTTTCTGAGAGGAGGGGATAGCAGAGGGTTGATAAAGGGCTAAAAAATAATGGAACCACTGCCAGTAGGATTTCTTTAAGACCAATTAATATACAAGATATATCTACCATTGAGACTCCATAGGGTCTCCTTGAAATAAGTACCTATTATTACAACCATCTTACTCTTTCATTAAGTCCCAAGACAAGAAAGGATTCAGTGGCAGTGAACATAATAACAAACACGCAGCCCTAGCAATCCCAATGTTGGTACACAGAATGCCAACGCTTACAATATGAGGACGCCATCCTTCCGCAGGAGGAAGAGCTGGAGAAGGGCTACCAAAAACAAAAGTCTTAGCCAAGAAGAGTGTGGCTTTAGTTTCCAAACATCTCCCACCCCCTCAAGTAGATTCATGGTATGAGTTCGAGATCTTCAGCTTAGCTTTGGCCCTTTCCTTGCCATGGTCTTGCCCAGACAGGTAAACAACTGTAACTTTAAGGAACATGGCAACTGTGCTATCCTTTCATATTTTTGGGGGGACCTCATTCTCCAACTGAAAAGCCAAGATCCAAGCAGCACTGCAGGGACTAAGCTCTGCTAACGTTACCCTTTCATTTCTATCTCAACCATTATTCATTCCAACAAGAAAGACAGTATTTTCAAATGTCAAAATCCATTTTCATCTCTTTGAAGAGAAGTGAAATAATCTGCTAAATTTTTTAGATCAAATCCACTACAAAGTGGACTTTCAGGAAGGCCCAGGAATAGGCCACAGTGTCATGTTTTTCTAGAGAACCCTCAGATGAATTAAATCTCAGTGAATATGCTTCCTGCCTAAGGGAATCTTCCTAAGCACTGACAGCATGGAGGGAGCGCCCTCTACTGGTAAGACAATGTAACACAGCAGGGTTTCCCACCAAAACTGATGGGGTGCTCCCTTCCCTGGCTTTCTTCGGCAAACCCAAAATAAAGGAAAAGCCTAGAGATGTAGATGAAGCTGCCCACAGAGGTAAAGGGTGAGGAATCATTACCTTCTACTGGATTCATGGCAGCATCATGAAGTAATGTTGCCACACACCCAGCCGCACCTGCAAAGGAAAAAACAACTGCCACATGTAAGGCCAGGAGGGGGTGAATGACTCAGGGAGACCCCAGAGTGAAGGGGAGTGGCTGTGATAAAACACAGCAGGGAGGGGAGATACTAGTAGCCAGTTTAAAAGACGGGAACCCACTGCTTCTAGATTCCTGTTGAGAGAAACCAGGCTATCTGCTCCCCCTAACTTACTATGGCCATCAGTCTACCTTCCACAGCTACCATATAAAGGCCAGGAAGAGTCTGAGAGAACAGCCCAGATTTCATCAACCAAGATGGCTCTGAGGACAGATGCGGCTCATGCCCCAGATAGGAAGCTGGTGCACTGTGGCCAGGGGATGCCAGCACACCAGCCCACTAGGGGGAGCACATGAGGGGCAGGCGACTAGGTCTCCACCACAGAGCCTCAACCTTCTGCCCTGCTGCCCCGTGCTGCCCAGCCTGTCTCCAGAGCCTAACAGCTGTCCACCTAGACTTTTCTCTCAGGGCCTGAACTACCCTACCCCTCACCCTCTCCTCTGCCCTTTCACTTTGGTTCTCTCCAGGCTGCTATCCCTTCCCTCACTCCCACACAACCTTCAACCTCTGATTTCTTTGGACAAAAGACCCAGGCCCCACCCCCATTCACGTGTTAAGCTCCTGTTTTGTCCTCTGTGACACAAACTGCCTCCAGGCAATTGGGATCCTGAAAATCTGAGGCGAAGAATTGAGGTTCCATTAATGTCTTCCATGGGTAACTGGGTCACCTCCCATCCTACCCAGAGGAGCAGGATTAACACCTGACTACCAAGAAATACACAGAGTGGGCAGCTCAGTGTGTGTCTCTACATTGTCAGGGCATTAGAAGTTGATGCCAGGGAGAAGATAAAGGAGTCAAGCGGGTACATAAGGAAGGATACTGTAACCATTTGTTAAGGTGCCCAGAAGAAGGCATGGGGTGGAAGCAGCTCATTGTCTTAGAACATCAGGTTTGGAAGTCCCTCCTCTATAATCAGGCCTACCCCAGCCCAAAGCTGCAGTTTCAAACCATGCTGAGACTGGAAAGCACTGATACCAGCAAAGCCCAAAGAGTTGGGAAAGTGGGAGAACCAGCACAGGAAGGCTCAATACCATTGGCAATATGGCTATTGCCCCCAGGGTGGATTACATCACTCAATGTCTTTTTTAACTTTTCATAGCAGGCAAAATAGAGGGCGTGGGCAGGCCCTGCGCCTGTCGCTGTGACGTTCAGGCCTCGCATGGGCCTCCACAGGCCCTCCGTTCTTATAATCCTCCAGAGGGCCTCCAACACATTGCGATAGCGGGCGGCTGGATCCGGCTGTAGGCTCTGCATCCGGGTCTGAAAGTACAGAAGGGAGAAGTGCAGTGTCAGCGATCTGACGGCTCACCCAGTCTCAGCACTCAGGCCTGAGCTCTGGGCAGACCTTCTATGTGAAATCGCGTCAATATGTAGAAGTGATATCTGGCATCCAGTTTTACTGCCTTCCAAATCTATATCCAATCTTTCCAAGGCTTGGATTTTTTTTTTTTTTTTTTTCTGGTCATCTATGACTCTACAGGCTTCCTTGGTGGCTCAGCAGTAAAGAACCCACCTGCCAATGCAGGAGAGGTGGGTTCAATCCTTAGGTTGGAAAAGATCCCCTGGAGAAGGAAATGGCAACCCACTCCAGTATTTATGCCTGGGAAATCCCATGGACAGAAGGAACCTTCCAGGCAACAGTCCACGGGGTCTCAAAAGAGCTGAACGCAACTTAATGACTAAACAGTAACACATGACTCTATGAGTAGAACACCATTATTTTCCCTCAAAAAATTACTCCTTGGTAAGTGTTCTTGAACTCCAAAGTGATTCATAGCCTCAGCAACAAATATTAAGCCTGTGTTTCAGCAGAAGTTGCTTTTGTAGCTTAAAAAACTCAGGCTAAGAGCTCTTTACAAGTGGATTCTAAAGTTAGCTATTTACAATATACTTTATATACTACTGAAAACTGATCCTGGGCCTGCTTCCTGATCACATCCTAATGAGATGAGGACTCAACCTCTGGCATAAGCTTGATGATAATCTGACTTCTTCAGAATGTTTGGCATTGGCAGCTGGGCCTGTACATTACAGTTTTGGCACAAATAACATTCCTAACAGATGCTGCTCTAGTTGCCTGGGAAAGAAAGTTTGCCCTCAAGCTATGAAGGTGGAAACCCATCTAGTCTCTAAAACTGAGGGAGATTCCAGATTTCTAATCTAAACTGACTAAATCCCAAAACTGGCATCAAGGAATAAAGATCAGTCTCAGTGAAACATAACCCTTGGAATCTCCAGAGGATTCAATGACTGGAATGAATGTATACAGTAGATATTCTGTATGGCGTTCCTGGACAAAGTTTTATTGAAATTTGGGAAATTAATCTTATAGTTCACAAATCACCGACCTCTGAAAGATGAGTCTGCAGGGCAGATCTCTTGTTTACTGACCCATTTCAAGGCTAAGGTGGCTTGGAGACTATCAGATAGTATAAAATCAATATCCAGTGCCTGCAATACAGTAGGCACTAGAGATTTGTTTGTTGAATGAATGAATGGAAGAATGAAGAATCTTAGTTTTGTCTACACCAGTTCAAAAACACCATTACTGAACCAATAAGGGCAACTAATGCCCAAGTACAGTTTAAATTCCTACTTCATTCCTGTCACTGATTCAATCTGGACTGAATAGCTGGAACCTTCCTATTGTCCATTTGGAATCCAAGACTAATGTCTCTTCTCAGAAGTATGGGAGAAAACAATCTAACCATATTAACAAGTCCTAGTTAGCTGCAAGCAATCCACATTCCTCTAGAGTTATTTTCTCCTTCCTGCTACCAACAAAGAACTGGATAAAAGGTTAATTATTTGAAGTTCAACCAGAAATACACAGGATCACTATCACAATGGGATACATTCTTTTTTACTTCTCAATAAAAAACACAAAATAACCAAAAAACATCAATTTCCAACAAAGAATGTGTTTACTGATCTTTCACATCACCTGGGAGAATAAAATTCATCAGAGGAGTTATTCAAGGAGACTACAGCCCTTTGCTGGGTAGGGACACTAATAGATAAACTGGTAGCTTAACAACTGTGTGTTTCCATAGGTTTGTTCAAAAACTAATCTTGTATTGAGGGAATGTTTAGAAATCACAGTGTTCTGCTGGAGTCAATGTCATATTTGGGTAACCAGACTTGAAGGTCTGGCCTCAGAGGCCTGGAACCGTTTACCCACAAGAGAAACCTGGATGGTGTAAGTTACACTGAACATTTTACACACACGTCTAAATCTAACTCACAATTCTAACTCAATGAAGATACGCCCTCATGGAGAGGACCCAGGCCTAAGCCACACCAAATATAAAAACAAATATGGCTTCCCAAATTTGTGAGTCAACAAATCTTTCAGAGAAAGATGAAATCTCTAAGTAAGAATGAATAGTCTTCGATATTAAAAAAAACACTGCCTAGCTTTGAAGAAAAGTCAGACTAATAGGGAAGGAAGCAGTGTGGTAAAACAAGCCACACTTCAGTATGAAAGCCTGAGTAGGAGCCCCAGCTTTGCTGGCTGTGTAGTCTCGGGTATGTCACTTGACCTCTGAGCTTCAGGCCATCATCTATAACATGAGACCAAGGATGGCTAGTGCACAGGGCTATTGTGGGGATTCAGTTAAAGCACGTAAAATCCATTGCTAATTTATGAGGTGTCAGAAACACAAGGCTTTTTTATTGTATTCAAATATGGTTCTCAGAAATATTAGTTCATATGTTAGAGTTTACAGATCATGGCAGCATTGTCTCGTGTTACCAGTTTTTGAAGCTATGGATGGGCAACTAACTGCTCTTTAACCACTAATAGATCAGGCTTGATTTTTTATTTTTTGTTTTCACTCTAAAGTTCCTCTGTGGCTGCAATGATCGATATGTCCAGCTGTTCATCTGCAGGTCATGTTTAGGAAGAAGCACTATTGTGAAAGTCTGTGCCTTGCTTGGTTCTGGAAATCTGCTTTGGGGAGGCTGTATGGAAGGCTGGGGAGTCAGACTTGGTTTAAACCATGGCTCTGCCACTAACTGTGTGACCATGGAAAGTTACTTAACTTGCCTCTTTTTCTTCATCTATAAAATAATGAAAATGGTGTTTACTTCATGAAGCTGTTCCAAGGATTAAATCAATAACTGCAAGTCACATCAAACAGGGCATGACAAACATGAGCAACTGCCATTTACTGAATACTTATAATTAGATACAAGAAAATCAAAGAAGCCAATGTTTCCATCTCCTAATCTTCCATTGGTTTGAAAGAGATCTATTTCCCTTTGTTCTTTTTCTTAACTTATAGATTTATTTGCTTCACCATTGCAAAGCCAAAAAGCAGCACCTTGGTTGCAGGTGCTTAACAAGATATTGAGAAGAGTTCTGACTGCTTTAGGCTGCAGAACCTATCCTTTTAGATAAAGTCTGGTGCTTGCCTCTGAAGCACAGAAAAGGAAAACTGGAATTCACTTGCACTCCCAACCTCCCTATTATGACCATGGAAATAGCTGGTTGAATAACTGTAGCCTAGCCAGGCTATGCTGACTTCCCATGGTCCTTCCCAAGGATATTTAACTCGACCAACTAAGATCATGGCATCCGGTCCCATCACTTCACGGGGAAACAGTGGAAACAGTGGCTGACTTTATTTTTCTGGGCTCCAAAATCACTGCAGATGGTGATTGCAGCCATGAAATTAAAAGACGCTTACTCCTTGGAAGGAAAGTTATGACCAACCTAGACAGCATATTAAAAAGCAAAAAAAAAAAAAAAAAAAGCAGAGACATTACTTTGCCAAAAAAGGTCTGTCTAGTCAAGGCTATGGTTTTTCTAGTGGTCATGTATGGATATGAAAGTTGGACTATAAAGAAAGCTGAGTGCCGAAGAATTGATGCTTTTGAACTGTGGTGTTGGAGAAGACTCTTGAGAGTCCCTTGGACTGCAAGGAGATCCAACCAGTCCATCCTAAAGGAGATCAGTCCTGGGTGTTCATTGGAAGGACTGATGTTGAAGCTGAAACTCCAATACTTTGGCCACCTGATGTGAAAAGACCCTGATGCTGGGAAAGATTGAGGGCAGGAGGAGAAGGGGACGACAGAGGATGAGATGGTTGGATGGCATTACAGACTCGATGGATACGGGTTTGGGTGGACTCCAGGAGTTGGTGATGGACAGGGAGGCCTGGTGTGCTGCAGTTCATGGGGTCGCAAAGAGTCGGACACAACTGAGCAACTGAACTGAACTGACCCTGATAAGTGGCCTGGGGATGGACAGTCCTGCATGCCAGAGGCACTGTCAGCTTTCACTGGCAAACATTGTGATTGCCCTTTAGGCTCCAACACAGATATCTGCCTCTAGTCTTAGGGTACTTTGGGCTGCTCTTCCTCTCTGCCACCTATTTATGGTAAAAGAGGAAGAAGGGCTGCTTAAGGACAAGTAAACTGGGACGCCCCTTCTGAAGGAAGAGATCTGAATTTTACTTTCAAGTCTGCACAACAGTATCTACTGCTATAATCAGTATTAACTGACCCTGAGTCCTAATGGTCTCACCTAGTTTCTCCCTCTAGTCATTTAAATCCCAGCATCTATGGCAAATGAAAATGATTCTTCTAAAATATGCTTTTGTATTTTTGAAAACTCCTGAGCATTTTTTTTCCTCCAGATGAAATAATTATTTAATGGAGTGCTTTGAGGCATGACTGTAATGTTGTATTACTAATTAAAAAAAAAAAATTCCAACGCTTATCTAAATAAGAACTGTTCTTCAAAACAGTTACCTTGGAAGGCTACAAGTGACTTATTTCAGCAATGCTGCTGCATTTATGCAAAACATTTCTGGAACTTCTCTTTCCAAATGTTCCCTCAGTGGGTTTATCAGCTCAGGAGGAAATCAGTCTCCTTGCTTTCCCGTCCTACCTTATCTTTGACCCCCATCAGCATTACCCATTTTGATCTCCCACCTGAACTACCACAGTTGATTCTGAATGGCTTCAATGACTAAAACATCAACTCCATCTTGTCAGAGGACAAAGACTTGCCCCATTTAAGGATACGCAGCCAGGTATTCTAGAGCAGCAGTCCCCGGCCTTTTTGGCACCAGGGACCAGTTTCGTGGAAGGCAGTTTTTTTTTCACGGACGGCAGAGAGGAAGGGTGTTTTGGGATGATATGAGCACATTCCATTATTGTGTACTTTACTTCTAATCTAATGCCGCCGCTGATCCGACGGGATCAGCACCAGTCCATGGCCTGGAAGTTAGGGACCCCTCTTCTAGAAGCATTTCTAACAGAGGAAGTTACAGATTGTTTACAACAAAAACAGTATTTATGTAAATATATGGAGTAAGGAGGTAGCTGCCCAAGGTAGTGGGACAACACTTAAATTGAATAGCTGTGGTAATATTTCTAAGTCAGTCACATTATTACATTGTATTTTCAAGCCATTACTCTCCTTGATCCAGTTTTCATTTGATACCCATCCTGAAAGATAGCACCCTAGACTTATCTACTCTTAGACTCTACTCACAGTTCAAGTATAGTGAGGTTACTTTGCAGTTAGATGTTAACTTTTGGATACACAGCATTAACAACTCATAGTCATTCAATCTAGACTCTATATAAACGTCTGAATCTTTTTTATTTGTACTTATCTGTTTGACATTTCAATATTGTCAGAGCACTAGCCATCTTATTCCTCTCTCATGGATTTTACTACTTATTTCTGTTCCTCACAATTGACATGGGTATTTAAAATTCTAATATCCATTTTAGTCAGGTGCATTTACCAGTTTTATGGCCTTTGGTAGGAGCTACCTTGCAGTGTGTGAGAATACTCCTACCAGCTCAGTGTCATTCACAAAGCTTAACAAGCACATTCTCCACTTCCTCATCCACCTTACTAGTGAAAACATGAAACGGTACGGGAAACAGGGAGAAGCAGAAGAGACAGATTTTGCATCTCCCAAGTTAATACTCTCCTCCCGAACATGTAACTTTTCCCTAGTTTGAGAAGAAGACATACATCCAAGAGCTGTGAGACTATTTTTCGACTCTTACTCTTAACATGTAAAGGAAGAACCAGTCTCTGTCAGTATATTTTTTTCAACAGTCCCCTTGAGTTTACTTCTCACTCAACTTATTTAGTGGTGGCTCCTTTGCTAATGCACAAGATAAGAACTGTAAAGAACAATGCATTCTCCCTGTTACCCAGCTTTCTTCAGAAACACCTAGTCACCACCTAGTCTTGTACCCACTCAACAGCCTGCTTGGTGTGGATGAAATTACTTTCACTTTCCCAGGAATCATGCCCTCATGTTGGTCCCATTTCATTTTCTTTACACTAACATCTACTTTCTTCACACTAACATCTATTTTCCAATACTGTTATGCCTCCCTTATAGGCAACTTTTCCCCTTTCGTCAACTTCAAGTGGCTAAAGATGAGGTCCATCCCTCCTAGGAGGGGTGATATGCTCCCTGCACACACACAACCCCAATCCCAGCTACATTTTCATGTTCAGGAAATAGGTGGGGTATCAGGCCTGCTGCACAGGGAAACTGAAACTTTTCCCTGAACATGGTCTTTCCCGTATTATTTCCAGTCAGGAACTCTGAATTCTGACTGCACAATGATTTCCACTCCCTCATTAAGATTTAATAAGTAAATCTTTCATCTAGCTGAGAGATTCCAGACTCTGGTTCCCGCCCTGTCACTTGTAAACACACAAGATTAGTTTGTAAAAGCAATCGGAACATCCCTAACTTTTAAGATCCTATTCTGGGTCTTCAATAAGCGTTACCTTAATGAAGTTAGTAGCACTTACCTGTTCCTTTCCCATCCCACCCTATTTCTGTTTAGTCCCAGATGGGATCCAGGGTTTTGGCTGACAGATTTTCTTCCCAGAGTCCCGATTCAGATCTCACTGACGGTTAGAAATGGGTCCCGGTTCCTGACTGGGATCAATTCCCGGCTGGGACCTTGCTTGCATGGAGTATCGGTCGAATACTGTGATGGTGGTAGGAGCCAGAAAGGAACCCCTGTCGGCTCCGGCTCTCGGCTGGGATCCTGGCTCCAGGCATGACCCAGGGGGTCGGGTCAGCCCCAGGTCGGGTTCGGAGCAGGTCCAGGTCTCACCTTGACGCAGTCGACGGGGTACATCACGCAGTGCTCCAGGATCCCTGCCACGGCGCCCGCCACCATGTGCGTGGTGACAGTAGCTCCAGCCGGCAGCGCCTCGTAGTCCGGGCCGGAGTCCGGATCCTGTCGTACAGGGGGCCTGCAGGCCCCGGCCTCCCCGCCGCTGGCCCCCCGGCCCACGCCCCGCTGCAGCCACCCGTCCAGCAGCGCCGACTCCCCGGGGCTCCGCCCCGGCCCAGCCGCCGGCCCCCCCGCCACACCGCCAGCACCCCGCCCCTCCAACTCCATCCACCCGGGCCAGCTGCGGCGCCCACCCTCGCCACCGCCGCCACTGCCGCCGCTGCCCCCCAACCCCGTCGCGTCTGCCTCAGGCGCGGCCCAGAGAGCCCGGGGCCTCCGGCTCCCGCTTGGCCCTGAGGACACGCCCCTCAGTCAGCCATTGGTGCAGCCGCAAAGTTAGCTCCGCCCCTTACTTTACGTAAAAAAATATGTCTGTGGTATTAGTGAAGTTGCCTGTCATTCCTTCGCCCCGCGGCGTTGCTACCGCTTAGATCCCACCCCTTCCCCTTTGATCTTGGAAGCTTCTTGTTTATTGGCCATTTGATTGGCTAACAGGTAAGATCAACCCGCCCTCCGACTTTTATGGAGGGCGGGAGAAACTTGAGGCTGAACTTTGATAGGCTCAACCACCCTTGATGCTTTGACCCAGGCCATTGGCTAGCATCACGTCGGGATCCGATTGGCTACAGGAAGAGGGCGAAGCGCCCAGGGGCTATCGAGGCGGAATTTGGGCCCCAGACTGGCGCCGGTGGATCTGTGTTGCGCTGCAGGCTGCATCGCTTTGGGGGGTGGGGAGGGGGAGAGGGAGGGGGAGGGGTAAGGCGGTACTCGGCCTTCAAGGTCAAACTGCTGCCTGGTGCCGTTAAGATCCGCGCTCAAGCGCCTGCCCCGAATCCCTAGACTCGCAGGTCGCGTGCGGGATGGTGGCCCTGGCGCGAGAGCTCTATTCCCGCGGGATGTCGGGCTGGCGTGGGGCGGAGCCGGCCTGGGCTTGGCATCCCCTGGCGTGGCCCACCGGCCTGTCAGGAAAGCTATTGCGACATGCAGGCGGCGGCCGGTTAAACTCTTGTCAGGTCGGGAGTGTTGTTCCCTGTGGGCCATGCGCGGGCACACTACTGAGGGCTCGGTGCTCCTCAGGCCCCAGAGTCACCCAATAAATCTCGCAGTTCTTGAGTGAATGAGTTCGGAGACCTGCTGACGTTAGACCCTGAGCCTGGCCGAGAACTGAGGCCGGGAAGAGAGCTGTCGACGTGGGGCAGAGACAATGACAGGTGGGGAGGCCAGGCAGGAGGCAGCTGCTGCCCAAACACAGCAGGAAAGTGCGTCAAATAGGGGAAGCTTGTCCCTAAGCTGACTCACTGATGAGCCCACCTTCCCGGTGACTATTCCTTTTGTTTTAAGACGGCTCTCCCTCGCAGACAGGTGGGCTGGAGTCTCAGAGGGGCGCTTATGGTTAAAGAACAATGTGAGCAGTCCCCAGCCTTAAGCATCATCTGGGCCGTGAGGTTACACAGGTGGTGCTTTGCTATGACTTCAGGCTGGGTTGATGAACACAGGCTTTCCACACTCGGTCTGCCCGGCTTCAGTAACCCTTCACTGGATCGTGTTTGCACAAGTTTCTCCAGCGTTTCCAGATAGGTCTCTACTCCCACGTTTACTGAAATGATGATGTAATTGTGAACTTAAAAAAATCTGTTTCTAGTTTTTGCTTAGATAAACGGTTTTTCTTTTTCTCTTTAAAGCTTAGCCCTTTTCTGGGCCTCCGAGTTTTTTATTTTTTATTTAACAAACTCACTTATTTTCTTCCTATTCAGCAATAGCTGTTTACCCTTTGGGTCTTGACCTTTTGAAAAATAATGAAATTACAAATCCTCATCCCTGCATCTCCGACCCTGTGCACACAGAAAATTTTGCCTATAATTTCTGAGTTTGCAGAGTCCCTAAAAATGACTTGTGGACCCCCTAGGGGTTCATTAACTTCAAGTTAAGAAGCCTGGGTTTCATAAAAAAGAAACCCACTCAATCCTGCTAGAGTACTAATTCCCTTAACTGCCAAACTGCTCTACTAATGAGCTATACCTGCCAAGTCCTTTCTCTTCTTAAGCCCTACATTTTTGCTCTTTTAATCTATGGTCACAAATGACCTTTCCAAATCCAATGGTCTTTTTCTTATTCCCATTTTTCTTCACTAAGAGGTAACACTTGCCCATCATTGACCCATCACTCACTGAAACCTTGTCCTTGCTTCAGGAGACACTGCTCTACTCTTCAGACTTCTGAATCTCCTACACTTCTCTACCCACTAAGGGGGAACATTCCTAAAGGTTTAAATAGTTCCTATTCATCTAATAGTTTAGAGAACTTCACTATCCCAAATCTGTTTTCCTCATTGGAGTCCTGTCTATAGTTCCCTTATTGCGTATCTTGTAAGTGAAATTTCCATGTGAACATTCAGTAAATATTTATTGGGTACCAACTCTGCCTGGCACTGTATTTGAAACTGGTGATACAAGATAGAGTCCATGCCTTCATGGAGCTTACTTTTTAATGGAGAGGAAGGGATAAGCCGTTAAAAATATTGGTTAGCCCTGGATACTATGCTGATAACTAAAGTAGCGAGGTGTGATAATGTGTGGCTGGGTGGCTACATTTGTATGACTAGGAAAGGCCTTTCTGAAGAGGTAAGACTATGGTATTCCCTGATGGCTCAAAGGTAAAGAATCTGCCTGCAATGCAGGAGACCCAGGTCCTATCCTTGGGTCAGGAAGATTCCCTGGAGAAGGGAATGGCAACCCACTCCAGTATTCTTGCCTAGAGAATCCCATGGACAGAAGAGCCTGGCAGGGTACAGTCCATAGGGTCGCAAAGAGTCGGACATGACTGAGTGACTAACACTATGGTAAGTTCTGAATGACAGGCAGGAGCTCATGATGGGCTCAGAGACGGGCATTCCAGAAGAAACTATAGGTACAACAATCCTAAGGTGAGAACAAGGTTGGTATACAAAGAAACAGAAAGGTCAGTGTGGCTGGAGCATGGTTGGGGATGGGAGGGAGTGATAGAAGATGAGGTTGAAAAGATAGGTGGAGGACGAATATCCACTTTAATTTCTGATTTAGCATATCCAAAGAATTGATGCTTTTGAACTGTGGTGTTGGAGAAGACTCTTGAGAGTCCCTTGGACTGCAAGGAAATCCAACCAGTCCATCCTAAAGGAAATCAGTCCTGAATATTCATTGGAAGGACTGATGCTGAAGCTGAAACTCCAATACTTTGGCCACCTGATGCGAAGAACTGACTCATTGGAAAAGACCCTGATGCTGGGAAAGATTGAAGGTGGGAAGAGAAGGGGATGACAGAGGATGAGATGGTTGAATGGCATCACTGACTCGATGGACATGAGTTTGAGTAGGCCCCAGGCTTTGGTGATGGACAGGGAAGACTGGCGTGCTGCAGTCCATGGGGTCACAAAGAGTCGGACACGAATGAGCGATTGAACTGACTGACTGATTCCAAACTCAGCCTTTCCGCTCCCCACAACAACCAATTCCTCTGCAGTTTTTCACTTCTATCCTGTCAGACTCTAAAGCTGGGAGTCCTTCTTGATTGCTTCAGAATAATTATTCTGAAATGTCTCTGTTGTTGTTCATACTCTCCTTTTCCTTCCAAATGATACTATATTTTCCTAGTGTCTGATCACTTTACATTCACATTGTGATAACCTTTGAAAGACCTCCCTAGCTCTGGGGTCTCCTGGCTTCCCCAGTATTTTGATTCCTCTCCTCCCAGAGACATGGTAAAATTGTTTTTCCTACCTCCTTGAAGACAGGCATTGCTATGGGGTTTGCTTGACAAAGGAAATGTGAGAGAAGTATAAGAACCACACATTACCTCCCCTTGCCACCTGACTGGTGATGTTCAGATGGTAGAGGCACTGTCAGGCTGGGGTCCGGGTGAGGATGATGAAGCAGTCACTTACTTGCCACCCTCTTCCTTCCAGATGAACTTTCAGCATGAGCAAGAAAGAAATATCTGTGATTTTAAGGTATAGATTTTAGGACTACTACATACCACAGCATAAGCTAGCCCAGCGCTTCTCAGACTTTAATATTATGCACTAAAGAATTTGTAGAAATGCCACGTTATAATTCTGTAAGCCTGGGTGGGACCTAAGATTCTGCATTTCTGACAAGCTCCCAGGTGATTCTGATGCTGTTTGAGAGCCTGGGCCACACTTCAAATAACAAGGACCTTATCCATCCTAACTCTCTGATATACCCTCTCATCACATCTCTACATACTGTAGCTTACATCTCACCACACTAAACTCTCCTAGAAAACAAATTAGCAAACAAACAGACAACTTTCTTGGTGATATTCTTTATAAACCCTCAATAACTTCCCACACCTGCAACTCTTCAGTCGAGCACTGTAGAATCTTATATTCTTAGGACAGTTGTTTTCCCTATGCTCTCTTCTACCTCCTGTCATTTTCTGTGTTAATCTGTGAGACCACTTGTTTTCTTTAGTAATAAATATTTCAAGTTTTAGCTTGGGCACGTGGCTTCTCAGCAGCTTTTCCCCAATTTCTCTTGCAGCTAGCTTTGTATGTGTGACTAATTTCTGGCGAGTGGGATGTGAGTGTAATTGATTTGAAACATCTGGGTTCTGCCTTTAAAAGGAAAGAGTATGTCCCCTTTGAATATTTTCCTCATTTTCTCCCTTCCAGTCATAGAATACAGACCCAGAAGATGTCAACCAGTTTTGGTCATGAGGACAAGGCCTACCTTAGCAGGTGGCAGAGCAAGAGGTAGAGAAAACCTGCTGCCTTATGGATTACAGTAATGCTCTGGACTACACGCTCTGTTGCAGGAGAGAGCTTGTTCATGAAGTTGCTGTTAGCCTGAGTGTTCATTATAACTGATTTATATCCTAAGTCAACACATGTTCTTCCCTAGAATGCATTTTGCTCTTTGTTCTTATAAAAATCTCGTCTTGAAGGTCTAAAACAGGTCCTACTACTACTTACATTACTCTCTTTCCCTGAACTTCTGTTGTTCATGACCAGACATGAAGTATGAGTATAATATAGAATGGGATTGATTCTGGCAGCCAGAGTGGAAAATAAGACTGATTTCTTTACAGTTACTGAAAGGGAAATTGATTCCTAAATTATCAAGAATAGACCATAAGAGCTATAGGAGTTCAGAGAGGGGGCAATCAGTAAAGACTGAAAGGATGAGAAGATACAGTTATATATTTTATTAGTTTCCAACTGGGGAAGGTGTACAGGAAGACTTTGCAATGGGTATGTGGGGAACAGTATAAGGGAATTGATTTGTTGTCCTCATCTTCTGTATCTCTCCTCAAACTAATCTTCCTGAGAAAGTTGAGTCTGTCCTTCCACCATATGAAAAACAAGAGTGCCTTTGCCCACCATCCTTCATCTTGTTAGAATTCATTGCCCTGGTGTATAAAAACCTCCATGTAGCCAACAACTGAAAGAGTATCTTCTTTTGGAACTTTAGTTACATCATCCTTTAAGCAATAAACTGTCTCTCTTTGCACATTTTTTTTTTCAGATGGTGGTAGTTACTATCACAACATTTTTTTTTTAAATATTTTCTCCTAAATGATCTTATTTATAAAAGAAAAAAAGGCAAAACAAAATCACTTATTTTGATCAGTCTAAGAAACAAACCTAATATCATGCCTAATATCAGGCAAAGCCCCCCCAAATTACTTTAGCTTCACTGGTTCTTATCCAGTAGGAAATTTTAGTTCATTTTGTACTGAACATGAAATAGACACCAGAAAAAATTTTATTTGATACAGTAAATCCATATTATTATTTGGGCACAAATCTTCTCACTGCCACTAGTTTTTTGCCTTCATTTATGCATTTCTATCATATCCTTGTTATTTTGACAGAAACATGTGGTAAATTGTGTAAATAATTCCCCTAAACAATTATTTTTACACCATTTTGTAAACCATACCTACTCATCATATAATACCTTCTCTACTTTTTGCTGTTTATTTTCACAAAGTAGATAAAACTGCATTCTTAAAAGCATCTACTTATGTACTTGGTAAAACAAAAGTGTTCCCCAAATAATATAATCTAAGATATAATACCCTGAACTTTTGGAAACCATTTCATTTAATTACAAGTAATATCTCCATCTCAGACGGTGACATGTTCTTTTAATTCTGTCAAATGTATAATTTTAAACTTGTTTAAATCTTGAAATAACAAACCTGTATATAATATTTTTATTATACCTACTTCTGCCTATCTGAAATGTCTTCTTATAGCCCTTTAACATGACCTAAATAATAGAAGTAGGTCTTTATTCACAACAAGAAAAATCATGAAACACATTTTTAAGGGGTTTTCAGCTCCAACACCAAAATGCCTCTAAGTAAAAGAGAAACAGTTAGTAGTCACTTGATAAAACTTTTTGAGTTTATTTCCAGAAATTGAAAAAGTGATTACTCAAATGAGTAACACATCCTTTTTCAAATGAGATGGTTTCTAATCCTCTGACAAATTTTAAGGATATTGAAAAATGTGACAAGTATTTGGCAAAATCCCATTTATTTATTTGTATAAAAATGTTCTTTGGTACTACCTATAATAACAAAATATAGGAATAGAATTGGTGATGACCTCTATCTCACTTTACCAAAAAAATCATAGCCATCTAGTGATCCAGGATGTAGTTTAAAATGTTTTTAAACCCCCATTCATCTATTATTAAGAGGTACAGGCCAAAAAACTTTTACTTTTTATGTAGTTATTTATCAGTAGATGGGAAGCCCCATCAGGAGGAGTATCTTTCTTTTTTCTGCTGTAATATAATATTTTCAGAATAGCTTAGTACCTGAAACAGTGTAAGAATTTGGCAGAATTTATTTAAAATAATAATGAATGAAACACTCACAGATCTTGGGCCTCAGCTGCTACTTCTCCCCTTAGGTGGTAGCAATGACGCATCCAGTAAGTTCCAGTTCCTTTACCCCTCAGCCTTACTAGGTGTCCTGCAGCTGTAGCCCGAGACACCACACAACAGGGTGCTAGCAAAGCTCATCCTTTCCCTAATCATGGCCTTAATTCTGGGAAGATGCCTTGTAAGCAACAAGTTCAAAAGAGAGTACAGAAATCAGGACTGGAAAACGAGCCCTGCCATTATTTTGTAAGAGTTTACTAAAAGATAGTGAGTTCTTCCTCCCTTTCCATTCCTCTCCTTCCTGTCTTACCAGTGGTCACCCTGAGGACTTATCAGACATGCAAATTTCTAGACCCTGGACCTATCAACTCACATCTCTGGGAATGAAGCGTGGACATCTGCGTTTTCCCTGCAGGTTATTCACACTGAGAAATAGTCCTTTGTTATCACCAGGGTGCAAAGAGTCACACACAACTGAAGCGACTAAGCATATCACCCTACTAGTTCTAAACATCCAGATGATGCTTGTTTTGTAGACTAACGTTATAGTCTCAGCAGAGCCAGTAAAGCTTAATAGTGCTAGCCAGTTCACGTATTCTTTCAAATGGTACATGCCAGGTCCTAAACTAGGTGTTTAGGGAACAAAGATGAATAACCCTAGACATGGTCTCTTTTCTGGTGGAGCTCAGGGTCTAGGGAAGAACACAGGCATTAACTACAGGCTCACAAATGTAAGATTACAACTGGGTTGTATGCTGTGAAGGGAAAACATATGATGCCCTGAAAGTCTATGTTAGAGGGACTCTATAGAGTTATGTTACACAGGGAAAGTGGCATTTAAAATGAAATCTTAAAAATAAGAGTTAGTTAAGCCAAATCAGATGGGGAGCAGTAGAAGAGGTAAGGGAGGCACAACTTTCTGGACAAAAAGACTGTTGTATTGCAGAAGTCGTGTAACTGAGAGGTTTAGGCCAGTATTTGAGGAAGCATAAACTGAGATGCAGCCTGGGAGGTAAATTAGGGGCCAGATCATGAGAGGCTTTGAAAGTCATGTTAAAGGTATCAGTTTATATCTTTAGAACTGTAGGATCTCATTTTGAGTTTAAATTAGATAACATCAAATTTTGCATTTTGAAAAGGTCATTTTGGCTGCTATGGAGAAAGACTGAGGGCAGCAACCCTAGAAGGGTTGTTATTGTTATTTTATGGATAAGAAAATGAGCTTTAACGAACATAACTTCCTCAGGGTCACACAGCTAGGCAAGTTGTGAAACCAGCTTTCAAACACTACCTGCCTGAGTGTAAACTTAGGCACACAGTGCTGCCTCTCTAGATCAAGGTAATAAATCCCAAAATAATTAATTACAATCATTTAAAAAAGGAAGAAACAAAGAGACTTCTCTCTGACTCATCCTGACATTGCCTTGGTCATGAATGTCAGAGATAAAGGAGGGATTATAGGGTAGCTGAAGTTCCATGACTTAATCCAAACTTCAGTTACCTCATCTGTAAAATGGTAATAGTAATAATACATACTTGTTTCAGGAATCAATCAAAAAAGAATGTTAAATTCTTACTATACTATCAACTAGTTAGAACCCAACAAATATTGATTATTATTAATATTATTATTATTATAATTATTACTACTTACTTTTCTTTATGACTGCCCATTTACCCACTGCAGAAATCAATGGCATCATGTTACCTAACTGCCAATCAAGAAACCAAGATGCCCACAACTAGTTACTGTCCTTTGCTTCTTTGCACAACCAACTTGTTTCTAGACTAGAGCACCAAATTTGGGATATCTCACAAATAAGCCTGACAATAATATGCTGATTTCAGGTCTGTGTCATGTGTGACCTCAACTAATGTATGAAATTTGTATCGTAAAGACTAGATTTAAATATTTTTAATTTCTTAAGTAAAATGGCTAAAATTGCAAAACTTTCCTTGAATATTATCAGAGAATGTAAACTGTCTGTTGTCCTTGACATACAAAGAAGATAAACTATCAGCAGGGAATGACACTTGGGTTATTTATCTAAGTAGATGTGATATATTTTTAATGCTCTGTGGTGCTGAATCCTTTATAAAGATATATGGGATATCTTTTCAAAGCAAGCAACTAGCCACAGTTATGGCGGCAACAAACATTATCAACAATATAAATATCATCATTAGCGGAAAACAGCAGATGTGGGCCTCAACCCATGAACCTTAAAGCCCTGAATTATGTGTCATTTTCCTGGCTGTTTTCCAGGTTCTATTTTCCTTTTTCACTCTTTTTACCAAAGGTACATCCCTGACCTTGTTACCTGGTCCATGTCTGCCTTATCCAATGTGCATTTCCTCATTGCCTTAGTAGTTTAGACCAGGGTGGTAACAATAAGGTTAGTGAGAAATGGCTGCTTCTGAATACATTCTTAAGGTAGCACCAACGGGCTTTTCTTATGGACTGGGTTGGGCGTGGGTATGAAAGTAAGAAAAGAATTAAGGATAACTCCAAAATTTGGGGCCTGAGCGTATGGAAGAATGGAGTGTTTTTTACGCCTTTACTAACATAGTATATCATCAAACATTTTAATCTTTCCCAGATTGGTAGCTGAGAAAATGGTATTTAATGTAATTTTCCCCTACATTTTAATTGTGAAAATTGTCAAACATACAACACATTGAAAGAAGAGTAACCCCTTTCATACTGATTTAAACAATGAAGGATATTTTTTTAGCTCAAATAATTGGCTATCCAGAGATAGAATGGAATTCAGGTTTCACTGGACTAACTTAACCATGTCATCAAGAATTTTGGGGGGGGGGCTCCCTCAAACACTCCCTAAGAAAAGCAAATAAACTTTTTATTTGCTCCAGCAAATATATCGCTTTGCCTGGAATTAGGCTGTGTGACCACTCCTGAAAACAACAGCTGTGGCCAAAGGATGGGACTTTGCCCATTACCTTAGGCCTGGCTTGCATGTCCCACTCCTAGAGCCAGGATGGAGTCAGAATCCTCAAATTCACACGGCCTATTGAAGGTGCTCACACTTAAAAAAATCAGAATGGAAACCAAGAGAAGGAGATTACTATCCTTCTCCCCATGCCTTCACCCCAAGTACTGTGGGCATTTTCAACTGCATCCCACCTCCCCAGCTGATATTTCTGAAGAGCCTTTCATTTCTGTGAATGACTTGTGGCACTGATTTCCTGTGTTTGTTAAATTTTCAATCATCCTACTTGTTAATTCACTTCCTACAGCTGCTGTCCTCATTTTGCACTGCTAGGCCGTCGTTTTTCAAGGTATTCCAACACATGGCTATAGTGTTATTAGACTTTTACTGAAGGTTCAGGGTTGTGGAGAGGATTATAATGTATCACAGAACTCAAAGATGAGTTCTAGATGTCAATGCTATTATTTGAAATTTCCCTGACCACCTTGTCTTGAAGACTAGTGATTTTAAAATATGTCTGCAAAGTGTTTGATACTTCTCCCTTCAAAAAGTGAAGCCTAATTGCCCCACCGTTGAATGTGTTCTGAGAGTTAGTGACTGGCTTTTAACAAATAACATGTGGCATAAGTGAAGATATGTGATTTCTGAGTCTAGGTCATAAAAAGAAAAAGCTTCTACCTGGCACTCACATTATCCTTCTCTCTCAGATCACTCTGGGAGAAGCCAGCTGCCACATCATGAAGACACCCAAGGATCCCAGGAAAGGGTCCTTATGAGAAGGCACAGAGGCCTCCCACCAACAGACAGCATCAACTTGCCAGCCATGTAAGTATGCCATTTTAGTGGCATATATGTCAGTGCCAGTTAAGATGTCAGATGACTAGAACCCCAGATGACATCTTGATTGCAGCCTCTGAGACCCTGAGCCAAACTGCTTGTAAATCCCTGATCCACAGAAACTGCTAGAGATAATTTATTATACAACTATAGACAGACAATCGGAGAAGGTGATGGCACCCCACTCCAGTACTCTTGCCTGGAAAATCCCATGGACGGCATAGCCTGGTGGGCTGCAGTCCATGGGGTCGTGAAGAGTTGGACACGACTGAGCGGCTTCACTTTCACTTTTCACTTTCATGCATTGGAGAAGGAAATGGCAACCCACTCCAGTGTTCTTACCTGGAGAATCCCAGGGATGGGGGAGCCTGATGGGCTGCCGTCTATGGGGTCACACAGAGTCGGACACGACTGAAGCGACTTAGCAGCAGCAGCAGCAGCAGCATAGACAGACAATATAGGGATTTTCTTGGGCTGCTCTCTCCTGTCTTGTCTGCCACCACCTTGCACAGGTCCCTCATCTTTCTTTTATTTAATTTTTTTTTCTTTACCAGAGCTCCCCAAACCCAGTCTCTAGAGGGAATGCTCAAAATTTTCTGTGTTTTATTTGGAGAATAATTGAAGTTTTCTTGGTCTAAACCTCTCCCATCTAGAGTAAGCCCAGGGGATCCCACTTTCCCTGACCAAACATACCCATTGTCATCCAAAACCTAGATATTCTGTCTTCCTACCAGGCCAGCTGATACCAGGCCCACTCAAACAGCTGCCAGCTTTTAAAACAATTATTCTCGCCCTAATAGAAGTATGCATGAGCATAGTGCTCCTGAGCAGACAGGAAGTGCATGAGCTGACTGGGGGAGCTCACAGAGAGAAGGTGACACTTGAGCTGAGCTTTGAGGAGTTCATTTGGTAGAGAAGTGAAAGAAAGTCATTTACACAGAAGTAATAACAAGTGCAAAAGCTCAGAGGTAAGAAAAGGCATAATTCTGAGAACTGTAAATATGTCAGGGTTGTATGTGAGAATACCTGTTGAGTAGCTTGGATGATATTGGCGGTTAGATCATATAACGCATTTTAAGCCAAGACAAGAGGAGCCTGGCAGCCTACAGTTCATGGGGTCACAAAGAATCGGACACGACTTAAGCACACATCAGTTAGGGGACCACAGCTAACAGAATCCCCTGATTCAACTGATTTAAAATAAGAACAATAATGAATTTAGTACCTTAAATAATAAGTCCGTAAATAGGGCTTCTCCCATGTTATTCCCAGGCTTGCCCCTACCCCGATGGTTGCAGTCATTTAATGATGACTACAGAGGCTCCAGGTATCCTTAAGATTACTTCTGGAGGTAGAAAAGGGTCCTTTTCTTCTCTCTCTCATTATGTAAACTTTTAATTTCTTTTAAGATGGAGGAAATCTTTCCCCAAAATGTCTTTCATCCTCCTCCCATTCCTCCCAACAGCTGACTTCCCTTTAGCTAGAACTGCACCATATGCCCAGGCTCAATACTTGGTAAAGGAATAGGCCACTATGATTGATACAGACCAGTCACAGTTTACTCTCTAGGGCTGACGTGGGAGCTAGCACTCTTGAAACACATAGCCAAGCATAGCAGTGTGGTTACTACAATAAAATTGGGATTCTGTTAACAAGGTAGAAGAGAGGTCATTGGTGTTTTGGGTAGGGAGTCAGCAGAATCTGCCATACTATGCCAAGGAATTTGGACGGGAAACCACAGAAGGATTTTAAAACAGGAAATAGCATGATTATATTTTATTATGTCAGAATAGAAGGGTACACAAGAGGGGCATGGGTCTTTGGAGGTAGGGTGACCAGTTAGAAGATTTCAGCAGATGATATTAGAGAGAATTTTAGGTCTTTGAATTAGGAACACCCAGTGACTAACCGGATGGAATGGGAAAAGGAAGTAGAAGGAATAGATTCAAGAATGACTTGCAGATTTCTGCTTGGGTGAATCACACGGTATTTCATCAAAGTTGGGAATACGTATGGAGGAAGTCTGGGCGGATAAGGTGGTGAGTGGAGCGACAGTGAATTTGGTCTTGGACAATAAAAGTACCTACAGGACACATCAGGAGAGATGAGTAAACTTGGAGGGGAGAGCGAAGACCACATTAAACTCCATTAGAGGTTAGGGCAGGATGAAGTGTGGAATGAAGGACAATTGATGAGAAATTAAGCTAAGCATACAACTAACACATAGTGTGGGGCTGGTTTGACTGATTTTGCTCAGGGCTGGGTAGAGTCAAGAACATCTTGAGAAAATTGCAAATTTAACTGTAGACAAGCCTTTAAAAAGCAGTTAAAAACCTGTTTTGAAATGCACATTTCTGTAATTTGTTTCAACATGTTGAATTACAGCAAATGAGATGGAGAAATGATCTCAACCCATTTTTTTGGCCTCCTGACTGGAAACCTCAGAACTCAGCCCCGTAAGCTGTTAATCAAATAAGCACTGCAGGCTTTTGTAAAGAATCATGCTTTACAAATGCTTGAAGGCAGTATTGGGATTAAAATGTAGGTTTCTTTTCTGATTTTTAAATTGTATTTATTTATTTTGGGGTGCACTGGGTCTTCGTTGCTGTGCATAGCCTTTTTCTAGTTGTGGTGAGCAGGGGTTAATCTCTAGTTATGGTAAGTAGGCTTCTCACTGAGATGGCTTCTGTTGTTGCAGAGCATGGGCTCTAGAGCCCGAGGGCTCAGTAACTGTGGCACGCAGGCTCAGTTGTCTTGCGGCATGTGGAAACTTCCCAGACTACGGATCAAAGCCCTGTCCCCTGCACTGGTAGGCAGATTCTTAACCACTGGACCACCAGGGAAGTCCTCTTTTCTGTTTTGTAACAATAGTTATGAAATGTAAATTTAGAAGATGTTTGAATGCATCATCAAGTTCTAATAGTTCATCAATCATATACATTAAGTACAGTTTAAAACATAAATAGGCATTTTATTTCTGCTCAAAAACACTCATTTAGTGGAACGCTGGAATTTAAAATATACATAGATTAGATTTATAACTGCATAGTTAGTAGGCAACTTCAAGAATTAAAAAAAAAAAAGAAAGCCAAAACATGTGTTGAATTTTTCCCACATCTATCTTTTTCCAGGCACCAAACTGGGCTCTAGAACAAAAAAAACCACTTGACATTTGTATATTTTTGTGATTAATCCTAACTTTACGCAACTATTCTACTCAATGTAGTTTTTGGGGGCCTGGATAAAATATAACACTTGAAGCAGAGTAAGGATTGAGGGACAAAGAAGAAAGGTGAGAATTGAAGCAAGCTAGGAAACTCAACCAGGTTGGGAGGGTAATGGAGGAAAAAAGAAACAGTCACGAGAGACTGAATATACAAACTCGATAATGGTCAGACCACATATGACAATTAAAACTCTGACCCACAATCAGTAATCAGCTCAGCAATCAATCTCTGCAGCAATCAGCCAAGAATTCTTATGACTGGTCAGTGACTGTTCGCTTCCCCAATTTTTGCCCTGCTTTTCCAACTCAGGACCAACTGGAGAAAGTCAAATATGCTCCACCAAAACAATCACATAAGATGCCATACTTCTAGTAGCCTGCCTCCAGCTTCCCCATGCCAGTACTCTCAAATCAGTGCATACATGAAATCTTCCCGTTTTGTTTTTCTACCTTAAACTTTCCCACTCCCCTGACAGTCTTTGGTTCTCTGCCAGATGCCAAGTGATAGTGAATGACTGCCTTGTTTCATTAGGTATAGAATAGCCTCTTTGTTCTCATTTGGGTGGTCTTCATTTATTCCCACAGTCATTCATTCACTTATGGTCATATATGAATCTATTTTGTGTGTCAGGGAGTGTCCAGCATTGCTGTGGAAGCAGATAGTCCTTGCCCTCAAGGATATCCTGTCTATTGGGATAGATACATACATAAATATAACTAACTCAACATGATAAGTGAAACAGTAGGCATCTATAAAGGAGGTGTAGTTCAAGCACACGACTGAGCGACTTCACTTTCACTTCTCACTTTCATGCATTGGAGAGGGAAATGGCAACCCACTCCAGTGTTCTTGCCTGGAGAATCCCAGGGATGGGGGAGCCTGGTGGTTGCCGTCTATGGGGTCACACAGAGTCGGACACGACTGTAGTGACTTAGCAGCAGCAGCAGCAGATCAAGTAAGGCTTTTAGGGAAAGTGACCCTGAAATCGAAGGTAAGGGACGAGGCTGAGTTCATCTGGCAAAGAGGACCAAGGAAGGTGGAGGCGAGAGGTGGAGGAGGCGGAAACCAGAGGTGTGCGACTGGAGCATAAAAAGGGAGGTGAGCAGTGGAAGAGGCTGCATGGGCAGGTCGTGGACGGCCATGTGTGTGCCACGTTTGTAAGGAGTTGGACTTCATCCTGTCCAAGCGGTTCCCTCCTGGAAATGAGAGGAACCCCTGATATAACCAAGGCAGAAAAGCAACATTCAAGAAACATCCTTGTGTGCATCACCGTAAGGTCCGGGACGGCAGGGACACAGCCGCTCGTAATGTCTGGCTCACAGTAGACATTCACTGAATGTTGGATGAATGGATATAAGTGCTTCGGTGTAGTCGTCATTGTCCCCAGTTTATGTTTTTTTCTCAAGGGACAAGACAGGGAATCCGGGGCATGTTTGAGAGACTGTAGGGAGAACTGCCGTTCTGGAGGGCAGGGTTTGTGGACACAAAACCTCCGACTGGCTGTAGGCAAGGAATGCACCTTTGTCGCGAACCTCCAAGCTCCTAATCTCTCACCCACCCCCACTCCCCCAAAAGGCGAGCGGCTCTGTCCCGACAACAGCCGCAGAGAAAGAGGCCAGTAGAGAACTCGCGCCACCGAGAGGGCAGCAGCCGGTGGGTACCTGGGCGCAGTTTGGTACCTCGCCCCCTGTGAGCCCCCGCCGGCCCATCCAGGCGGAGCCACATACGACACCCTTCCGGATTGGACGCGCCGGAAATCCCGGGGCGGGCAGTAAGGCCGAGCGCTCTATGGGATTGGCCACCCTGGCGGACCGACGTGCGGCCCACAGAGCTGGTTTGCCCGTCGCTCAGGCTGGGAGGAGGGCGGATCCCTCTCCTCGGGTCCCCTGTCAGTCATTGGCTCTCTGCGGTTTCCTTGGGGACGTGGCGCCGCCGGCTGCCCGGGCCTCCTTCCGGCTTGTTTAGAAGCTGCTGGGAGCGCTACTGGACCTAGAAGAACGGTGCTGAGGGAGCCGGCTGGCCGTTTGACCGGTGAGTGTGAGCATGGGAAGGCTGTGGGGCCGGAAGGGGTGGCTAGGGAAAGAGGAACTCCCATCCCGGCCACCTGGGGACGGCGGGTTCCTCGAGGACGTCGCCGGCCCTCTAGAACACCCGGCTCCCAGGGAGCCGGGGTAGAGTCCATTGAGCCCCAGGAACGAGAACAAACGCATCTGGAGTGGGAGCCCGGGGAGTGGGTGGGCGCCATGGCTTCTCGTGAGGGGGAATGGGGTTATAGTCTCGTGGGCACTGCTGGAGATGAACCTGAAACCCAACCAACTCTTTCCAGGAGATGCCGAGGACGAGGAGACTACCTTTCCAAGGCAAAAGGAAAAGGAGGTGACAGGCATTGAGACCACTGAAGGGAACCCATGGCTAGGTAAGATTGCACACTTTATCCTCTGCTGGAAGCTCAGCTGGGGGCTGGCAGGCAGGTTGAGAGGCCTTGGGAGGTTGTTACAAGTGAGGTTTGCTTTAGGGCTGCATGTGGACTTTGCAGCCTGGTCAGATGGATGCAAAGAAGATCAGAGTTGCATTCTTTTGAAGGCGGATACAGCAGCACTTTTCAGCAGTGTCCCAGGGGTGATTGAGTGAGTGCTTGCTCTGTTCTAGTAAGTGCTACTAGGTTGTAATGTTCTTTCAGATTTCCACTTGAGTGAGGCTAGTTGCCTCTTGAGGAAGTTAAACAAAAACACAAACAAAAAATTTTTTTTGTTTTGTAATGAACTTTGAAAACAGACTGAGGTCCTTTTGAATTAGTATGAAAAGTGAACTTCACAGTTGAATACACTTATTCATACATTATAATACTCTGAAGGTTTCAGAAAAGATTTATGTGGATATGTGGGTCAACTTGTACCAAACGAGACAGTTGTCAAATAGAATAAATGGAGAAAGATGCAGGACAGTATACCTACTGGTGTAAAACCAAAGGAGTGGAGATACACACACACAAACACACATACACAGATATATTACCTTGATGGTATGTATTTATTCTTGTGTATGCATAAAGTCCATGATATTGCAAAGAGTCAGACACGACTGAGTGACACACATACACATAGAATGTCCCTGGGTAACAGTGAGATTGCAGAAAGTCAGACACGACTGAGCGAGAGACACACATACACACAAACATTGAGCGAGACACACACACACACACAGAATATCCCTGGGTGGGTAATAGTGGTTGCCTCTGAGAGGGAAATGAGGGGTTAAGGCACAAGACTCACTCTCCACTATATATCCTTTAAACTGATTTTTTTTTTTTTTTTTTACTGTGTGTATATGTTACCCATTAAAATAATTTTAAAAATCAGTTAATAAATTTTGTCTCTTCTGTTTTTTTTGACAGTATTCTTGGTGGGACTGTTGCAAGTGCTCTGATTCTTCAATGTTATATGAGTTTGCACAGGGAGACTGGTGATCTTTTCATTAACATGAAGTTAGTTCTTTGAATTTCACCCCAAAGTGCAGGCTCTGGAAAGAGCAGAGAAGGCTTTTTTAGTTTATATAGTAAAAGCTCCATGAACCATATAGGTCCTTTTCTAAACTTTGAGACTAAATGAACATTTAGACTTCTGGTGGCATAAATTTTTTGTCTTTATTAGGAAGGGCTTTAATCTAGCTTTAAAACCATTTTTAGCATTCAGTTGTAGAGACTTTTCTTACTAATGTTTGTCTTATTTCAGGATCAGTTTTTCCTTCCTCTGCCCAGCCTCCTGGTACTTCACTGTGCCCACAGTGAGCCCATTTTCCCGGCAGCGGGTGGCATTCCTAGGACTCTTCTTCATATCCTGTCTCCTTTTACTTATGTTAATCATGGACTTTCGACATTGGGGTGCTTCATCACCACGAGATAGGCAATATGAAAGGTGAGTCAGCTTTACATTGCTTTGACCAGCTTTGGCAGTGAAGTCATAAATATTTTGATAAGCTGTTTAACATACTGCTACCTTAGGATGAGATGGTTAGATAGCATTACTGACTCAAGGAACACGAATTTGAGTGAACTCCAGGAGACAGTGATAGACAGAGAAACCTGGGGTGCTGCAGTCCATGGGGTCACAAAGAGTTGGACACAATTTGGCGACTGAACAACAACCACCTTTGACTCTTTTGGGGAATACTGGGGAATACTGCACTTTTGGTTAAAACTGCATGCCACTTACTACATTAAAAAGATCTTAATCCCTATTTTGGCAGTGTTCAGTTCTGATTGAGAAATGCTAATGCTACCTTTTAACCATGAAAGGCATGTTTCTCTTTCTCTTTCCTTGTTTTGGTAGGCTGACTTAACTGGGTGCCTAAATGTTTACAATTGTTACCTACTCTTGATAAATTGACCCTTTTATGGTTATTAAATGACTCTTTATCTTTGATTATATTCTCTGCTCTGAAATCTACTAGCCTGGTGTTTCTATGGCAGTTTCAGCTTTCTTGTGATTAGTGTTAGCATGATAGATGTTTTTTCATTCTTTTAGTTTTAGCCTTTTAGTTTCTTTGTGTTTCAAGTGTGCTTCTGGTAGACAGAGTTTAGTTGAGTCTTTTTACCCAGTCTGACAATGTGTGCCTTTTATGTGGGCTGTTCAGGTTTTTCCATTAATCAATTATCTTCAGGGTTTGATCTATCTTGCTATTTGTTTTCTGCTTGGCACATCTGTTCTTTGTTTGTCTTTCCTCTTTACCCCTCCTTTTCTTGAATACATTTTTTTATGATTCCATTTTATCGCCTTTGTTGTTTTGTTAGATATAATTCTGTTTTTTATTTTTTCAGTAGTTGCTTTATGGTTTAAGGCTTAGAGTATACATTTTTAACTTACTACTTCAAGTAATATAGCTCTTCACACAGTGTAGAAACTTCACACAGTGTGCTTTCATTCTTCGCTTTCTCCTTGACCTTGGTGCGGTTGTTGTCACACTTCTTACTTCTTCTACATATGTTATAAGCTCTACCATACATTATTATTTTTGCCTTAAGCATTCAATTATTTTTTAAAGAGGTTTTTAAAAATAAGAAAAAAGGGCTTGTATATTTACCATTTCTGGGTCTCTTCATGCCTTTGTGTAGATTTCATATTTCCATTTGGTATCATTTTCCTTTTGCCTAATAGTCTTCCTTTAACATTTATAGTAGTATGAATCTGTGGTTGGTGAATTCTTTCAACTTTTATATGACTGGAAAAGTCTTTATTTTGCTTTCCATTTAAAAGAAATGTCCACTGAGTACAGAACTCTAGGTTGATCTTTTTTTTTTCTTTCTTTACTTTACAGATGATGCGTCACTGTCTTCTGGCTTGTCTTAGGAGAGCCCTGTTGTCATTTTTCTCTTTGTTCTCTCTGTACGTAATGTGTCTTCCACTGGCTGCTTTTCTCTTTATCATTGGTTTTAAACAATTTGATTGTAATGGGCTTTGGTGTAGTTTTGTTCATGATTCTTATGTTTGTGATTTGTTTATTCTTGGGACTATGGATTTATAATTTTTAATCAAATTTGGGAAAATGTTAATATTATTTCTTCAAATATTTTTCTATACTCTCCCACTTTTCCTTTGGTGTCTCCAGTGACATATGTTGAGTCATATGAAATTTTCTCACAGCCCACTTATGTTCTGCTCACTTTTTTTTTTTCCCTAGTCTTTTTTTCTCTCTGTGTTTTTCTGGATATTTTATACTGCTGTGCCTTCCAATTCATTAGTATTTTCTTCTGTGAGTCTAACCTATTGTTAGTTCCGTGAGAGCTGAATACCTTTTTTCACAGAAAATACATTCGGAATTATTTAATATAGCTTTTATTTGATATAGCTTACCAGTGCATAGAAGATCTGTATTCCTTTAAAACAGTTTTTTTGCTATTTTTTTTTTTAATTTATTTTATTCTATTCAGCTACACTGGGTCTTAGTTGCAGCATGTGGGATTCAGTTCCCTGACCAGGGATCAAACCCTGCTCCCCTGTATTGGGGTGCAGAATCTAAGCAACTGGACTATCAGGAAAATCCCAATTTTGCTATTTTTTAAAGATTAGCTTCTGGTTAGGTTACAGAATGAAATGGTAATATGTTGTGTTCATCATCTGCAACATGATTTTCTCCTTACTGCTTCCCAGAAAGTATCAATTAGGAGGCTTTGGGATACAAGTAATAGTCAGACTGACTTAAATAATAAGAATGTTTATTAGCTCACAGAATGAGAAGTTCAGGGGTAGAAGGACCACAAGTTCAACATTGGCTCTCAGGATGGGAGTCTCTGTCTCAGTTGCCCATTTTGTCAGCATACTAAGTGGTTGTATAATAGCAGCCAGGGCTACCTCCATTCTCACTTGTGTCCTGTAGGAGAGAAGCAGGTCTTTCCATGCTCTCTTAAAAGAATGAAGACCCTTCCTGGAAACCTCCAGCAACTCTTTCCTTGAGTCTTTTTTTGGTCAGAATTGGGACACATGCATCCTCCCCTTAATATTTCTGGGTTGTTCTGTCCCCAGAATTTCTCATTTCCTATTCACTTTGGTCATTCATTCATTAAAACATTCAACAACCATTTATTGACTAGCCACTATGTGCTGAGTGATAGGAACCACGGCATGGAGACCTTGGTGCTTTTTTTCAAGAAGTTTGTTTTCAACTTTCCTCCTCCAGTAACAGTATTGTTTTGTATTTTTCTTTCTTCCTTTTCAAAGAGGAAACACTTCTTTAGATCAATGACAGAGTTATTAACAATTGGTCTTGAGAAACCTGTTCGCTTTAGAAAACTCAATCCATAATTTGAGTGTTTTAAATGTTTATTGAGATTTTCTTGACGTACTTGAGCAGAGTTTCTCATTGGAACATAGCATGGTCTAATTATGGATTTGTTTGTAGGATAATATGGCTAGAGTAAGGACTACTAGGCAGTGAGTGGTGATCTGTACAGCTAGAGGGGCAGATCAGACTGGGCCTGTTAAGCCATTTTAGGGGGTTTAGACATTATCTTAAGGGTAGAGGGAAGGCTTTGAAAAACTTTGAAGAGTGATGTGATCAGAACTGCTTTTTAAGAAAAGGTCACTTTGGTGGCATCATGGAGAATAAATTGGAATACTCTAATAGAGAGATGATGATGGCCTAGACGTGGGTGGCAGCAATGATGATGGAGAGAAGAAAATGCATTTGAGGGACTCATTGGAGGTAGAGTGATCTGATAGTTCTCATCTACTACTAAACTCAGGTGGCCAGATTCAATAAATACTTATGCTGAATTAACTGAAACAAGTTAGCCCCAGAGCTAAGGAACACTCAGACTGTGCCTGTTTAGTGACAACAAAATCCTCACACCCCTGAGAAAATCTTTACACCCTGTAATGCTCTGGCTAAGCAGCCAGCAGCCGTATAGCCTTAGAGCTCCTTGTTCTTTACTTAAAGGTTGTTTGCATATGGCCACAAATTACTACGTGTCCTTAAACTTCACTCATGGCTGCCTATATGAGGCATTTAGGAAACAAAAATCTGTTGAGAGCTTGCAGCATGTGAGACACTGAGCTAGACGCTAGAGTACAAAGGTGAATAAAACGTGGCCCCTGAACTCAAGGAGTTTGTAATCTAGGTAGGAAGGCATATGTGAAGGAATAATTGTTTCCCAATGAGATAATAGTTTAGCTGTGTAGAATCAGGAACAAAGAATCAGGGACTGTACATAGTCAAGAATCAGGAATAAAATTAAAAAGCAGAAATTAACCAAAAGAGGCTTATGAGTAACCATATTTGATGTCACTAAGTTCATGTACTAGGAGCTTGTGTACTGTAGTGATAAGTTAGACTCTCAAATAGAGCCTCTTTGCTTTTGTTTTACAAACTGTATTTTTGTTTTTTTTTAACTTTTTATTTTTAGAGTGTAGTTGATTAACAATGTTGTGTTAGTTTCAGGTGTACAGTAAGGTGATTCAGTTATACATATACATGTATCCATTCTTTTCAAATTATTTTTCCATTTAGGTTGTTACATATTATGGAGCAGAGTTTTCTGTCCTATACAGTGGGTCCTTTTTGGTTATCCATTTAAAATATACTACTGTGTACATATTGTGATTTTCCCTGGTGGCTCAGACGGTAAAGCGTCTGCCTACAATGCAAAGAGTCGGACACAACCGAGGGACTTCACTCACTCACTCACTGTGTACATGTACATACTGTTTTAATTAGCGTGGTTCTCTCTTGTCTCAGACATAGCAGGTAATAGGCAGTTAGAATGGTGGTAGTGGGAAGGGTATGGTGGTCATTAGACGTGGACACACTGATGACAGTGGTTAATAATATGCTGACATCTTGACAGTAGGCAGGAGAGAGGAAATTTATTAAAAGACTCAATAATTCAGATTTTCTACAGACCATTTCTATAGTGGTATTCAATTCTATGAGAAAAGTGTATTAGTCACTCAGCCATGTCCCACTCTTTTTGACCCCATGCACTGTAGACCACCAGACTCCTCTGTCCATGGAATTCTCCAGGCAAGAATGCTGGAGTGGGTAGCCATTTCCTTCTCCAGGGGATCTTCCCGACCTAGGGATTGAACTCAGTCTCCTGCATTGCTGGTGGATTCTTTACCATCTGAGCCAACAGGGAAGCTCCTGAATCATTTGGGGACCTTTAAAAAATACAAACAACTGGACCTTTTCTCAAGGAGATTCTAATATGCAGCCTAAGTTGGGAAGCACTGTTCTACAGTTCAGTTATATTTATCTGGGAACATGGCATTGTGGTATAGGGAAAGAGGGTTGATTTTAGAGTTAATCAGCCCATCATTTTCTAGTTGAGTGATCTTAGACAGATGTTGTACTCTGGTATCTCATTTCTTTAAGTATAAAGTAGAGGTAAAAAATGCCTGCCTTGTCATTTGGATTAAAAAAGAAAAGCATCTGGGACTGCCTGGTGTGTACTGCGGATATTAGGCTTGTTAGTATTATTTGAAATAATCTTGATTTTTTTCTGTTCTGTTTTCTGCCCTGCAAATATACAATGAAGGTAAATGAAGGTAAGGGGCAGCACTAACTCCATTTAAAATTTGTCTTCCAGAATTTGTTTTTTGTGGTGGCTGTTACTGTTAGGCACCAGTGAGCATTAGCTGATGATAAAATGATTAAGCAAATAACTAGGAATTGAGGGAAATACCCATCACTTAAGTTCAATACCTTATAAACAATTAGGACAAGGACTTGTAGTTGTGATTTTTATATCACATACATTTAATAGTCATTTTTTTCCCATTTAAATTGTGGAAAATATTTTAATTTGAATTTTTTCAAATTGTATTGAAAACTGTATTTTAATTTGAATTTTTTCAGTCATTGTGGAACCTACCATATCACTTTGGTGGTGATATGGCCCCAAATTTTAGAAGCATGAGTGGGGGTTTTCCCTCAATATCAAAACCAAAGAATTATTGTTATATAAACATGTATTCACATTGCTGCTGAAGGAGAAAGCAGGAGGTTTACCTGAGAACTAGAATTTAGAAAAAGGTAAATTTAGGGATTGATGAGTGTCAGTAAGGTTTGAATCCAGAACTATTTTTTGGTTTATGCTTCTAAAATAAACTTTATTTTTTAGACCAGTTTTAGGTTCACAGCTAAATTGAGCAGAATTGCAGAGATTTCTCATATACCCTTTGTCCTCCCCCAACATGCACAGCAAAGCTATCTTTAAAAATATTTTTTGTTAGATGTGTTTTAGTCAACTATTTATCTAGTATGTGCCATATAATATGTGCTCCAACAACTTCATCAGACTTACTTTGTATTGTTCACCCATTTATTCATTCATTTATTCACTTAACAAATACTGTCTGCACAGTTCCTTCTCTGCACTTGTCACATTTCAGGCTTCATTGGCCATGTGTGGCTATAGCTATCCTATCAGACAGTTCAGATGGGAAATATTTCCTCCAGGTCAGAAAGTTCTGGAATGTGCTAGCCCTGGATGCTGGTAAATTGTTAAAATATATTAATAATTTTTAGTTTAAGGGATTCTTTTTAGCATGTGTACATGTATATTGTGCAAGACAAACAGTGAACAGTTGTATTCAGTACATTTCTTTTTCACCTTAATGTTTAATGATGTTCACTTTTTGTTAGGGCTTCCCAGGTGGCTCAGGGGTAAAGAATCTGCCTGCCAAGCAGGAGACCCAGGTTCAATCCCTGGGTTGGGAAGATCCCCTGTAAAAGGAAGTGGCAGTTCTCTCCAGTATTCTTGCCAGGAGAACCCCATGGACAGAGGAGCCTGGCAAGCTACAGTCTATAGAGTCATAGAAGAGTTGGACATGACTTAACAACTAAGCATCACCAACAACAAAAACTTTTTGGTACCCCCCACTGCTGTCTTTATTAGTGGGGAAATTTTTGTTTGGCTTATTGTTCTGAAGAATGTCTTTGGTAGCTATTGAAAGGTGCCTTCATGTTCCTTTGCTACCTGGGAATAACTGAGTGAGAGCTTCTGTGTCAGTGATTGGCTCAATAGTGGCCTTCCTTAGGAGTTTTAATTCTGTTTAAAGCAAGTGAAAAGGAGCCATTACTTATGGTTAGAATAAAAATGATAAACAAATATACAGATGAAGTTAAGGGTTCTAATGTATAGTGGAGCAATTCAGAGATTTTGCTAGTGAAATGGAAGACATTTTTTTGCATTTATTCATTTCCTTGTCCTTAATGGTGTTCATAGTGTTTATAAGCAGAGCTTTAAATTATAAATGTTTCCGACTGCTCTGATTAATCTTGTTAGGAAATAAGTAGTAACTTCACAAGATGCTTTTCTGGGCATGTAGTACCATCATCAGTCATGCACAGCTGCTTTGGCTATAATGTCATTATATTTGGTTTTGATCCTTGAACAGAGTTGGGATGATGACAATTCATCAAAGAGGTGGTAGCTCCATGCTAATGGGGGCCACTTTAATGGACTTTTGGCATGTTACTGAGATCTTTTTGAACTCTAGAAGTGGTATAATTTGTGTTGATTTTGTAAGCTAATGGCTTGGTCAGTTATTGCTCTAATGCTGTTAATGTTTTGAGGATAATGGCAGCGAAAAGCCAATTGTCTTCCAGTTCTACCTTGGGTGATGTATATGTGGGTATCTTTCTTTTCACTGACTCAGCAGTGACTGGAGGGAAATCATGCTTCTCATATAGAAAGGATTGGTGGGTTTGAGGCGGGGGTAAGTGCATGTGATGGTAAATTGGATGTCTTCTGGGACAGTGGGTGTGAGAGATTCCAAAGCTTTTGGAGTTTTTCTCTTGGGCTTTAAGTCCTCTTTAGGGATTGACTTAATGCAGTGTCAGCAAAGCAGGAGGATCCAGCAATGCAAGTAATTAATCATGATGGCTAAGTCTAGGATTGCAAATCAGAAATGAAAATATCAAAGAAAGGACCAGTGATGCATCTTAGTTAGGAGCCTAGACGAGGAAGGGCTTCTAAGAAGCCTGAATAGGTCATAAGAGGTCAGAATTCCAGGAAAAGGTGATACTATTACTTCAAGCCAAAGGGAAGAATTTTTCTTCAGTTACTCATCTGTATGGAAGATGAGAAACATAGATACTTCTGCAGCCTGCAGCTACTGATGAGAGATTCAGGTGGAAAGTATAGCATAAATGCCCTCTGGTCCTATCTTTCTTTCTTGTATTGTAGTGTCAGCTGACTTTTTTCTGCCAACGCACACAAGGTGACTTTAAGAGAAAAGAAAGCAAAGTTGAGTTTTACCCAGATTAGAGTTTTAAGGTTTCTTATTGTGACAGGAACCAAAGAGTATCACAGGATGCTTTGGAAAGTCATTGAAATTTTCTAAGAAAGAGACCAACTGATTTTGAGTATAGCTATACAAAGACTTAGGTGAATTGTTAACAGACCAGCAGCTTCGTATTGTGAGCTCTAGGCCCAAGCCAGTCGGTATTGATTGATACATATTGGAGAAATGTGAGGAACATTCTGACTGTATTGGGGCATGCGGTTAATGTACTCACTCTTGAGAAACTGAGAATCTAAATGGAGAGGTGGAGCAAACACGAAAGAAATTTTAGGGCTCAGCCTGAAATATAAGCAAACTGCTTAAAGAGAATAACGACACTCCAAGTCATTGTGAATATTACAAGCATCGGCATTGTTGAGTGGAGGCTTCTTAAGAGCTGGAAAACCATGTCAAAGAAGGGAAAGGGGAAGGAATAGGAAGACAAACAGACAGATGTTTGTTAGAAAGAAGATTGTGTTCAAGTAGCGGCTCTCAAAGTAACCCTTGGAAGTCTCTGAGACCTTTTTAGGGGGTCTGTAAGGCCAAAACTATTTCAATAAAAATACTAACACATTTTGTGTTTAAAAAATTCATAACACAATTTATCATCTTAATTGTTTTTAAGTGTTAAGTATCTTCACATTGTTATGCAGCCAATCTCCAGAACTTTTTTCATCTTGCAAATCTGAAATCTATACTCATTAGACAACAACCCTAATTTTTTCCCTACCCCCAGTCCCTGGTAACCACTATTCTGTTTTCTGATTCTGTGAATTTGCTTATTTTTCATATTTCTTATAAGTGGAATTATATAATGTTTGTCTTTTGTGACTGACATATTTCCCTTAGCATGATGTCCTCAAGGTTCACCCATGTTGTAGCATGTGACAGGATATCCTTCTTTTTTAAGGCTGAATCGTATTCCATTGTATGTATATAACACGTTTATTTACCTATCATGGACATCTAAGTTGCTTCTACCTTTTGGCTGTGGTGATAGTATTTGTTTTTTTTCACTGAGCTGACATTTACACTGATGATACCAAAGCAGTGTTGGGTAGAACTGCTAGTGCTTTAGCACAAATCAAGCTGGAGCACCAAATTAAACCAGTAATATGGTGTCTTCACACAGTTGCAATGGGAAGAAACGTCAAGTTCCACTTAAGAATATCATTTTAATGTTCTGTATGACAAAATGGGAAATATGCATTAAGCACGTTGCTATATACGCAGGTTGTCTCAAGGAAAAGCACTTAGGCGGTTGTTGGAGTTGTGAGCTGAACACAGCCCTGCTTTTATCACACTGTTTTTCACTTGAATAACTGTCAGAACAACTATGAATTTCAGACATGGGTATTTCGTTTTCTTGAAAATGAATGAAGTAAAAACCTGTCACTTTACAGAAAATTACTATCAGTATTTATTGCCAATGATAAAATTTGAATTTTTAAGTGAAAAGTAGAAGTTTGGGATATTTGTTTCTGCCACTGTGGGTGTGCTTCCCAATAGTTCAGAAGTTTTGCGTCCCAATACTTCAAAGACTTTTTTGATAAAATTGGTAGTGATATTAATGAAAGTATGTGGGTTTTTGTAGAATGAAATATGTCGATGTTAAGAAGATTTGCATAGCTCAGTGAACCACTAGTTTTCAGTATATGATGTGACAACATCATGCGTGAGTAAAAGCAATTTAAAGTGAAAGATAGACCAGTGCATTTTAATGTAACAGTATGAAAAGTTCTTAGAGTTTAGATTCCACATTGCCACCAACCTGTAAGAAACTCCACTTGTCCACTTTCAGTGTAGTGTCAAAGGAGAATATCCACAGTAATCTAAAAAGGCTATTCCCTTTTCCAGCAACATTATGTGAAGCTTGATTTTCTTCATATCAGTCAGCTCAGTTCAGTCGCTCAGTCATGTCTGACTCTTTGCGACCCCATGGACTGCAGCATGCCAGGCTTCCCTGTTCATCACCAACTCCCGGAGCTTGCTCAAACTCATGTCCATCAAGTTGGTGATGCCATCCAACCATCTCATCCTCTGTCATTCTTCACATGCTTCAGTCAAAACAACTTATTATAACAGGCTGAGTACAGAAGTAAATATGAGAATCTAGCTATCTTCTATTAATTCAGACACCGAAGAGATTTGCAAAACTCTAAAACACCACCACACTTATAACTTTTTGTTTTAGAAAATAGTTATTTTTCATAAAATTTGTTAATATGTATTGAATTTACTATTGTCTCTACATTAATAAACATTTTAAATGTTCTGTTTTATTTTCTAGTATGGTAAATGTAGATGGATGTAACCCATGTATGCAAAAGCTCTTTGGAGTTCACTAATTTTAAGACTGTAAAAAGGGGTTCTGAGCCCACAGATTTTGAGAACCAATGTACTGGGAAAAGTTATTCATTAAGTAGGAGGGGACAGGATACAGAATCTTGTCAAAGAGAAGTAGAAAGAGTGATTTTCAGAGAAGGAAAGCAGATAAAGATCTGTGAAGTAGAATTGCTGATGAGAAATGAAAAGACATTTGGGGCATGGATTATCTTGCCTGTTTCTTTTCTGTCTGTGGCACCCAGATGTCTGCCCAACCTTCCTGTGACAGAAGTGACCTGTTAAGAGTTGTTGGGTGGATTGTGAGCCCATTGCAGCCCAGTAATTTAATTAGAATGGGGAAGTTTGTGGTGGAATGGAATCTTTAGGACTGTAACTTTCTAGTGTGAAACAGATTTTTACCATCTGCTTCACTTCCCACAACTCACTTTCATATCCTATCCTATCCTATCTCATCTCCCTGACCCTATCCGATGCAGTAATTTACAGGATTATGCACGTTTGTGCTAAGTTGCTTCAGTCATGTCTGACTCTTTGTGACCCTGTGGAGTCAGACAAAGCTGAAGCAACTTAGCACACAAGCTCAAATGTATGTTCCTTTCTTTTTTAAAAAATGCATTTTGTGTTTTAGAATAGGAAAGGTACTCAGCCCTACTTTTTTGATTTTAGAACTGTTTCTACATGGTTATCTTTTCATCAAGTTTGCTTTCTGTCCATAATAAGGAACTTTGTATAGCAATGTGAAATCACCAGTAAACACAAACAAGATTGTTCTTGGGGAGGGGGCGGTATTACTTGGAAAAATTCACAGTATTCTTTTCAAGGTATTCATTCAGTTATTAGCTCAATCTATAGTAATATTTATTCAAATTTCAAAGAATCTAGAAGACAAAATTTTAGTCTGCCTACCATGCATTGTATATTAGCACCAAGAAAGAGCTCTCTTTTTTTGAGTAATAAGCTAAAAGCCATTCTTGCTGGTCTCCTCTTCAGATGAAACCTTTGAAAGAAGTCACCAGTGATGTTTGTACTTTTTAGACCCTCACACTCTGAGGAAACTTGAACATTTATTTAATTTTTTAACTTTAATATTTCTTGAAGCCTCACCACTCAGAAGAAGGATTTTACCAGCTTTTAGCCTTCTTTTCTTTCTGAACTTTTCAGCCCTTTCCCCCAGAGCATCTTCTGCTACTTCTCCCTATGCTTATCATGTAGCAGTAAGAGCAGGGGTGGGCACAGCACCTATCTGTTGGCACAGCAGCTGCTAGCTGCTTAATACCCATTGCCTCTCTGAGGGTAGAGACTCCCAACTACACTGATTTCCCAGATGAGGAAACTACCTGAGAGAAGTTAAGTAATTTCCTGACAGTCTCAAAGCGTAGAAAGTGCTAGAGCTGAGACTCAAACCTTGGGGTTTTGATGGTAGCATCTTTACTTGTTCCATCTTCCTGCTGTCAATCGGGTATCATTCTGCCATATTCTTCATGTTTATATAAAGAAAGGATAGATAAATAGAAATGAAATTAGGATTGCCTTAGTGATCTAGTGTGCATAGCAAACCACCCTGCAATTTAGTGGCTCAGTATTTATTCAGGCCTAGAAACCCTTTAATGCTTAGTAAAAGATTTGCTACCCTGGCCAGTTTCAGAACTACTCCCATACTTCTAGTTATGTAATTTCAGTGTAAACCAGCTGTTGCATTATGTGCATCAGTAAATATGGTCAATATTATTTCATTCCTTTGTTAGGATGTGTAGTCCCGTGTGCTTGGCACATGTAGCCACTTAATGAAGACTCATGAACGGAAGAATTAAATGGTGGTGCTCTTCGCTTAACACTAGCTCCTCTTTCTGCCCGGCTTAGGTATTTGGCTCGAGTAGGAGATCTTGAAGCTACTGACACTGAAGACCCAGATCTGAATTATGGGCTTGTTGTGGACTGTGGCAGCAGTGGCTCTCGGATTTTTGTTTATTTCTGGCCAAGACATAATGGGAATCCTCATGACTTATTGGACATCAAACAGATGAGAGACCGAAACAGCCAACCAGTGGTTAAAAAAATCAAGCCAGGTACTAAATGGAATTTATATCATTGTCGATCTCTTTTATCTGCTGCAGAAATGAGAGAAGAGAAGAGGGAGAAAGAAAGCTACCCTTTTCTTCTGGAGATTCTGGATAATAGGAGGGATTCATTGTTGTCCTACTGTTATGAAATAAATAAATGATTAGGACCTAGACAGACCCTTATGGGATATCAGTCTTCAGAGTCTCTGTGATCTGCTGTTTAATGAAAGTATTCTATCTTACTTAAGGAATCTCTGCAATGGCAGACACTCCAGAACATGCCAGCGATTACCTTCGTCCTCTGCTGAGCTTTGCTGCTGCTCATGTGCCTGTGAAGAAGCACAAGGAGACCCCCCTTTACATCCTCTGCACGGCAGGCATGAGGCTTCTTCCCGAGAGGTGAGACACAGGAGGGTGGGTGACATGAGAGTTGAAAGTGCAGTTTCATGCATTATTCTCTGTAGTTCCCTGATCTGAAGGCGGGGTGCGGGTACATCACACAGAGTTGACAGGTGGCAAGAAAAGCCTTCTTGCTCAAAATAGAGCGGAGCCAATCCTGCAGCCCGTTATTTCACAATCAGTTATCACACATCCATGGCATTTGCTCCTTTGGGATCAATATCTATTTGAGATGGCTGTAATGATTTTTAGTTTTGATTAAGGGTTAGGAGCAGCGGTGATGGTGATAAATTTGGATCATTATCTAGCACCTAGAAAGTGAAAGTGTTAGTCTCTCAGTCATGTCCAACTCTTTGTGACCCCATGAACTATGGCCCACCAGGCTCCTCTGTCCATGGGAGTTCCTAGGCAAGAATACTGGAGTGGGTTGCCATTTCCTTTTCCAGGGGATTTTCCTGACCTGGGGTTCGAACATGGGTCTCCTGCACTGCAGGCAGATTCTTCACTAGGCAGATTCTTCACCATCTGAGGCACCAGGGAAGCCCAGAGTGGGGGCATAGTTTCACAAGGATGGTAGGAAGGTCACCTGAGGGACTGGGTACCTGGGGGGCTCTGGTAAGATTTGAGTTTTCTCTGTAACTTTGCCTGGCTCCCTGGTGACAGCTGGTGCTGCCTGCAAACTCGGTCTCCATGGCTTGAGACCAGGTTTTTCATCACTTGTCAGGTAAGTTTTTTCCATATGACCTTGGCAGTTTAGCCTGGCATTTTTGTCACCTAATCCTAGAGGAGGAGGAAAAGGAAGAGGCAGTGGCTATACTTAGGTCCGATCCCTCCTTGTTGGTGATTTCTCCCCTTTGACACCTCCCTGACCCCTCTACACTTACTGTGGTCTTGGGGGTAGGAATGAGCTCTCTTAACTTGAACATCCATCCTTCTGGAATGTCTACAGTCTCATAGTCATCAGTATTTTTTATTAGCTTAAATATTTCCCCTTGATAATTAGCAGTTCCCTTTGCACAGAACTTCATTTTGTATATTTGGCCAATAGCAATGCAAACCTCTGTCATGTGTACAGGGCTCCATTCAGCCTGTGCCAGACATGCCACACAATACAGTGTGTGCCAGTGCTTCTTTCGGTGCCTGCTTTCCTGCTGCTCAGACACAGGCTTACTGGCTTACTCTCTGGTTTACTGTTGAGAAGCCATTTGTCATCCTTAAAGGCCTTCTAGCTGCTTATTTTCACAAACATTTTGGTTTTAATCTTTTTGTTGTTTTTACTTATTTTTAAAACTGAAATTTATGATGTTATTGCTAGAACCTTACATCATTAAATTTTAAAAGCAAAACAGAAAAGTTATTATTCTACTGTCTTATCAAAACGGTTTCATTTTGTTCTATTCCTTTCTATCTGTACATCTATGTGTAACTTCTACAAAATCGTTATCATACTACACATGCAATTTAGAATTTTTGTTTTTGACAAAAGTAATACTTCATTCTTCCCAGGTGATTTTCCAGGTGGCTCAGTGGTAAAGAACCCACCTGCCAATGCAGGAGATGTGGGTTGGATCCCTGGGTTGGGAAAAACCCCTGGAGGAGGATATGGCAACCCACTCCAGTATTCTTGCCTGGGAATTCCCATAAACAGAGGAACCTGGCAGTCCATGGGCTTGCAAAAGAATCGGATACAGCTGAGTGATTAAACACCACCAGCACCACCATCATTCAGAATTTTAGAAACCCTCGGGAGAGTGTGGATGGCACAGGTGGTGCCACATCATGGGCTCTGTGGATGGACTGAGGTCTCACAAACCAGGAAGGAGGTTGGAGGGCCAGAGAAAAAGCTGACTCAGAGGTCAGAAAGGCAGAGCCAACCAACAGGGCAAAGATTTGGCCACATTTTGTGAGCAAAGTGGAGCAAAGGAGAGGATTGCCCCATCTCCTGGCACTGCCCATCCTTTCCTTTGTCAGAGAAGTTTCTATTTAAACAAAACCACCCCATTAGCTCCACCCCATTTGTCTAAGATGTTCTCTGTCATCATGGAGCTCTGAATATTAATATTTATTTTATCTTAAGAATTTTTAAAGAACTTGCCTTTAACTTGTTTTTTGATCACCTCTTTTAATAATGCCTAGATCTATCCTGTGGAGAAGGCAATGGCACCCCACTTCAGTACTCTTGCCTGGAAAATCCCATGGATGGAGGAGCCTGGTAGGCTGTAGTCCATGGGGTCGCTAAGAGTCGGACACGACTGAGCGACTTCCTTTTCACTTTTCACTTTCATGCATTGGAGAAGGAAATGGCAACCCACTCCAGGGTTCTTGCCTGGAGAATCCCAGGGGCAGGGGATCCTCATGGGCTTCCGTCTATGGGGTCGCACAGAGTCGGACACGACTAAAGCGACTTAGCAGCAGCAGCAGCAGCAGATCTATCCTGGGCTTATGAAACCTCTAAGATAGCTATAGTTGCTGACGTAAGTGTAACAGTCACTGCAAGAACCTGTTTTATATAATTAATGCTTTGTTACTTATTAGTATTTGTGAGAAATATTCAAAATAGGGGTGGATCACCTGGACTGTATTTTGGATTTATTAGCAGTATGTTTTATTTCTTTGCCAAAGGCCTAGACTAATAGAATTTATTCTACTGCCTTTTCATTTTGTAATAGAAATAACTTTAAAGAATTACAAAGTGATATTGTAAGAAAATTATAAAGTGACAAGGAAAAAAAACTTTATTATGGGAAATTTCAAATATATATAGAAGTAGAGGAAGCAGTGTAGTGAGTCCCCATTTACTTACCACCCAGCTTCAGCAGTTGTCAGCATTTTGCCATAGACAATTTTTATTTTTAAAATAAAGAAGCTGTATTCAATTTTAGAAAACCAATGTTCCATCTTGTCCTGTGAAATACATGAAGAGTGTTTTGTTTATTAATATAAATTGGGATAATATTATATATACTGTTTTCTAATCTGTTGGAACTCGAAATCTTTTCATGTCAATACAGGTAGATGGAAATTGATCTCATTTCTTTTAACATCTGTATGCTATAACATTGTATGAATATACCATAAATTATTTAGCCAGTCACTACTGATGTACATACAGTTAGATTATTTCCAGTTTTTCACTGTTATAAGTAATGCTGCAGTATTTTTCTTCTTTGTATTCTTGTCTGATGAGTTTATTGCAATAGCTGTCTTACAATACAGTTACTAGGTCAAAGGTTTAAACGCATTAAAAACTTTGATACATAGTCCCAGATCACCCTTTAGAAAGATTGTACCAGTAATGTACATTTCAAACAGCAGAGTGTGTTGGTGCCCATTCTGCAACATCATCACCAGACCAGCAAGCCCTCTTCTTTGGGTATTTGGGTGTTCTTTGGTATCATCTTTGGGTATGCTTACTGAAGCATATTCAGTAAGAATGGCAAAAATAGCACTTCTTGTTCCCCCTATGAAGTTTTTATCTTAAAAATTTATTGTATATAACAGTGAGCTTTTTTAGAAACTACACTTGACATTATCTTGGAAGATTATTACTTTAAATGTAATTTTCACTTTCAAGGGCTAACATTCTTTATCAAGTCATGTTGACAACCAGTATAACCAGCAGAATATTTTTGTAATGAGTAATTTTTAAAATCCAAGACAATTACTCTTATTTTCAACCAGCATTGTCTCTAGATTCATATTATTACTTCTAGCTGTGTTTCTTTGCTTGTCCTTACCTGATCATACTAATAACATAAAACTTTAGAGGACAGAATGGCCCTGTAGATTAAAGCTTCAAGCATCATCCCCAAATTATGACCTTTGGATTTTGATCCTGCTCTGGCTTTTCCAAATGATAAGATTTTTATGAAGACAAAGAAAATCAACCCTTGAAATATGGAAAAGGAAATTTAAGAGTTTATGTAAAGGATCATATAAAAACTTGTGGGCCAAAGTCTTCTTCCTGTGTGGTGATGTGTTTTTGTATTGTGTAAGGTCTGAGGATGAGAGTGTGTTCCTCAATTTAGCAGCCTCCTTTCATGGTGGTTAGGAATAGCGTAATTACATTTATTTTATAGATTATGACACTGTGCTTCAGTTTTCTGCAGCTTATCCATACTTAGCCTGTGAGAGGCATAGAATTATAGTCTCATCTTTTAATACTATTTGAATTGTAGCATTATATAAAAGATAAGTATTACTGTTACCATATTGCCTTTTAAGAGGGAGGCTATGCTTTTGAGTAATTTTAAGACTTTGAAATTGAAGGGGGTACCAAACAGAAGCAGGGATCAAGTGGCTTGGGTCGGTGAAAGTGGGGTCTAATAAGGCTAAGTAGAAGGTCAAATTGAGGCTGTTTGTGAGAAGAGGGTTTAACCATTAACTGTTAGGGCTTTTTTTTTTTTTTTTGGTTCTTTCTTGCAGGAAGCAGTTGGCTATCTTGGCTGATCTAGTGAAAGATTTACCTCTGGAGTTTGACTTCCTCTTTTCTCAGTCTCAGGCAGAAGTGATCTCTGGAAAGCAAGAAGGTACTGGGCCTTGAGCAGTAAAAGCTTGCACTTGGGGTTTGTAGCTTTGGGGTGGAGTTGCATGCGTGGTCTCATGTTGCCCAAATGTGCCCTCTATGATGAATTATATTTCCGTTTCTTGAAAAACAGAAAATTGTTTGTCTTCTAGTTGCAGTTCACATTGAGGAACAGATTGACCTTTTTCAATCTCAGTTTTACATTTTTCAGTCCTAAAATTCCCATTAGGTTTTACTCTGTTTTTTTTGCTGAGACTCTTTCTATTCATTGGAAGAATGCTCTTATGTCCTGGCTGTATAGCTGCCTTGGGGCTTCCCTGGTGGCTCAGACAGTAAAGAGTCCGCCTGCAGTGCAGGAAACTCAGGTTCAATCCCTGGGTCAGGAAGATCCCCTGGAGAAGGAAATGCCAACCCGCTCTAGTATTCATGCCTGGAGAATCCCGTGGACGGAGAGGAACCTGGTAGGCTACAGTCCAAAGGGTCACAAAAACTCAGACACAATAGAGTGACTGAACATTTTTCATAGCTGCCTTATTTGATAATTCCAACACCTGTGTCATCTCAGGGTTGGCATTTTTTCCCTTATGGGTTGAGATTTTCCTAGTTCTTTGTCAAGTCGTTTTATATTGTATCCTAGATATTTTGAATATTACATTGTTAGACCATGGGTCTTGTTTCAGTCATGAAGGGAATGTTAATTTTTTTGTCTTAGCAGACTGGTTAGGTTCAGGCCTTAAGTTCTGACCTACCTTCTGTGGACTGTGATTCTTTTGATTCTGGCACTGAGATTAGGATTTGTCCTGTGTGTGTGCCAGCCAGTGACCAATCTGAACCTGGGCACAGCCCATACAAATGGATTGACTAGCCAGTAGGTCAGTTCTCAGAACCTTTGATATGTTGTTTAGAATCAGATCACATATGTGAGCCCAGGAGTTTCTACACCACCTCATTCCCAACTCTCCACTATCTCCCCAAGACTTTCTGGTTCCCTGCAGCTCATTTTCATGGTCCTTCAGTAGGAAGTCAGGGGGTTAATTTGCCCAGTGTGCCATGCATTTCCCACAACTGCCTCTGTATCCAGGGCTAAGTGGTAGAGGACAGAGGGAGAAAAGTGAGCAATAGGACTTGGCCTCAACTCTTGAGGCCATAGCTCCTCTGGTCAGAAAGGATTCATACTCCTCAGAGAGATAGGCATCTACCCAGTCTCCCCCTGTGCTGATGCAGGATTGCCTGGAGTAGCAGAGAATGAAATTTTTTAGAAAGGAACTCCCCCCACCCCTCCCTTCTGAACCTTTGGAGTCCCCTTTTATGGTCCTTGGACCACAAAACAGGGCCTTGTAGTTCTTTCTGTGCATATCTGGTTTTGTATTTCAAGCTGGTTTTCAGTCCAGGCCAGACAGTATCTGAGGCGGGAAAATGGGAAACTTGCTGCAATTTTGGTGGTACTTTAAAGCCTGATGTCTACCCCAGCGTGCCTTCTGTCATTTACTTTCAGACTCCTCAGACAGCTGTTCTGTACATTCTATCCAGAGTTTATACTTTATTAGTGGAGAGACAGGGCGAGTGTGCTTAATTACTTCTGTCTTGCCCAGAGCTAGAACTCCAAGATTTACATCTTTTAACATTTATTTTTACGCATTAATTCCTATTCATTGTAGGAAATTTAGAAAATGCAAATAATTTTAAAAGGGAAAAACATCACTAGATAAAAAATTTTTAATTCATACATTAAGACTGTGGAATAAAATACTATGATCACTTTTTTTCCAGGAAAAGGGGGAAAGAGCAGCTGTGGAGAGGTGTACACATGCTATCACAGTAGAGAATTAAGCAAGGGCTTTTATGTTTCTTACTTAGGGGTTTATGCATGGATTGGAATCAACTTTGTTTTGGGAAGATTCGACCATGAAGATGGTGAGTGATACTGTCTTCTTAAGACAGTTCTAAGGGCTGAAGGTCTGTGTCATAACCAATCACTAGCATGTAAGTGCTAATTTTGATTTGTTTTTTTCCTTCTTTTTTCAAAACTTAACATGCTTCTTTTATTGCTTTTTAACTTTCCTCATTTATTTCAGTCCCAATTTGCTTTCTTTTATGGCTTTTTAACTTACCTCATTTATTTCAGAAGCTGATGCTGAGGCTCCCCAGGAATTGGTGACAGGACGCAGAAGGACAGTAGGGATACTGGATATGGGAGGAGCCTCTCTCCAAATTGCTTATGAAGTTCCTACCTCAACTTCTGTCCTTTCTCCACAAGAGGTATTTTACCTTTTGGGGAAATTCAGTTGCTAGGAATGCCCATCTTTGAGAAGGAAGGGCCTATGTTTTGACTTAGACCAACTGTCCTGGGTCCATATATTGCTTCAGATCATTGCTAGCTTATGTTATCTTGGGTCAGTTACCTCTCTGAGCCTCAGGTTCCTCATGTGTGAAAAGAGAATAATAACAGTATCTATTTCATAAAGTTGTGAGTATGAAATAACCACTTGTATAAAGTACTTAACAAGCTGCCCAATGTGTAATAAAAGCTTAGTACATTTTTAGCTATTATTATTATACTACTTATCTGGAAGAGTTGCCTGAGGATTAAACATGATAATGTAAATCCCAGAGTACAGTGTTTGATAAATACTTATTCATTAGATGTTATTCCCTTTCTTTTACTGATGATTCCATTCTTGTGCTTCTGTTATTCCTTGCCTTACTAGAATGTAAAGAATGCATTTTGAGGGAGAAGTTTTATTATACGGAAGAAAAAGAAATAAGACATTTTTCAGCACCTAGTATGTGCAAGACATAAGACATGTTACACTGCCCCAAAAGCTTGTGCTCTATCAGTGGAGACAGCCTGTGGTAACAGGCAGACCACGACAGTTCTGTAATTTGATCTAAACTAGGGTTTCTCATCATTGGCACGATTAGCATTTTGGGCTGAATAAGTCTTTGTTGTAGAAGGTTGTCTGGTGCATTGTATGATGTTTCACAGCATCCCTGGCCTCTATCAGATGTCATAATGCCCTTATATCCCCCAAACTCCCAGTTTTGACAATTAAAAGTGTCTTCAGACACTGCCAGTTGCCCCTGGCGGTGCAAAATCACCTCTGGTTGAGCATCTTGGGTCTAAACAGAGAGCCATGGCAGTGTGGGCACTGGCAGGGTGAACCACATTCACAAAGGCTTGAATAGGTGCCTTCCATGCTGCCTTCATGGAAAGTAAGGTATTTACCTGGTCCTTGGATGATAGCAGCCTTTTGTATAGTGGAGGTTAAGGGAAGGCCATCTGTATGGAGGTGACAGTATGCACAAAAGCACAGAAAAAACAGCAAAGAGCCCAGAATGTCCAGGGAATGATGAATAGCCTGTTGTAGTATAGGGTTTTTAAGTGTGGTAATAGGGAATGCTAGGAAGTGATAAGATAAAGAAAGTTAGATCATGAGGAGTTTTGGGAGCCATGCTAGGGGATTTGGCTTTTTTATCTGTAGATAGTAAGGAACAAGCAAACTTTTTTGAGTAGGGCGGTCATACGGGCTTAAGTTTCATCATCTATGAAATAATTAAACTCTGAAAGTCACCAGCTCTGAATTTTGTGACTATGTTAATCGTGTGACAAGGTTAGGGTCATTTTATGTCTTTGTTTAAAATAGCTCTATGAAGATGAAAGAATGCTATTAATACAAAATGTCTTAAAGAGTAGTCATAGCAAATGAAACCTGGTGTATTAGCAGTGTCATACCTTTCTAGAAATCAACCAAAACTAAAATTTCTTTTACATCGTATTGCAGGAAGAAGCTGCCAAGATCTTGCTGGCTGAGTTCAACCTGGGCTGTGATGTGCAACACACTGAACACGTGTATAGGGTTTACGTCACAACCTTTCTGGGTTTTGGGGGGAACTTTGCCCGGCAGCGCTATGAAGATCTTGTATTGAATGAAACTCTTAACAAGAACAGGTATGCTTGACATGGGATCTATGATTCTGAAATAGAATGTTGTCAGGCTGCAGATATTTGGGAGAAATGGTTACATCCTACCAAGATATTAATAGACATGTCCTTGCTTCCTCTTTCCTCACCACCCCTGCCAGTGGGGTAGCTTTGTGTTGTCGTTCAGTCGCTCAGTTGTGCCCAACTCTTTGTGACCCCATGGACTGCAGCACACCAGGCTTCCCTGTCCATCACTGTCTCTCGGAGCATGTCTATTAGCAGTCCCTCTTGATCTTCATCGGAGTGCCTTCTAATATTTGTTATTAGGACTTAGAAAAGCACAGTGTCTTATTGAAGTGCCCATCTTCAGACATGGCATCACAGGATAAGTGAGCTCAATTAAGTCATTAATTTAAATTGTGTAGTATAACGTAGCTTCTAGAAGTTTCTTCCACATGGAAGTGCTCAGAACCTGTTTGCCGAATTACAGTGGAGTTGCATTTGACGTGGGACTTAAAGATTCCATAGCGTGCATAAAATATTCTCTCTTTAAGTTCAGAGTAGACACTTTTTCCTCTAGCACTGCATGGATCACTGATTCTTCATTTGTGTGCCAGATAAAGTATTTAAACCATACAAAAAAGATCTTCACGACCCAGATAATCACGATGGTGTGATCACTGACCTAGAGCCAGACATCCTGGAATGTGATGTCAAGTGGGCCTTAGAAAGCATCACTACGAACAAAGCTAGTGGAGGTGATGGAATTCCAGTGGAGCTATTCCAAATCCTGAAAGATGATGCTGTGAAAGTGCTGCACTCAATAGGCCAGCAAATTTGGAAAACTCAGCAGTGGCCACAGGACTGGAAAAGGTCAGTTTTCATTCCAATCCCAAAGAAAGGCAATTCCAAAGAATGCTCAAACTACCGCACAATTGCACTCATCTCAAACGCTAGTAAAGTAATGCTCAAAATTCTCCAAGCCAGGCTTCAGCAATATGTGAACCGTGAACTTCCTGATGTTCAAGCTGGTTTTAGAAAAGGAAGAGGAACCAGAGATCAAATTGCCAACATCCGCAGGATCATGGAAAAAGCAAGAGAGTTCCAGAAAAACATCTATTTCTGCTTTATTGACTATGCCAAAGCCTTTGACCGTGTGGATCACAATAAACTGTGGAAAATTCTTCAAGAGATGGGAATACCAAACCACCTGATCTGCCTCTTGAGAAATTTGTATGCAGGTCAGGAAGCAACAGTTAGAACTGGACATGGAACAACAGACTGGTTCCAAATAGGAAAAGAAGTTCGTCAAGGCTGTATATTGTCACCCTGTTTATTTAACTTATATGCAGAGTACATCATGAGAAACGCTGGACTGGAAGGAACACAAGCTGGAATCAAGATTGCTGGGAGAAATATCAATAACCTCAGATATGCAGATGACACCACCCTTATGGCAGAAAGTGAAGAGGAACTCAAAAGCCTCTTGATGAAAGTGAAAGTGGAGAGTGAAAAAGTTGGCTTAAAGCTCAACATTCAGAAAACGAAGATCATGGCATCCGGTCCCACCACTTCATGGGAAATAGATGGGGAAACAGTGGAAACAGTGTCAGACTTTATTTTTCTGGGCTCCAAAATCACTACAGATGGTGACTGCAGCCATGAAATTAAAAGACACTTACTCCTTGGAAGGAAAGTTATGACCAACCTAGATAGCATATTGAAAAGCAGAGACATTACTTTGCCAACAAAGGTTCGTCTAGTCAAGGCTATGGTTTTTCCTGTGGTCATGTATGGATGTGAGAGTTGGACTGTGAAGAATGCTGAGTGCCGAAGAATTGATGCTTTTGAACTGTGGTGTTGGAGAAGACTCTTGAGAGTCCCTTGGACTGCGAGGAGATGCAACCAGTCCATTCTGAAGATCATCAGCCCTGGGATTTCTTTGGAAGGAATGATGCTAAAGCTGAAACTCCAGTACTTTGGCCACCTCATGCAAAGAGTTGACTCATTGGAAAAGACTCTGATGCTGGGAGGGATTGGGGGCAGGAGGATAAGGGGACAACAGAGGATGAGATGGCTGGATGGCATCACTGACTCGATGGACATGAGTCTGAGTGAACTCCAGGAGTTGGTGAGGGACAGGGAGGCCTGGCGTGCTGCGATTCATGGGGTCGCAAAGAGTTGGACACGACTGAGTGACTGATCTGATCTGATCTGATACATATAGTTGTGGGGTTTTTAGTATTTACAATTCTTTGTACCATCATGCACATTAAAGGACAGCATAATCGAGAACAGAGTTCTTTTCCACCATGAAACTATTCACCCCCATTTGTTTAGCTGGAAACAATAGCTTGAAAAGGTACTGGTGTATCCCATTTATAATAATTTCTCTACAGCAATCAATTGTCTTATACAGGGAGCGTGTTAGACAAAATATTGTCTCAAGTCTTTTTTGTTTTTCTGAGTCTCAGCTCCTAAGAGTTCAAGGTGCTTTGGGAGAAGCCTGTTATTTGGATGATTGATGAATGCATTAAAATCAAGCAGTGTGTTTGTGTTCTGAAGTTAGTCTTGCATATCCAGGCCTCCATACAAATGTTGCTTGGCCTAGAGCTCAGATGGCTCCCATTAGCACTGTGGTATCTGAAGAACAATTACTATGAAAGTTTCACACCAATTTTGTTTTGGTCCTTCTTCATTAGCTACTGTGCTTCCTTTTCCATTTTCTTCCTTTGTTGTTTTGCTCCTCCTTTATATCTGCCTGCTGTTTTCTGCTGCTTCAGAACAGGCTTGCATCATCTTCTTCTCACGTGTAAGTTTTTCCTCATTATGTATCTAAGTTACCTAATTCAGAAGACTGATTACTCATCTTGTGAAGCTGCTCATGTATAGAGAAATGTGTGCTTCCTGCGATGTTAAAACTTAATGTTTCTCTCTTTGTGATAATTTTCTGAGCTTTCCTTATAGGTGGTGTCACATCCTCAAAACAGGCTCCACTTGTTCCAAAGCATTTTATTGTGTTGCCACATTCCCATTCCGTCTTTCGGCCTTTACACGTGTGTGTGCATCTTCACCCACAGTTGTCTTAGGAATTGATGAGTAGTTCACTGTATTTGGCAAACTACAGTTGTATTTGGTCTGCACTTAATTTCCACCTTTGGCCAGATCTGCATATTAATCTCTTATTGCTAGACAAGTACAGACTTGAAATAACCAGAGCTGTGTGATGACCATGGTGGGCATCAAAACTTGGCCCTCTCTCCCCCGCAGAGCTGGGCATGTCCTCGGTCCCTGTTGCCATCCATCGCCACTGCACCACTGCCATGGACTGTCTTCAGGACAGTCTTCAGCCCTTTTCACTTCACCTCCTCCCAGTTGTCTCTCAAAACATTAGAACTGTGATCAGCACAGTGAAATCTTTTCACTTTTAAGAGGCAAGTGGTAATGAAGACCAGATGGAGAATAGCAGATTCACATCTCCAGTTTCACTATATATTGGGAAATATGTGTGTTGACTGAAAAACTGAACAAAATCACTGCCATATTTCTCTTTTTCTAAATTGAATTTGCATAATTTAAAAGTTCATGTGATGCAACTAAGTGGTAATGCTCATCCTTGTGTTTAGGGCTGTCATGTAGAGTAACAAGACGTCTGGGAAGCATCTTCAAGGAAGCTGGGTGCAGTAGTGATGTGTTTTGTTTGTTTTTGTCATTGTGACAGGTTGCTAGGCCACAAGACAGGTCTGAGTCCTGACAATCCTTTTCTGGATCCCTGCCTGCCTGTGGGACTCACAGATGTGGTGGAAAGGAACAGTCAGGTCCTGCATGTCCGAGGACGAGGGGACTGGGCGGCTTGTGGGGCCATGCTGAGCCCCCTGCTGGCTCGCTCCAACACCAGCCAGGCCTCACTGAACGGCATCTACCAGTCACCCATTGACTTCAACAACAGCGAGTTCTATGGTTTCTCCGAGTTCTTTTACTGTACAGAGGATGTGTTGCGCATCGGTGGCCGCTACCATGGGCCAACATTTGCCAAGGCTGCTCAGGTACATTATTAATAATAAAAATGACTCATACTGGCAGCAGCCATTTATTGGATGCTTAACTTTGTACCAGACGCTGTGCAAACGGCTTTGCATGTGTGATCTCACTGGCTTCTTGGCAGGAGCCCTGTGAGCCCTTATTTTACAGATGAGGAGGTGAACTTAGAGAAGTAACCTGCTATGCTCTACTGCCTGCTAATTAGTTAGTCTTAGGTCTCCATGGATGTCCAGTTACCAGAATTATCACCCAGATCTAATATTGTCATGGGGGCTAATGGTTTTTCCTCCAGCTTGCCAATAGTCTTGTCTAATGTTTGTGGACAAAGTGTGATCTCCAGATATTTTCCACTTACTGGGTGTTCCCAGGTGTAAATGCTTTTGGAGATGATGTCACACAGGTGGGCAAGTCCACTTTCATTTTCTTACCTTGAGCTTTTAAGAGGCCAGTATGGACAGGTAAAAGTTTAGCTAGCATTCCACAATTCCTGTTCAATTTGGACTCATCTCTTTTTCATTTTTGTATATTTTTCTCTTTTAGCAGAAAAACTTACGGGGAGATCTGTCCTCTCATATTTTTTATTATCTCCCTCTGTCTTCTTCAATTTCTGTTAGTATGAGGGCTTAGTATAAGAAATAATATATGTAGTGTATGTACTGTTCTGTTCCCTAAAGGCAGTCCCTAAGACATTGAGGAAAGCCTGGTTTGTATTTGCCCTTTCCTCTCCAGCCTCCAGGAATACTGTCATATTTCCCTTCCTTTCCAACATTCCCTAACTGTCCATGGCCTGAATCTTTCTCTCATTTTAAAATTTCTTCAAATCCTTTTCCCTTGAACACCAGAGTAGGACTCAAGTTATTACTTGCCCAAACTGCTAGTAGCTTAATATGTTTTCTTTCTCAGGGTAAAGATGATTTTTTTTTTTTAACCTTGACTCAACTGTTATCTTCCCAGTGACATCTTCCTTGGCCATCCTATGCAGAATTGCAGCCCTCCCCAATATTACCCTTTTCTCTTTCATGCTTATTATCTTTCCCATGAGCACTTATGTTATCTAACACACTCTTTGTATGTATGTGTGTGTAAGTATGTATGCATGCATGTATATTTGATTATTGCCTGCCCCCCCCACCACTAGAAGGTAAGCTTCATAAAAATAGAAATTTTTGTTTTATTCACTGCTAGAGCCACCTGGCACAAAGTAGACATTCAGGAAGTACTAGTTTATTAAACAAACCAAAAGGAATGATTCCTTTGGTGAGAATTACAAGGAGACAGGCCAGTGATAGACTTTTGACCATTCTGTTCCATCTGTTTGACTTGTTCATGTCAGTCCTATACAGGGTAGAATGAAGCTGTCTTTGGCTTTTGATGTTGCTACTCCCGGTCCTAACCTTACCCATCTCTAAAGCCTAAGAGGCTCAGGAGCCATGTCAGGCTGGCTTTTAATGGACATGGGGGCAATAGGAATAAAAAGGAGTATTCCTAGGCCACTCAAGTCACCTAGTGGCCTGAGTTCAAGGACTTGCCTTGCCCAGGACCTGGCACAGTGTTAAATGACTGAATATACTATTTCTGTTTTCCTGTTAACTAATAACCCACAAGTAACTTTGGAAATGGAAAACTGACTGTAGGGGAATTACAGAGTTTACCTCCCATTTCGTGTTGCATCATTTCTCTGTGTTTGTTCCAGGATTACTGTGGCATGGCTTGGTCAGTACTCACTCAGAGATTCAAGAATGGCCTCTTTTCATCACATGCAGATGAGCATCGACTCAAGTAAGTAACTTCCTTTTCTCCTTTAGGTGTGGCCTTAAAATGTATGAACAATGAATGAGAGAGAGTGAGTAATAGTACAGATTGGATTTACATTGAAAGAGAATTTGGTTATTTTAGATTTGGATTTTCTGAAGGGTAGAGGCCAAAACCGTGAACTTCCTTTAGTGAAGCCAAGGAAAACAAACTGGTGGTTACCAAAAAGTGTTCTCTCCAAGTGGTTTGAAATCAAAAGCAGTGGTCTTTTTATTTTTACATTTTTATTAAAATGTCAAACATGCAGAAAAGTAGAACAGAAACACATGTATAACTGTCACCTAGCTACAATAAATATCAATATTTTGCCAGTTTGGCTCATCAGTCCTCCCATTTTGTAAGTGTTTTAGTTAAAAATTTTAAACATAAACGAAAATAGAACAATATAATGAGCTCCTGAGTACCTGTCACCCAGCTTCTCTCCTATCAGCTGTCAACTCCCCAGCCCTTCTTATTTCATCTATTTTCCTACCCCACAAATTGATTCTTTTGAAGCCAAACGTCATATTTCAGCATGCTCTCTGAAGGTAAAGGTTGTTAGGGGAAAAAAGAAAGCAAAAGAAAAACAGTCACAGTAGCGTTGCTGCCTTGCTTGAAGGTGTGCCTCCCTTTTGTGGTCAAATTGAAGATAAGGTAGGCTCAGATTTGGCTCCACCTGGAGGTGAGGAAGGTGAAATGGGGAGAGAGGGGTCTTTTTGACATTTTAGTGAGAATATGCATAAAGCATTAGGTTGTTTTTTTTTTCGTTCTTTAAAAAATTATTTTTTCACACAGATATCAGTGTTTTAAGTCAGCCTGGATGTACCAAGTTCTTCATGAAGGATTCCATTTTCCCTATGACTATCCAAATCTGCAGACAGCACAGCTGGTCTATGACCGAGAGGTTCAGTGGACGCTGGGAGCCATTCTGTATAAAACACGCTTCTTACCACTCAGGTAAGTGGACTGACCAAGCATCTTGAGCTTAGAGGATGGTAGTTGGTGCCTCAAAATAGGTTTCTTAAGTTACCGCTCCCTCAAAAAGAGAAACAAAAAACATCCAAATTCCCCTTACTACTGCCATGTGAAACTGCTGTTACTTACCACATATGTTGAAACAGAAGGAAGTCTTGAGAATTATTGGTCTGGAGTCTGTTCTTCTTTGTAATGTCAGGAATTCAGTAATTTTTTAACTTTTTCCCCTGCCGTGCTGCATGACTTGTGGGATCTTAGTAACCAGGGATCCAACCCACGCCCTGTCCTTGGCAGTGAAAGCGCCAAGTCCTAACCACTGGACTGCCAGGGAATTCCCAGGAATTCAATTTTATTTATCTACAACAAATCAGTCTTTATAATTGAGCTCTTACAAACAACTTCTAAGATACTGACTGATGAACTAAAGTTACTCTGAAACTGTATCTGACTCGTTGTTCATTCAGTCGTGTCCGACTGTTTGTGACCCCATGGACTGCAGTATGCCAGACTTCTCTTTCACCATCTCCCAGAACTTGCTCAAACTCATGTCCATTGAGTCAGCGATGCCATCCAACCGTCTTGTCCTATGTCATCCTCTTCTCCTGCCTTCTCTTATTTCCCAGCATCAGGGTCTTTTCCAATGAGTTGGCTCTTTGCATCAAAGTACTGGAGCTTCAGCATCAGCATCAGTCCTTCCAATGAATATTTAGGACTGATTTCCTTTAGGGTTGACTGATTTGATCTCACATCTGACTAAAGAACCAGTGTATGCTATTCCTATAGAGCAGTCTTTCTTGGTGGCCAAAGTCACTCTCGAGATCATGTCATTGACTTGGATGGCTTTTGGGTGGGCCAGAACAAAGGACAGGAGATGCATTTCGGGGATGTCTTGCTCTTATGTACCATAAGATATTTGGGATCATTTTTAGGTGCTCTCTCTTCTGGACTATTTCAGATGAACTCTTAATCTTTGGTGCCTGTTTCTTTAAACTCAATACTGTCGCAAGCCAGGTGAGTGAGAGAAGTGGGAAACTGGAGAGCATGTGCCCCAAACAAAAGGCTGATAACTGTCGTGCAGAAGTGCTGTCCCAGCATCTCCCAGCTCTCCTTGATCAACAGAAGCCAGAAGTCCACATTTTATATGTAGTCTTACTGTTTGGAGATTCACATTTTTAAAAAAACACTGCAGGTCAAACAGAATGAAAATGGATTGGGTGTTTGGACTACAAGAGAAGAGCTTCTCTTTTAGACAGACGGACCATTGCATTTAGGTTTACATGTCTCTATTTTTTCTTCAGATTACAATTTGTTAAGTGACATCTTTCTCTAGATATATCCTAAACTCTCAGGAAGCATAGCAACTTTTTTTAAAATACTTATACTCTGATTTCTTGAACAGGTTCAGGGGCCACCCTATTCTCATTAGTACTGTATTTACCAACTGTGTAGGCTGAGGTGGTATGGGGTCACTGTTAAGACATTTTACAGATAACCAGTCTTGTCTTACTATTCACTTTTTTGGCTTCTCATTTTGTCTCCTGATTTTAGAAGGGGTAGAGGCTTCCTCTAGGCTTCCTCTAGGCCAGGGAAAGGAAGATACAGGAGGAATCTGGGCTTGTGGACATGTTTCAGCTTTGCTTGCTCTGTGGAGCTGGTATTATAGCATGTTTGCATGGATGGAATAAATGGGATAAAACCACTGGACCTTTTAAATTGGCATAAATATTTCTCTCTGAAACTAACAATTCTTTCCACCTTCAATTTCTTATTTAGGGATCTACGGCAGGAAGGTGTCCGACAGGCCCATGGTAACTGGTTCCGTCTCTCCTTCGTCTACAACCACTATCTCTTCTTCGCCTGTATCCTGGTGGTGCTACTGGCCATCATCCTGTACCTTCTGCGGCTACGTCGGATTCACCACCGACAAACTCGAGCCTCAGCCCCATTGAACTTGCTGTGGATCGAGGAGGTGGTACCCATGATTGGGGTACAAGTCGGGCCATGAGGCTGGGCAGGTTCAAGGAAAGTTCAAATACCCCAGAATTGCTGCCCATTGAATTCCACCACTTTCTGGTACTGGCCTCAGATGCTGCTTTGCCTGACTTTGTAGATATTTGGCCTTGGAATTTCTACTTCAATATCTACTTTAATTCCTTCTCAATATCCAGGTCCTCTTCTCTGAAGAGAAGCTGTAATTTAGCCTGTGAAGAACTAAATGAGAGACTGGTGCTAACAAAGGGGACCAACTTTAGTCCAATTGAAGCATGCTTCTGCTTCTTTATCTGAGAGATCTGGTGTGCTCCTGGGATCGAGACTTTTCTCCCCTTGCTTTAAGCATGAAGTTCAGCACTGGGCATGCTGAAAGCCTAGCTGAAACCAAACTTGGGGCATCTGATTCAAAGCCGAAGACGTTCTACCAAGTGCAGCAGCCCCTTCTTTCTCTGTAACAGAGATATCATTTATGTGGAGATCCACAGCCTTTAATAGGCCTCCAAGATTTTTGCAGATCAGCAGAACAGATAAGAATTTCCAGGCAACCAAAATAACACAACTTCTTTGCTTACTCGACAAAGAAGCCACTGTGAATGTGGCTCAAGATCCCTGACATCCTGTTGCTGATATTAGTTAGATTTTAAAAGGTTAGAACCCTTCCTAAATGAATGGTCCAGTGAAGATTTTAACAATATATTTTATGATGCCTCATATGACCAGAATTGAAAATTTTTCCATGTCTCTGTGGCTCCGAGGCTGTTTGGGCATTAATTTTTCTTTTGAGCCTTAAGGGTGCTTGTAGGGATGGAGAAACTGGGATGGGGATTGGGGACCTGGATTTGTCTGGTCACTGTCCTCTTGGCTTGTTTTTACAAGTCCTTACGTGGGAAGATTCAAGAGTTCTTTTATTTCACTGCTAAGATCAATATGTAGTTTGGGAAGGGATGCATCTGGTTTGTTTTTAAAGAAGGAAAGAACAGTATCAGGATAGCGGGCCAAGGCAATAAAATCCAAGCTCTTATTTATTAATGTTTTTCTGAGAAATAGTAGTTTTCTCAGTTGGGCTCTTGGAATATTTGAAAAGAAGCAAATCACAAACTTTGGAATAGACAGATAAATCTGTTAATAATCCACCTGGCAACTTTCAGAATATTTCCTAAGAGATTTCTCAGTCATAAACAGCATTTCCATTAATGGGGACAGGGGAAAAGCCATAGTAATTACATTTTTATCCACTACCCTTCAGGATCTTTGCTTCCTCTCTGCATTTAGCCTTTAAATTGCACAAGGATTTCTTTTTCATCCCCCATGGAACCTTCTTTAATCTTTCCTCTATGTAGCCTTAAATGTCCTGCTTAAGAATATGCTCCCAGAGTTAAAAGAGTTTTCTTTCTTTGTCAGCTTTGAGTTCTAGGATTACAAGAGTAAGGGAAAAGTCCTTGCCTTTAAAGGAAAAAAAGTGGAATTCTTAAAAAATAAATTTCATACTGAGAGTAGAAAGGAGTTAAGTGCTTCATAAAACCAAGAAAAATAAATCCAGATCCTCCTGGAAATAAACTGAGATGAAAGTAAGTATACTTAAAGTAGGTGAAAAGATGATGAGTCTTGAATCGTTTTCAAATTAGATAAAAATGGATCCAGCAGAGTCTTACAGGTTCCTTTGGAAGAACTTTTAACTTTTCATTAGGGCTTATGTCTCAGCAGTTTAATTTTTAAGATTTCTAAGTTGCCTTGATTTTCTTTGACTTCTTATCTTTGTGTCTGTACTGTGAGCGAGCCCTTGCCTATGAATGCTGCTTATAAATAACATCATAGTATGTTTTTGCTAGCCATTGCCTACTCAGGTAACTCTTTTCCCTCACCTTTGTTTCCAAATACCATTTTTGGTTTTCTTATTTTCTTGTGTGATCTACTCAATGATCTTCTCCAAAGCTACCTAGCTAGCTGGCTAAGAGTGATCACATTTGTGTGCTCAGAATGAAATTGAAGCATGGAGGAGGCAGTGATCAGTCCAATTTGAAAGCTCTTATTAAGTTATTCTTCATCCTCGTTATGATGATAATAACTACCATTTGCAAAGCACTGATTGTGTACCAGACACTCCATTAATAATTTTATGTATGTTATTTTAATCATCATGACAACCTTTCAGATTGGTATTGTTCTTTTTATAATTGAGAAACTCAGGATACTTGTTTATCATTTTTTCCATATAAATGTATTTCTTATTCTTAATTTAGTCTGATTTTTTTTAGTGTATTTTATCATGTTTATTATTTTAATATTATCTAGGTTTTATTATAATGAATAAGGCATCTGAGTTCCATGGTATAAAAATGAGGACAAGTTTTTGTCATACCCCTCAGAAAAAGAGTATTTGCTCTTGGGTCTGGCTCCTGTGCTTCTTCCATTGCTCCCAGTTAAAAATTTTAAAGGAAATCTTATTCACTAGAAACAGAAGCAATTTATCCCTCGCTGAGGATAAATGGTGAGGGCCAATAACTTCTATATATTGCTTTCTCAAAATGAAATATTCTTGCATATAGAATCACACAGCCTTATCTTTTAACCCTCTTTTTACCCTCAGTTTTTCAAGGTATCTATTTGCATTTCTGCATTGAGTGGTTTTCATGTGAAAATGATTATGATTCTATAAAATTCACATTCCACTAGTTTCTTTGAGTCTTGCCAAGCAATCTTCCTTACAACAGTAACAGCAAACCTGAACTATTCCAGTGTTTTAATAGGTCAGAAGTGTCAAAATTTAGTCAGTGGTTTATAGGAGTAAGGCTTATGATTCTTTATGCAGGCACAACCCATCACTTTTCTGAATTCTTATCATGAATTATTCTTATCACCTAATTATTTGGCATTACATTCACTTAAGTTGCAGTTAATTCTAATCCAAATTTTATTGGGTTGGTGCAAAAGTAATTGCGGTTTTGCATTTTTGAAATTTGCTGTTTGATATTGGAATACATTTTTAAATATGGTTATGTTATGTCATTTTAATGCACATTTTTTGCTTTTTTTTATAATGACTTATTACTTGCTGTTTATATTTATTTTAAACTAGGGAAATGATGTTAATTAGACAAAAAAGCAAATTGGAGCAATTCTTTTATTCAAGTTGAAAATGAGTTGTAAAACAGCAGAGACAACGTGCCCCATCAGCAATGCATTTGGCCCAGGAACTGCTAACGAATGTAGAGTGCAGTGGTGGTTCAAGAAATTGTGCAAAGGAAACCAGAGCCTTAAAGATGAGGAGCACAGTGGCTGGCCACTGGAAGTTGACAGCGACCAGTTGAGATGATTGTCGAAGCTGAGCCTCTTACAACTACACGAGAAGTTACTGAAGAACTCAACGTCAGCCATTCTATGGTTTGGCATTTGGCACTGGCAGCAAATTGGAAAGGTGAAAAAGCTCAATAAGTGGGTGCCTCATGAGCTGACCACAAATCAAAAATTGTCGTTTTAAAGTGTTGTCTTCTCTTATTCTATGCAACAACAACGAACCATTTCTCAATCGTACTGTGATGTGCGACAAAAAGTGGATTTTATATGACAACGATGACCAGCTAAGTGGCTGGACTGAGAAGCTTCAAAGCACTTCCCAAAGCCAAACTTGCACCAAAAAAAGGTGGTCTGCTGCCAGTCTGATCCACTACAGCTTTCTGAATCCCAGAGAAACCATTTCATCTGGAAAGTATGCTCAGCAAATTGGTGAGATGCATCAAAAACTGCAACACCTGCAGCAGGCATTGCTCAACAGAAAGGGCCCAATTCGTCTGCATAACAATGGCTGACTGCACATCGCACAACCAACACTTCAGAAGTTGAACGAATTGGGCTACAAAGTTTTGCCTCATCTCACCATATTCACCTGACCTCTCACCAACCACTTCTTCAAGCATCTCAACAACTTTTTGCAGGGAAAATGCTTCCACAACCAGCAGGAGGCAGAAAATGCTTTCCAAGAGTTTGTCAAATCTTGAAGCATGGATTTTTATGCTACAGGAATAAACAAATTATTTCTCATTGGCACAATGTGTTGATTATAATGGTTCCTATTTTGATTAATAAAGAGCTGTTTGAGCTTATAATGATTTAAAACTCATGGTCCAAAACTGCAATTAAGTTTGCAGCAACTAAATACCATCTCTACTTTAGCTCCTTGAATTGATTTTCCTTGGTCTAGGAAATTTTAATCACTTTCCACCAACCTTCTATTTATTCTTCCAATATTATCCAAAGTATTCTGCCTCTGTCCTCCTTAGCCCAAGTGCTTTCTTTGACTTCAAAGGCCTAAGTTCAGTCGCTAAGTCATGTCTGACTCTGCGACCCCATGGACTGTGGCACACTAGGCTCCTCTATTCTCCACTGTCTCCCAAGTTTGCTCAAATTCATGACCAAAGGCTTTAGGCAATGATTATCAAAATGTGGTTGACTGAGTCTGCCATGCACTTGCTAAGCTAGTCATTTTAGGCATTAACATTTATTATCATGTCCATATTTATATTTTTGAGGTACAGTAACTTCTCACTGGTTATGGATTCTAGCCCTGGCTTTGTCATTATGTAGCTCAGGAACCCCAGGCAAGTCACCTGCCCTCTCTGGTTCATTTTTCATCTATGACTATGATTGGAGGCCAGTTCCAAAGGGAGAACAGTTGGCATAAGGAACTAAAGGCAGAGAAGTGATAGAGTAGTTTCAGGAAGAGGGCTGTGGCCCTTGGTTTAGAAGACCAGGCTGCCCAGAAGAACCAGTGGTCAGGTCATCTCTTACTTTACTCATAACCCATGAAATAAAGGTTGGTGGAAATGGAGTTTCCAAAAGCAACCACAGTCAGAGAAGGAGATTTTTTTAATTGAAACTTAAGATTTGTTAACCCCAGTAGTTTTATGGATGATGAAACTGACACTCAGAATGTAGTAATACATGCAAATGAAATGCTCATTGATAGAATCTTCTTGCAAGACTGTGTTTCAACAAAATATATATAATATAGCTGACTGCAGCTAATCATGCTCAGTCTTTATAATTGTTTCTGATATTCATTTGTGGTTGCTCACATTTAGGAACAAAATATGAAATACTTTGTCAGAAATAGTATCAGGTTTTCAGTACATCCATTCTGGCTTCTTTAGTTAATATATCCAAGCAACTCGTGTTATGGTTTTACCATCTGTTATTTAAGGTATAAATGTTTATTAGAACTACTTTAAGGAACTTGGTTGTATTTATGGGGCAGTTCCTAGACTCCCTTACCCAGTGTGCCATTTCTTTTTGCTGTTTTTAAACTTCTTTCAAACCAATTCAGAACTAGTATCTAATTTTCCTTTTTCTGTGGTATGCAATGAAACTTCAGTTGGAATTAAGAATTAAGGTAGAAGTAGTAGCAGATGTTTCAAATTCTCCCAAACTAGTCTCTGCTGCTGCTAAGTCACTTCAGTCGTGTCCGACTCTGTGCGACCCCATAGATGGAAGCCCACCAGGCTCCCCCATCCCTGGGATTCTCCAGGCAAGAACACTGGAGTGGGTTGCCATTTCCTTCACCAATGCATGAAGGTTATGCTAATTTCATAGTCCTGCACTAGAGCCATATGGTCAGTCAAACTTGCAAGGATTTGTTGGTATTACAAAAAATATTTGTTAAAAAGACTTAAAATATCTGCATAGACTTCATTTGTATTAGTCCATTAGTATATATTACTAATGTAATACTAGTATATATATACTAATATATATTAGTTTCCTTTCCCCTCTAATATTTCACTATTTCTCATTATTATTATTAGAGGGACAGAGGAGGAATACATTTGTTGACTTTCTCTGCAAGTCTGAGCAATAGTATCGTTTAATTTGGAAAACTGAATCATTTGGAAAACTGAATCATTATTATTAGAGGGACAGAGGAGGAATACGTTTGTTGACTTTCTCTGCAAGTCTGAGCAATAGTATCGTTTAATTTGGAAAACTGAATCATTTGGAAAACTGAATCATTATTATTAGAGGGACAGAGGAGGAATATGTTTGTTGACTTTCTCTGCAAGTCTGAGCAATAATATCATTTAATTTGGAAAACTGAATCATTACCCATACTACAAGGGCTTTCTACTTTTAAAATGTATTCAATTGTTGCTTGCCATTTTTATGACGACCAAAGTTGAAAAAAAAATTTCATAATCCCAGGATGAGTATAGCCATGCATGCAGGATGACTTCAGGCAAGCTGAGGCTCTCCTTTTTAAGTAGTGCAGCTACTCATAGGTCTTCTAGCAGCTGATCACTCCTCTCCACTTCTCCAGGTAAGGCAGCCCTGCGACTCTCTGAAGCAGCCCCTCCTACAGAGCACCTGCCAGTTGAGCCTGTTAGAACTGCTGGTGGTGAAGGCTCTGCCCCCTAATTAGCTTCGTAAAAGTCTTTCTCTGCAGGCAAGAATCGCAACCACTTTGATTTCTGGAATTTGTTGTTGTGTTTGAAATTTTTATTCTATAATCCCCCTTTAGCTGAAGCCTTCAAGTATACACCTTATCTCCTCCATGATTTCCGCCTTGAGCATGAGATCCTGCAGTGCTGAAAGGCATCTTTTTATTATGACCTCAATGAAAAACTCCCTTCTTGCTTTCAAAAACCAAAGGCTGCCTGTATGGCATTACTTTGGGGGGGGAGGGGTTGCTTAGTTTGTATGTTTTTCTAACACTTAACATTAAATAATAGTTTTGCTCAACAGTTATTGAAACTCTGATACTGTTAAGTCAGTGTTGAACAGAATACACAATGCATATTAGAGAGGGGTTGCATTGTCCCTTCGGAGAAGGCAATGGCGCCCCACTCCAGTACTCTTGCCTGGAAAATCCCATGGGCAGAGGAGCCTGGTAGGCTGCAGTCCATGGGGTCGCTAAGAGTTGGACACGACTAAGCGACTTCACTTTCACTTTTCACTTTCATGCATTGGAGAGGGAAATGGCAACCACTCCAGTGTTCTTGCTTGGAGAATCCCAGGGACGGGGGAGCCTGGTGGGCTGCCGTCTATGGGGTCACACAGAGTCGGACACGACTGAAGCGACTTAGCAGCAGCAGCAGCATTGTCCCTTACGCAGGGACATGGCTATATATGTTACATATACCAGTATACAACCCACCATCATGCCAAGACCATAAGAATTGCTGCAGATAAACTGGTTATCCTATTATTGTGATCATCAGTGTTGGTCTTTGCAGCAAGCATCACTTTTTGTTGTTGTAAGTTGTTGGACTCTTGCAAACCTCATGGCCTGTAGCCTGCCAGACTCTTCTGTCCATGGGATTTCCCAGGCAAGAATCCTGGAGTGAGTTACCATTTCCTTCTCCAGGGGAGCTTCCTGACCCAGGGATTGAACCCAAGTCTCCTGCATTGGCAGGCAGATTCTTTACCATTGAGCCATCAGGGAAGCCCAGCATCACTTTAGGCAGTGGCTAATAATGACCCTTGCCACAGTGGGCCGCATTTGTCAAAGTAAGTTAAAAGATATTCTGCATTAATTAAGAAAGCGAGGGATTTTAATTTCCTTTGGTATTTTAAAACCAACTGACAGGATTGTTGGCTTTTGAAAATATTAAAGGAAATTCATTCCATCTTCTGGGTATGATGACTTAATTTGAAAGCAGTGTCTGGGACATCAGTCTGTAATCATCCATTTTCCATTTATTCATACAATATTTGCTGGTATGTGTCTGGTGCTGGGAATAATGCAAACAAAATAATTCAGATAATATCCACTCACCAGGAGCTCAGAGATGGGCATTAATAAAGTTATATCACTAAATGCAATCAGATCTGTTTTTCCAAACTTACTCATCTTTAATAAAAAAAATGAAGTAAAACATCTGCAACTTGAAATTATTTAATTCATTTGGTGCTTTTCTGGGGGGGGGGGGAGGGAACAGTAGCATCATTAGCATATGGTTCTTTGAGTTGGATCAGATTGCCCTCTCCAGACTCAATTATTAACTAAGAACAACCTTAATTTGGGGATCAGGAGATGATAGTTTGGGAACCTGCCTAGTGACTGCAGCTGGCTGTCTTTAGAGAATTCTATCTGGAAGAGGTGATACCCCGCTGACGCACTAACCAGTATCAACACAGTGGATTAAATGAGATCGGGTGAGGTGGAAATTTGGAGGGAATGGGAATAAGCTGGTCAGAACTTTCTAACGTAAGTAGGCTACTAGGGCTACTAGTGGTTCCCAAACTTGTCAGCACATCAGAATCACCCAAGGAATTTGCTAATTATGGCTTTCAGAGATTGTGAATTAACTGATCATTGCTAAGGCTAGGGTCAGGATTCTGAAAGATTCTAATGTGAGAGAAGCTGGGAACCACTTCTGGGAACAGCAAAAGCTGTTTCCTGGCCAGGATTTTTATTAACAAAAAAATCAAAGACAAACTGCTACTTCTATTTTGCTAAGAACCACTTGAGGATGATACACTGTTGGTCACACTGAAACCCAGAGGATACTGGAGTTGAAAGGGAACTGTGATCATCAGTCTAGCAGCTGTACAGGGGCACATCTTAACGTCATTTTTGGCTCCCAGATCTGTTTAGCCTGCATAATGTTCTAAAAAACTTGAGACCATTCACATAAAAATCTGGATGTTTGGTTTGTCTGAAAAGTCCGATCTCACAACTGGACCCGCAGAGCAGCAACAGGTTAGCACTCAGCAGAGGTTTAGCCCCTTGACGGGCACCTGCTCTCTGGTTCACCTGTTTGCACCAGCCTGCCTTAGCAGGCATCTGATTTGGTCCAGGTGGCTCCTACCTTCTACAAAACTAAAAACTAACTTTCTACAACTTTTACCCACTGCTCGCAGCTCTGCAGCACAAAGGAAGCTCATTCCTTCTGCAAGAAGGGGCTTCAACTTGTCAAGGGCAAGATTCTTGCTGTCTCTCTAAATGTTCTCCAGCTGAATACTCCTAGTTCTTTCAAGTATTCCTGGTGTGAAACGGGTTCTGGACTCCCTGCTGTCCTGGTTCCTGCCTCTTGATACATGCATGCTGGTGAGCGTCCTCCTTAAAACATGCAGTACCCAGAATACAATGCAGCACTTGCGGTGTGGTGTTCTGACTATGGCTGTGACACTTCTAGTCACAGAATCTCAACAGCACTCGTTTCTACCAGCGTCATCTCACGGTGGTTCATACTCAGCCTGTGTCCAACTGAAGTCCCTCAGTCTTTTCTTAGATGAAGATGATAAGCTCGTTTTCTCTATCCTAAACTTACATAACCTATTTAAATGAAGATGTTACATTTATGACTGGTTTAATTTCATCTTGAAGATGTCACTCTGGAGCTGTTTTGTGATTGTCATCTATTGTATCAGCAATGTTGGGTTGCTCCATCCTCAAATATGGTCTTTGTGATGCCTTCATCCAAATTGCTGATTTAAAAATGTTGAATAAGACAGAGCCCTGTGAACTATCAACAGAGGCCAAAATCACACCAATTCATTAGTCAGTCATTTGTTTAAATAAACAAAGAGATGTCCATGTACTACACCATCAAGACTGTATTTTTCTTATCCATAAGGCTCTTAGGAAACCCTTTCAGGAACTGATTTATACTATTCTCCATTCATCTCATGTAGTGATGATTAACAGCCCTATCACAAGAGAAACGAGTTAGTGCTTTCCCCCGTTTTGAAAATCAAGACACTAGAAGAAAACAGCTATTTCTTGCTGAAGCCTATCTGACTTTAGGGTATGCCAATCCATCCATTTGAATCTCTACCTGATGGAAGTACAGTTGAGATCATAAGAATTTCTACTCAGGCAGAATCCAGAACTCAGGTCAAGGAAACAGAGATTATGCATGTAGAACCAACAGCTTGTCAACATTTGAGAAAACTGACACAGAACCTGTTAAGAAGCAAATGACAGACAATTCTTTCTCTACGTTAAATCTGATTTTCAACAGATTTAAAAAGGAACCTTAAACATAACCACACTTAATGACTTGCTTGATCCAGTAGATTGTCCCCAAAACAGGCAAAGAATTTAAATAACTTGACCAACTTGGAAACCACCTGGTATGCCAAGGTCCTCCTCTCAGAAAAGCTCCAAGTCTTGTGCTGATGATCTCTCAAAAGCACCGTTTCAGTCCTAGGAAGCTGATCCTCTGAGAATTATTTTGGGACTCTTCGGAGTTCATTCATGAGCCAAAGGGCAACACTGAGCAGAGCCAGGGAGCCCGACTGGTGAGTGGCAGCCAAAGGAGTTGGGACATACATCAGCAGAGTACTAATGCCCAAGCCCACCTGTCACAAAGAAAAGCAAGCAGTAAGCCAAGGAGGAAACCCACATTCAGAACTGAAATGACTGGCATGGATAACCAGACACAAACCCTCCACACTTTCCCATGAGAACTTTAAAGAATATATTTTAAAATTTCACAAGGAAATAGACTGACAACAAAAGAAATTCAAATTAGATAAAACTAAAATTCCCCCTAATTATCCTTCATCTAGCCCTGTTCTCTTCCCCAAAGGTAGCCACTGTTACCAGTTTCTCACACTTGTATTCTTATATACATGTTTAAATAAAAACATAACAGCTTTTAAAAAGTAGATTGCTCTGTCATTTGCTTTTTTTTTCACCTAACAATGTATGTCTTGAGATCTTATTATTTTAAACTGCTGTACAGTATTCCACAGTATGGCTATATCATAGATGTTTATTTAGGTGCTTTCTAATTTTTCACTTATCACAGTAATTCCATAATGAATTTCCTGGCAACAGCTCTTTGTGCATTAGAGTATCTCCAGGGCAGGCAAAAATAAGCCAATGTGGTTGATCAAAGGACTAAACATTTTAACACTTCAAAAAATATTGCCAAATGCCCTCAAAAAAAAGCTATAACAAAGCATGCTCTTACCAAGAACATACAAATGTATGTTTTCCTATACCCATGCCAATACTTGATTTTTTTTTTCATTTTTTTCCAATCTGACAGGTACAAAATGGCACACAGTGCTTTAATTTGTTCCTCTCTGATCATGAGTGAGGCTAAAGAGTTTTTCATATTTACTGGCCATTCATCATTTCTCTTGTGAGAATTGTGTCTTAATATCCTTAACTTATTTTATTTTCTGGTTGTTCATCTTTTAGTCTATAATAAATATTTTCTCCTAGCCTGTCACCTTTCTTTTTAAATTTTGTTTTGGAAACACCTTCAGAATCAAAAGAAGTGGCTTATACCTGTGTATATGCCAAAGCTAGCAGAGTGGTGGCTGCTATCTTGGTCCTTCGAGGAAGGGGAATTCTTCGGGAGAGGAAGTAGAGTACTGTAACGGCAGTAACTGAAGCGATGCCCTGTAGGGTAGAGAGAGTCTCATCAGGTGCCAAAAAGAATGTCCTACCCCCTGGTTTCTGCTCACCTTACAGCTAATTCCCCCAGATCCACTGAGTAACTACTAAACACTCCCCTCCCAGGCAGAGAAGCACCTGATGACTCAAGCTCTTCCCTGCTCCTCTTCTGCTCGCCACTTCAGTACAATGGAGGCGTGGCTCCACTTAAAGTTTCTGCACTTTATACACACTGACTGTCTCTCAGCAATCTTACCCACCTTCCAATGTGGGTGTCTGCCCGGTGGGGCCCTCAGGTTTTAAATTACTCTTTGCATCAATTCAGTTCAGTTGCTCAGTCGTGTCGGACTCTCTGCGACCCCATGAACCACAGCACACCAGGCCTCCCTGTCCATCACCAACTCCCGGAGTTTACCCAAACTCATGTCCATTGAGTCGGTGATGCCATCCAACCACCTCATCCTCTTACTTATCCCTAATTTTATCTCTATTCTAATCCTGTATTGTTAAAACAAGGCTGACCCCAGCACATGAGAGTTACTATTTTCCTGGGCTATGAGTAGAGGAGGTGGTGATTCTTCCAGTTAGTGTTAAAAAGATCTAAATTTTCCTTTTCATTTCCACTTTAGAAAGAGAGTCTGGAGCTGGCAGTAGGATTTCCGACCTTCCATGATATTGAGGAAAATGTTTTCTATCATTTTCGATACCAATTTCACATCTTTTTCTCTTCATAGCCATCCAATTTCAACCAGACTTTACTTATTCCAAAATGCTGTGTGGCAGTGGGGACTGACCCCGCACAAAGTAACTTGCCTTAGCCCCAGCGTTCCCTCTGGATATGAGGCCCCTGGGCCCCTCTCTCTGGGTGCCCTACTGTTACCTCACGCTCAACGTAGCTCAGTCTGATGACATCCTCTGTCCCTAGCTCAACACTCATTTCAATAGTCCCATTCCTGCTGGTGTGTTTTAAACACGGCACAGAAGAAACTCTAGGATCGCCTTTGATCTTTCTTCGCTTCTGTTCCTACAGCCAGTCCTCTAATCACAACCTCTTTCAGATTCATCCTCAAGTCCGGGTCCCACCATGAAGCCCTGAACCTCGTCACTCTCGCAGCGTTACTACAGCAGCACTGCTGCCTCTCCGGGCCTCCCTGCCCCTCACCTTTCCCTGGGCTCTGATTCACCACGCCCAGGCCACCAAGCAACCCTAACATGGTTCATAGTGGGTCCTTAATAAACATTAGCTTAAATAAGATGAGGGGTACTTATGATGCTCTTAGTTCCTTGGGGTCTTGGTGCAGCCCTGATGGCTATGTGTTCAGCAACCACTGTCTTTACACTCTCTTTACTTGGCCTCACTTCTGCTAAAATGACTCTTCTCTGCATGTGCAGGATTGAGGAGAATTAACTTTAAAAAGCTGGCAGTATCCTGCAAATCAGAATTTGGCTAGAGGCATGTGGATAGTTAAGACAAAAACATCACATCAGAAAACTGGTACTAAATTTCTTCTAAAAAGAATTCTAGTACCCACTCTACCATCTCAATGTTGCTAGCAGTGCTTCAGACACCCAGAGCCTGTGAGAAGCTCCTTATGTGTAGTAGCCAGTAACCGCCAGACTTACCAGAACCCGGTGATCAAACTGCACCATGGTGGGATTCTCGAAAACATTCCTCAGGAGAGGGGAGAAGGTAAAGAGATCCTCTGGGATCCAAGATTCTCCCATCTTGGGGAAGGAGTTGTAAACAAGTCCAGCATCCAGCCCTGCCACAAAAGCCCCTGGGTTCCAATAAATAATATTTATTAAAATGAGAGAAAGAAGAGATCAAATACTAGTTCTAACATGAAAGTGAAAGTTCCCTTTGTGACCCCATGGACTGTAGCCCGCCAGGCTCCTCTGTCCATGGAATTCTGCAGGCAAGAATACTGGAATGGGTAACCATTCCCTTCTCCATGGGATCTTCCTAACCTAGGGACTGAACCCGGGTTTCAATCTGCACTGTAGGCAGATTCTTTACCCTCTGAGCCACCAGGGAAGTTCTGACATAGAAAATGTTTATTATCTCAGAGTTAGACAAAAGGAATAGTCAGAGAATAGAAAGATCTACAGCAGGGGTTCTCAAACCCTGCTGTATTCACCATGGAATACACCATGGAAACTTAAAAAAAAAAACTTGCATCCTCACCTACTTCCACCCCAAGATTCTGGCATGCCTCCCCTAGAGGGTGGATGAGAAGCTCTAGAGAGAGGAATATTTGGAAAAGTTCTTTTACTGACTGTGATATGCATTCTCCTTACTGCCTTGCCTCCCTACCGCCAACTGATCTATTCTGGAACTAGTTAATTTACTCTTTCACGTCAAGTTTCCACTTAAATGTCACTTTATCAAAGAGATCTCTCCAATAATCCTCTATAAGATAGCACTCCCCAACCCCACGTCTATCCCCTTATCTTGCTTTATTTTCTTTGCAGCACTCAACATCATCTGGCATGTTATGGGTTTTATTTATCTGTCTTCCCCAAGTGCTCAAAAAAATCTTATAAACTAAACCCTGGATAAACACACAAAGAATTTAATGGATGACTGATCCATTATTTATGATCACAGAAGATTCAGGTATGTTAAATCATATTCCTTATTTTTCTAAATTGCATTTATAAAGTCAAAATTCATGTTCTTCCATCAAAAAAAGGGGGAGGGAGATTTGGGTGGGATCACTGGTTTGATGGTTTTATTTAGAGCTGTGCTGTCCAATCAAACTTTCTGCGATGACAGAAATGTTCTATATCTGTCATCCATCCAGTCAACAGCTGCAAGCCACCCACTGTGGTTACTAAGCACTTGAAATGTGGCTATTGTGACTGAGAAACTAAATTTTATTTGCTTTTAATTAACTTAAGCTTCAATAGTTACATGAAGCTAGTGATTATTGTACAGGGCAGGTCTAGAGTACGAAAGGTAGAGCTGTGATTTAAAGAATGAAAGAGATCTGTTTTAGTCTCTTTGCCCCAATAAACTCCTCACCTAAAGCCCATCTTTGAGGGCAGGCTTTTGTCTGACCTCTCTTGGTATAATGTAATAACAATAATGTTTATATGATAACAACAGCTAACACTTACATAGCCTTTGCTACATGTGAGCTGCTAAATACTTCACATATATTACTTCAACTATTACCATCTTCCCCATTTTATAGATGAGGTCACTGAGGCCCAGACAGGTTACACAGCTTGTCCAAGGTCATATAGTTTACAGAAGGTAAAGCCAGGATTTGAACCTAGAGTTTGGATCCAAGTACATGTTCAATATTTTTGTTCAACTAACTGAAAAGCAGGATTTGGGGAAGGAAGGAATAGAAGACAAGAGTGTAAAGATGGTGGGTATGAGAGAGGCAGGAGTGAGAAGGAGATATAAAGATGCAGGAGGAGAGCATTAGGCAAGAGATCCCACCTGAAGATAAGTTAGGCCACCTTTGTTAAGAAGAGTCCTACCTGAGAGAGCTGTAAGGAACACCAGGCCTGCAGTTCCATGAGCAAACCGTCTCAACCGCAGGAGCTGATGCGTCTCAGTCAACTAAATGAGAAAATTGCCAGAGACACTGACTGCAGGAATTAGGAAAGGCAGCAAGCTCTCCAAGGACCAACTCCAGGGACAATCTGAGGCCAGATCTTCTCTGACTCCTAGACTAAGTTAAGCACTCCCAGAAGACATTCTACTTTATCTAAATTTTATTAAATGTATACATTTACTATTTGTCTTCCCTGCTACCTTGTAAGTTTTGTGAAGACAGGAACTGCCATTTCACTTGCTTACTACAGTAATCCTAGCCCAGTAGATGGCATATAGGTATTCAAATACATCGTTCAGGAATGGAATGATTTGCATTGTTCAGGGAAAGCCATTTCACCATGGTTAAAATGATGTGACTTAAGGTAAAGAACTGGATTTTCATGTCATGTGTAATATTTAGTGTTTAGCAAATATAATCAGAATAAAAACTGTAGAGAGAGTAGAGTAGAGTAGAGATTCTTGCAGTTAGTGTTTTGGGTAAATTGTTTTTATTTTACTGTAGCCAGCTTGTGATAATAATCAGTAAATCAACAGATATTTAGCAAGAACTTTATACACAGGCAAAATGAGCACACATACGCATTAAGGAAAGATACAAAGGAAAGCCAGAGTGCTGCCCTCAAACGATTTACAATCTAGTATGTGAGGAGTTAGGTACCATTACTAAGATTTCATAGGACAGTGTATCAGCACTGGCCATTAGAAATTTCTGTGATGATAGAGAAGTTCTACTATCTGTGCTGCCATTATGTGGCTATGGAGAATCTAAAAAGCAGCTAGAGCAAGTGAAAAAAATTTTTAAGTTAATTTTATTTAAAGTTTAAGTAGATAACAAGTTTGTTTATACAAAGTTATTTTTACTTAATTTTAATTAGAATTTAAATAGCAATAGTGGCTAGGAGCTATTGTGCTGGACAGCACAGTTCTATATGGTTGACTATCATCTGAAATCCTTTCTGTAATTAGTGGAATATAAATAAACAAAAAGAGAAGAACGATTAATAATTAAAAAGTCATTGGTAACCTTTAAGAGTACCATTCAGTTAGGAGTACTTAGGAGACTATACTAAGTACTGTACACTTGATATGCCAAGTGTAGGAGTCAATGTGCAGACGGATATGGATGGGGTGGATGGGGAAGCCGGATGACAAGAAGTGGAAAAAAAGAATGGGTTGTTAGCATGTACAGCTATAGATGTAGATTAGTTTTAGAAGTCTGGCTTTGAAAGTAAGAATAGGAACTAGTCAGATGTCAATCACCTACTATACCAATGTTTCAACCCCATCTGGCTTCCCTGAGGGATGAGTGCCAAGTCAACAACTCCTGTTCTTACTGGGATCCAGATCACTGGCTCCAGGTACCTACGAGATGATTCTACTTAAAAGTCCTACTATCAACCTAAACCTCACTCCATGAACAGGTTATTCAGGCCAACCATGACTTTGACACCTAAAATAATATGCATTTTAAAATGTATTTCCTTTTAATCAGCATACAGAGAAAATACTTTTAGGTGAGATCACTATGGTTTACTATATTGTCAGATCTGCTGAATGGTAGGGTCCCCATGGAAAGAATAAACAACTTAACATGGCTTTTGTACGCCACTAAGGTCCACAAGCAACTGTCATTCTGGCCTTCCTCACCTCTCCACCCATCATCCTGTTGGGAATCAGAAGTCAAGTTGTCAACTTCCAGTCCCCTATAATGAAAAGGACATCTTTTTTGGATGTTAGTTCTAGAAGGTCTTGTAGGCCTTCATAGAACTGTTCAGCTTCAGCTTCTTCAACATTACTGGTGGGGACATAGACTTGGATTACTGTGATAGTGAATGGTTTGCCTTGGAAATGAACAGAGATCATTCTGTCATTGCTGGTATTCATTCCTTCTTATTGCTGGTATTCATTCCCTCTTTTACTAAAACTCATATGTTTTCATCTTTTTCTTGATAGGCAATGCTGACAAAATATTTGGCTCCTATACTAATTATCCTTTGAATAAGCCACTCCTGCCCCAAAGCATAAGTGCAGGTTTTACTTTGCCATCCTGAAGCTATCCAGAGTCTCAGAGTTCATTGTTTCTCTAAACTTTGGTTATATCCAGCTTCTATTAAACTGAACGATGTTGCTAAGGGAATGTATGCGTTTTGACATGGAACTTCCATGTAGGAACAGAATTTCCATCTCTGACCCTGTCCACATGTGTGGTAAACAATACAGACTGACTTTACCTTGTGCTGAGGAAGCAGCAAGGAGAGCGAGGTCCATAAGCTGGCACAGTAGAGCACAAGGGCTGATCCCAGATGGGCAGCAAGGCGGTACTGACTGACTCGAGGGATGTCATGGGAATCTGGTTTTTCTTCTAATCCACTTTTTACCATATACCATCCCAACAGGCCCTACAATCACAAAGAAAAAGGGTAAACAAAACAAGATTGAAGCTGTCTATACAACTTGACTCCCTGAGAAAATGAGTATCCTCTGACCCCTCCTTTCCATATGCTCCCACAATCCCTAGGAACCCAGGAATTGAGACCTACCCAATTTCCACATACAGCACCATAAATACTTAACCACTGTTTAGATTAACATTTTATTGGAGTAGAAGCCTATAGTCAAAGCTGTGGTTTTTCCAGTAGTCAGGGATCGATGTGAGAGTTGGACCATAAAGAAGCTGAGAGCCGAAGCATTGATGCTTTTGAACTGTGGTGTTGGAAAAGACACTAGAGAGTCCCTTGGACTCAAGAAGACCAAACCAGTCAATCCTAAAGGAAATCAGTCCTGAATATTCATTGGAAGGACTGATGCTGAAGCTGAAGCTCCAATACTTTGGACACCTGACGCGAAGAATCCACTGGTAAAGATCCTGATGCTGGGAAAGACTGAAGGCAGGAGGAGAAGGGACGACAGAAGATGAGATGGTTGGATGGCATCACCAACTCAGTGGACACGAGTTAGAGCAACTTCTGGGAGTTGGTGATGGACAGGAAAGATTGGCAGGCTGCAGTCCATGGGGTCACAAAGAGTCAGACACGACTGAGTGAATTTAATTGAACTGAAGTAGAGCCAAATATGATGGCTACTCCATTTCTTCTAAGGAACTGTTGCCCACAGTAGTAGATATAATGGTCATCTGAGTTAAATTCACCTATTCCAGTCCATTTTAGTTCACTGATGCCTAAAAAGTTGACATTCACTCTTGCCATCATAGTCAACAAGAGTCCGAAATGCAGTACTTGGATGCAATCTCAAAAACGACAGAATGATCTGTTCATTTCCAAGGCAAACCATTCAATATCACAGGAATCCAAGTCTATGTTCCCACCAGTAATGTTGAAGAAGCTGAAGCTGAACGGTTCTATGAAGACCTACAAGACCTTCTAGAACTAACACCCCAAAAAGATGTCCTTTTCATTATAGGGGACTGGAATGCAAAAGTAGGAAGTCAAGAAACATCTGGAATGACAGGCAAATTTGGCCTTGGAGAACAGAATGAAGCCGGGCAAAGGCTAATAGAGTTTTGCCAAGAGAAAGCACTGGTCATAGCAAACACCCTCTTCCAACAACACAAGAGAAGACTCTACACATGGACATCACCATATGGTCAATACTGAAATCAGACTGATTATATTCTTTGCAGCCCAAGATGGAGAAGCTCTATACAGTCCGCAAAAACAAGACCGGGACACGACTGTGGCTTAGTTCACAAACTCCTTATTACCCAATTCAGACTGAAAATGAAGAAAGGAGGGAAAACCACTAGCCCATTCAGGTATGACCTAAATTAAATCCCTTACGATTATACAGTGGAAGTGACAAATAGATTCAAGGGATTAGATCTGATAGCGTGCCTGAAGAACTATGGACGGAGGTTCATAACACTGTACAGGAGGCAGGGATCAAGACCATCCCCCAAAAAAAGAAATGCAAAAAGGCAAAATGGCTGCCTGAGGAGGCCTTACAAATAGCTGTGAAAAGAAGAGAAATGAAAGGCAAAGGAGAAAAGGAAGGATATAAGCATCTGAATGCAAAGTTCCAAAGAACAGCAAGGAGAGATAAGAAAGCCTTCCTCAGTGATCAATGCAAAGAAATAGAGGAAAACAATAGATTAGGAAAGACTAGAGATCTCTTCAAGAAAATCAGAGACAGCAAGGGAACATTTCATGCAAAGATGGGCACAATGAAGGACAGAAATGGTATGGACCTAACAGAGGCAGAAGATATTAAGATGAGGTGCAAGAATACACAGAAGAGCTATACAAGAAAGATCTTCATGATCCAGATAATCATGATAGCATGATCACTCATCTAGAGCCAGACATTCTGGAGTGCGAAGTCAAGTGGGCCTCAGGAACCATCACTATGAACAAAGCTAGTGGAGGTGATGGAATTCCAGTTGAGCTATTTCAAATCCTAAAAGATGATGTTGTGAAAGTGCTGCACTCAATAGGCCAGCAAATTTGGAAAACTCAGCAGTGGTCACAGGACTGGAAAAGGTCAGTTTTCATTCCAATCCCAAAGAAAGGCAATGCCAAAGAAGGCTCAAACTACCACACAATTGCACGCATCTCACACGCTAGTAAAGTAATGCTCAAAATTCTCCAAGCCTGGCTGCAACAGTACATGAACCATAAACTTCCAGATGTTTAAGCTAGATTTAGAAAAGGCAGAGGAACCAGAGATCAAATTGCCAAAATCTGATGGATCACTGAAAGAGCAAGAGAGCTCCAGAAAAACATCTATTTCTGCTTTATTAACTATGCCAAAGCCTTTGACTGTGTGGATCACAACAAACTGGAAAATTCTGAAAGAGATGGGAATATCAGACCACCTGACCTGCCTCTTGAGAAATCTGTATGCAGGTCAGGAAGCAACAGTTAGAACTGGACATGGAACAACAGACTGGTTCCAAATCGGGAAAGGAGTACACCAAGGCTGTATACTGTCACCCTGCTTATTTAACTTATATGCAGAGTACATCATAAGAAATGCTGGGCTGGATGAAGCACAAGCTGGAATCAAGATTGCTGGGAGAAATATCAATAACCTCAGAGATGCAGATGACACCACCCTTATGGCAGAAAGCAAAAAAGAACTAAAGAGCCTCTTCATGCAAGTGAAAGAGGAGAGTGAAAAAGTTGGCTTAAAACACAAAATTCAGAAGACTAAGATCATGGCATCCAGTTCCATCACTTCATGGCAAATAGATGGGGAAACAGTGGAAACAGTGATAGACTTTACTTCTTAGGCTCCAGAATCACTGCAGATGGTGACTACAGCCATGAGATTAAAAAACGCTTGCTCTTTGGAAGAGAAGTTATGACCAATCTAGACAGCATATTAAAAAGCAGAGACATTACTTTGCCAACAAAGATCTGTCTAGTCAAAGCTATGATTTTTCCAGTAGTCATATATGGATGTGAGAGTTGGACTATAAAGAAAGCTGAGTGACCAAGAATTGATGCTTTGAACTGTAGTGCTGGAGCAGACTCTTGAGAGTCCCTTGGACTGCAAGGAGATCCAACTGGTCCATCCTAAAGGAAATCAGTCCTGAATATTCATTGGAAGGACTAATGTTGAAGCTGAAACTCCAGTACTTTGGCTACCTGATGGGAAGAACTAACTCATCTGAAAAGACCCTGATGCTGGGAAAGATTGAGGGCAGGAGGAGAAGGGGACGACAGAAGATGAGATGGTTGCAGGGCATCACTGACTCGATGGACATGAGTTTGAGTGAACTCCGGGAGTTGGTGATGGACAGGGAGGCCTGATGTGCTGCATGCAGTCCATGGGGTCACAAGGAGTCGGACACGACTGAGTAACTAAACTGACCTGAAGAGCCAAATACAGAAAAGGACACAAACGTGTATTTTGGGCAAAACCTTTTGGACAAATTCTTGACATAATTTAACATTATGTAAATAGTGAAATATGAAAGTAAAAAGACAGGTGATTTGATAAAAACTTAGACTGTGAAAGCTTTGGAGAAGCTTGACAAAGATAACTGCTTAAAAACAATTATTCTCATGTTAGGTGGGAACAGACAATTATTAAGTTTGTGGGAGGGAAAGTCATAAAAATCTGTAAAGTTTTTCAGGCAAATTGGTTTGCCAGTGTCTAAATTTCTACTCCTTTTTTTAAAAAATTATAATGAAAGTACATGCTTAAGTGCAAAAGTTTAAGGTATGTATTATTATTCTACGATTCCCTGTTTAACTGACTCTTCATTTAACCAAACTGTCAGTTCTAGTCATATCTGATAAGGCACAGCCCTTTCACGCCAACCCTCCCCAGCTAACAGAATCATGTCAATATAAACATATGCTCCTCAAGGTCTTTTTGGCTATTTCCTTCCTCCTTCACTATTACCCTAGATGTTCTAATTACTTTGATTTCATCTGCCGAGCACGCTGGAAGATGAGGGGGTTCACAGTGTGATCTGCCAGCCCCCACTTTCTTCCTCCTAAAACCCTATCTGCCATCTTCAATTTTTGCCTCCCTTAAAGTCTGACGTAAAGTGTTTTTTTTTTTAATTTTAAAACAAACTTTTGTTTCACCAACTATCCCTAGTTTCTATTAGATTTTTATTAATGTCTAACTCTATTATCTGTTTCTATCCCTTCTATTTTGTCTCTTCCATCTCCCTCCTTTATTTCTAATTGTGAGTTGGTATTCTTACCACTTTGATTTAAATCAACCAATTAGCTTCCTCCTGACCAAATTTTGATATTTCTTCAATGCTCTGAGACTCTCCTTTAGAGCCTGTATATCTTGACACACAGCCTACAGAGGTTAGACAACATGCCCTATTAGGTGACAAAGCTGGGCCTTGAAGCCAGGCCTATGACACTAAAATCCACGTTCTTACCTCTTTTGTTATACTGTTTCAAAGATTACTTTACTAAAAACTATGCCCACTAGGAAGCTCCTGAGAACATTTCTGCTTTCCCAAACCCGAGTAAATCTCACCTGGAAGCAAACTAAACCACAGAGGGCAAGAACACGTCCTTTCAGGCCACAGGTGAGCCAGCCCTTTTTCCAAAAGTAAGCAGCAGGCAGGATGTATGCGAGGCCTACAAGGCGACCCCACATTCGGTGTGAGTACTCCATGTACCAGATGAACTTGAATTCCGCCAGCGTCATATCATGATTCAAGCTGGGTGAAAAGGGAAGTCAAAAATAAGAAAGATCCATCTGATTTTTATTTTCTGATAGAATGCAGGAACATTCTTGGTTTTGAAACTTGACCAGTCTGCCATCTTCCTCATCAGCCACCTCAGAATCACTTTGGAAATGGAGGTTTAGAGTAGGAAGCCTGCTAAACATACCTAAATCAAATATCAAAGAAGAACAGAACCTACTGTTCTGAAATGTTTTAAATAAGAAAAAGATTGAGTGGATCTACTGGGATGTTTACCCAATTTTCTATAATACTTACATTTTAAATTCTGGAAATTGCTGATATTTTTGGAATTCTGCTTCCCATTCCTCTTTGCTTGTGGGTGGCTTCATCTCCTTTATTAAATGCCAATCTACCATTGAGAGGCCAGACTCTGTCAACCTTAAGATAGGGAAGAAATTTGAGTGTATGTGTTAAATTTCAGTGTGTATATGTGTGTGCACCACACTCGATTACTCATAAATGGTTTATAGTAGTAAGCAGATCTGAACTTGACCCCTATAAAAGTAAATGTATCATTTCATTGTTTCCTCTTTTGACAACTTGCTCTCTTCTTATTGCTTAGAATTTTGTCAGAAAGAGCTGCTATCAGGTACAAATTTCTTTACTCCTTGTTTTATTTCATTAAACTCTCCTTACTTCTTTCACTAGCATTCCCTGACAGATAAAATCAACCCTTAGACGAAAGAAATGTGCCCGAAGTGCATAGCCAATATTATTTACACAAGGGGAAGAGACTGATACAGATATAAATCAGTTGAGGTTACTGAGTGAATTTAAAGACAATAAAAATAAAAACTTATTGATTACAGCCTACATAACACATAAGGTAAGGGCACAGGGAATGCAGAGAGAATTTGAGGAAGACATACTTTAATAACACTAGAAAGTATTTTCACCAAAAGGGGTCAGGGTTCCAAAAGTAAAAAAGCCGACTTCAGGTCTGAGGCAGGATGTGTACAAGACAAGCCTGGAACATCTTACCCAGAAAGCAAGGGATCAGAGTTTACCAGGCTCCTGTCAGAAAGACTGGAGTCAATCTGAAGAGGTTCCCATTGACTAAAGATAGGACAACGGGAGCAAATCATCACCACTGCAATGGACTGAAACAAATCTAATATATTTAAACCTATGAGCTCATTAATACTTAAAAACTCACTTTATTGGTCACTTTTGGAAAATGCTTGGAACCAACTTATTACTTTGAAGATTGATACATAAAGGGAAAGGAATTAAGTGTTTATCCTGCCTTTCCTAACATGTTGTACCTCAGCATAACCAAATCACTGATGAGAGAAAGTCTTTCTTACAATAGTTGAGCTAATAAAATACCTATTACAATTTTGCAACTCTAATGAAGTAATAGATTTAGGCAATGATCATCAAGGGCTGTTGATATCTTTAACAGACACCAGATATTTATGAGTGACCCAGTCACCTATGAAGTATTTTGCTCCCTGTCCCCAACCTGAACCCAATCAAGCAACAAGTCTGTCTACAGGAAATACGGGGGACAATGTTGTTGCTGTTCAGGTGCTCAGTCATGTCCGACTCTTTGCAACCCCATGGACTGCAGCACGCCAGGCTTCCCTGTCCTTCACTACCTCCCGGAGTTTGCTCAAACTCATGTCCATTCAGTCGATGATACCATCCAACCATCCCATCCTCTGTCGTCCCCTTCTCCTCCTGCCTTCAATCTTTCCCAGCATCAGGGTCTTTTCCAGTGAGTCATCTCTTTGCATCAGGTGGCCAGAATATTAGAGTTTCAGCTTCAGCATCAGTCCTTCCAATGAATATTCAGGGCTGATTTCCTTTAGGTTTGACTGGTTTGATTTCCTTGTTGTCCAAGGGACTCTCAAGAGTCTTCTTCAGCACCACAGTTCGAATGCATCGATGCTTCGGCACTCAGCCTTCATTATGGCCCCACTCTCATATCCATATATGACTACTGGAAAACCCATAGCTTTGACTATTTGGGATTTTGTCGGCAAAGTGATGTCTCTGCTTTTTAATATGCTGTCTAGGTTTGTCATAGCTTTTGGAACATGTTAAATACCATAAATGCTATTAGCAAAATCCAGACCGCGAGAAACTACAAAGTACAAATGACTTGGGTTTCTTCAACAACAGCAAAAAACTGCAAAGGGTGTAGGGGAGGTGGAGGGAGTAGAATCCAAATCTATAACATCTCTCTATAGATTTAAAGAGACCTAAGAAACATGCATGGGCTTCCCAGGTGGCGCTAGTGATAAAGAACCCGCCTGCCAATAGAGGAAATGTAAGAGACACAGGCTCGATCCCTGGGTCAGGAAGATCCCCTGGAGGAGGGCATAGCAACCCACTGCAATATTCTTGCCTGGAGAATCCCATGGACAGAGGAGACTGGTAGGCTACAGTCCAAGGGTGGCAAAGCATCGGACATGACTGAAGCAACCAAGCATGAAGCATGCACAGGAACCAACAGTGAGATGTGGAACTTATTTGCATGTAATCCAAACAAACTGTACACAAATTTTTGTGACAAATCTGAACTCTGATTGTAGGGGGAAATATACACAAACAATGCACAGCTAACAGTTAAGACCTGAACCAGTCTTTATGAAGGGCTTCTACAGCATGCATGCATTAATAAAATCCTAAACTGTTCTATGGTGGGGCAAGCCATCAGACATGTTCCTTCTATAGGCCTCAATTTCTGCATGCTAAAATGTGGGAGCTAGATTAGATGATTTCTAAGATCCCTTCCCCCTCCGTCATCCTTCATGTCTACTGATGATCCAAACAGCTGACTATGAACAAATTACTCACCTTGTTACTCCACCAAGAATAACTGCTCCAGCCACTGTCCCGCTGCAGACCAGGAGCCATCGGCCCACCACCCGCTCAGCAGCCTTTGAAGGGAGAGACACTGTACCCCTTCCAGGTTGCAAAGCTACATCGGAGATAGTGCTGTATTGCCCTGGCCTCAAGGGGCGCCTGATTCCACAACTGCAACCACACTAAGGATCAAGACAGACAAATTACAACTGGAGAAAGAGGAAAAGGCTTCACTCCACTGCTACTCACACAGTCTCATTGTGTCTGGTATAAAGTACCCTGGTCATATTTCCACTGCTACTGTCCAGGTAAAACATCATCTCTTATCTGGGCTGCATCTACCCCCAACTGGTTTGCCTGCCTCCAATCCATCCCCACACTACATGAACCTTCTGTCTCTCATATTTCTCCCAGACTTGACTCTACACCTAAATATGGATTAAATAAGGATTATTTTCTTTCTTTTATATGATTTTTCTCTAACTGGGGTTCTACTTGTCCCCTGACTGACCTATCACAGATCTCAGCTTGGATGTCACCTCCTCTAGGAAGTATTCCCAGACCCCCCTACACATGTGCTGGGTCACTCTCCCAGCACACTATACCTCTCCATCTCACAGCAATGTATCATTTAGCACACAGAGGTTGTCTCTATCTCCCACTAAGCTATGAGCTAGAGGACAGCAGTGTCTCGTCAGTCTGGCTTCTACAAACTTCGTTTCATACACAGTTCCTTTACATAACAAGACCTTAATAAAGATTTGACAAATGAGTTACACACAAATGAACTGTGACTTTCTCTAGGGCAGGAGACTTGATATTTTATCTTGCTTCCACGACCCAGGGATCAAACCCGAGTCTCCTGAGTCTTCTGCATTGGCAGGTGTATTCCTTACCACTGAGCCACCTGCGAAGCCCAGTTAACTAAGTAACTTTAGACAAATTAAGCCTCCATTTACTTCTTTGTAGAATGGAGTTACAGTCCCTAACCTGACTACACAGTAGCTTTGAGCAGAAATCAAACATACGGGTAAAAATCACTGAGCTTTTACTATGTGCTAAACCTCTGTGTATATTAACACAACACTTATGAAGTGCTATTATCCCCATTTTGCAGAAAATTAAATTGAGGCACAGAAAGGTTACCCAACTTGGCTAAGAGCACACAGCTAGTAAATGGTAGGTCCGGATCCGGACTCAGGAGCCCTAGACACAATGAAATGCCTTGTGAACTTCAAGGAGCTAGAGAAACGTGATGTGTGAGGATATCTCTTGGCCCTCTCACCCCATGCCCGCTTCCGCGACTCAGTGCTCTGCAGTGCAGTACCTGTGTTCTAGGCGCCACTCTAGGAACCAGGAACCGGAGACACGGGCTCCCCAGCAAGGCCGTCAAGGGCGTAAAGAGTAATCGCTGCATACTATAAACAGTGCCCAACGGCCACCTTCAACCTCCTGTGCTCTCTGGTTTCCTTTCTCCGTCACCAGCGGAAGAAACACTTCCGGGTCACACAAACGAGCTCCTCCTCTTGGGAAGGCCGGAGCGAGCAGTGACTGCGCCTGCGCCAGTTTATGGGCTTTCGCGGGGGCTGCTGGGGCGTGGACGTCGGGGACGCGCAGGGATGCGCGCATCTGGGAGGACGCGCCTGTCTGGTTGCGCGCGTTGGAACCCGGACTCTTTGAGTGGAAACCGAAGAAGCACGAGGGACGAACGCGTGGAGCATGAAGAGGCAGGGGGCCTCCTCCGAGCGGAAGCGGGCGCGGATACCATCCGGGAAGGCGGGTGCGGAAGGTGGCGGGATGGGGGCGGTGGCCGACTTTGCTGCGGGGTGCGGGCCGGGCCGGGTCGGGGGGGTTCTGGCCAGTGGATTAATCACTATTTCCCTGAAAGTACTTTCTCCTGCTCCTCACAAACACCCCACTGTGAGGCGTAATCTGTTATTCGGCTTTAAACGTGTGGAATCTGAGGGACTGATGGCGAGAGTGGCCCTGATCTGGAGCCAGATATGTGTGTAGGTTCGAATCCCGGCGCCCCCTCGTCTCGTCGTGCGACCGTGTTCAAGTTGGTTAACTTCTCTCAGCCTCGCGTTTCCCATCGCCACACGAGGATACTGGTACCCCCTCACGGCAGCGCTGGATCAGTGTCTGACCTGGAGGGACCGCTTAATAACCTCCTGCGGCGGGGATAGGGGTTGTCCCTAAAGCCACACCGCTCCAAAGTGGCAAAGCTTGGCTGCCCCAAGTCAAGAGTTCTTCCTGCTGCAACCGGATCGGCTGGCATGGCAGGTGCTAGGGAATTTTTGCCAGGTCCCTCCTCCGGAAACTTGGTTCCTCCAAACTAGCGGTTCTGAAACTTTGATCGCAGGACGCCTTGACCCTCCTAAAATTATTGAGAACCTCAAAGACTTTTTATTTATATAGGTTAAATTTATTGATATTGGACATGTTAGAAATTAAAACAGGACTTTTAAAAAGAAAGGGCTTCCCTTGTGGCTCAGCAGGTAAAGAATCCGCCTGCAATGCGCGAGACCTGGTTCGATACCTGGGTTGGGAAGATCCCCTGGCGAAGGGAACGGCTACCCACTCCGGTATTCTGGCCTGGATAAGTCCATGGGGGTCTCAAAGAGTCCGATAACGACTGAGCGACTTTCACTTTCTTTCTTTCACAAACAGAAGCCCATTACATGTTGACACTTTTTATGGAAAAAAAAAAAATCACTATTTTCCTAAGCAAACAAAAAATAGAATAGGACCAAATGTTTTATATTTTTGCAGATCTCTAATGTCTGGCGTAATGGAATTCTCATTACAAATGGAGTGCTTTTGCATTCAGTATGTCAGGTAGCCTCTCGAAAACTCCACTCTGCCTGTGAAAGAATGAGAGTGAAAAAGGCAACTAAAATCTTGGTATTGTTACAAAAATAATTTTCACTGTACAGACTCTGAAAGTGTCTTAGAGGCCCTTAGTCCAGACTTAACTGGACAGCTACACTGAGAACTGCTGCTCCAAACAAATCTCTTTGATCCCTTCAAATAACTTCTTATTTTAGGACAACTGCCTTACTCTTTTCTTTTGTCATAGCCTTTTATGTGCATCCTTACTCTCTTCTGGCCAAGATCTTTTTTTTTCTTTTTTTTTTTTTGGCCACAGCCTGCAGCTTATGGGATTTTAGTCTCCTAACCAGGGATCCAACTTGAGGCCCTGGCATTGAAAGCACCAGAGTCTCAACCACTGGTACATGCTCAGTTGCTCAATGGTGTCTGACCCTTTCGACTCCATGGGCTGTGGCCCACCAGGCTCCTCTGTCCATGGGATTTCCTGGCAAGAATACTGGTGTGGGTTGCCATTTCTTATTGCAGGGGATCTTCTCTACCTGGGGATTGAACCCACATCTTCTGCATTGGCAGGCGAATTCTGTACCACTGAGCCTCCTGGGAAGCCCCTTAACTACTGGACTGCTGGGGAATTCTTGCCAAGATCTTGTCTTGTGTGAGGGAAATGGTACCCCTACAGCACTGTTCAGTTAGATTGATCTAACAGCTGATGTGGGTGAACTGTCAGGAAACCCATGGAATTAATGCAGTGCTGTTGGCTAAGAGCATAGAGTGTCACTTGGCCCTTTCAGAGTTTGAGGCTGATAGTCTCTTAAATAAATGAGGCATTTGCAGTTTGATTTTAGGGAATGATAGATTTTCGTTTTTCAAATTGAAAGTTGATTTTAAAAAACTATAAAAGCAGCATTAGGTAGAAAAAAAAAGCAGTAAAGTAAAAAGAAAGTAAAAGTAATTTTAAATACTACCACCTAGAAGTAATAATTACCAGCATATGCTGAACATTCCTCTAGATATTATTGCATGAAGTATGCATTCATTATTTTTAATTTTTTTAAGAAAAGTATGTGCTTACGGAAAAAATTCAAAACTGTTTTCATCACACTCTTTAGTGTAAATACATGAATGTTTGTGAATTTATAATCATTCAGTTCAGTTCACTGGCTCAGTTGTGTCCAACTCTTTGCAACCACATGGACTACAGCACTCTAGGCTTCCCTGTCCAGCACCAACTTCCGGAGCTTGCTCAAACTCATGTCCATCGAGTCAATGATGCCATCCAACCATCTCATCCTCTGTCGTCCCCTTCTCCTGCCTTCAATCTTTCACCATCAGGGTCTTTTCAAATGAGTCAGTTCTTTGCATCAGGTGGCCAAAGTATTGGAGCTTCAGCTTCAGCATCAGTCCTTCCAATGAATATTCAGTACTGCTTTCCTTCTGAATGGACTGGTTGGATCTCCTTGCAGTCCAAGGGACTCTCAAGAGTCTTCTCCAACACCACAGTTCAAAAGCATCAATTTTTGGCACTTAGCTTTCTTTATGGTCCAACTCTCACATCCATGTAATCATTCAGCCTTTAGTAAATCTTTGTGTGTCTATTCTGTACTATGAGCTATGTACTATAAGCACACTAGACAGTGTGCTTTCTGTGAGTAATAAAGATTTCTCTCATAAAGACCTTACTTAGGAACTTTAGTTCAAGTAAGAATGATCAGGCACCTATCTACATAAATAATAATAAAAGAAAACAATCTTTTAAACAGGAACACTTGGATTATAAAGAGATCTGAGTTCAAAAAAGGGAGACACAGTTTTCTACCTGGGGAGAGAGAAGTATCATGGAAATGTGATATGACTTGAACCTTGGAAGATTTTAGTGTTCAAAGATAGAGCTGGAAGCACTGTGGTTTGAAGAGATAACTAGGAGCAGGAATGGGGATCAGGGAGAACTGGAGACATGTAGAGGAAATAACGTATAGTTAATTAATGACAACTAATAATACTTCCTGTACAATTAGTAGGTACTATTCACTTTACATGAATTATCTCATCCTCTTTACTCTGATGTAAGTATTAAAACCTACTCTGGGGCTTCCCTGTTAGTTCAGTTGGTAAAGAATCTGCCTGGAAGGCAGGAGACCCCGGTTCGATTCTTGGGTCAGGAAGATCCACTGGAGAAGGTATAGGCTACCCACTCTGGTATTCTTGGGCTTCCCTTGTGGCTCAGCTGGTAAAGAATCTGCCTGCAATGCAGGAGACCTGGGTTCAATCCCTGGGTTGAGAAGATCCCCTGAAGAAGGGAAAGGCTACCCACTCCAGTATTCTGGCCTGGAGAATTCCATGGACTGTATAGTCCATGGGGCCACAAAGAGTTGGACATGACTGAGCAACTTTCAACAAAAAAAGTCAGTTTTGGGGAAAACTTAGGCTAAGTAACTGGTCTAGAATTACATATTAACAAATATGTTAATATCCGTGCTCTTAAGCATATATACCTTATAAAGAAGTTTAAATGGATTCTGCAGGCATTGATATATTTCATTGCATGCATGGACCCTAGTGTACTTACCTAGTTACCTGTTACTAGACATTTGGATTTTGGCAGCAAAATGTGAAATATTTGTGTTTAGCTTGGTCTGGATGGAAAGTACCCTCATGCAGTTTCATCGTTCTCCATGTATTTTAGGAGCAGCAAATGGGTTTCTCATGGAAGTGTGTGTTGATTCAGTGGAATCAGCTGTAAATGCAGAAAGAGGAGGTAAGAGAAATTATGGAATGAATGGCAGTTGGCAGTCCATTAAGAGTTTGGAAAAGACTCTGATGCTGGGAGGGATTGGGGGCAAGAGGAGAAGGGGACGACAGAGGATGAGATGGCTGGATGGCATCACTGACTCGATGGACATGAGTCTGAGTGAACTCCGGGAGTTGGTGATGGACAGGGAGGCCTGGCGTGCTGCGATTCATGGGGTCGCAAAGAGTCGGACATGACTGAGCGACTGATCTGATCTGATCTGATCTAAGAGTTTGAAAATGAATCCTGTGAACTGAACTTGAGAACCTTTGTGGTCTCTAAAGAAAACAACCAACCAACTAGAAAACCTACTCATCTTCTAGTCTTATTTCCCCAGTAGATTACATTTTGACTCAAGTGTCCATGATAGTGATTACAAACCTACTTTTTAAAAAAAATTGAGTCTAACAAAGATACAATTTTTTCTAAGCCATTAATTTTAGAGATTTGATGTTTTCTTCATTGTCAAGACTTATCATTATCTCTTTTTTTTTTTTTGAATGCTATATATTTTACCTCAAGGTTTCTTTTGCACCCTAACTTGCTTTAATAAGAAGCATAGAAATTCCCATCATTTCAGCATCAGAAAAATTTTTAGACTTCATTATGGAAAATTTCAAATATATACAAAAATAGAATACTATAATGAATCACCATGTACCCATCAGTTTTAATTATTTTCAGTACATGGCCAATCTTTAAGTTGTATCAGGGGTGAGCAGACTTTTCCGTAAAGAGCAAGACAGTATATATTTCAACCTTGCTGGCTACATTTGGTCTCTGTCGTATGTACTTTTTTTTGGTCATGCTACAGAGCTTACAGAGTCTTAGTTTTCCTCTCAAGGGACAGAACCTGTGCCCTCAGCAGTAAAAGAGTGGGAGTCCTAACCAAAGGACCACCAGAGAATTCCCACTTATTCATTTTTTTAAATAATCCTTTGAAAGGGTAAAAATCATTCTTAATTTGGCAATTAAAAAGAATGAAGTACTGGTTAGTCTGCAACACAGATAAATCTTGAAACACTATTCTAAATGGAAAAAAGTAAAAAAAATACCACATATTATATGATTCAACTTATATGAAATGTCCAGAATAGGCTAATTTTTTGTAGACTGAAAGATTTGTGGTTGCCAAGGATTGAGGAGCCCTGGGGAGAAGAGAAAATGACTGCTTAAAGGCTGTGAGGTTTCTTTTGGGTGTGATGAAAATGTTCTAAAATTGCATAGTGGTGATAGTTGCCAAATTTTGTGAGCATGATAAAAACCGTTGAATTATACACTTTAAATGGGCAAACTATATGATATGTGTGTTTTTCTTAAATACATAAAAAATTTTAAACTTGTATACTGTAACAAAAACAAGCTTGTAAGCCTTTGGCCTCCAGACCATCTGATCTATATTTCTACCTTTCTTACCTCATCCCCAAATTATTTTGAAGCAAATCCCAGACATTATGTCATTTCATAATCAAGCATTTCAGTATCCCTAAAAGATAAAGTATCCCTGAAAACCACAGTCACAGAAAACTAACCAATCTGATCACATGGACCACAGCCTTGTCTAACTCAATGAAACTATGAGCCATGCCATGTAGGGCCACCCAAGAAGGACAGGTCATAGTGAAGAGTTCTAACAAAACGTGGTCCACTGAAGAAGGGAATGGCAAACCACTTCAGTATTTTTGTCTTGAGAACCCCATGAACAGTATGAAGAGGCGAAAAGATAGGACACTGAAAGATGGACTCCCCAGGTCAGTAGGTGCCCAATATAATGAGATCCGTGGAAATAACTCCAGAAAGAATGAAGAGATGTAGCCAAAGCAACACCACCACCCAGTTATGGATGTGACCGGTGATGGAAGTAAAGTCTGATGCTGTAAAGAGCAATATTGCATAGGAACCTAGAATGCTAGGTCCATGAATCAAGGCAAATTGGAAGTGGTCAACAGGAGATGGAAAGAGTGAAAATCGACGTTTTAGGAATGAGCAAACTAAAATGGACTGGAATGAGTGAATTTAACTCAGATGACCAGTATACCTACTACTGTGGACAAGAATCTCTTAGAAGAAATGGAGTAGCCATCATAGTCAACAGAAGAGTCCGAAATGAGTACTTGGATGCAGTCTCAAAAACAAGAGAATTATCTCTGTTCATTTCCAAGACAAACCATTCAATATCACAGGAATCCAAGTCTATGCCCCAACCAGTAATGCTGAAGAAGATGAAGCTGAACAGTTCAATGAAGACCTACAAGACCTTCTAGAACTAACACCCCAGAAAGATGTCCTTTTCATTATAGGGATCTGGAATGCAAGAGTAGGAAGTCAAGAAACACCTGGAATAACAAGCAAATTTGGCCTTGCAGTACAGATTGAGCAGGGCAAAGGCTAATAACAGTTTTGCCAAGAGAACGCACTGGTCATAGCAAACACCCTCTTCCAACAACACCAGAGAAGACTCTACACATGGACATCACCAGATGGTCAATACTGAAATCAGATTGATTATATTCTTTGCAGCCAAAGATGAAGAAGCTCTATACAGTCAGCAAAAACAAGACCGGGACCTGACTGTGGCTCAGATCACGAACTCCTGATTGCCAAATTCAGACGTAAAATGAAGAAAGGAGGGGAAACCACTAGACCATTCAGGTATGACCTAAATTAAATCCCTTACGATTATACAGTGGAAGTGACAAATAGATTCAAGGGATTAGATCTGATAGCGTGCCTGAAGAACTATGGACGGAGGTTCGTGACACTGTACAGGAGGCAGGGATCAAGACCATCCCCAAGATAAAGAAATGCAAAAAGGCAAAATGATTGTTTGAGGAGGGGGAACATTTCATGCAGAGATGGGCATAATAAAGAACAGAAATGGTATGGACCTAACAGAAGCAGAAGATATTAAGAAGAGGTGGCAAGAATACAGAGAAGAGCTATACAAGAAAGATCTTCATGACCCAGATAATGACGATGGTATGATCACTCACCTAGAGCCAGACATTCTGGAGTGCGAAGTCAAGTGGGCCTTAGGAAGCATCACTATGAAGAAAGCTAGTGGAGGTGATGGAATTCCAGTTGAGCTATTTCAAATCATGAAAGATGATGCTGTGAAAGTGCTGCACTCAATATGCCAGCAAATTTGGAAAAATCAGCAGTGGCCACAGGACTGGAAAAGGTCACTTTTCATTCCAATCCCAAAGAAAGGCAATGCCAAAGAATGCTCAAACTACCACACAATTGCACTCATCTCACATGCTAGTAAAGGAATGCTCAAAATTCTCCAAGCCAGGCTGCAACAGTATGTGAACTATGAACTTCCAGATGTTCAAACTGTATTTAGAAAAGGTAGAGGAACCAGAGATCAAATTGCCAACATCTGTTGGATCATCAAAAAAGCAAGAGAGTTCCAGAAAAACATCTGCTTTATTGACTATGCCAAAGCCTTTGACTGTGTGGATCACAACAAACTGTGGAAAATTCTGAAAGAGATGGGAATATCAGACCACCTGACCTGCCTCCTGAGAAATCTGTATCCAGGTCAGGAAGCAACAGTTAGAACTGGACATGGAACAACAGACAGGTTGCAAATCAGGAAAGGAGTACATCAAGGCTGTGTATTGCTTATTTAACAATAAGCAATTTAACTTACATGCAGAGTACATCATGAGAAATGCTGGGCTGGATGAAGCACAAGCTGGAATCAAGATTGCTGGGAGAAATATCAATAACCTCAGATATGCAGATGACACCACCCTTATGGCAGAAAGCAAAGAACTAAAGAGCCTCTTGATGAAGGTGAAGGAGGAGAGTTTTAAAAAGTTGGCTTAAAACTCAACATTCAGAAAACTAAGATCATGGCATCTGGTCCCATCACTTCATGGCAAATAGATGGAGAAGCAATGGAAACAGTGAGAGAGTTTATTTTTGGGGGCTCCAGAATCACTGCAGATGGTGACTGCAGCCATGAAATTAAAAGATGCTTGTTCCTTGGAAGAAAAGTTATGGCCAACCTAAACAGCATATTCAAAAGCAGAGGCATTACTTTGCCAACAAAGGTCCATCTAGTCAAATCTATGATTTTTCCAGTAGCCATGTATGGATGTGAGAATTGGACTATAAAGAAAGCTGAGCACTGAAGAATTGATGCTTTTGAATTGTGGTATTGGAGAAGACTCTTGAGAGTCCCTTGGACTGCAAGGAGATCCAACCAGTCCATCCTAAAGGAAATCAGTCTTGAATATTCTTTGGAAGGACTGATGCTGAAGCTGAAACTCCAATACTTTGGCCACCTCATGCGAAGAACTGCCTCACTGGAAAAGACCCTGATGCTGGGAAAGATTGAAGATGGGAGGAGAAGGGGACGACAAAGGATGAGATGGTTGGATGGCATCACCAACTCGATGGACAGGAGTTCGAGTAAACTCTGGGAGTTGGTGATAGACAGGGAGGGCTGGCATTCTGCAGTTCATGGGGTTGCAAAGAGTTGGACCCGACTGACTGACTGAACTGAACTGAAAAGGTAAAGGCCTTTAAAAAAAAATAGAATAATAACCACAATATCAGTATCATATCTCTAAAAATAATATTTCTTAATAGCATCAAAAATACCCAGTTAGTTTTCAGATTTCCCCAACTGGCTCACACAGTTTTGTTTTGTTTTATTTTACAGTTCTTGGAATCAAGATAGAAAGGTCATTTTTTATGTCTGTTTCAATCTGTTTCCCTTTTTTCTTTCTTTAATTCTTTCTCTTCTTTCTACAGTTTGTTAAACTGATTTTCATCTTTTTTTTCCATCTTATAAAGTATTTCATATTCTACATTTTGCTGACTGTATATGTAGTGTTATTTATTATATTCCTCTGACCCCTGCATTTCCTGTAAAATTTTAGTTAACCTAAAGGCTTAATTAGATTCAGACTTGAGTTTTTTATAACACTACTTTATGGATGGGGTTTTCTGTTGACTCATTGGTAAAGAACTCACTTGCCAATGGAAAAGACCCTGGTTCAATCCCTGGATCAGGAGGATCCCTTGGAGAAGAAAGTGGCAACGCACTCCAGTATTTTTGCCTGGAGAATTCCGTGGACAGAGAAGCCTGGAGAGCTACAGTCCATGGGGTCTCAAAAGAGTGGAACACAATTTAGCAACTAAAAGTAAAAGACTTAATAGATAATGGCATATTCCCTGTTGTATCTCATCAGGGGATATAACATCCTAGTTTTTTCGGTTTTTATGATACTAAGGTTGATCAGTGGATTCAGATATTATCAGCCTGATCCACCTGGTTTTCCTACCAGCTTTCACCTAATAATTTTAGCAATGCTTATTTTAGTAGGGTTTATAAAATGGTGTTATGTTATGTCTAACATTTATTTTTAATTTATTAGCAGTATGCTTCTATAAAGAACTTTCCCTCACCAACTGCTTTGTTATACTGAGGCTCAGTTTGTATAAGAAAGGCAGGATAAGTGCTTGCTGCTTTTTCCTTGTTTACTGATATTGGGGATTATGTGTTCTCTATCCTCCAGTGTACTCTTGTTTTATCTTTACGAGCCTAGATGTAGGCATATTTGACATGTTTGAATCCAGTATAGTTGTTCTTCTTGTTGATGCTCAAAATGTCTTTGTGATGATGCTTATTAGCCAGTAGGAGCCTCTTCAAGCTGGCTTCTGAGACCTTTTGACATGATGCTGTAGTCTGATAGTTCTTTGGCTTTCAGCATTTTCTTAAGCTACTTAAAAGTAACCTGTGCTTTTTTAAAGCTTAGAATAATAAAGACTGTCTTGGAAAAGATCACTGTTTTTTATAATCAATGAATTAGCATTCCACTGTAGTCAGTCCAGAAATTTCTTTATTCTAAGTCACTTTCTTATATATAGAGGCCACCCTATAATAAAAAATTTTAAGAAACCTAGCTTAATTTGAATTAACTGTTAAATTTGACTTTTTCAGTAACATAATGTGGGTTGGAGAATATAGTTGGGTTTAAAAATAGAATTTTAGTTTAGTTCTATAATTTGATTTCTTTCACTTTCTAAGACTCTTTGTTCCTCTATTTAGAAAAAAATGTTTCTGTTTAATACTTTTGAGCAATGCTTTTCAAAATTTTTCTTAATTTTTTAATTAAAAAAAATTATTGTGCTGAGCAGTGCTTTTTTATTACAGGTGCTGGTCGCATAGAGTTATGTTCTGGCTTGTTGGAAGGAGGAACCACACCCAGCATGGGTAAGCGTCCATTTTTTTGGATTTCCTCATAGGAGTTCACAGAGCCTAGAGACAATTGATAATCTGTTATTGGGATCTTTTACTCAAGTTACTAACATGTTAACTGTGCCATGAATATCGTATCAGAAATGTTTCTAGTTGCAGATAAACCTGTCAGTTGTAGATGTGATCAAATAGATATTTTTTTCCCTTTAGGTATCAAAAAGTTGAGATTAAATTACTATTAATATTGGTTCATATACTCTGCAGGCTGTCAGGGACCCTGGTTTTCTTACCTTTTCCACTCTGGCATCCTCGGTATCCTGGCTTTTGTCTTCATTTCTCCCCTCCTACTCGTTGTGCTGTTGTCATTTTGCTTTTGCATATGTTAAAAACTCCACACTTCATTGTTATTATTTTTGTTTAAAGAGTCAGTTATACTATAAAGAGTAAAAAAATAACACAGTCATGTATTTAGTCATGTGTAGTTACCATTTCTGGTGCTCTTCCTTTGTATAGATCTGGTATTTCCGTCTGGTTTCATTTTCTTTCTGCCTGAAGTAATTCTTTTAACATTTTTTGTAGTACAAGTGTGCTAGTAATGAATTCTTTCGGCTTTTGTATATCTGAAAACATCTTTCCCCATTTTTTGAAAGATATTTTTGCTGAGTGTAGAATTCTAGGTTGACAGTTTTATTTTTTCAGGACTTTAGAGATGCTTCTCCAGCTGTCTTCTTGCCTATATTGTTTCTGACAGGAAATCTATCATCCAAACTGTTGTTCTTTTCTGTGTGATTTGTCTCTTTTCTCTGATTGCTTTTAAGGTTTTTTCCTTTATTCTTGGTTTTGAACATTTGATTATGATGTCCCTGAGTGTAGTTTTCTTCATGTTTCTTGAACATGTGCATTTATACTTTTCATCACACTTGGAAATTTTTCAACATTTAATGTCCTCCACTCCCTTCTTCAAAGACTTCAACTAACTTAAATAAGGCTGCTTAAAGTTGTTCCACAACTACCCTTAAAAAATTTTTTTTTCTCTTTCATTTTCTATAAATCTTCCTTTGTTTTCAAGTGTACTAATCTTTTCTCTGCAGTGTTTAATTGCTGTTAATCCTAGCTACTATATTTTTCATCTCACATATCATAGTTCTTATCACTAGATATTTGAATTTATTGTTATCTCTCTTGTCCCTTTTAAACTTTTTTGAACATATAGAATAAGGTTGCTGCTGCTGCTGCTGCTAAGTCACATCAGTTGTGTCCGACTCTGTGCGACCCCATAGATGGCAGCCTATCAGGCTCTACCTACCGTTCCTGGGATTCTCCAGGCAAGAACACTGGAGTGGGTTGCCATTTCCTTTTCCAATGCATGAAAATGAAAAGTGAAAGTGAAGTTGCTCAGTTGTGTCCGACTCAACGACCCCATGGAGAAGGCAATGGCAACCCACTCCAGTACTGTTGCCTGGAAAATCCCATGGACAGAGGAGCCTAGTAGGCTACAATCTATGGGGTCGAGAAGAGTTGGACACGAGTGAGCGACTTCACTTTCACTTTTCACTTTCATGCATTGGAGAAGGAAATGGCAACCCACTCCAGTGTTCTTGCTTGGAGAATCCCAGGGACGGCGGAGCCTGGTGGGCTGCCATCTGTGGGGTCGCACAGAGTCGGACACGACTGACGCAACTTAGCAGCAGCAGCAGCAGCAACCCCGTGGACTGCAGCCTACCAGGCTCCTCCTTCCATGGGATTTTCCAGGCAAGAGTACTAGAATATAGACTAAGGTTACAGTAGCTATTTTAATGCCTTGGCTACTAATTCTAACATATGTATCAGTTTTGATTGGTTTTGTTTGATTGATTTTTTACCTCATGATCCATCTTGTTTTCCTACCTGATATTTTTCATTGTGTGTAAGACATTATGAATTTTACTTTGTTGGCTACTGGATATTTTTGTATTCCTATGAATATTCTTGAGCAGTTAGGTTACTTGGAAACAGTTTGTTCCTTTTGGGTAATGTTTTTAAAATTTGTTACGTGGGTCTGGAACAGTGGTCAGTCTAGAGTTCATTATTCCCCGCTACTGAAGCAAGACCCTTTCTGCACTCTACCCAGTGCTCCATGAATCTTGAAATTTTCCTGTCTGGCTGGTGGGAGCAGGCATTATTCCTGGCCTGGTATGAACAACAGGCAGTATTGCTTCTGATTTTTTTCAGTGGATCTTTCCCTGGCTTTGTATAGTTGCCTTGCATGCATACATCAGTTGGTACTCAGTTGAGTATTAGAGATAAGTGGGGTCAGGTGGGGAGGGTCTCTTCTGACCTCCCTAAGCTGTGACCTGGAAAAATCTCAAGGTAGTAATATGGGTAATAGGAGAGCTTACCACATTTGTTTTCCATCTTTAAGGGTTCATTATCCTTTGTTGCAAACCATTGTTTGATATGTTTTGTCTTTTTTTTTTTTAATAAGTGGAAGGGTAAATCCAGTTCCTGTTGCTCTGTCTTGGTCAAAAGCAGAAGTCCCTATATGAATTTTTGACTCCTTTATTTTATTCTGAGATGGATGATAGCATTATTTATTATAAAAGGTTTATGTATGCAATGGCCTTTTAGTGACTCTTCTCACTAAAATAAAAGAGGGCAGTCCCTGGCCATTCTATGAAATACCTAGAACATATCTGTAATTTGAGGGCAGTCTGTTTTTTGCAACAGCAGTCATGCATGATGTGAATGGGCCAAGCCAGCAATAATATGCCCATCACCAGTCATTGCTTGGTGTCCCATACAAACTGGGGTTCTTGTAGCAAGGAAAAAGAAGTAAATTCATATTAGGTAAACACTCATGGTACCATTGAGAGTTTCTGAACTAGTCACAAATTGTGTCAGATTTGGTTATTTTTGTTCATGAATTTCCCAAGCAAGAATACTGGAGTGGATTGCCATTTCCTACTCCAGCGGATCTTCCTGACCCAGGGATTGAAGCTTCATCGCCTGTGTCTCCTGCATTGCAGGTGGATTCTTTACCCATGAGCCAACAGGGAAGCCCTCATTTTTGTTCATAGATCGCCTGTTAGCATCACAAATAAGTGCAACATTGCTCCCTTTTACATATCTCTTATTAAAAAAGGCTTTACTAAATATCTTCATCTAGTAGGAATCATAAACTTTAAAACTATGTAACCATCTGTATAGCAGGTTTTAAATAGAGATGTAATCATTAGGAAGGAGAAACCAGATCTTAGGGAATACATTGGCAGAACATAGAGCCTGGTAGTTGTTACACTTTTAAATGTCACATTCCAGTAAAAGAATTTTTGTTAAGCACAACAAAAAAATTTTTTAAAGCATAATTGAACAGTGCTTTTAAAATGCAGTAACTTCTGTTTTCTAAATTGCTGTTTTTACCCTTGACTTTTTTATTATGTAAATTTCTACTATAGGTACATTTTTCTTCTCAGTGTCTCCTTTTTCCTTTAGATCATCTTTCTATGGTTTTTACTCCATCAGCTCTTCTGTTCCTTGTAGAAGTGATAACACCAGAGCAAATGTAAAAGACCAATACAGTAATATTTTATTGACTTCCTTAAACTTTTAGCTTACATTTGAATTTTAATTAGTCTGTTCCCTTTCTTATAGGTGTCCTTCAAGTAGTGAAACAGTATGTCCAGATCCCAGTTTTTGTGATGATTCGGCCACGTGGAGGTGATTTTTTATATTCAGATCGTGAAGTTGAGGTGATGAAGGCTGACATTCGTCTTGCCAAGCTTTATGGTGCTGATGGTTTGGTATTTGGGGCATTGACTGAAGATGGACACATTGACAAAGAACTGTGCATGTCCCTTGTGGGTAAGAATTGTATCAGAGACCAGAAAGCCCCTAAAGATGATTGCATTGAATAGTCCCTATATAGAAAAATGCAATCACAGAACTGGCTTTTCATTCACACCTGCAGGCATTTATATTCACCTGTTTTAAACACTATTATTTAGATGTTTTAGGTAGACGGTATGTGCTACAGAATCCCCCTGACTCAGCTGCAATAGATTGGATTATGCTGCTGTTCCTATAGGATTTAAGGGGAATTTACCTTGATCTCTTTAATCATAGCAGCAAAAACTTTAAAAGCTGTTCCAGTTGGTAAGGATGGGGAGACATAGAGAACACAGAGGCAAAGTATTTATATTACTAGGCCAGAGTATTTCTTAAAGATTTTCAGAAGAGTAAGTGATAGATGTAGTGCTGTCCCTATAGTTGCCAGATTGTATAATTTTCATTTCAAGGGGTGGATGACAGTTTTTTTAAATATGAAAGTTAGAGATTAATGGAAACACAGGACTATTAAATTTGGAAGACTACCATTTTTTAAATTATTATTATTTTAGCTCACTGTCTTCACTTAGGAAAAGAAAATATAAAAAAGTCCTGTCTAACATGGAGAGTTCTGTAAATAGTAATCAGTGATTATCTCTTCATTCATGTTGTTATGTGATTTTCTTTTAATAGCTCTTTGCCGTCCTCTGCCAGTCACTTTCCACCGAGGTGAGTCATTTCCATTTTAGAAGTTCTGTTGAACGGTGTCAGTTTTCTCATTTCACCAAATGCCACAACCTTTTCATGAAACACAATTCTATACTGTTACCAATTGGTTTTTTTTTATACCTGTCATGGGACTAACAGTTGTAAATTTAGAAATGCACAATTTCTAGAAAATATGAAGCCTTAGTTATGAAAAGTTGTTAAAGGCAGAAGGTGCTGGTGGTGGAATATAATAGAGGGAAAGAGTAAGCATTGCCTGCAAGTGTGTGTACTTGTCACAGAATTCCAAGCAAGAATCTTGAGATTTATTTTTGTTGCATCGCCTCAGGTCATGTGCAGTCTCAAAAAGAATAAATCACTGTGACCAATGGAAATAAAATGTACTGCTTGACTTAAACCAGATAAGACCATTCTGGAGGTCGGAGTGAGGTCAACGTTCCCAAATTCATGGGCAGAAAGGGGCTGGATTTCCAGTGAAGAATTGGATAATATTAGGAAGAGGAGAGAAAAAATACGTGCTAGATAGTCAATGAACAGATGTTCACTATAGTGCACAAAACTATTTTACATTATTGATAGCTTGTCTACTTGAGAATGATTTCTAAAAAGTGTCTAATAATTTTATGTAAAAATGCTTCCTATCTCTAAATCAGGCAGTTACAGTTCCCATACATTTTTGCCTAGCATTGGTAAAATGGAGGAACAAGTGTGAATTTTGCCTTTAAGGCACTGCTATTGCACATGAAAAGAAAAAAAAAATCTTCAATTTTTTTTTGATTTGATGATATGCATGAGAAATTACTGAATGTCTTTCTGTTCTTTTGAGTAATTGTCCAAAGATTAAGATGAGAGTGGACACCACCATTTGCATCCATTTATAGAACTTCAATATGAAACATTTGTTATCCTTGTTAATTTGTGAAATGAATAACACCAGAAAACTGTTTTCTTGACTTACTGTTTAGCAATGTTTCTTATAAACTAGCAATAACTAAAAAATGTTAGATTGCTTAAAAGTCAAAACTTTGAAGCTAGCCAAAAACAAAAAGTTTTAAAATATGAAATCATTTAAATAAGTAAATATTTATCTGAAAAATATATAGTTTAAAATTTGATATAAGTAATTCAAAATAAACCCACCTTATAGAATATATTTTTCTTTTCTTAAACTAAGAAAATCATTTTAGAGTTCTGTTCTTTTCCTCCTTCAATAAATTGAAAATACTTCCATATTTTTTAATTGTTACAATGTCCTGGATTCCACATTTTTCTCACTTGTGTATTTAATACAGTAAGTCTCCTACATATGAACCTTCAAGTTGTGAACTTTCAAAGATGGGAACGTGCATTTTGCATGTCTAATCATGTAAGTTAATTCACATGTCTAGCGTCACCTGTGTGCACCCTCTATAGGTGATTGTGCCTTTGTGTACTTTACTGTACAGTACTGTATAGAATACAGTAGTACAGTATCTTTATTTCAAGCCCAGGAAGCCTGGAAGTATGTGTAAAGGCAGCAGTGATAGGTATTATAAACCTGTTACAGTGCAGTTCAATATAGCTGATTATGTTAGTTGGATACTGAGACTAACTTTGTTGGATATAGGAACAAATTGGACTTACTTACACTCTTGGAATGGAACTCATTCATATGTAGGGGCTTACTATAATATGATAGTATAATCACTGTGAGAAGGTACTGCCACCAAAAAACGAAAATCCTCTGTAGTAGATTTAGGTGCCTACATAAATTAAAGGGCGAAAGGAAGGGGTTTACCACCTAATCCACCATAGATCAGCATTTAGTATCATGTAGCAGCACAGAGGGAGAAGGCAATGGCACCCCCATCCAGTCCTCTTGCCTGGAAAATCCCATGGACGGAGGAGTCTGGTAGGCTGCAGTTCATGGGGTTGCTAAGAGTCGGGCATGACAGAGCGACTTAGCAGCAGCAGCACAGAGAGTCAAAGCAGAAGTCGTTTTGTTTGGGGTTTCTAAGTGCCAGTTTCCTTAATGAAGAGAAGAGATGTCTCTTAGAAAATAGGATGGAATTGAAACTTGATAGAGTCTGTCGTAAACAACTATCTTTATACTATGAATCTTGAAAACATGGGGTAAAATGGATTAGAATAAAATATTAGTCAATAAAGAGAATATGAACCAAGGCCTTTTCTAGAACTGATGAGTGTAAAGTTTTCCTTCTACTTGTGCAGTTTGTTTGAGCCCTTAGAACAGACTTTCCCAATGTGAGTCACTTGTCTGTCACATTTACAATTTAACCATATCCAAGGGCTACTTGTGCAAATTTACTTTTAAAATCTTAAGTAAATTTATTTTAAAGAGAAACTAATGAAAAAAATGGAAGCTTTTCACTTCTAATCTGCATTTAAGTAAATGCATCTGTTCATATGTATACCATCTAAAATGATCCTGCAGGGACTTCACTGGTGGTCCAGTGGCTAAAAGTCCATGCTCCCTATGCAGGGGACCTGGGTTCTATCTCTGGTCAGGGAACTAGATCCAATATACTGCAGCTAAGACCCAGCACAGCCAAATAAGTAAATTAAACAGATATTTTTTAAATAAAATGATCCTGGTCCCACTAGTGGCACGCTGACTATGGGGTACTGGTAAACTGTTTCTCAGGAAAAAAAGAGCCTTGATTTATAACATTTGTTGATTTCTGTGGTTTAAATACTTCCACCTTGATTGATTTCAAGCTGGTAATGGGTTAATAATCATGCGTGCAAAATTCATGAATATTTAGCAATTGACTCTTGTAAGCCAGGACAAGCTAGGTCTAGCATACCACTGTGGGTATACTACATTTTGGAAAGCACTGTATTAGAGAGATCTGTTCAAAATTCAAGTCAGTTTTATTTATTTCAGCCTTTGACATGGTTCATGATCCAGTGGCAGCTCTAGAGACCCTCTTAACTTTGGGATTTGAACGAGTATTAACCAGTGGATGTGACAGTTCAGCCCTAGAAGGACTACCCCTAATAAAGCGACTCATAGATCAGGTACACATGATTTCTTTCCTTTCTTCCTAAGAGTCTGTTGTGGTCACTTCTAATATTCTATTGTTCAGAGAGGTTATGAAACTACATATTAACTAACTTTGTGGGGTACTCTGTAGCAAGCAGGCAGTAACATATAACTTTTATTTCTTTCACATAGCATTTTTAGTAACCAAGGCTCTTAACATCAAATTATAGACAGTGATTAAACAGCTGATCTACTTTGGATAACTGCAGCAAATTTTACCTTTTTTCTGCCATCATCATTGCATAGCTTGATGCATAGCTTCTTACTGTCGATCTGTGTATACTCAGGGGTTCCTGCATGAAATTTGAGAAAATTATCATTTGGAGGTGAATTCTAAAACTAAAACTAGGACTTCCTTGGTAGTCCAGTGGGTAAGACTCCACACTAATACCGCAGGGAGCATGGGTTCCATCCCTGGTCAGGGAACTAAGATCCTCTGTGCCACAGAGTGCAGCCAAAAAGAAAAATTCTAAAACTATTCTTCTCTCATCCTTCCCCAACTATCAAGATAGGAAATATGTTTATCTCTTATGTGATTTCCTCTTGTGAGTTCGCATCATTTGTAGAATAGTTAGAAGATGGCTTTGTAATTATATTAATAGTATGTCTGTTTTCTCACACCAGTCCAGAGATATCTAAATGAGTGAACATGGACTTGAGATGAGAATGTTCTGGATTTGAGAGAGCTTTGACGTTTGCTGTTTAATGTTGAGTAGATTACTAGCACTTAAGCCACTGTTGCCTTGTGTGAAATTGAGATAATTTTAATATCTTCTTTATAGGGTTGCTCTGAGGATTTATAGAGGTAAGGTAGAATTGCTGCTGCTGTCACTTCAGTCGTGTCCGACTCTGTGCGACCCCATAGACAGCAGCCCACGAGGCTCCCCCGTCCCTGAGATTCTCCAGGCAAGAACACTGGAGTGGGTTACCATTGCCTTCTCCAATGCAGGAAAGTGAAAAGTGAAAGCGAAGTCGCTGAGTCTTGTCCGACAATTGGTAGAGTTAAAACATAATATGAAAGATAAGAAATGCTCTTGGTAAGAGCCTTGGTTTCCATGGTGGCTCAGTTGGTAAAGAGTCTGTCTGCAGTGTAAGAGACCCAGATTCGATCCCTGGGTGGGGACGATTCTTTGGAGAAGGAAATGGCAACCAACTCCAGTATTCTTGCCTGGATAATTCCATGGACAGAGAAGCCTGGTGGGCTACAGTCTATGTGGTCACAAAGAGTCAGACATGACTCAGTGACTAACACTTTCACTTTTACTTTCAAGAAATAATGTGAAAGATAAGAAATGCTCTTGGTAAGAGCTTTAGCAGAGTGCTTGATTTATGATACATGCTAGTGTTTGTAATTATTATTTGTGGTGGTGGTTCAGTTGCAAAGTCACATCCAACTCTTTGTGACCCCAGGGACAGCAGTACACCAGGCTCCCCTGTCCTTCACTATCTCCTGGAGTTTGCGCAAATTCAGGTCCATTGAATCGGTAATTCTGTCTAACTAATCTCGTCTTCTGACCCCTTCTCCTTTTGTCTTTTCCCAGTATCAGGGTCTTTTCCAGTGAGTTGGCTCTTCGCATCAGGTAGCCAAAATATTGGAAATTCCCAGCTTTCAGTGAATATTCAGAGTTGATTTCCTTTAGTACTGACTTCCTTGTAGTCCAAGGGACTATTATTGTTACTGCTATTATTAATAATTAGTCTTTTTGTGTAGACATCTGCTAATGATTACTTTTCTATAGTCATGAAAATAATTTTCAGAAATTTCACATGAGAATCAGATTAACTTTTCTAGTCAGCTTACTGGCTTTAGAAATATTTATTTCTATTTATTATTTATTAAGTGTATATTTATTAATTGTATATTAAGGTGCAAGGGGTCTTCCCAGGTGGCACTAGTGGTAAAGAATCTGCTTGCCAATGCTGGAGACATAAGAGATGAGGGTTTGGTTTGATCTTCCTGGCTTGGGAAGATCCTCTGGAGGAGGGCGTGGCAATCCACTCCAGTATTCTTGCCTGGAGAATCTTCTGGACAGAAGGGCCTGGCAGATTACAGTCCATAGGGTCGAAAGAGTTGGACATGACTGAAGCAACTTAGCACACGTGCAAGGTACAAGGCATTTGCAGCCAACTCATTGGAAAAGACCCTGATGCTGGGAAAGATTGAAGGCAAAAGGAGAAAGGGACCGTAGAGGATAAGATAGATAGCTTCACCAACTCAATGGACATGAATCTGAACAAACTCTGGGAGTTAGTGGTAGACAGAGGAGCGTGGCCTGCTGCAGTGCAAGGGGTCGAAAACACTCAGACACAACTTATGAACTGAACAGCAGGGCGTTTGTACTATGCTGTTGACCAGGGGGCATGTGTGTGTGTGTAGTCACTATCCTTGCAAACTAGTGCACAACAGGCACTTCCAATAGAGTGCCATATTTAAAAAAAAAGTACTGTAGGAGCACACTGAAGAGGAATTAACCCCAGATTTGAAGGGCTGGGATTCACAGCAGTTAGCTTCCCAGAAGAAAAGACATCCACACTGTAGTGTCTTTTTTTATTGAACATGCTGGATCTATGTTGCTTCAAAGACTTTGCTCTAGATGATGTGAAGAAAGGGAGCTATTCTCTTGTTCCTGTGCTTGGGCTTCTCACTGCAGTGGCATTTCTTGTTATGGAACACAGGCTCTAGCGTGCTTGGGCTTCAGTAGTTGCAGCCCCTGGGCTCCATTGAGCATAGGCTCTATATTTGTGGCACATGGACTTAGTTGCTCTGCAGCATGTGGGATCTTCCCAGATCAGGGATTGAACCCATGTCTCCTGCGTTGACTGGATTCTGTACCACTGAGCCACCAGGAAAGCCCCACACTGCAATGCCTTACTCATTAAAAGGATGATTAGTGGCCATCAGTCTAAACTGGAATGGAGAGAGGGAAAGTCAGGAGGATGCTCCTTATAGACAAAATAGTATATGCAAAGGCCTGGAAACAAAAGTGAGCATAACTTATTAAGATACTAAAGAATGACTATAAAATTGAATGTGAAGAGAAGAATATTGTCCAGAGCCTTTTAAACTATTGAAGAGTTTGCATTTTATCCTTGGTTAAGGGGGAAGCCTGAAGGGTTTTGAAATAGAAGAACTGATGAATCAGGTTTCCATTTTTTAATGGTTACTCAGTATGGAATAGAGAATAATTGTCATAGTCATATGTTGCATTTCAAAATGTTGTGTGTGAGAAAGAGACAGATTTGTAGTTTAGTCATTTGGTAGGAAGAGCTAAGTTAAATATTCTTATACACTAAATTTACTTTTTTGAAGTAAAAATTATATGTATTTAAGATGTACAATGTGATATTTTGATTTTCATTCTGTATATGTACAGAATAATACATATTCTGTATATGTAAATCAAAACATCACATTGTACACCTTAAATATATATAATTTTTACTTTAAAAAGTAAATTTATTTATAATAAGTGTATAAGAATATTTAACACAGCTATGTACAACATGATATTTTGATTTATATATACAGAATGAAGGGGCTTCCTTAGTGGCTTAGTGGTAAAGAATCCACCAACCAATGCAAGAGATGATAGTTCGATCCCTGAGTTGGGAAGATCCCCTGGAGGAGGAAATGGCAACCCACTCCAGTATTCTTGCCTGAGAAATTCCATGGACAGAAGACCCTAGTGGACTACAGTCCATGGAGTCAAAAAGAGTTGGACACTACTCAGCATGCACGCATACAGAATGAAATGGTTCCAGTCAAGCTCGTATTCAGCTGCTCATTTAGTACACTTGTGTGGTATGTGTGCGTGCGTTCGTGTCTGGTGAAAGTACCTGACATCTACTCTCTCAGCAAATTATTAGTATTCGGTACAGGTATATTGACTATAGTCATCATGCTATTCATTTGATCTCTAGACTTAATTCATCCTGTGTAGCAACTTTGTACCCTTTTACCAACATCTTCCCATTTCCATCACCTCACCACCCCTGGTAATCACCATTCTGTTCTCTGCTTCTTGTGTTTTACTTTTCTAGATTGCACATAGAAGTAAGAGCATACTAATTTTGCTTTTTTATTTTTCAGTTTTCACTCTGCTGGGTCTTTGGTGCTGAGCAGGATTTTGTCTAGTTGGGGCAAGCAGAGGCTACTCTGTAGTTGTGGGGTGTGGGCTTCTCATAGCAGTGGCTTTTGTTGCAGAACACGGACTTTAGGGTGCACAGGCTTCAGTGGTTGCAGTGTGTGGGCTTCAGTTGTTGAGGTTCCTGGGCTCTAGAGCACACGCTCAGTTGTTGCGACTCACAGGCTTAGTTGCTCTGCAGCATCGGATCTTCCTGGACCAAGGATCTAACCTGTGTCTCCTACACAGGCAGGCAGATTCTTCACTACTAAGCCACCAGGGAAGCCCAACTTTACTTCTTGAAGCCATTTTGTAGCTGTGTAATATACTGGTGAAAGCATAGAATTTGGGATTAGAAAGGTTTATGTTTAAATCCTAGTTTTGCTGTTTATTGAGCAAAAAACAATAGACTTGGGCAGTTTACTTAACCATCAAACTTGCTGTTTATTAACAGTGACCTTGGGGAGTTTACCTAACCATCCTAAACTTGTTTCTTTACCTACAAAGTTGCATAATGAGTGCCAGTTGGCATAGTAAAAGTGCCGACCTCCTAGAATAGTTGTGGATTGCTTCAGCATACATCTGACATTTAGTAAATGGTCTATATTGGCAAGTCACTTTGATAGCCCAAGATAAGCATATAGTTCTAAATAACGTTTTTTGAAAGGCCCCCCAAAAAGCGATAGGATTCATCTCTTCAAACATTTGTCCATATTTTACAAAGCTTTCAGTTGGAAGAAACAGTTACAGTAAATATGACTTTTTTTACGCTTAAACTCATTTCAGCTTTCTACATAGTAAATATTTAGTTTTGTGGGTATTTTGCTTTAGTATGTTTGAGGATACTAAACAGCCTTGTTTTACTTATTTCTCTAACAATTAATAAATTTTATGAAACAGCCTCCTCTCCTTTTTATTCTTTATTTCTTTGCTTAATTTTTTTTCATTGTATGTTTAAGTATTTCAGTTCAGTTCAGTCACTCAGTCGTGTCCGACTCTTTGCGACCCCATGAATTGCAGCACACCAGGCTTCCCTGTCCATCACCAACCCCTGGAGTTCACTCAAACTCATGTCCATTGAGTCGGTGACGCCATCCAGCCATCTCATCCTCTGTCGTCCCCTTCTCCTCCTGCCCCCAATCCCTCCCAGCATCAGGGTCTTTTCCAGTGAGTCAACTCTTCACATGAGGTGGCCAAAGTATTAGTTTCAGCTTCAACACCATTGGGTGTTCCAATGAACACCCAGGACTGATCTCCTTTAGGATGGACTGGTTGGATCTCCTTGCAGTTCAAGGGACTCTCAAGAGTCTTCACCAACACCACAGTTCAAAAGCATCAATTCTTCGGCACTCAGCCTTCCTCACAGTCCAACTCTCACATCTATACATGACCACTGGAAAAACCATAGCCTTGACTAGACGGACCTTTGTTGGCAAAGTAATGTCTCTGCTTTTGAATATGCTATCTAGGTTGGTCATAACTTTCCTTCCAAGGAGTAAGTGTCTTTTAATTTCATGGCTGCAGTTACTATCTGCAGTAATTTTGGAGCCCCAAAAAACAAATTCAGACACTGTTTCCCCATCTATTTCCCATGAAGTGATGGGACCAGATGTCATGATCTTAGTTTTCTGAATGTTGAGCTTTAAGCCAACTTTTTCACTCTCCTCTTTCACTTTCAACAAAAGGCTTTTTAGTTCCTCTTCACTTTCTGCCATAAGAGTGATGTCATCTGCATATTTGAGGTTATTGATATTTCTCCCGGCAATCTTGATTCCAGCTTGTGCTTCTTCCAGCCCAGCGTTTCTCATGATGTACTCTGCATATAAGTTAAATAAGCAGGGTGACAATATACAGCCTTGATGTACTCCTTTTCCTATTTGGAACCAGTCTGTTGTTCCATCTCCAGTTCTAACTGTTGCTTCCTAACCTGCATATAGGTTCCTCAAGAGGCAGGTCAGGTGGTCTGGTATTCCCATCTCTTTCAGAATTTTCCACAGTTTATTGTGATCCACACAGTCAAAGCCTTTGGCATAGTCAATAAAGCAGAAATAGATGTTTATCTGGAACTCTCTTGCTTTTTCTATGATCCAGTGGATGTTGGCAATTTGATCTCTGGTTCCTCTACCTTTTCTAAAACCAGCTTGAACACCTGGAAGTTCACAGTTCATGTATTCCGGAAGCCTGGCTTGGAGAATTTTGAGCATCACTTTACTAGTGTGTGAGATGAGTGCAATTGTGTGGTAGTTTGAGCATTCTTTGGAATTGCCTTTCTTTGGGATTGGAATGAAAACTGACCTTTTCCAGTCCTGTGGCCACTGCTGAGTTTTCCAAATTTCTGGCATATTGAGTGCAGCACTTTCACAGCATCATCTTTTAGGATTTGAAATACCTCAACTGGAATTCCATCACCTCCACTAGCTTTGTTTGTAGTGATGCTTTCTAAGGCCCACTTGACTTCACATTCCAGGAATTGGCTCTAGGTGAGTGATCAGACCATTGTGATTATCTGGGTTGTGAAGATCTTTTTTGTGTAGTTCTTTGGTATATTCTTCCCACCTCTTCTTAATATCTTCTGCTTCTGTTAGGTCCATACCATTTCTGTTCTTTATTGTGCCCATCTTTGCATGAAATGTTTGCTTGGTATCTCTAATGTTCTTGAAGAGATCTCTAGTCTTTCCCATTCTGTTGTTTTCCTCTGTTTCTTTGCATTGATTGCTAAGGAAGGCTTTCTTATCGCTCCTTGCTGTTCTTTGGAACTCTGCATTCAGATGCTTATATCTTTCCTTTTCTCCTTTGCTTTTCGCTTCTCTTCTTTTCACAGCTATTTGTAAGGCCTCCTCAGACAGCCATTTTGCTTTTTTGCATTTCTTTTTCTTGGGGATGGGCTTGATCCCTGTCTCCTGTACAATGTCACGAACCTCCATCCATAGTTCATCAGGCACTCTGTCTATCAGATCTAGTCCCTTAAATCTATATGTCACTTCCACTATATAATCATAAGGGATTTGATTTAGGTCATACCTGAATAGTCTAGTGGCTTTCCCTACTTTCTTCAATTTAAGTCTGAATTTGGCAATAAGGAGTTCATGATCTGAACCACAGTCAGGTACCTCCGGTCTTGTTTTTGCTGACTGTACAGGGTCTCCATCTTTGGCTGCAAGGAATACAGTCAATCTGATTTCAGTGTGGACCATCTGGTGATGTCCATGTGTTGAGTCTTCTCTTGTGTTGTTGGAAGAGGGTGTTTGCTATGACCAGTGCTTTCTCTTGGCAAACTCTATTAGCCTTTGCCCTGCTTTGTTCCATACTCCAAGGCCAAATTTGCCTGTTACTCCAGGTGTTTCTTGATTTCCTACTTTTGCATTCCAGTCCCTTATAATGAAAAGGACATCTTTTTTGGGTGTTAGTTCTAAAAGGCCTTGGAGGTCTTCATAAAACCATTCAACTTCAGCTTCTTCAGTGTTACAGGTTGGGGCATAGACTTGGATTACCGTGATATTGAATGGTTTGCCTTGGAAATGAACAGAGATCATTATGTCGTTTTTGAGATTGCATCCAAGTACTGCATTTCGGACTCTTTGTTGACCATGATGGCTACTTTAGGTATTTATATTTTATAAATATAAAATATTTATATTTTATCTGTTATCTGTTATCTGTTTTTGTTGAACATGAATGCCCCATGAGAGTAGGAACTTACTCTTGCTCATCATGTCAGAGAGGAAAAACTTTTTCTTTACCCTCTTTTTTTTAAAAAGTGAACATTCTTAGGTTCAGTTTTTGAGGTTCAAAAATAAACTAAAAAAAGATAAGCAAGAAAAAAAGATTGTGACCACATGTGTATGTATATTTGGGCATTCACAAAGAAATGTGACTCAAAGAGGTGCTTAGAATTTGGGGCTTATAAA